>NC_068402.1:19284244-20484244 GCF_023724105.1 Carassius gibelio | reverse complement strand
ATGGCTGTGTGTACAGCCGAAATATACTTTGGTCTTTATGTGATCGGCTACCGGTGGTTTTTTGCCTTATTGCAACTGTGTTGCAATGCAATCTTTTTCCAAAATGTCATTTATGTGAAAATATAAAAAGTATGTTAACGCCGTTAACACAGACCAGAGATGCTGAAGATGGACACACAGAGAAAATTACTGCAGCAGGCAGATCATTCACTGTTCATGATGCACGAATGATTGGACGAAAATCCTCAATATTGATTTGGGGGTCTATATGAAAGTGTTTCTAAGGGGAGCTGACTGTCTTCTGAAAAGTTTTTGTGGTATAATTTCACAAAACTTGTCAGAACATTATGTTTTTGCTTCAAATTGGGTTATTATTAAATCAAATTAGGTGTATGATTATTATTATATAACTAAATGGTATATATGTATATGAATTATATAACTAAAATTAAATAACTGTAATTACAGATTTAGGTTAAATAAAGATGTCAGACTTTTTTTAGGAAACAAATCAAAGAAAAAAAAAAAACTAATTATACTGTTTTCTAATATTCTGTATGTTGATAAAAAACAAAATATATCGTGCCCAGTCATTGAAATATAACACATTGTGACAACAATACTGTGATACTGTGATATTTTTGCTCAAGGTTACCATACAGGCAAAATCTCATACCGGCCCATGCCTATTCAGGAAATATTAAAATTTTAAGTTACAAAGTTAGGTAGGTCATTTTCAGCTGTGAGTCCCATAATTGGGAGAGCTGGTTAACAGGTTAAACACATTCAAAGCACAAGGGAATTTTTTTCTCTAATGAGAAAAGGAGCTCTTCTATCTAAAAGCTGCTTAGAGGCATAGTGATCATAGTGATCAAAGTCACAGCCTATACTGTCCTGGTCTAAGTGACATTAACACAACAGCTGAAACTTAAATCAAATCTTGAATTAACACATCTTAAAGGTTTCTGTGAGAGTAAGGCACTCATGCATATAAAGACTGAGAAAAGAGGAGTAAGATGGGGTGGGGAGAGTGAATGAATGAGAAGAATAGCTGGCTCAGGCATCCAGGTCAATACAGAGACTGCTGTGTGCTAGTCAAGTGACTGCTTACCCCATGACTTTCTCCAATTAAACCATTACAGCCAACCCTTCAGTCACCAACATTACCAAACATTAATTCACCCTGGAAAAGCGACTACAGACAATACTAGGTTTTATACTACAGTGCCGTTGAATGCTTGAATCTGAGTGGCTGACGAACGTTCTAAGGTGTGTAAATATTTTCAGGGAAATGCACAGCGAATGTAGTTCCAGGCAGCTCTTGACCGCATTACAGTTTCAAAAATACAAAAACAGTTCCTTTATATAAATAAAAGTTCTCTATTATAGATTGGTGGTTATTTCAAAGGTCTTACAACAGCAAAATAACCACAACCCACAACAACACTGCCCAGACACATAAATATATTAACTTAAGCAATAGGATAAAAACAACAGAACATTTCCATGTTTTGCCACAAAATTACATTTTATAATGTACATAAAGCACGTACACTCAATGTTCTCTCTCTCTCTCTCTCTCTCTCTCTCATAAGTTAGTTATTAGTAGGGCTGGGCAGAATATAGAGTTTGTACGATATCTCAATATTTTCTTTTTAAGCAATTCGATATGAGGCAATACCGCCTATATCGATATAAAATAGTTTGATATGAGCGCATCTGAATAATAACATTGGACGCAGAGTGAGCTGCTGAGGGGAAAGTGCATAGTCCAATTTGTCTTCAAAATGAGACATGCTTATAAATAACTGGTAAGATATTGTTAAAAACCAGCTAAAAGTTTGGAAAAATTTAAATTTATTATTTTTTAAAATAATGTTCTGCTCATAAAGGCTGAATTTATTTGATCAAAAAGTAAAAAAAAATTGTGAAATATTATTGCTAATACAATATATTATTAAACAATGTTATTCCTGTTATGCAAAACACAATTTTACAATTTATTTGACTCAAGAAACATTTCAGATTATTATCAATGTTGAAAATTTTGCTGCTTCATATTTTGTGCAAATGGTGATACACTTTTTTTTTTTACACAGAATTTTTAAATATTACGTTTAATGAATAGCATTTATTTTCATTTTTCAAATATATTAATTAAATTTGTTAATGCATGTATTAAATATTTTCACTCACTTTTTGTCTTTCATGCATGATGAATAAAATGATACATTTCTCTCTCTTTTTTAAAATCTTAAATGTTTGAGTGGTATCATTGTTTTCACAATATCATTAAGCAGCAAAAATGTTTTTAACATTGATAATAATCTGAAATGTTTCTTGGACAGAAAATCAGTGCCTTATAATGATTTCTGAAGGATTACGTGACACTGAAACTTCTCTTTGTAAACAACAAACATATATAAAAACGTTTCTAATGATGAATGTAGCGTTCCCAAATGAAAATAAAATAAAGCGTCTCAAACCAAGCACAGCTAGCACTAAAAGTGAATCGAAACCAAACAGTACTTTAACAGCAGACATGTAGCGCGTCAGACTACAGCCTATTATATAATTACATCACAACCATTGGGAATCTTCTGAATACACTAAACAATCTCAAATTCTCACAGCTATTCATAAAAAGTCACCGGGTCGAGTAACGTTTTTCAGCACTGATTATACTCTCGCTTGGCACTTTTAATAATTTGAGCGCTTTGAAGTGTCCTGCAGATGGCGCCGCGAACTCATACAGCACTCTCATGACCATTCCGTCCATTATGTTTCTTTTTGCAGTTTATTTAAGTAATAGCTTAAGGCCATTTGCGCAATCATCATTATTTAAATCATCATTATTTCTATTCATTTTTAGTTCAGTGAAATTAACTTTTGCTTTGAAATGGCTTGGGTAAGGCCGATAGACGATGCCATCTTCTATCGCCAATGGCTGACAGACTTCACGATGTTGAGCCGGCATCGTGATGCACCCCCTGTGCCCTCTGAATCCCAATTCCGTACTCTGGAAAATAAAGTAAGTGTACTACAGAACCCATAAAGGGAATACATATCCTATGAGATGGGAGGATGAAAACAAATTTCAATACTTTCTCTTGCAATTATATCGGGCATCAGGGAGTCCCTATTAATATGCAGGGCATTGAAACTCTTTACTTTCACCTTCGAGATTTGCGATCATGTGGACTCCATACTACGGAGCGGCAGTACCTACCACACATTTTACAAGATTAGATATTTGTCAGTGGTGCTCAGTATCTGCAAATTATTTGCCATTGTCCTATCAGTCATCTCTCCTTACTTTGTATATGTGATAAGTAAACTTTTATGTACTGTAATGTCTACAGGTAGCAAGCGGCTAACCATGTCCTTTTAGTGGCTCCGTAGAGCATGTAATCTGCATACTGATTCATGCCTTGGGCACAACCCCTAACCCCTAACCCCACATCGTCCGATGACAATTTAATACCAAACCTCTGTTAATAGGTCTAAATGACGTTTTGGAATTAGCAACAGAGGTGTTGGATGAGACACGGAAGAAATTGATCCTACTCTCCGTTAGGGCTGTCACTTTTGTGAAAAAATAATTTTCGATTTTTAAGACATAAGTGTTCATTGAATCGACTGCAAAATCTAAAAAAAGCGTTTTTTATTCACTGTATGTCCAGCTGTTGAGAAGACGCGCTCCGACCGCACTGATGTCCCAGGGACACTCAGGTACAGCTGCGCAAGGTGGGGGTATTACTGCCAATTTTCCACCACAAAAACCGGTCGCTGTCAGCTTGCAATGGGCCTTTCATAACTCAGAATCTCCTGTAACTAGATGCGCGAATGAGGCGAATTCGCGTCTACCGCGCCGCGAGACCTCCAGATGCATTGACTTAACATTGAAATCATTCGCATCAGACACTCTATTTGCGTTTGGTGTGAGCGCAGCATAGGAGGTCGCGTTCGACATCACTGGTGCGTAAAAATGCTGGTATTTTCTGTCTAGCTTTTGCGAGGCATACTGCATTTTCGGAATTCTTTTTCTGATTGTTTGTGAGTTTTGTTACATCTATATTTCTTAATTGTTGAATTATTTTAAAATTAATAGTGTACATATTTGATTAAAATCAATTCCCTATTTTCATTTTCGAAACTTTTTTTGGTAGGTCCGATCGATTGTGCAATTGATTTTCGAACTAAAAGTGACAGCCCTACTCTCCGTATCATTTTAAGCACAAAAACTGGACTATATCATCTGATCAATGTCTTGAAGTGTGACAACTGTAGTATAAGCAGAATTACTGACTCTGGACTGTTGGATTATTAGAAAAATAATGGACACTCTGCATCGCAAAGTGGCTGCATCACCACCTGGGGTGTGCATTATTTTTCTAATAGTTTCAACAGTCCAGAGTCAATTATTTCTTACTTAAGAGCCACTACACTGACAGATGTCTCTTACACTATTATATCCTCTCCGTTACTTTACGGTAAGGCCATTACCAACAGACATTAAGGGTGAGATGTCTAAGGCCAAATTGTCAAACCCACATATTGTATCTTCTTGATGCTGTTCTGCTGCACTCTATTATGCACTGCTCTGTTTTTTAGGTGACAAAAATATACATATTGAACTGGCCAATCACAAAGAAAGCAGGCTTTCTGTACAGTAACAAACTGATAGACATCATGTTAATTTCCTCAAATTTTATATAATTAATGCTTAATGCATCCAGGAACATATGCAAATACACATTAAGTGCACTAAGAGCACAAGCTCCTGAACTTAAAACAACAATCACATGTGCATTGTCATCAATCATGCTACTCTTCTTAATGGCTCATGCAGTATTACAGATTTAAAAATGCTACTTGGCCAGAATGGCTCTTGCATGGCCTCCTTCCTTCTCTTTGAAAGAAAGGATGGCACGCGGGGGGTGAAGATGGGGGAGGAGCAGGCAAACAAAGCTTTGAGATGGTTCTTCTTTTCAGCTGTGAATAAAGAGAAGACAGCCGATTGTGGGACTGGTCCCATCAGTAACATGGCCAAAAAACCTGAAAGGTGAATGCACATACATGCAAACAATTAAATGGGGAAACTCATTTTATAAGTCCAAACTCAAATGCCTAGTTCCGCTTTGTGAGAAAGGAAAAAAAATCAAAGTCAAATTAAAGGAGATTTTTTTCCCCTGGTCCTCCCTCTGACATGTGAGGATTACACTGAGGGTCCTACATATGAAAGAACCCCCTGCCCTCTTTTCCCTCCTCTTTTTTCTCAGCACTGGGACAAAGCCTCTGAAGTCACACACAGTGCTGTCAATCAAAACTAAACCACTTAGCTCCTCCCACTAAAAGCACCAACAGAGTGAAGGACTTTTCTATTGTCCACAAGCAAAGGGCACAGGCAAACTAAAAAAAGAGAAGACAAAAGATGGCAAGAATGTGGGACACAAAAGTAAAGAGATGAGAAATGAGGTCAGGAAGGATGGAGAGCAGGAATTAGGGAAAGGGAAAGTGAGCAAAAGAGAGGGAGAGAAAGTAAGAGAAAGTGGTGGATTATTAATGAGCAGAGAAGGGTTGATGATGGATTTTCATGGCCGATACCGATTTTTTACAAGCAAACTGTCTGATACCGATACCGATTTCCAATTTTATTGCTTTCTTTTTTTTCTTTAAGAAACAAACAAGAAAGAAGGAAAGTATGCATAAACTATGTTTATTTGGTATTTAATAGGCCAAACTGGCTTTTGGCTATTAAAAACAATAATGGTTACCATCTGAAATTAACAGCAGTAACTGCACAGTAAGTAGCCTACATTCAATACAAACATAGATGGTACAGACCTCAGCATTTAGCTTTTGATTTTGAATTGGGTTGAGACTACATAGAACTGGCCTTAAATTAAAAGATTAACTGTAACCATGTGAAATTAAAAGGCAATAACTGCATAGTTCTACAATCCAAACAACACAATCAACACAGCATTCAGTATTTTAGTTTTTTAAATTTGGTTTTAAATAAAAAAAAAGGTATTTACCAGTTATACTAAATAAAAGTATGCTATATAAATACATTATTCCAAAATGTTAAAATCAAATAATGTTGGTGCGAATAAAACAAGGATTTAAAGTGTTTCATTCATCCAATTAAAAAAAAAAATGGGGTAATGATTCACATCTATATTTTTTTTTTTTACTTGAGCCAATGAAAAATAAACAACTATTGTCTCAAGTTAAAAATATATTGATTTGTATCATTACCCACATTTTTTTTAATTGGATGAATGAAACTTTTTTTCATTGTGCTACAGCAGGTGATTTTTAAATCAAATTAAGTAGACGTAATTTTAAGGTAAAATAAAAATAATCATCCTATACAGAACTGACTTCTGTCTTTTCAAACGTGTATGCAAGTTCTACTTTACCAACAAAAAAAAAAGAAAGAAAAAAATAGCATTTCAGTTGTCATAGTTTAGTCTGTTTCGTTTCTCATCCAACACGTGAGAAGTTGAGCTGAACATCGCTTCACTGTCTCCGCTTGTGCAGGTCGTGGACAGGTACGGTATGCTCGTGCATGAAAGGGACTCTTATTTTGTGCAGTCGGTAGTTCGCTTCCTGCTATCTGTGCCTCAGACATGTAGCTCTGCGCTTCCAGTGCTGAACGGCTGCCCATGTCCTGCACACGGATTTCGAAATACTTCCACACAAATGACATGTTAGCGAATATTTACAATGTAGTCTTTGCACGTGGAAAAATCGGCCGAAAAAAAGACCAAAAACCATCCAATTGCCGATCGCGTATTTTAAAGAAAAAAAGGGCCGGTTCCGATTTATCGCCCGTCAACCGGTGCATCCCTAGTTTATTAGTGACTCTGTTCATCCCACTGTCAAGCATGTTGACTGCTAAAGGTTTAGTGACTTACGAAAAGTAAAAAGCAGAAAAGGTCTTGAATTACAGACAGACTATATCATTTTTACTTCTAATATCAAAAGTTTAATAAAAGGCTCAGTTTTGATGAGAGGATAATTGTCTGAAAAGAGTGTCCTGAGCCAAAGGAATCTGGCAGGCAGACTGCAGCTCTGTCACTGGAGCTATTGTGCCACAGGGGGCCCGTGGCAGGACAGCAGAAGTGTCTGGATCAGCAGAGTACAGCATTTCTGTCCTGCAGATATTTCTCCAACATAAACCGCTCGTCTCACTCTTCATATCAAGCATGTTTAGCTTGGGAAAAAATTACCAAAAAGAGGAGATTATCAACCTCTGTGACTAATCAATGGTTTAAATTATCAAAGCATATTGTTCGCAGAATATTAAACAATGGAAATTCTGGGTCATAATTAATTACCCAGTACCCAACTGATTAAACACACATGTAAGAGAGTAATTAAAAATTTCATGAAACTTGAGTTGGAGTCACTCTAAGAGCCCTTAGTTTCTAAAAAAAAAATCATTTAGAATCAACACATACTGTTATCACACTGCTGAGATGAGGGTACAGTCAAAGATGAGGGTTCATTCAGGATTTGCAAAAATTATTACAAATTATTCAAGTACACAAGGTAAGAATCAAGTATTATCAAGATGAAAAAAATCTATATTTGATCTGAAGTTTCTCAAGATCACTAAGCCGAGAACAGAGACCAAGCAAAAGAGACAAAACAGCAGCACAAGTCTCTCCATTTTAATTAGATGGTCACATGGATGCTGGTTAGAAATGGCATATGTGAAACTCAGATGTACAGAGTGAGAGGGACTGAAGAAACCATTGCCAGAGAAACCACCCAACAAGCTAACTAACTGCTGAATGATCATGGGAAAGCAATCATTTACGCTTGCACTATTTACTAAGAGAGAGAGAGAAAGTTTGGGATGGAGCCCAAATGAAATTACCTCTAGAGGACTAGGTTTTACTTAAAATAAAGTACAGTGAACCAAACATATAAAAGGTTACACTGGTCAGTTTAAATAGACCGTAGTATACCGGTCCATTCTGCTGTTATGCCAAGGACATTTTTGCTCATGTAAAGATGATCTTTTCTGTCTAGTTTACATTAACAAAATAAAAAAAAAATTATAGTTTAACATTCAGATAGTTTGCGAATATGGAATCATTTGGATATGTGCAGAACGAGACGTGAGCAAGAACCTCCAAATACATCCAAACCCGGGCTTGCTCGTCCTCGTATGCAAGCATTCATTCACTGTCACGATCTAATGCACAGTAAATGCCAGACTTTTTTAAACAAATAGGCCTAGCGGAACACAAAAATTCTAAATCGAACATTCTGCAGAACAGGATCAAACAAAAAAAGTACTGGTCATAATACTTGCATAAAAATGTTTGATATGAAAAAAAAACGGTTCACTGACTGCGCAGCACAGCCACAAGTGCCACAGTTATGTTTGGGATAATTTTTATTTTTAATCGCATTGCAATTGCGTTTTAAACAACGAGCACCGTGAAACCATTTAAAGAGGCGCATTCAGCGGTCTCCTTGATGGGAAACACAGTAAAATGATCTCAAACGTATGGAGCTCTCTCTTCATTTTATCAAATGATCATAATCACATCTATTCATTTTACAGTCCTGATACTAGCATTTTATTCAGACTAAAACCCCTTTAATTCGGGTAAGAAAGCTTCTTGTCCAAGTGGAAATTATTGAATATTGACATCCCTAAATTCAAATGAGTTGAATGGAAACCTGGCTATTGTCTGCATCAAACCATGCTTCCGAACAAATGTTATTCACCGTCCTGGGCAGCTCCAGGATGGCTGTCTCTCCGAGCACGGTGCTGTCTGTGAGCAGGGTGGAGTAACGTAGCCCTCGATCACACTGCAGTGTTTGTGAGAGCTGCCGAACTTTATCTCCCAGGACTGTTGTGGAATCTTCCAAAAGTTTTGCTTGGGGTCCTTCACATGCAGCAGCAACAATTTCCACCACTCCAATAACACGGGACGATGTGCCTGACTTTAAATCGGATATCTGCCGATATATTAAAAAATGATATATCGGTCGACCTCTATTGCCTTCATTTGCTAAAAATACAGTAAAGAATTATATTGTAAAATATTACAACAATAATTAAAAAAAGCTTTTAAATATGAACATTTTAAAACTTGTTTTACATTTTAATTTATTCCTGTGATGTCAAAGTTTAGTTTTCAGCTGTCATTACTCCAGTCTTCATGATCCTCCAGAAATCATTCTGATATGCTGATTTGCTGTTCAAGAAACATTTCTTATTATCATTAATGTTGAAAACAGCTGTGCTTCTTAGATTTTTGTGATACATTATCAGGATTTTTGAAGAATAGAATGTTCAAAAGAACAGCATATATTTTAACAATTTTGGATTAAATTAATTCTTACTAAATCAAAAATATATTTCGTAAACATTTTTGAACAGATACAGGTTTTTTTGTTTTACCTGCAGCATGTATGAAAGTACATATTTACATCAACAATCAATTAAAAAACTTATTTGATAAGAGGACTAGTCTTCCTGTATATGATACCAGAAATGACTCTCATCATAAATCACATTGTGCTGATACAAGGGCCAATTAACAAGAGGAAATGGGTGTGCAATGCAAGCACAAATCACACAGTCTTCCTCTCCTTTGTACCGACTGTTTTGATGCAGACAGCCTTACTTTATTGTCATATGCTGCTCAGGCTGAGGTGCCACTGCCAAACCAGTGAAGTCAGAACAACAGGAGGAGAAGAGTGACTCTCATCCACAAAGGCCTCTGTGATTGAGCTACAACAAACCATTTGATTTGCATTCTAAACCAAAGTCAAATGAGAGGCAGAGCTCAGGTGAACCTACAGATGAATCACCATTAAAAGGTGAGCTGTAATTTTTTTCAAAAGTTAAAATACTTCTCTTATAATGAGCTTCCAAGTATAATGACTCGCTTTTTAAAATGTTCAGATACCAGAAACTGTAAATCAGTTCCTACGAGAACCAAAATGAAGCAAAGTATCACATATTGCTCCATCAGTCTAAGATGTCAACTACTTAAACTAATGTTGTTAGTTTGAGGCAAATATATGGAATCAGTCCTGGAGGAATCCAGAAAAGTAAAGTAAAAGTCACATGTCTCATGAGTTTCTATTTCAAATCTGAAGAAGATACCATGAAAAATGAGATTCCTGCAACCATTTTTGTGAGACTATGTCTTGAAGTGCAGTCATTTGTATACTGGGAGAACAGTAGTGGGGAGAGAAAACATCCCTGAGGAGTTCCAGTGCTGATTGTGATAGTCCTGGATGTGAGTTTGCCCAGCCTCACTAGCTGCTGCCTGTCTGTCAGGAAGCTGGTGATCCACTGACAGATGGATGTGGAAATGGACAGCTGGGTCAGTTTTTCTGAGAAAAGGTCAGGCATGATGGTACTGGAGGCCGGACTGTAGTCCACAAATAAGATCCTTGCATAATTCCCAGTTTTGTCAAGGTGTTGCAGGATGTGATGCAGTCATGCAGACATAGCCGGCTGAACGAACTGTATCAGTGACTGGATCAATGCATTCTCTTAAATTGACAGCACACACACACACACAAAGTGTCATATGATGCAACTAATAATTTTCCTTTCTCTTTGGAAGACGTACAAGCTCTGTAAAGCTGCAAAGACTAAAGTCTCAAATACAAAGAGATATTCTTTATAAAAGGTAAAAGTTAACCACACCCCCCTAAAAGGGCTCGTTCTAAAATGCCCCCACATGTCTACGTCACAATTTGGGAGATTTGCATAACTACGCCCAAATGTTCATGCAAAGAAAGAAGGTGTAACTTTTATTCTTGCTCTTGCCACCGGCGCCATGTTGTGGAGGAGATGGTGTGTTTTATTGTAAAAGCAAAATAACTTTGTTTGGCCTTACAAAAGAGGACACAACTAGAAATAATATTTACAACACTATTCCAGAACAGTTCAACCCAAATATTCAGATATTGTTTTGTTGTTTTTATGACTATAAACAAATAAAAGTAGAAGCTTTGTAGTTCAACCGATGCCTTATTCTTATCTGTACAATCGAAACAGACAGAGTATTTTTAGTTCTTTTCGCGGTAATTAAGAGAATACAAAACAAACCGCACTAGTGACATTTTTAGTGCGAAGAGAACTAAATATACTCGGTTCACGTCGACTGTTCATAGGGCTCAATTTAAACTGGAATATCCCATATATTTTCCTTGCCCTAAGTATTTAGTACAACAATATAGTTGATGTTGTATAAGGTGCCAGCTTGTTCAAGTAGAAAGAGATGACACTCTTGTTGTTGCTCATCCCATGTTTTATTCAGAGCTGCATGTGTGTTCCTCCTGTTTCTGGCCACAGTTTCATTCTGCTATTTGGATCTGCACAGTTTTACCATTGCCATCAATCTGTCACACACACACACACACACACATTTTAGACATTTTACACAACACTGATATACTACATTTATGGACAATTGTCTCAATTCCACATTTGCTAGAATGGTGTTTGAACCTGCGCATGTCTTTGTGTCTGAAACACAATACAGGAAAGGCATTTTGTCATGTGACCAATCCAATCCCCATGATCAGTAGTAGCCAATTTCCACTGGATGGAGAGTGATAAAAGAAAGTGCAGAAAAACAGCAAACTGTGCACAGTATAGCCTGTCCTGAAACGGCAGCTAGAAGCAGATAAGCACAAAGCCTCATTGTGAAAGCAAGTGTTTGTAGGCCTGTCCAAAAATCATGTGGTCAAGTCTCTGCAGCTCAAGCAACATTCCCAGAATTCAAGTTCAGAACAGAAAAACACATGCAATAAAACCAGACAGTACTCAAGGGGGCAACAGAGTCGCTTCAAACAATTGTGCCATTTACATGGATGTGCTATTATGCAGGGAGGTATAGTTATAAAGTTTTGTAAATTTGAAGGGGTCATTGAATGCCCATTTTCCACAAGTTGATATGATTCATTAGGGTCGTAATGAAAAGTCTATAACATACTTTTGTAAAAAAAAATTCAGTGGTAGTGTAAAACACACCCTTTGTCTTTTATCTGCTCTGTTTACAGCAAATGGTTTTGGTACATTTTCCTTTAAATGCTAAAGAGCTCTGCTGACCCCGCACCTCTCTTCCATGGGGTGACACGCAGTTCTCTGACATATTCTTCACAAGATATTCTAGTTTACCCCTGCTCTTGCACCAAAACAATGGCAGACTGTTGGAAGCTTAATCAGGGCAGGTCTAGGTAAAATGCCACTGTCAGTCAACAATCATGGGTGGGGCCTCAGCTTTGTGTCTGTGTTATGTCACACAGACCAAGGCTGCTCGCACGAAAGTTGACACTGGTACTTTAACTTAGACCCATTTTCAGAAGAGAGTGGTGGGGTGAGCAGAGCTCATTAGCATTTAAAGGGAAACGCAACAAAACGGGTTGCTATGAAAAAAGCTGATTTGAACAAGATAAAGAGGTGTGTTTACACTACCATTGAGAATTTTTAACAAAAGCATGTTACAGTTTTCATTAAGACCCTAAAGAGACATATCAACTTGTGGAAAATTGGCATCCGATGACCCCTTTAAATAATTAAGTTTAACCAAAAATTTAATTTTCTTTTTTTTTCTCTGTCAGATTTTTTTGCATCAAATCAAAGTTTGTAATGTTGTGATTTACTTTGTAACTGGTTGGTTTGGTTCTTGTCTTGTAACTCTTTAAAATACTTATTTTTTTAAATCCCTATGGTTTTTATAGTCTCCCTAACAAAAGCAAAAAAGAAAAATAGTAAATACAAAAAAAAAAAAAAACTTTTGATGAAGATCTTTAAATGCGAAGATGTAGGTCACAAGGATGGCTGTTATAATGAGTTATTCTGAACTTATGTCTGAACTTATAATCTTTTTTATCTTGCAGCAGAAAACAGGACAGACCAGATCATGTGGTGGGTCACAGCAGAAATACCATGTACCATTTAAATTAAGCCTGTAAGTGTTCTGATGAGCCATAGAAAGCATGCAGTCATTGCTCTATGGTGAACGTGTTTCTGGATCTCTCTTAACATCCATCAGCTCTTTTTAGTACAAGTCCATTCTAACGTAAGGGTCATGAGTAGTGCTATGAGTATCAGATAAACACAAGGTCATGTACAGGTTGTCATACTGTTAGCAACGACAGTCTTGAGGCTTTATATTAATCTCATTTTAGGGTTGGGCATTATGCGCAAAAAATTCATCTCTGTACTTTTTTTTGGCTGAATCACAATATACGGTATAGATCTAGGCATTTTCTACTTTTTTTATTTTATATATATGCGTTTTTCTTTTTTTTTTCCTTTTAGAATTATTACGCTCCTATATTGCATTCAGTCTGGCGCGTATGTGCACGGCTACGCTCATTCTAAATGAAGTCTGTGAAGCTTAGCGGAGAATCGTAAAGCAGAGGGCTTCTACATTTCTGACAGCAAAATGAAAATTGTCCATGACATTAGGGATGCAACGATTAACAGTTGAAAATCGATTCAAATATGTGACGATTCAAATCGCTTGAGTTTATATGAAAGTATGTCTGAGGTGAACTTACTGTTTTTAGAAAAGTTAAGATGATATTTTTCTTTTCATCTCATCTCTGTATAATGCATACTAAAGTTCATAAGTGCAGCGCTGCTTTGCTTACAGCGAAAACCAATGAAATTCTTTAAGCACCATCTGCTGGAAGAGAGTGAATCTGTGTCTCATTCAGGTCGTTTGCCATTTGTTTCATGCATTTATTTATGTATAGTTTCATAAAACTAAAGTCAAATCATTCTGTTTCTTGCTTCAAATGTAAAAATTTTACAAATCTAATTTAGATTAAAAACTGCTCATATAGCAAGTATTCAGCATCTTTGTTTGGACAATGATTAAAATGCAGTGGTTGACTGCCTCTAAATTTGAAATGGAAAGAGCACAGACAAAGCCTAATTTTGTTTATATGAAGAAATTAATTTTATTTGTGTTATTTAATTGATTTGGGCCTAGTTTTAAAAATTACATTTAGTTTTATTTACATTTAAATTATATTTACATTCTATATTTCAAAAATTCCCTGTATGTTCCTGGTAAATTTACAAGGAGATCAAACATGTCAACTGTTCCAACTGGATATAGTCCAACCATAGAGCAGAACAGGCTTCATTTAAACTACCAGTGGCTCTATTTCCAAGCAACCGTTGCTATGACCAAATGACAACGTGCACCACCAAAAGAGGATAGACCACACCCAAACAGGACTCCTTCAATTATATGTCTGTTTAATACATTACTAACCTTAACAACACACCTAAACTATAACGCTATAACATACCCGAAGACAATCTTGACAAAAACCAAACATAACTCTGAATAACATGTTGCAAAAAGTCTAGGTCAGTCTAGGTCTACCGTCTGTGGTTCTCAAACAAGGGGCCAAACATCTATGGGGCCACCACAGGATAATTGAAATTACTTCATTATATTATAAAATAAAAACTCAAATTTAAAAACTCAAATGGGAATCTCATACACAAAAATAAGTCTGTTTTTTTCTCTTTAACAAAAATATTACAGCTGTCATAATTACAGAAATATCAGAAATTTAGTTTCAATATAGATATAGATACTGTTGGAAAATGGAGGACCTTCAAGTCAAAAAAGTTTTTTACCTGCTGTTTTGTCTCATTTAAATTGCAACATAATTATTTTAATATAATTATTATAAAATAATAATAATTATTATTATTTTAAATCATGAAAATAAAAAAATATATAAGTAGAATTTTTTTTACAAAAATTGTATTACTTATTAATTTACAAGGCAGCTGTAAAAATGTATGATATAATGTACATATCTATTTTTTTAAGTCAGTCTTTTCACAAAAACACAAAAATGACAGAAGAGGAAAGACTTAGTTTTCCATGCTTTCCTAGAAATAGACATGTGGATGTTCAGAGGGCACTGCAGCCTCCTGTACAGTCATATCATGTCTGCACTTCATCAACAGTCACATGTAAACAAAAGCTAATGAAAACAATGCGTCAACACATCTATTTGCACGTACACACACCCAAACACAAATACACACAATTCCCAATACTTCCTAGTCATATTTCTTTAAAAGATGCAGACCGAGGACTGAAGTAATAACATTTGGTAAACATTTTTTAGATTGTGTGAAACACTTCCCCACAAGAAGGGAATAAATACAAATGTTTCCCAACCAGCAGTGATTTGCTTTTTCCTGAAACATGGTGGATGAAAGGCAATGCTGGAGGCTCGACCACCAAACAGACTCAACACATCTGTTGTAACCTGATCTTAGACAAACAGTCACGAGGGACACTGACCAGTGGCCAGACACATCACACGTGCTGTTTGAACATCCTGACATCCACTTTCTTAAGCTAACTCTGAAGCCAAGCTGTAAGATCACTGCTGAACTGTTACTGGTGAACAGACTGATGGGAGTGGAGCTCCTCCTCCACTTACAACTGAGACAAATACTGGAGGAGTTCAAGCATGATGATTAGTGCTGTTTGAAACGCATACAACAGACCACACACACACACACACACACACACAAATACAAAACTATAAACACCACATTCTGTTAATGAAGAAATTCTGCTATAATGTGCCCTCCACAGACAAGTCCCAATTTATTTGATTTAATTAGAAGTTTTAGTCTTAACAGCTCATGTCAAGCTAACTGAGCAGTAATAGACAGCTCTGAGATCTGAGAGAAAACTAAATAGATAAATGTATGGTCCTATGAAATTCATTTTATTTTGTGAGCATCACGCGCGCTTTAGTGAGCGTCTGCATATTTATTCACACAGAGATACGCAGAACATACAGGATTCATATTTAAAGGTTATTTTTGCGACTTCATTCGCAGACACCAGTCCATATTGCATTTTGATGTGTGTACTGACCTACTTTTGATTTATCTATTAAAAATTAGCCAACTTCCCTGTCATCCTGCTTTATATAGTAAATTACACTTTTGACTGGATTCCATGATTCTGTCCATGTTTTTGCATTGAAGAAATCATAGGGCCCTATATATTTTGTGAAATGTCTCAATGTTTTTGTCCATACAATGGAAGTCAAATCAATTGCACACTTATGCTATACACTTATTATCAATCCGCTGATCATGATGGCAGATTCTACATTTCTGGGACAGCATGTCCAAACCAGACACAATGCAAAATCCCATTTTCGATTATTTTTTCGATAAATCATTTTTTTAGATGACGCCAATGCGATATTGATTCTCAGAAGCTGTAAATCGATCTTTTCCGGTATTTATTTCAGCAAACATTTAAAACAAGATCTGATTAATATGAATCTTTTCATTAGTCTTCTCCACTATATGTTCCCCTCTTATTTACCTTGTGCGATGTTACAACAGGAAGCCTGTCATTCATTCAATGCTTATCATGGCAGAGATACTGTTGAAAAGAGCCAAGAACAAAGCAATATGCGTGATCTGCAATGCTCAGATAAAATTCTATAGTAATACTAAAAATCTGTGGAATCATTTGACATCATGCACAAAGGCGCCGTGATTTGTGTAATTAATGAATGAATGAATGGCAGATGGTGCAAGGCACTGTTTTGTTTTCTACACTACAAATACCGCTGATATTTAATGGGCATCTTGTCAGTAAAGCTGGTTCTGTAATCAGCGGTAAATCTCTACATGTGCGTGATTTCACATGGAGCAGCATTTACTACACAGAGCCGCTAATTAAAGAACCGTCTTTACTGACAAGATGCGCATTAAATATCAGCCAATTTTTATCGTGCATCGATAAATATCTTTTAAAAATAATTAATATTTTTAATTATATTTTTATTAAATATTCATTTATTTGTGAAAAATACTCTGTCATCTAATGTTTACATAGTTACATATTTTTTAATCCATCGTCAAATGATTACATTTTTTTTATATTAATTCAAATAAAAATCATATCTGCAATCAGCCCCCCTACTTTCCAAGATATCGGCATCAAAAAAATAAAATATCGCTCGACTACTACATACATGCATGCTTTTAGTAAAACTTTATTTTTAAAGGAATAACCAATTTCCTTATTTTAACAGTAATCCTATGTTCCACAGCACTTCGTTAATCAAAAAGTAAAAGGGATTTTCATTTAATAAGGAGAAATTAAATTAATGTTTTATACCTTCATCTGTTTACCAGAATTAAGAAGAGCATTTTATATGGCCATATTATTGTTTAAAAAAAAAAAAAATATTATATATATATATATATATATATATATATATATATATATATATATATATATATATATATATATATATATATATATATATATATATAAATAAATAAATAAAAAGAATAGGTTTAAAATACAGGCTGTACAGGAAGCACCACCCAATTGATCAAATGACCTCTCTCTTGTCTGGTCAATACAAAATCTCAGGTTTACACAGAAGAGCTTGTAGAGTCTAAATGGGCCACGTTGTTAGAAAGAGAAAGAGAGCAAGTGAGAGATGAGTTTGAGCTGGCGTAGGTTCCTCTGGTTTCAGCAGCAGTGTGATGGTTAGAAAGGCTTTGCAAAACAAAAACACTACATTCCTCAGTTCTCTCCATTATTCCCACTTCCTGTCCACCACAGCACTCTCAAAACAGAGGAATCAACAAGACAAACACACACGTCAACAAATCAGCAGCGCCTGAGCCCTCACTCACTCACTCTCATACACACCCTGTGGTAAACAAAGGGCCATTTTGGTCTGTTTTAGGCACTGTGCGTGTCGAGGCGCAGGAGGAGTCATACGCTGACAAAACGGGCTGCAGATATAAACACAGACAGGCAGAAACACGCATGAACAAGCACACAGAAAACAGTTCTTGTTTCGAGTCCATTAAACTGGTACCATATTAGTTAAGTTGTGATACATGAAAGAAACTTTTGGTTAGAGCAGTAGACCAAAATACAGAGGAATAACTGCTAAATGCAGTCATATTTGGTAAAACTACACTGAGCTGGATTTCCTGGTTGGTTCAACATTCATAAAAGAATAATACTCAGGTTTGCCAACCATTGCAAAGCAAAAAAAAAAAAAAAAAAAAAAAAATACCACTCTGTCCCTTCTCCTATAAACGTGCTGATCATTTCCTGGTTTTATGAAGCCCCTCCCTCAGAAATATCTGATGGGCTCTGATTGGTTAGCTGACCAGCACATAATTGCCTCGTCCGATTGTTGCATGTTCCCGGGGACAGCGGCTATCTGTAACTTCTTGTAGTCCCTACTAGCTGTTTTTGCAGGCTTTAAACTGCCTGAATTTTAAAAGACAATATGTTAATATTTTAACTGGACTGTTGGTGTTCCTTTTTTGTCATTCAGTGTTTCTGTATATATAAAAAAAAAGGTTAAAAAAACCTTTGGAGGAAAAAAAACTGATAAGATAAGGATACGAATTCTAATAATATTCTAAAAATGATTGCCATTTGTGCATGAACTACCCCCACTACCGAAAACCCGGCTGTTTTTAAAAGCTGAAGACTTACATAGGAATGCCGTTACTTTGACAGGAAAATACAACAAAGAATATTGTTTAAATGTAACGCATCAATTCTCTCTCTCTCTCTCTCTCTCTCTCTCTGTATGTGTGAGAGAAAGCAATGGTGATTCACACTAGAGTTTATGGTACATTAAATACAGGTGTGCTGCGCAGCCACTGAAATGAACTGAGAAATATCACAAATCACCTGACGGAGAGTGAAACTCTGAAGCCCTCAGTTAGTGTGTGTTCACGAGTGAAAATATATCTGTGCTAAACTTATACTTTGCCTCCAACTCACACACTGTCAAGTAAAATCGGAGAATTTATTAACCATTGGCTAATATTAGACATAATTTAGTCGCCAGAATGAAGGTTCAGTCGCATATGAGAGTGATTTACTCGCAATGTAGGGGGTTGTAAACACTGTTCACTTTCTTGGACCGATCGATTGTTTTGTGTCTTTACAAATTTTTTTAAATGATTTTTCTTTTAGTTTTATTGTATGTTTTAGCCGTGATTCCCTTTCACATCCATTATAAGATTGTCAGACTACAACACTTTGTTTCAATTCTGCTGAAGAAACAAAGTCAGTTACATCCTGGATGCCCTGGGGATAAGCAGATAAAAATGAAAATTACAATTTTTAGGTGAACCATTCCCAAGGTTTTGTTCATAGCGAATATTTGCTTAGGGTGTGAATAAAGCCCTATTCGTAAGGGACTAGTTTTACATGGGGACTTTAGAGAAATTTGTGTTCTACAGACGGACTTGGTGATTTTAAATGTTGACCGAAACTGCCACGTCCGTTTTTCTCACACAACCTCTGTAATAATTCCAGAGCAAATTACCTACTTTTCAGCAAACTCTGAGAAAACTAGTCCCGACTGAATGCGAATGTCTGTGATTGCCGGTGATATTTTTTTTCACAACGTGTTTCCTTGTGCGTTTTGGCTAACATTAATTACGGTAGACGCTCTGATTGCACGCATGTTTGATATATTTGCCTCTCTTCAAAAAATACAATCAAGAGCCAGATGACATAAACTGTTAAGACTGGTTATGTAATATCAGCGTCAGGTAAGATTACTCACATTCATTCTGCACTCAATTACATAATGTTTTAATAACATATGTTTCTAAATGAAAATTAAACAGGCATTTACTACAAATACATATAAAAAATAAAGTAACCACACATTAACATAGTTTGCTATAAATTGCCCTTTAGCTTCATCATGGTATTTATATGATTATACTAATAGTAATCAATCCGAATTACTACACAACGCACGCAGAGAGCGCGTGACCTCTGATACGCCCAGATGTACAAAACAGTCCCTCCCACATCTGTAATAAAGATTTTAGTCCCATCCAAATTGGTACATACTTTTTTTTTTTTTTTTTTTCACAGAAATCAGGTGATAAGAATCGAAACTCAAACGTAGTTTCGAAAACTAGTCCCATCTGAATAGGGCTTAAGATTTTAGAGTGAGTTTACAGCATGTGTTATGATGAGGTCTGTGCTGTATGTCTGTCTCAGAGGTTCAGTCGGGACCCCCGAGATGCAGGAATAAAGCCTCCTGTGACATGAAGGCACTCCTGTGACTTCATGGATGCTTCACTACTCTACCATTAATTTGAAACAAATGGCCATAATAGTCCAAATAATCTAGATGCTCCAAGCATGTGAATTTTCTAATATCAGAATATGCTAATAAATATGAACTTCAGATTCTAATTCCATGCTGTTGTGTTTATCTGTTAGATATATGGAAAGAAACAATATACTCCACACAAACATTTACCAATGTCCAATTAATTAACAGTAGTGCTCCTTGGATCAGCAGGATATAAAAAGACGAGTGATATTCTTACAAATATATCCAGTTGCCAAGCAGAAACCTGAAGCATTTCTAACTGGCGAGAAATAAGAGAAATGCATTTTCAAAGACCCCAAAGCTAGACCCCAAAAGTAGCCCTAAATACAGACTTATCCATTTCAGGCTAAACTCAATCTCCAGGCAAAAGCTACATGCACAAGTTAAGTGCTGTTAAGCGTTCAGTAGTTAAGAAACTGGGCTGAAAATACAAAAGGTTGCAGGTTCAGTCCCAGATGGAGAGCTTTCACTCCAGCCCTACAATTTGTTACTCATGTACTTCCCACAACCATCTGTTAAATGACAGTAGCCAATCAATCATTTGTTCTTCTTGAAGGGTCCTATGTGCAATCACTTCTGTATAGAAAAAAATATTATTGGTGATTTTAAAGAATACATCCAAGCAAAAGAAAAAAAACAGCAAAAAAAATAACTAGTATAACTCTGCTATATTGTTGATGTGTAGTAGTGCACATCATTTTAAGTTCTGTCAAACAAAACGTAAGAAAAGACACATCTGAAATGACCTCAACACAATGAGTATCACAGCAGTTGTCCAACACTGCCAGCTGACAGTCATCATTTATTTAGGTGGCATTTTAAAAGCTCTTTCTCTGGAGCTGGACTACAAGTGATCAGTCAGAGTGCTTGACCACCAATCAGATTAAACACAATATGAAAGTGCATAGCTGATGAACTTCCTTTCTCTATTGATTGAGAGACCTTTGCTACTCTGCTTGTCACTGGGGTCAATAAAAGCATTTTCACATGAAAAATGCTCAATTTTAAAAAGCAAAAAGTTAATAAATTAGATAAAGCTTAATAAAGGCTGTTCAAAACAAAACGTGGCCAGTCACTACACAAAGTTTTCTGTTTGTCTTATCAAGTGAGAGATCAGTAAGGTACCACACACAACTTGTACTTTGTCAGTGTGGTTCATGCCAAGTTGAGATTTACAGTCAAATGCAAATGCATCTAACTTCCAACAAAGATAAAACGTAGGAGTGGGAGATGCTACATGTCCACGTAGCAACAGCAGTGTGCGCTCCACGTGGGCTCGCCTTGCATCCCGTGACCATGGAAACGTGAGTCTGTGGGGATTTGCTATACAGCTTCTGTGTATTGCATGAGTCACCAACAAGAACAAACAAACTGTAGAGAGAAAAGACCACTAGCACATAGTATCAGCACGCTGCATCCAAATCACTCACTCAAACATAGGGTCCTATGAAATCGGTTTTATTTTTTCCTAAATTCCGTTTTATGTTTTTCCAAATTAATAATTTTCTTTTTTAATTTTTCTGGATTCAGTTTTTTTTCCATTTTAATTTTTCTCTACTCCTTTTTAATAGTTAAATTGCATTTTATTAATCAAAAAGCATGTCTAATTAATTAAAATAATGAAACTTAAACATTTTCAAATCAATTAATTATAAGTTTAACAAAAAAAAAAAATACTTCTTTAGGGCCCTATGAAATGTTATTTTTTTCCTCACCATATTTTTTATTGTTATCAAATTCTGTTTTAGCATGTCTTATTATTTAAATGCATAAAACAACTTAATTTACTAATTTCTTTCTTAAAGTAGCATTTACTATTAAAATTAAAACATGGAAGAACTGTTGTGTGATTATTCCTTAAAAAATAATGTTTGTTTCATTTTAGTACTAGTAGTAGTAGGCTATGTACATTCTACTGAAAAATAGTAATAGGCACAATGTCTTCAAATCAAACTGGACTTTTATTTTGACGGGTTGCCGTGAATATCTTTACAGTTCTGTGTGTGTGATATAATGCTAGTTTTACTTGAATCAAATGCTCAAATGCTCATAAAGTGACTCTCAGAGCAGTTCTAGAGATGTTCATGGGTTTATGTCCTCATTTAGTGAGACGACAGACGCTGAAATCACCGCAAGCATCACGCACACTTCAGTGTGTGTAGTAAATGAAACCGTGTGTCTGCCTCATTCATTAACAGAGACATGCAGATCATGCAGGATTCATACTTAAATCTACTTTTGCAGCTTAATATATACAGATATTAATCTATATCACGATTTAAGTGTAATTACCTACTTTTGATTAATTCATTCAACATTTTACAAGTTCCGTGACATTCCGTGTTAAACGGAACGAGTGAATTCCATTTTTATAAAAAGGATTCCGCAGTTCCGTCTGCGTTTTCTGCATCGCAGAAATCATAGGGCCCTAACTCAAATATGCTTTACCACTTTTATCAGGAAAACACACCATTTATATAGGACAAACCTGCCCAACCCTTGTCTTATTAATAGCTTACCGCAATAAAAGGTCTGTACCTTCTCAGACAAAGCAGGAGATCAGAGCTCAGGCGACAGAGTGCCGCCATCTACGGTAACAACTATCCCAGTATCTGGAGGAGATCAGCCAGACTGGGCCATCTGTACTGGAGTCTGTGTGTTTACTCTGTCCCACAGCATGCACGGACAATGTGCTCCACACACACACACACACACACACACACACACACACACACAGATTTACATGACAGGTGTTGAGGCAGATAGAGGAGGAGCTGCTGGAAGGGTCAGATCCATGGAAACGTTCATATTGTGACAAGTAAACAGTAATCATGAGGATGTGCTTGGGGGTGAAGCACGCGCCGTCTTGAATTTACAGTAACTGTGACCCGTTCAAACGTCTAGACGGCCCAGGTATCAAGACTCAAAAACTGCAAATATAAATAAAGTATGCACCAAAACAAAATTTGGACAAAAAAGTGTGACCGGGGGCTGGATTCATGAAAATCATCTTAGGAAAACAAGAGAAGTAGTTTGTAACAACATTCCTATGTGCAATTCTTGGAAATCCTTAAGAACTTCTAAAATATTTTAAGAATGTTTTTCTCTTTGACAGGCTTTAGTGTTAACTGATTGTATGAAGGATTTTAGTGATAACATTCAACACATCAAAGGCTGTCTTTTTGTGGTCCTCTTTCAGAAAAATGCAATAATCAAAAAAAGTGCCCAAATAAAAAGGAAGCCCTTTATTGACTTGTCTTTGTATAGTGGTTTCTGGATTCAGCAAAAACTCATGAAATGCACAATTAAGAATTAAGAGGTTATTTACAATACTTTTTAAAGGGGGGGGGGGGGGGGGGGTGAAATGCTATTTCATGCATACTGAGTTTTTTACACTGTTAAAGAGTTGGATTCCCATGCTAAACATGGACAAAGTTTCAAAAATTAAGTTGTACGTTTGAAGGAGTATTTTTGTTCCCAACATACTCCTTACGGTTTGTCACAAGTTTCGGAAAGTTTTTTGTGTGACGTTAGATGGAGCGGAATTTCCTTATATGGGTCCTGAGGGCACATTTGCCGGAAGAGCGCGCGCTCCCGTATAGCAGAGCAGAGAGAGGCTGTGTACAGACAATCACTGATCAGAGCGATTCACTGATCAGAGCGAGAGCGTCGCGAAAAGTCACAAAAGAAGTGTTTTTTGGTTGCCAGGGCAAGACAACCCTGCACAGATTACCAAAAAAAAAACAGCATTAAGGGACCAGTGGATGGAGTTTATTTTTACAGAGCATCAACGGAGTTGTGCAAGTGTTTTTGTTTGTTCCCTGCATTTCGAAGATGCTTGTTCACAAGGCCCAGTTTACGACGGATTTGCGTATCGTTTATTTCTTAAGGATGATGCAATCCCAAGGAAAAAGGGTCACGATCGTGTGTTGGAAACGCAGGCGGTGAGTAAAACTGCTTCAAATATCTCTGCCTCCTTGTTAGTGCGTCCCCTTCCCATGCCGAGACCCGGGTTCGAGTCCCGCTCGGAGCGAGTCGTTGCTGCTGCTGCTCTCGTTCAGTTTCAGCCTCGGGATCTGATTCTGGATCATAAATAAACGGCTGAATCTGACTGTAAGCCATGGTTTGTTTTGGATGATGGGTTTTCCCTCACGGTAATGTCACAGCTTCCACATGCTCTCAACGCAAAAGCCTATTCGCGCTCGTGATTCTTTAGCTCCGCCCACACGTCACCTCCAGCCAGTCGTGTTTTTCCGGGAAAAAACGGTACAGACTATCTTTCTCTTATGAATATAATAAAACGAAAGACTTTTTGGAGTTATGAAGGATGCAGTACTACTCTATAGGTACTCAAGATTAACATGATATTGAGTGAAAACGAGCATTTCACCCCCCCCTTTAAGAGCTTTTCTTTGTTTCCTCTCAAGTTTTGCCTTTAGAACAATCAAAAAAAAAAAAAAAAAAATTGTTAGGCTAGAAAATAAAAGAAAATGGCAGACATTTATTCTTAAGAATGTTTTATGAATTTGGCCCCAAAAGCCACTAGCCAAATCCATAACGTGAGAAAAAACAATGAAGCTAATTAATCTAAATAAACAATATGAATATTATCCAAATCACTGACCAATAAAAAGAAAATGGACAACTGAAAAGCAGCCATGAACATGAACAGATACACCCCGCTGTGGCAAAGTGTATGTGCTTAAAAGCCAGAAAAACACAAGCAGAACAGTAAAGCATTAGGTCTAGAGGCTGTAAATGATTACAGGGTCCGTTTCCTGATCGGAGGTGAACACAGGGAAGTGGAGCTTGAGTCAAGCGACTGTACCAAACACTGACGTTACCCTGCACTGGATGATGACTGGTGCCGCCCATGTTTACCCAGAGAGAGACAGGTGAATGGCTCATGTTTCTGCTGCGAGCATGTGAGATTAAAGGGACATGAAAACAGATGTACACGCTGATCTTAGAAGTTTACAATGCCACCAAGCCTACACACTTTCTGCAATCGATAGCGAAGACAGAAATGCAGATGACAGCGAGTGAGTGAGTCTCAGACAGGGTGAGGGGCTCTCAGTGTTAATCCTCCTCCGGAGAGGGGCGGGGACAGGATGTGTGAGCCAGCTGCTCCTCGGCTCAGACAAAAGGAAGCAGGGTAACACATTTCAGGCCGGTTTAAGTAGAGGCTTCTCATGCTACGTTTTTACAACAATAATGTAGTCAAAATTGGAAAAGTTTTCCTCCTGCCTTTTTACAAAGTTTCACGGATACACGACAACGTTTTCAAAACGATTCACTTTACACACATCCACAAAAATGGCTAAAAACACTATATTACGCATGTCAGGCCAGTAGTTGGCGCTGTCACCTTGTTAGTAAACAGTACCTATAGGAACGTGATGATATGTTGTATATAATGCGTCTCCGCTGTTGGTTGTAATATTGGTGAAGAAAATCCACACTTTGCTGAAGAAGCATTAGCAAACTCTTGAGCAGTAACAACAGTACCATGTACTCTGCCATTGTTGCTTGTTTGTTTAAGATTGCCTTTACAATCGGCATGTACCGCGCATGTTTACAATCCTAACAAATACTACACACGCGCATGAAGTCATCGTTTTCAAAGATTCCCGTATTGTGTGTTTACATGGAAACGTGCACTTTGAAATCTGTTTTCAAAAATTATGCATTTTCAGTCCCCAAACACCAAACACGTTGTCAACACATTGTCGTGTAAACGAACAGGCAAAACCCATAAAAAGTTTCCAGTTTTGGGCTTAAAACATTATTGTGTAAACACTCCCTTCATTCTGCAGCCCGGGACAAATCTAGAGCATATCTCCCGAAACAAGTGACTGTGAGAGGTGTGAAGATGAGCGGAGAAGAGACCATGTTCATTGTTTCTGGAGGAACTGGCAGACACTGCAAGATTTCAGTGCCAACATGTTAAAACACCACAGTCCTATTCGTACCCTTAATCAGAATTTCCTCTCTTCAACAGGATTCATGTTTCACATGCATCAGTGCACCTGCTGCCACTCTATATGTTATGTTATATGGTATTTGATCATCAACCGAGAATGACCGATATTGCTTCATGATCATTAGCCATACAGGCAATGGTCATGGAAACTGGTAATGTTTTTAAATCTTCAAAAACATTTTTGAAAGGTAGCGTGTTATACACACACATGAACCATTTTATTTTAAAAAAATCATGTTCTTTATAAATGACTACAGAATGAAAACAATTCAGCAACTTTCAATGCTCAAACCAAAAATCGTTGTCCTAATGGTTATGCTGTGGTGCTATAATAAATGTAAAGGTAAGCAGATTTCTGAAGTGAGCAAGAGAACAGACTGTGTGAAAGAGGCTCAGCACAGTGTGATCTCCAAGTCCTCTGCAGTCTGAGCAGCACGAGAACAGAGGCGAGAGGGAGGAGAGCGATGGGGGATGAGGGTAGGTTTACTGCAGCACACACAATGGCAGCTGTGATTTATGTGGACTGCTGGCCCAGTTCTGTGGGCCGTAAGGGGAAGCCCTCACTTACTAACATCTCATGTGCTGGCTCACAAGACAGAAGCAGAAAGTCAAGACAATGACCCCAAGACGAGCCCAAAGAGAGGAACACACCACACAAACTAGCCCGACCGTCGCCCAACATCGATCATTTTATATTAGCGTATAAATGATAAATAAACACCAATGTTTAATATGTTCCCAGCTAATGTCCCAATATCATATTTCAATCTTTTCAAAGGGTTTTTTTTGGCATTCTGTGAATTATTATTTGGAATGGGAAATATTTACACAGTAGATACAGCAAATAATTGAAGTTTAGCAGTCAAATTGGCAGAAAAAGTCAATTTTGTAGTATAGGATGCTACCAATATTTTGTTGAATTATATAAAACCATTCAAATGCTTGGGGCATTAAGATCAAATTCTTTCAAATGCCGTTTCTTTCTATTTATCAAAGAATAAAAAAAAAAAAAAGATGATATCACTATTTCCAGAAAAAAAAGTCAACACTGATAATAATAATAAATGCTTCTGATAATAATAAATGCCTCGAGCAGCAAATCAGCATATCAGAATGATTTCTGAAGGATCATGAGACAATGCTATGCCATCACAGGAGTAAAATTAAAATGTTAAAACATGTTAATATAGTTTTTATTGAATTTTTATCAAATAAATGCTGCCTTTGTAAGCCAAAAACATTCTTTCAAAATAATAATAAAAAACATTATGAACTTCAAAAGACCTAGTAAGAGTCAAGAATACTTAAGTCCACTGAGAATTGCAAAGCAATGGATGGCAGGTCACAAGCTGGGTTGCTATTGAAAATATTACAGGCTGTTCTCAAGATGCTCTTGTAATCCTGTTCGCTTACACATAACTTAAATGGTTTTGCTGCATGTGGTATGATGTAAACTGGCCAAATAAAAGAGAAGAGCTTACAGTTCGGCCTCATAAACCAATTAGGCAAATTAGTGAGTAATGAAAGATTATTTTAACACCCTACCTGCTGCAATTACAGCACAGCAAAACTGTGCCATGTAATAAACTCTGCGTATGTTTGAAACATTACTGTGATTAAGAGAAACTAGAAAATGTTTTAAAAATATACTTTGTTGACATAGGAAAACACTAGCATCACCCTCAAGCTGCTGAATATTTCATGGAAAGCTGCACACTCCAGTATAAACACAAGCCTGGACGGCAGACAGAAGAGAGCTGATTTCACTTCTCTACAGATCTCAATCTTCATCCACCCAGCGAGCACTGAATGTACACTCGGAACAGGACAGCTGCAGACAGCCACTCCACTCAAGAGACACTCGAGGGACAGGCTTAGTGGGACGATACGGCTCGTGCAGCAGAGAGAGGGAGGGGACAAGGGGTTAAACATGTTTTTACAGATGAATGAAAGCCATAATCGGGCCCAGGGCGGTCACACAAAGGAGGGATGCTGGGTTGGGGTACAGTAATGGCAAAATGAGCTGTTCACAACAACAGAAACTTATGGAGGGCAAAAAAATATGCTCAAATGGCCCATTTTGTTCAGTTTGAATCAGCTTCAAAACAAACAGTGTACCAAAGATGACATCAGCCTGGACAATGAAATTGCTTTGTCTAAAAGAAGGATTTTACAAGTATAAAACACGCCTGTAATTGCTCAAAATTCAGTATCACTATACATAGCACAAAACTCGTAGGGGCATGGGCAAGATGCAACCATAAAATTAATAAAATTAAAAAAACACACAGACAGAATGCCAGAACACATATTGTGTGAAAACCTCAACTTATTAAACCTTTTTTTTTTTTTTTACAAAAAGAGTGTGAAATGTAAACATGTCCAAAGTTAAGGGAGTTTTTCTTATATAATAAAGTTTGAGAGATTTGATCAGGTGTCAGATGACAAAATTTCACATTTGCAGAGTAATTTTCACTTGCAAATGAGTGAAACGCTCACACTGAACAGCGAAACATCCCATCAAGAAGACTTAAACAGACCTTGTGACTGCTGCTATCCTAATTTAGAGGTGTAATATTTTCATGCACACCAGACAAAAATCAGCAAAAATCTTTCTAATTCTTCTGGACGTCACAAAGAGAGATTTACCTTTAATTTTTTACATTTTTTTCATTTAATGAACGTAGAATGAAACAAATGTTTGTAAACAAATGAATGTTCAAACTTTATTTAAATGTGTCCTTATTGCTGTGTAATGTCAGCTGTACTAAGTAATATTAATTAAAGGGATAGTTCACCCAAAAATGAAAATTAGACCATGATATACTCATCCTCAAGCCATCATAGATATACTGTCAGTAGGGCTGGGTATCAATTGGGGTTTTTTTTCGATACCGGTGCAATTTCAATACTTTTAAAATTGTACCAGTGCCTAAACAGTGCCTGAACTGATACTTAAAAAAAAAACACAAAGGAGCCACAAAAAAAAACTATGAATAGCATTAAAATTATTTAAAATAAATCCACAGCTTTCTCATGCTCCTTGGATGCTCTCATTCCCAAAATTGTGCTTACTAATAAATCTATTTCATAATTTGGGTCATTTAATACAAAACCACACATGATTTTTCTACTTTATCTGTCAATCACTCTGATATTTAGTTAACATTAGTGCTGTCTGTCCCTGTCTTTAATCAGTTCTGTGAATGACTGGATGGTCATTCTTTATAAAGTAGCAACAATGTCATTTGTAATAACAGTAACAATAACAGACAGGATCGTTGATGGTGAGATCAGATCTCTGTGTGGAGCATTGGCTGTTTTCAGACCATTGAATGCTTGTGCAGTCAAAAATCTCACTAATATGAATGTTTGGGAATGTAAACTGATATCATCTTCTAATGACACACTTCAACAAAAGATAAAAATAACTGGCCGAACAACATTCTTTGGGGTGAAAATACTAACATGCCTAAGACTTTTGCACAGTAGTATATGTATAAAGTATAAATAAATGAAGTATATTTAAATAAGTGTAATTAAAGTATGTGTTCATACGTGTTAAGGTCTAGATTGTCGCTGGAGGAAACAGCTGCGTGTGATGAACGGTGAACAGCGAAAATTTTACAGTAGATGAGAAACCAATTACTCCCCAGTTACCTTTTGTAAACTGTATTTATGACAAAGAACAGCACAGATACAGATCTTCTGACAATCTGTCGATAATCACACACCGATAATCACACACCGCGGTCTGCGGATTGAAGAGCGCGCTCAAAGATGTAGAGGAGACCGGTCTGCTGCATTTTTTATATGAAATTTAAGGAGACAGACTCAGGCGATCGCAATTTGAGTACAGTTTATGAAGCTAAATGCTATAGCCCTGCTAAAAAAGCCTAGCGACGATAGTGCTTATTGTGTACATTTCAGAGAACCAGGACAAATATTTCAAACGATCGCTCAGGCATCAGGAAAACTTTATAAACCACTATGTCTAGCTTCTGTCAACTGTCGTACGTGCGTTCACGAGAGAGTGGCGTTAAAACGGATGACCTAGGACTCTGGTGAGAAGTGATGAACTTTGTAAATGAGAGATGAATTTGTAAAGAAAATGTTTGCGGATTTAAATAAGGACAAAACTTTAGGTTAGCATTTTCTCACCGGAGCTTTATGCATAATTACACATAAATTCACTGTTATTACTATAGCAAAAGTATGCAAGTAAAACTTTTATTTATTCTTTAATTTGGACTAAGCATCCAAAGGCACCCAGTAAGAAAAACGTGGTCATAAAATTTCCCTATAACGTCTCTTTACCTATTTCATGAATCAAGAATGCATCAGGTTATAATGTGAAGTATCGTTTCACACACTTTCAATGCACAAACATGTAGTTCACAGGTAATAGAGGAACACCTGCTGTGAATGAACATCAGATGTGTAGAGCAGGGCAGGGAGGAGCCCTACATAGATTAAACCTGTTCTGCAGAAAACAGCACAAATCTGCCACGGCACACACACACCCCCGTTCAGCCTTTCAGAGGGCCATTGTATCAAGAACCTCTATTACAACAACTCCTTGAAGCTCAGGCACATACTTGAGCTGGAAAAACCACTTTCTGTTTCAAAGCAATTAAGCACAGCTATTATAGGCAATAGGTAAAATATTTCCTTATTTCGCTTACTTCTACGGTTAGAGTTCAATACTTTGTTTCCTGTTAGTGGTGTCAGCTGATTTACTTTGTGTTGTACCAAATGGTCTGACAGCATCTGTTATCAAAGAGCTGTATTGGGTGCCGATAAAACAGAGGAAGGCTTGAAACCTTGACCTAAAATCAAATAACAACACACGGCTAGTATTTTACCCATTCGCAACTCCAGCTGCATAATAAACATTTCCTTCTCTTTCTTCACAGTCGTCATGTGAATCACGGCTGATAAAGGACGACAATGCTGACAGAGCTGTGATAATAAGCCTGGACATTTAATATGTGCAGCCAGGTGGGAGACGTCAGATTAGCTGAAAGAGCCTACTATGTATCCAGTCACAAGATCTTCCACAACTGTCAAAGCCAAGAAGCGTTTCTACCTCCCAAACCCTTCAGGGAAAACGCACAGGCTTTACATTTCTCAAAGCTTCCCCAGGAAGCTCCTAAACCACAGATTAAATTAATGTTAATGATTAAACTACAGCTAATGCCATTTCTGTGCTTTGTGCATGTGGAGAGGGCATTCTGGGTTAATCCAGTTAGCGCTCCACATCTCCGAAGTGAGGAATTCACTGTGACGAGTGGGTGCTCCACTGTCACACAACAGGACAGAAACAGTGAGGATCAGGGATTGCATAATGACTAAACACGGTGGAAGCTTCACGTTGATGTTTTCGGAGGGTGCGATGGGAATTCCTCGAATGTTGACGGCTTCTGCCCACAGTTTTATCAGCTGCAATACAGGAGTTTCAGTTCTCAGACAGTTTAGCAACATGATTTGCCATGTAAACCAACTCCTGGATAAAGCTGAAGGCACTTTGTGAGCCACCCAGGTGCTCATATTAAAAAAATGAATTGGCAGAACATCTGAAGTCATTTGCTTCTCATTGGTTTCTCTGAGAGGTAATTTCCCACACTTCCTCCTGCTTTGTGCCCTGCTTTAAACTCTCAAACGTTTCTATTTTTGGACTTGCAATAATGGTGCATTTCTGATCTATACTTATCCGAGCTTTAAAAGTGAACATAAGCCGTTCAGGTGAGGACTCTAAACCTCCATCGGTTTAGCTTAAAGGTCTGTGCCAGGCCACACATATGAAGCTGAAGTTTTTACATAAACTATCTCCTACAGACAGCCTCGGCCCAACATACTGAAATACTTGACATCGGCTCACACCCAATTACAAAGGGTCACGGCCTGAGAAGAATTAGCATGAGTCATGGTACAGTGCTAATCCCAAATCCTGCACTAGGACCGTGTACATGCAGCTAAATATGTGGACATTATCCATGCTGAAAAGCAGTCTTTAAGAAAAACGGGAAAGGCATCTGATGTTATACAGAGAGCGTATCACAAGCAGAAGGAGTGCAGCAGAGCGTCCAGAGTGGGTCTGGGGGAGAAGGAGCTGTAAGCAGCTTAAAGCCCATCTCAAAGCACATGGCGGAGCAGCGACACACGGAGTCACCATATGGCCTTCTCAAAAGCACAGGCTCAGGCCTGCTGAGACCTTCCGTCTAAGCGTTACAGTAAATGTGTAACAGAGCACCACTCGGACGGAAAGGGCACTACTACAAAACCTGGAACAAGTTAATGAGGAAAAAAAAGATCTACAGGCAAATAATAACTACAAACTTTACTTGAACTTTAAATGATGGCAAAAATACTTAAATACAAAAAAATACATTAATACATGCTCACACTAAAAACATTTTAATATTTTTGAAAGTCTTATGCTCATTGAGGCTGCATTTATACAATAAAAACACTAATGTGTTAAATATTACAATGTAAAATAACATTTCTGTTTTATTTATTTTTTTATCATTACATGTTTTTTTATTAAAAGGTGAATTTCAGCAGCTATTACTCCAGTCTTCAGTGTCACATGACTCTTTAAAATTATTTTATTTGCTGCTCAAAGATTTCTTACCATCACAGTTGAGAAAAGCTACTTAATATTTGTTTTCATGAAACAAATGACACACATTTTCAGGATTCTTTCATGAATAGAAAGCATTTATTTTAAAACGATTATTCTTTTTTTTTTTTTACTATTGCTTAACAACAATGTAAATGTTATTGTCAATATGCTATTTAATGCATCCTTGCTGAACAGAAGAATACATTTTTCTATTACTATCTACTTTAACTAGTACCAATCAAGTGTTCAAAAGTGTTCATTTAAATGTATCAATTGTGAGTGCAGCCAACTTACTATTAAATTATATTAAAACATCAGCGTTAGGTATATATCAGACATCACCAACATCCTCCCTAAATCTGAGATAGAGTTTTCATGTCTCTTTCACTCTCTCTCTGCCACAGGGCTGATGGGAAGCCATATGCCAAGTGTCTGCACACAGTATACACACACACACACACACAGACCTCCAAGCTCAGGGCCTGACCTGTCCACTCAGATCAGCTATTCCACATTACGGTCAAAGGATCCTGTGCCGTTCTGTCTGACCCTCTTAGCAATGCTGCCTGTAGACTGGCTAACACAGATTGAGTCTTTTGCCAGTGAGGCTATGCCAACAGTCCTGGCATTATACGGCCTACAGAAGAGCACTTCAGACGACTGGATGGTAGTGACCAACAGCTTACAGTAGTTTAAATGTTGAATCAAGCAAGTTTGCTTATTTTTCCATCAGTGTACTTTAGGGAATGCTAGCTCTGGCAACCCACCAACAGTCTCTCGTGACCCCTATGTGTGGATGTAAATCCTCAAAGTTACAAAACAACGCGCGTTTACTGTATGTAAAGACTACTAGATCTGATTCACAGCCAAGTCAGCAGGATCTCTCTCTCCCACACACACACGCGCATACACACACATTAACAAAACAGAGGAAATCCAAATTAAAAGGACAAAGCAAACAGCTTTTAGTGTGGTTAGTGAGACAGATGTGTAACACACTAAAGTATCCCCAAAGGAGGATAGACTGTCAATTTTAGACAGCACTCTTTTTTTGCCATTTCTCCACAAGAAACATATTTTTTCTTCACTTCTTTAAGTGTAAAGTATGCTTCCAATGGCTTACAAAATCTGCAACACTTCACATTAGTACAGAATGATTCACACAACATTTGACTAATTATTTCGTTTTCAAATGCTCTTATTACTGGATGAGAACTTTATCATTATATTTTTTTTTAGGCTAAACCATAGTTTTCATACTTTGAGCTATTTTATATCCATAACGTCTTCTTTCAGACTAGTGGAATGAAAACATGCAAAACATGCATTAAATATATTTCAATGCACTTTATATAGTTGTTGCAAATATATATTTCAATTACAATAGCCTACATATTTCTTCCGTTTTATCAAAATTAGTTTTTTTTTTAGTTGCTCTTTACAGCTGCAGATACACAAAACTTCCTGTAGTTGGTTTTTCTAAATTATTTTCACAGGCTTTTTTCATATGCCATTTGTATAACATTTAATTACTAAAAAAAAAATCTGACTGAAGACAAGTGTTCCCCTCTGTAATATCTTTAAATCTAACCTGTCAACAAAGTGAAACAAGAACTTTGAATATGGCTTTGCAATTGATTGCATATTTGATTAGATAATGTCTCCTTTGCATATCTGAACACAACATTTCAGAAAACATGTAATGCAAAACAATTGTTTTAATGCACTATAGTCAATCATAAGGGCAAGTATGGTGAAATCGTTGGGTTTAAAAAAATAAGCTATTCACCTGTGGTGTCTTGCTGTAAATCACTTTAAAGAGACTGTACCCACACAAATACACCAAGAGAACACACAACTTACAACCAAAGACACAAACATATAAGGGGACTTCTTAAATGTCCCTGATATTTCAAGCTTTCTATGAACGTGGGAAACTTTGAAACAAGAGCAACGGTTTGACCACATTGATGTGCGTCACAACAGATCTATGCATCATTTACAATAGAGGCTGGCACGCAGAGAGACATGCACACATGAGAGTAAGAGATGTGTCTTACCTTGGGCAGCTCTCTCAGCTGGTTGGCGTCCAGGAGCAGCTCCTCCAGACTGCGGTTGTAGCGGTAGATCTCGTCGGGCACCGCAGTGAGCGAGCAGTGCCGCTTATCCACGGACTCAACGTGACGGTTACACCGCCACAGCGGGATACACTTCAGCATGTCCCGGAGCACTCAGCCCCTCCGCATCGGGGACTCACTCAAGCAGCCAAACGACGGGGTACAGGCTGGTCCTGCCGTCTCGCAACTCCCTGGACTTTATCCAGAAAAACCAGTCAAATAAAAGCCCTTGCGTGAACGGTTCTCCTGCAAAAGTCCACTAACTCCAGTGATGGCAGGGGACATCCAGAGGATCATACACAAGCCGAGTCACATTCACAGATTGGTTCAACAGAAGCCGAATGAAGTCAACAAAACACACATGTTATGTGCTAGATTCAGTTTTGCAGCATAAACAGTCCCCTCGTTGAATTAAACGAGATGATGTCGCACGGAATAAGTGACTGTCCACATACAGAGGTGTTCGAATACGTCAGACTCGTCGGTTCATGTCACGCGCCCTTTTATCAAACATGTTTTGTCTTGTAATAATAAAAATAGGTCTGATAACCATTCTAAATCGTGCTCGTGAGGCTGCTGTAACGTTACACACGACGTTATGCTACAGCTAACTCATTAGCCAGCTGCAGAGAGCTATAGTCCGCCAACCGCCGCAAAACACACCAGTCAGCCTCCGAACAAAGACTAAACAACTCGGAACTAACGTTACTTACAAGACGTGTGTCGCTGAGACACGAGCGATCTGCTATTTGAGATATCCCATACACAGCAGCAACAGGCTAGATGCAGCAGGCCGGTTGTGTGTGTGTATGTGGGGGGCTGGGCTGATCTCCGCCGCTCCAGAGACACTCCACCGGCTTTGTGCTCCTCTTCTGCCCGTCCTGATATCGAGTCCGGGCCGATCCGTTTCAAACCTCTCTGTCTTCCTCATACAGTTGGTTGGCCTCAGGACGCCCGCTACGCTCCTCCTGGGCTTTCTCTACCGCGGGATTTCCTGCTGTTGTAGGCGAGTGTGTGGAGGCTCTGAGTTAAGGCTTCGGGAGCTGATCCATTCCCAGCTCCGCCTCACTGTTGTGAGCGTCTGAGCGTCTCTCGCACGCACGGCATCGCTCTCACTCCTCCGGATGGCGACCTCTAGGAGTCTGGAGGAGGAGAGGAGCGCTGGAGTCTGGCTAGTGCACTTGCGCCGTCCAGCGGAAAGAACCGTGCGAGCACAGTCGGAACTATTTGTTTTATTACCGAGTCACTACAAATACCAATGGTTTTCATGTGATATTTCGTTTATTCATCTACTAAAAAGACAAGTTGTCTGTCGAGTACAGCTGAATCACTGATCTTTAATGTTCTAGAGTACGCATGCTAAAATGCCTGAAAAGACAACATTCTACAAAACAAATGTTTTCCCTCTCTCTCTCTCTGTGTGTGTGGTTCTCAACTTTCTCAGCTTTTGACTTGAACTTTTGGCCCCCCTATTGTCCAACACAGCATTCAGAGGCCCCACTTGTTGGCTCAAGTATTTCCTTTTGTATTTTTAGCTACTTTTGAACAGAGACTGGGGTGCTGATATATTGACAATAATTGAACCAGATGCATTTTGCAATTCCAAAAGATTCAAGATTTGATTCTTGACTGTTATATTTGAATTAGCCGTCAGAGATTTAAACAAATTGTTGTCTTGAAGAGGCCTGGTCAGAAAGTTTGAAGTAGATTTAATAGTTTTAAGTTAGAGGGTTTTCATTTTGAAGTAGTTAAAAGTTTAAGTAGTTTTAAAACAAGCTATTTAGATAGAGATATAAGATAGATGAGATTTTGATTGATTAAGATTGATATACTTTATATAAAAAAAAAAGAAAAAAGTTTGAAGTCATATTACATTTATAAAGCTCAAAGTGGAAAGTTTTAGGATTAACTGATTGCTGTGGTTGCTAGTTTGTCATTGTTGAAAGCTCATGTTGCTAACACTCTAGATCCTTTGACAGTTTGTCTATAACCAAAGAAGAGGAACCTGTTAACAGCATCATGCATTTGGTTTTGAAAGGTTTGGGGATCATAGAGCTTATACTGGTTTACTTCATCTATTTTAGTTCTGCTCTTAATACAATTCAACCTCATGTGTTGATTAAAAGCTGGAGCAGTTGAATGTTAGCCCATGTATTATAAATTGGTATTTTTCTTAGTTGTAAAGGACAAACCTCAGTGTGTGGCAGTAAATAATTGTCTCTCTGGTTAGTAGGGTTTTGCAAGAGTTGTGTCTAGGGCATTGTTACTAGGCTTTTCAGGATGGTTGCTGTGTGGTTGATAGGACAGAAACAGATACATACATTTTTACATCAATTTCTTAATGATGTCTTTAAGTCTAACCTTTTGGAGCAGTAATACACTTCTAATACAGTCTAATGTAATACTACACTGAAATAATTGTATGTAAATGAGTTATGAGTAAACAGCCTGCTACTGTACCAGAGCAGAGAATCTAAACTTGCACTCACTGGGGAAAAAATAGAGAGGAATGAAAAAATATTCCCAACTAAACACAAAAGCACACAGAGATTTTATAATATGAACCAGCATTAGATGGGAAACATGCTAGTAATAAGCACTACGCTTGTTTCAACCCTTGGTCAAAAGGTTCATACACATTGTTTGATAGTTGATACTCTAAATACTAAATATATCTGTATATTTAGCTTTTATTTAGTTCATAATTATGTACACAAGTAGGCAAATGTAAATTTTTATTTTTTTGCTAAACTCCAAACATTACCTGGCAATCATCTCAAGTTGTATGTTCTACGGTTTGTGTAATGTTGTGTGTGTGTGTGTTGTACATCTGAGAAGTGGCCTCATCCAACCATCCATATTAAAGACTGGAACAACACTGCATATTAGAGAAATTTATTGTTTTGGTAAAGGCAGAACCAATGTCACCAACACAATGTTTAGGGTCTGAACACAACGTCAGCGGAGAAAAAGTTGCCATTTGTAAAAAAGTGGGGTGGGAATGGGGAAAATTGCATCTTTTCTTCAAAATTGGAAAACAACACCCTGCAAATGATAATGACTGTTAAAAAAAAATGCAAGTCTTATACAGTAGGTGACACAAAGTAAATGTACAAGGAGCATGTTTTTTTGTCCTATGCTAAATCCCACCATTGGGATTTTTCCAATAATATTATCACTATCAACATCAATAAAAAAATAATTACAAGTTTCAAAGAGGCCCAGATCTCAAGCAGCAGTGATGAAAGCTGAGTGAGTTTGAGTGCCAAGAGATGGGGCCAGTGGCCATTTGGAGACAGTTTTACGCAGAGAGGTCACTGTTATTAAAACGCTCTTGATCATACAACTCTGCAACAACCTTGCGACCTGCAAACCAGCGGTTGTTGAGAGCCTGGATGGCCTTGTTCATTTCATCGGCATCAGAAAACTCCACAAAGATCTTCACTATTATCTCAGCACCGTCCTCATCACCCTGCCGTTCCTGGTATATGATAACCCGATTAACAGCGCCATACTTCCCACATTCCTCCATCACTTCACCTTCCAGGTCATCATCGATGTCCTCTGGGCCCACCATGTTGCGTAGCACCATAACTGTTGATGGCTGTGGTTAAAGAGAGATACAAAAACGGGGTAAACTGATAAGATATATGACTGGGATACTTCACTCAAAAATAAAAATCCTGTTGTAATTTATACAACCTCAAGTTGTTCCAAACCTGTATGAGTTTCTTTCTTCTGCTAAGCTCAAAAGAAGATATTTTGAAGAATGTTGGTAACGAAAATGTTGATGGTCTCCATATTATGGAAGTCAATGGCTATTTAAAACATCTTTTGCGTTTAAAAGAAACAAGGAAATCCTACAGGTTTGACAACACATGGGTGACTAAAGAGAGAACATTTTCAGTTTTGGGTGAACTAATAACTAGCTTAATTTCCTTTAATAACATTTGATTTCTTTGCAGACACTGATTTATTCCTTCAATGTTTCATGACGGTTGTCAAAAATCAGATGTATGAAACTTTACGGTCATTTATTATTTTTGCTCTTAACTTAGAGCTTTTAATATATAACCTAGGTAATGCTGTCTAACCTTCGACTGCGTGACTGTCTGTTTTCCTCCACTTGCACTGACGCTTAGCTGCTCCAGTTCACGATCCTGTCCATTTCCGACTGGCGCACTCTGATCTTCAGTTCGCATCTTGTCTTCCTCTCTCTTCACTTCTGTATGCGTTTGTGCTGTAGATGTTGGTGTTCCCACAGATGCAGATGTTGTGACAGGTGGGGATGCTAGTACTGGGTTGACCAAACCAACCTGAGGGACTACAGGGAGAGTGGGGCGAGCAGGTGTCACACCTATCAAATGGATTACAGAAGAGACATGAATGATTCAGATAACATTTCTATCCAATCTACCATTTTACAGAACAATATTTGAATTTGAACTGTGACCGCTTCAGCCAGCTAGATTTTCCTCATTCTGAAAGTCTGCTGTATAAGGTCTCTGGTAATGGGATCTGTTTATACCAAAACAAATGTTCAGTAAAAAATGTCATCCAATTTTGCCATGTGGTTAAAATGAAATGAAAATGCAAATCCACACTCCAAGAGACAAAGTCAAAGTATTTATACCTTCTATTAGCTGTTTAGATTTGAACAAACTATTGAGTTGTAGTTTCGTGTTACAGCAGTGATAAACAAACAAAACAAAAAACAGGTTGGCAGTTTAACTATGGAAAAGACAATATAGAACCAATCTCTTTAAAAAATATATATTTTTTTTAACTTGGCACAAGAATGTTTATGTTGGTCTGAACAGATGCATTAACAGCTGTTCAACTCAATGTAAAATGTTATTCGCACTGAGCAATCTTTCTGATGTGCACAGGCCTGCAGAGGGTTAGGATTTCAATTCAGACTGCACTGAGCTTCGAAGATGGGTTCATTGATTTTTGCAGACCTGTGATGATGCCAGGAGCCTGGGCGGCCAGTACGGCCTGTGGAAGTCCCATTTGCTGACTGAGAATGTGCGCTGGTGAAGTGAGAGAACCCAGCACTGTCGCTCCAACAACAGCCTCCTGCAAACAGCATCAAAACAATGTGAAATCTGACGACATATACATAACATAGCATCACATCAACAACAGTTTCTCTGAAATCTACCACTTTGTCCTATAATGGTAAGCTAGTGTTCAGCCTGATCTAAGGTTTAATTCTCACCTGGGCAGTGATCTTGGCAGTCGCAGCAGCAGCCGCCACAGCTGCAGCAGGAGGCAGACCTCCAGGGGTCGTAGGTGCCAACAGAGGTATAGGAGGAGTTACAGCCTTCCCTACTCTTAGGTACTGACCTCCAAGGTCAAACAGGTTCATAGAAGACACGGCATCCAGCGATGACTGAGGCTTTTCATATTCTACCCATGGAGAAAGCGGTTCCTCAATCTAAGCTTATGATACATTTTCATACCTCACATTTCTGGAAGCTTCATAAAATCTGTCTATACAGTTGGTTCTTGCATATTTCAACTGTTCATGTCTATAATTATAAAGCAATAGAACAGCTTCACTAGGAAATATCTGGATCTGGGTACACCTCATAAACGTATGATGCTGGAACACGAAGTGAATAGTCAGAAGTAAAACGCAATGACTCTTTCTCCACATAAGGTTTACAGAGCTTTCTAGACGGCTCACCAATGAATCCGAAGCCCTTGTGCTTTCCCGTGGTGGGTTCCCGTGCCAGCATACAACTTTTAATCTTTCCAAAGGCCTCAAAGACACTCTTAATGTCGTCGTCAGATAGATCAGGGTGGATAGAGGCTACATAGATTCGGTTGAAGGCACGTGCCTCCTCTGCCAGTTGGTCGATGATGGGCTGCGCCTGTCCAATGTTACTTGGCCGCCCCACCTACAGTACACATACCAGCACAGGGGCCACTAAGTGGAAGTGTATGAAGCAATGAGTGTGTGCTTGTGTATGTAAATGCAAAAGTGGTTGAGAAAAGAGGAAAACAACAAACAAAAAAAAAAAAACCTGTACCGGTCTGGAAAGAGACTCAAGTACAGTAAAAGAAAAATATATTGCAGCTAATCCCTTTAACAAATTAAGTTATTAAAAGACCCTTTCTCCAAGCTAGCTATATGCATACATGTAAAAAATGTTCTGAGACCCAAGCGTCTCAAATATCTACATTATTTTACAAACTCATGCCAGAATAAAATCAAAATGCAGAAAAAAAAAAAAACCTGTATTGATGACAGCACTTTAACATTAGCTAATTCTTGCCTACAGATGGTCACTGTGAGAGTATGGGATGTGTTAGATGAAAACAAAAAAAGATAAATGAATGCAATATGTCTGTGATTGATTAAAAAACAGTTTTTGTATTGGTGGCATCTGTGCTGCAGTTGGGGCGGCCAAGCAAACACCAGCCAGGCGCAGCCCATCATCAGCACATCCCGGACAGAGAAAAGCCCGTAACAAAAGCTCCCTCTGCAGCTCCTAGAGAAACGGAGCTCCGAAAACAAACAGTATGACAGTGTGGAAGCATGGCATTGCATACACTCACATTCAGGTTAGAGGAAAGATATGCACATGAAAATGAGAGCATTTACTCAAGTAACACACACAAAAGCAACAAAACAGAAAAAATAGCTCACTGTCACAAAGCTGTTTTGATTGTCCTGCTTGAAACCCACCTTAATGTTCCTTCCACCCAGCATAACGGAGTTCATCTGCTCCAAGGCCAGCTGAGCTGCTTCAGGAACCTCATACTCCACAAAGGCAAAGCCCTGAGACAGATTTTTTTGTGTCCAAGGTTTACATGCTTTCTACAAGATATCAGCCTTTAAAAGCAGTGTGAAACTAACAAATGTCAAATTCAACATTGAAAATAACAAAATGATTCTTAAACACCAAATCAGCATATTAGAACCATTTATGAAGGATCATGTAACACCAAAGACTGGCATTATATTAAAAGTTATTATCTTAAAATAAAAAAAGACTAATACAAATATTATTTATTGAACATAAAAGTACAACAAAAAACAACCACTACTGTTTGCAAATGTATTATTTAAAGGGGCCACTTTATCCTGCTTTTTACGTTATCTACAAATCCTGCTCAAGGAATACAGAAAAAACATGAGCTTGGTGCGTGTGCACTACCTGTCAAAAGGCTTAAATCAATGCCGCAAAATAAGTCTTAAAAGTTACCAGAGGTGCAACAGCACGTTCACATTTATGTTTGGGCTGCACAATTAATCAAAAGCCATGCACAATGTCATGCAAATGCTGTCAGTGAAGCCGTTCTGTGATTAATAGTAAATCTCCATCACCTGCTTTCAGATGGAGCTGCAGTTCTCTGACAAGCTATGCAAAACCGCGTTCATAATCGCAGACGATTGTTTGTGATAATGACAGCGGTTTGCATATCTTCTCAGTGAACTATGGCTCTGTGTATTAAATGCTGCTCCATCTGAGAGCACGTGAAAATACCGCATTTAATAACATGTTTTTACTCCAAACTCTTCACTTCAAAGTGCTTCACTGAAAGATACGCTTCTGTCTAATCGTGATTTATCGCCTTTGTGATTTAATTTAGACAAATTGTGCAGCCCTAATATATGTTTTCGATGCAGGGTGCAAATGGCTGTCCTCTTACTTGTGTTTTTTACACGATACGAGCTAAATGAGAGTGTCAGAAACCGAAGACTGTCTGTGTTGTGTCTCCCCTCCGCTCACAGCACACCCTGCCCATTATTTTAGCGATTTTTAAAACTGTGGTGAGAACTAACCAGTGCTGAAGCAGGGGGTTTCATTACCCTTTTTTGACTGAAACTTCAGTCACAATTATGGGGACACCGGAGACTTACATTACATCTTGTAAAGGGGCATAATAGGGCCCTTTTATTTAATTAATTTAGCAAGTTTTGGACAAAAATATGACTCCGATATGCATACCTTGTGTTTCATGGTGACAGAGTCCCAAGACATATCAATGCTCTTAATGGGACCAAAGGGGGCGAAGGCCTGCCGGATGGTATCTTCCCCCAGCTCGTAATAAATGGAGCCCACATACACGCGACACATGATGGCCAGAGCACGCTGCCTCTGTGCTGCCACCTGGCGGTCATGAAAGGAAGAGACAACAACAGAGAATATTAGCTTCTGAACAATAAAACAAGAGGAAAGAAACCACAAAGCACCAGAGACAATGAGATCAAATATAACAAGGGATTAAACATTTCTTAGCTTGTTTTAGTACTAGTCCCCACTTCATTTGGTCCTCTATACTTACTCATTACTTACTTCACTTACCATTAACGACAAGCACAGCAACGTGAATTAGGAACATGCAGACTAAGACATGTAGAGTTATAACTGACCTATATTCGGTCCAAGAATACTGATAGCCTAAATAGTTAATATGTGGAAGTAACCCCTAAATACCCTGGATAATGAGCGAAGGTGAAATCAGATCTCTTTTCATGAGGTGAGCTTTTGGACTTACATATCAGATCACTGTTGAGGGAGAATCAGCACAAATCTATCCGTTTAACACTTTTAGTCCCACCAAACAACACATTTATCATTGTTTAATCATTTATAATTCAAGTTTTGGATTGCATGTCAGCCACATGACGAAAGTATGCGATTACACACAAGGCTCAAAGTTTAGGCAGATTCAATTTGGATTGTCGTAGTGACCGCTAGCCCTCTTTCACAGCAGACAAAGGAGACATTTTTCTGCCACAGCATATTCACAAAGGAGAAATGGAGCATCCACACCATTCACAACACACAATTCCCACGAGACTTCTTAGGAGAAAAATGGAGCTTCGCTTAGACAATTAACTTTGATCAATGAGCAGTGACATGAGGGCGCACACACGGGTGGCCATGCAGTGATTCAGAATGGCAAATATGGAATGGACTGTCAGTAAATGAAGAATGTCCCGTGTACTCCTCATATTACAAGTCCTCTATCCTGTTCCTGTAATTTAGACCAGCTCCCATGACATTCATTAACACTGAAACACTACAGTCAGTTCATGTGTCATCTTGCAACCTTCTTAATGAAACAGGTGACCAAAAACAAACACTCCATTCACAACAAAGCCATGTCTGCTTTTTAAATATGCTGCTGCAAATGTCTAGTGTAACAGGCCAATGCCGGATAAAGAAGGCTAACAGTCATTATGCCAAAACGCGTACAGAAGGTAAATAATAGTTAATCTATTGACCGATTGTAAAGATGAGAGAGGATCTCCAAAGCCCATTGTCACTGCTGCCATCTGAAACACAGTAAAGATGGAAAAGTGCTGAAAAAGGTTAGATATCTCTTTTATCCTTTGCAGACAGACATAGTATTCCAGACAGTCTCTCTGACTGGTCAATGCCTCCGAATTCAACTTTAAACTCTGCCCACCTCATTAAAACACCACTTAATTTGACTGAAGACCTGAAACATTTGACAATTAAAGCAACAGAGATACTAATAGGCATTATGTTCAACAAAGACAATGAGTAGGCTGCTCAGATTTCCCATCTGTTCACAAAGTCAAGAAATAAACTGAGCACAGGGTGTGAATGTTTCCTTTGGCTAACTGCTGTTGACTCTTCAGACATTATGATGTCTGCTTGGGTAGTGCAGTACACATACGGTGACCAGTTTCTGGATTTGGTTTGATTTTGATCAAACAGAAACACATTGCAGACCTCAACCAAACTGGCAGAGAGGGAGGGCAAACAAATGCATGAGGAGTTATTTCAGTGGAGTGTTTCGGTCTAATCTTGGGGCTAATCTGACATGATAAAGAGAGCATTCACAAGACTTGTGATGTGTGAAACGAGAAATAAAACGGACAACCTGACCACCTAATGTAAAAACTTGACATTATCAATGGGAATTTAAGGCTCGCAGGATTTGCCCTTACAGATATCACATTGTTTAAACAAACTGATTTAAAATTTCCTGAATTTTCACGAATCCCTAATGCATAATTAAAAGATTATCACCCAATATTTAGAGAAATAATATGCAAGTCTGAAAGATCAGTTCCTTTTTTGCAGACTTGCTTCAGTGAATTCAGCACCAGGAGGTGAAGCTTTATAGTTTCAGTTACGCTATTGGTTTGACAATCAAATGTTTCAATTCTCTCAAATAAGAAAACAACATTCATGTTGTAACACATTTAAAGCATTCTGCATAATCAGATCATAATATAAGCTCACCTGTAAGTTTGTGAGCTGCTGTTGCTGGTGGGCGATGGTCTGTTTCACTAAAACACTCTTGATGCTCTGTTCCATGGCATACTTCTTAGCCTAAAAAGAGAGAGAAAGACGAGCTTTTAACACAGGCTATTTAATTTATCAATATAAAGGTGCTATTCACCCAATTTTCATGCCCTACTTATCTGAATGCTTATTAGTGTGTCAGTTTGTTTAGCTTAAATTCATTACAGTGGTGGACATGCTTGTTTGGAGGATTTTTTTTTCTTCCATCTAACAGTCTACCAGAGACAGCTGCTGGTCAAAACATTTTGGAGGAGCCTTTGGATTGGAGCCTAAAAAAATATAAAAAGCTCCAATACGACTTAAGGAGAAGCATCCTGTGGCACTGCCTCTTAATTAAGAATCTATTTTAAGATGGAGCTGTGGCACAGCAGAAGCACACCCACTCTTGACACACTGGAGCCGGTGACCTGTACTGATCCCATTCCCTCTCTCTCCCCAATACTTTCCCTCTCATGCCTATAGCTAATATATAAAAGCCCAAGAATGAAGGGGGATAGAGGCTCCAAAGATAGCAAGTGTAGTGGTACACAGGTACACAGAGTGACAAAAAGAGACCGGGGAGCCGGATTTAAACTCAAGCACGTTTAAAACAGGACAAAAGTTTTCAGCTGAGGCATCTGATATTTCTTAACGCCAACCTGCACTAAAGACTAGTTTCTTAATGTTAAGACTTTTGCCTTTATGTATTTGCTGTGGTTGCGTTTAACAGTTCAGTTAAAGATTTATTAAAAGGTTTAAGTAATAGTAACTGTATTTTTTGTAACGAAAAATGCATAAAAATAAGGCTATTATAGAAACACTGAATAAAAAAAATAGCTTAACACACAAACCATTGACAGTTGCTAAATTGGGCATAAATAGAAGACTGAAATGAAGAGCCAAGAGCCGGCTCTCTCAAATAGTCCTTCATTTAGGGAGCCGAGCCAAATCTTTGAAAAGAGCCTGACTTCCCATCACTACAAAACAATAAAGATCTCTTCTTACCTTCTGTAGCGCCTCCTGTTGCTCTGGAGTAAGAGGCGGTAATACAAGCTTTGAGCCTGTGCCTTGTCCATTCTCCATCATCAGACCTTTGCCTCACTGAAAAAGCAATATTGTAGACATGGAATTAAAAAGAATGCACATATTAAAGTATTTCAAAATCAGATATCCCATCTACACAGCAACCATCCACACATCTGAATTTATGACTTCAATCTATAGCATCCCAATAGGAACAAATAGAAAAATACATGTTCATTAAAACCAAAAGTATTGAAAATTATATGCTAAGGAAAGATTTTGCATCTTACCTATGAGGCGAACCGTATTACGCCGACCAGGATTGTGAAGTTGTAGAGACTTGCTGGCAAAGCACTCACAATTTTACAATGATCTGTGGTTCATGGAATTGCACACATCATAATAATTTAAAATCACTGTCCCAAGTGCAATAAGAAGAAGCTGTAGATAGCTGACTGACTTTCTGCCATGGAACACAAAAGCATCAATCACCAATTCATCTCCTTTTGTGTTCCCCAGGAGAAAGTCAATCATATAGATTTAGAAAAACATATACATATAAAGACAAGAATTCTAGGGGCGCTGTGTCTTTAAGCAACTGCTAGTCATCATTATCATATCTCCAGTACCACTACATTATTTTCTTTCCTGAAAGTAGCATGGTGCTAAAATACTGTACGCTTTTCGTGTTCAATCTATCTTCCTAGTAGATTATTTCCTCTGCAAGATGCAAACTGGTAAAATCAGAATGAAACAGAAACCTGCTTCACAAGGCAACAGTATTCATACTGAAAACGGTGTTCACGTAAAAAACCGTTACAACACTGCACAACTGGACAATTTATAGTAACCTCCATTTGCATTTTGCCTTTTCTGCTATTTGTGGCTCAGCGTAAACACAAAATCACCACTCAAGTGAACTGAGGGGCTTTGCACCTTCAGATAGTTGTATATCAGCACAGAAAGGTTAAAGACACGCAGTGGCGCGCTCGTGCTGGTACATTAACGTACACCAGCAGCGGTGCTAGCTGACTTACAGCTGTTCAATACTCGTCCTTAAACTAACGTTAGCGGCGCAGGATCCATTGGCTTACGTTACTATCTTATATGTGTCATTAACAGCTGTAGCCGTTCCGTAATATAAAGGTAAATTCCAGATATCCTCAGAAAAACACGAATAAAAAGGAGAGCAATACGCTAGCCTGGTTAGCAATGAACAGACGCTAACGAGCTTTCATGCAGGCCTCATGTATGCACGACTTGAGATACACTGGAACAGTAAGACGTTCATTCCGACTAAATTCACTTAGAGTTAAGTATAAGCATGGAGATGTAAAAAACATTTATATACTGAAGTAAACGTGTTAGGTAAGCATCATTACCGCAGCGTTCCGCGTTACCGCCATGTAGTGATCAACATTGAGGACTCTACAGAGACGGAGCGGAACGGAGAGCAGCTCGCGCCGCCTCTCAGTGGACCACTCCGGTCACGTGATCGAGAACAGACGCTAACGAACGAACACTTCATACATTTTATGAATGTGTTGTTGAGGCTTATCACCTTTGACGAACTGTTTAAATTTTGAAATATTTCACTTTATTTGTTTATTTATGTATGAAAAGTGAGTTTGGTATCAGAAAGACTGCTATTTGAGCCATGACACGCCCCCTGCAGGCTTTATATTTAACCAGCAACCAAACCAGCAGCGCTTACGTCAACTGCCTTTCCAGTTTTGTCAAAATCACAGAGGATTTCAAAGAAGCGTCTTCTTCTCTGGTGCAAAAGCAATCGCTTTCTTATTTAAGTATACTGCCTCCACCAGATTCAAAATGGGAACAGTTTTAGAGACATTGCTCTGTCCTGCGTGTTCTGGTAAGGTGGCCGGGAGGGAACATGGTCGGTTCACTTAGTTTTGTCCTGGCTACAACCAGGGGGCAGGGTTTCATATTTTATTGAAGCACCCCTGGGCGCCCCCATTGGCTAGCAGACACCCACCTGCTGTTAGCATTCCATTGACTCCTGTCTAAAATGCATTTGCAATTTTCATTCATTCATTTTTTTCCATTAATTTTGGCGTCACTTTGACAGCGAATAACTTTACATCTGAGGCGTTTAAAGACTCCATTTGTTCATTCATTATTTCTAAAGAAACACGAAAATGTATGAAAAGCTCCATTACCTTGTATATTACATTATGGCCCATTAGAAGCAGTTTTTGTACAAATAAGCTAACAATTGCTTCATAACCTGAGACTCTCTGTCGCACAGTAGAGAATTACAGTATGGACAGGAGGAGAAGCTCGCAGGCAATCTTTTACTGTCTATGAGGCTATCGGGGGGACATGGAGGCATGAAGTCAAGGGAGATAATTAATCAGAATACTTACCAAAATTTGCTCCTGTTCCCGCTCGCCTTCTATGAAAGATTCAGATTTCTCTTTGGCACAGCTATTAGAAGACATACAATTGTCAGACAGGTTCCTGACGTGACATCTACGCCATCAAGCTCAGTTTGAGTCTGCACAGTACGCCCGACCCCATACTTCTAATTGACTTCACTTGTCTCCGCTGAATCCAATGGGGTCGCTGTGTCCATTTCTTTTAATGTCTATGGCTACAACCAAAGTCCTTTTAGGCAAGTCGTGCCACTCGGCCGCCATCTTGGCAACGCCTCCAGGCAGCTATTTCAGACTAACAAGACCAGCTCCTATCTAAATGAATGGGCATAGAGTCAGAACTGCATTTTCAATGGTCACCGGGACATAAAAACTACATGTATAGAAACAGCAGTAAAATATAATAAAAATCGCTGAAAAATGTTGATGACTTTGCCCCAAAATAAAGTTTAAAAAAAAGTTTTCCCCACCGGTTATACATTTACTACGCATGCGCAAGGGTTCCTAAAATGTAATCAAATTACTGATTACTCCTTTTAAAAGTAATCACTTTACTGTTCTGATTACTTTATTTAAAAAGTAATTAGTAATTTGTTACATTAGTTACATTACTTTTTTTCTCTATGAAATTTATGAAATCCCAGCATGCACTCTCCCAATAAATATTTGTTATTAAAGCATCAAAATTCACAGAACGCTGTTATTTTTAACTAAAGCAAGCGGCTGCTGCATGCATGGTTTGGCAGAATGCAAGCAAAGAGCGCTGCATTTATAATCTCTAAAAGACATGTCAGTTAATCTCTAAAAGACATGTCAGCCTTATTAGGCCTATTATTATTAGTAGTAGTAAATAAAGTATTAAATTACATGAAATTATATCCCCAAAATAATTTCAAAGCACATCATGATGCGCTGTGAGGATAATTAAAACTTAGGCTATTAGCTTACACTTTACTGAAAATGTTTTTTTTTTTTTTTTTTAAGGTCAATTATAGGCCTATAATTAAAAATTATTAACACTGCAGTCATCAATGAAAATGAAGAGCATCTGTATTTTGTGCATCGATTTTCAAAAACAACCTGTTTAACAATATGTATCTTCTCATGTTTTTCACTATATGGGCCACAAGAGAATTATTAATGAAATAATTTAAGACAGTTATATAACGTTATCAGCATGTTGAAATAGTTTCGTCTTTCATCTCATTGTCTCAGAAAATATCAGCATATGACGTTCCCACAAGTTAATATGACATTCCCATGAATTAATATCTTGTGGCCACAACATATTATCACGTTCCCACAAGATATTATGTTGTGTCCATAACAAAACTAAGTGAACCGACCATGTTCTTTCACGGGCACCGTATTCTGGTCACCCTTGAAGAGATGTGTTTTTCTGGATTATTGTAAGATAAAATATCTGTTACAGCTTTTATAATGTACGTTTAGCTACATAGGTATGTAAACACAGCTATTAAAATAAATATAAGCAAGAACAGGAGCCATAAGCTTTGCATGTATCATATGTATGAAAATGATGAGGTCCAGAAGTACCTATATAAAACAATGTCATGGTGCATTATAGGATTGATAGACAATACCAGTATTTCTACATACATTTACTATGTGTTTTTACGCTTTGATTTGAAAGAAACAGTGCATCCTCGTGGCGCAGCTGACACAGAAGAGCCTACGCTGCCTGCATTCAGATCATATTCTCCAAAATTGTGCTACAGTGATGCGGAGAGACATAGAGGAGACAAATTATTGAATAAAGTTGTTATTTTTGTTTTATCCTTGTACAACAAGTATTCTAATTGCTTCATAACGTTACAGTTGAACCACTGATGGCAGATGGACCTTGACAGAGTATTTTACTTAGCAGTATGTCGGACAGTCAGAAGCCTCCCAGTTATCATCCAAAGTATCTTAAATTGTGTTCTGAAGATGAACAAATCTTTTACGGGTTTGGAACGACATGGGGGTAAGTGATTAATGTCAAAATTTTCATTTTGGGGTGGAGTATCCCTTTAACTGTACAGATGAACGTTAAAAATGCAGATTTACGAGAAGAACCCACAGAAACAAAACTTAAATGTGGAAGTAGGAAGTAAATATTAAAAACAATTACACCTTCAGGAATTTGACAACAAATTGACTTTTGTATAGCCTACTTTGTGTCTGTTCACTTTTGGTTTTAATGCCGTAAGTTATTATTGACATGATCTTTGGTGTAGTTAGTAGTTAAACGTGCAGCAAGTAAAAGGGTGAAGCACTAACATCTTCACTTGTAACAAGTCCTCAATTTGTGCTTCAAGCCAATAAATGCACTTCAAGTCAAATTTAAGCCTGCTGTTAATTAACAGTCCTTTGCAGAGTCTTTGCAGTCCGCAGGTGCTTCAGACACAGTTGATGTGTTTTACCGCTTGGCTTGGATGTTCTTCTGGTGGCTACAGAGATACTGACCAACCCATCTGGACACCAGGAGCACTGGGCTATCAGCTTGACCCGATGATTAAGAAATCACATGATCATTTTATTATACGTATTTATATATAATATGTTAACCTACTATGATTAAGGTGAATGAAGAGAAGCCAGATCCAAGCACAACTTCTTGGGATCATCATGATGATAAGGATGAGGAAGCCTCTGATATGTGTCCAACCAACTTGTATTCAGCTGTGCTGAATTTGTTAATTTAAAGGGTTAGTTCACCCAAAAATCTAAATTATGTCATTTACCCTTAAGGCGCCACGGTTTTTTGGAAAAAACATTGTATTTTGACATCAAGATTTCAAAAGCTTGTGGCTTGAAAGGGCTTAAAGATAGAGATCTACTGTCAATTAGAAAAATGTTTGGCATGATCGAAAGTTTATGTGGGGTGATTCGTTCGCGAACCGGATATCACTAAACTGCAGTTTTTTGAATTCTCACAACAGACATGGAAGAGAAGACAATGCTGAATAAAGTCGTACTTTTTGCTATTTTTGGACCAAAATGTATTTTCGATGCTTCAAAAAATTCTAACTGACCCTCTGATGTCACATGGACTACTTTGATGATGTTTTTCTTACCTTTCTGGAAATGGACAGAATACGGTACACACAGTTTCAATGGAGGGACTGAGAGCTCTCGGACTAAATCTAAAATATCTTAAACTGTGTTCCGAAGATAAACAGAGGTCTTACAGGTCTGGAACGACATGAGGGTGAGTTATTAATGACATAATTATGATTTTTGGGAGAACTAACCCTTTAAGCATAACATAGGTAGTACATGATAGTGTGAAAAAATTAAAGAATTTGTTTAAAAAAAATATTCAGTATCAAATAAATGCTTATACACTTTATATTCATCAAAGAATACTGAGAGAAAATTATTATGGTTTCTCAAAAAATAAATAAGTAGATAGATAAATAAAGCAGAACAACAAATAATGGATGATAATAAGAGTCAGCATTGCCATCACAGGAATTACTAACTAATTATTCAAATATATTAATGTTAACAAACTGCATAGATCCACTGATCTATTATAGTGAACTTTATTTCACTGTATAGTCAGATCAGTGCATATCTAATAAAATACTAAATTATTAACATGACCATATATGAATAGGATTTTGTTTACAACAATTTTTGTTAAATCAACAACAGAATAGTGATTTACTGACCCAAATGGCCTAAACATTTTTTTTATTATTATTATTATATATATATATATATATATATATATATATATATATATATATATATATATATACATATTATATATTATATATTATGGAAACATGTACACATTTATTTATACACATACAAGCATAAAACATACTTAAAGCACATTTTAAAACACCAGAAATGTATGTAAATAATATAAAATTTCAGTACTGGTAATTACCCTATTATGAATTAGCTGCAATTAATACTTCCTTGTTGAACAAAAGTTCTTTTGAACAAATCTCTTATACTAACCCCACATTTTTGAATGCTAATGTATTTTAAAATGCATTGGGATGCCCTATTTTAAGTGATTTGTTGTGAAGTCCAATTTATTTTCAAATAAATTGTAAAAAGTTGCATTGTTCAGGTGCTTTATGTCCATTGTCTTTCTTATTTTTCCTTTTAGAAACTGGTAAAAGAAAAAGGAGTTGCACAACAAATAGCACAAAAATAGGAGTCTGCTCTAACAAATCAAATCACCATTGTTATAAATGCAGACAAAACTTCAAAACGTCGGTACACTTAAAAAAAACATAAACTAGCTCATTCAGGAGAAAGGTCAATGAATGTAGCAAGAGGTCCATTACGGCCTTTGAACTAAAAGTACATCAGCATATTTATTCAGGAGAAAAGCCCACTGCTCCGAATGTGGAAAGATCTTTGCTCATTCAGGGTCTTTTTCTAATCACAGCAGACTTCATGAAAAGCACCATCACTGCCCTGAGTGTAACAAGCGTTTCCAGCAACTTATAGATCTATGAATTCACCAAAGGACTCATACGGGAGAGAAGCCATACATGTGCTCACAATGCTGGAAGGCTCTTACTATATCCGGAGCATTACAAGTTCACCTACCAACCCACACTGGTGAAAAACCTTACGAGTGCAAAGAGTGCAAGATGTTCTGCCAGGTTCAGTCACATTTTAGAAAATCCTTATCGATACACTGTATGCAACAAGACGTTCACCAGCAGCAGGAAACTAATAGAGCATCAGCCACCTCAATCAGAAGAAAAACTGTTTCGCTGCGGGGTTTGTAGTGAAGCTATCACTGCTTTCTGTCAACTTAAAGAACACACGCAGCGTCACAAAAGAGAGAAGCACCATCACTGTACTGAGTGCAGAAAAACCTTTATGCATTCGTATTTGCTAAGGAGTCACCAGTGTGCACACTCGGATGAGAGACCATACTCCTGCACTGAATGTGGAAAGTCATTTGACCTGAAAATGCACCTGAACACTCACAGTGAAGCATGACCTCATATTTGCTCTGAGTGTGGAAAGAGCTTCCGCAGGGCTGCAGAGCTTAGGATACATCTGAGAGTACATACGGGAGAAAAGCCTTATCCCTGCTCCGTCTGCGGCATGGGCTTCAAACAGCCTCACAGCTCAGAGTGCATGAACGCACTCACACAGAAGAGAGGCCATTCCCCTGCACGGACTATACGTAGACCTTCAAAGACAACAGAAGCCTGCTTACACACCAGAGAGTGGACCATAAATAAAGAAAGTCTTCTATTAATAAGATATATATATTTGGATCATACAGTAAATTAATGATTGTTGCAGCAATGTAGTTTTAACACAGTACTATATGCTCTATGCTACCCTGTTACCTGTAAGACCTTATTGGGTAAATGCAGATTACTAATGATTCTTACACTTTACACTTAAAGATGCTTTTGGGACTATGCTCAGGAATATCATATATCTTATTATTAATACACCTAGGGTTAATCAGCAAGAAATTAGCTGTTTGACTTTTTTTTTTGAGAAATTCTTTTGGATCGGATTTTCAGGGTTTTTTATGGAGATGTAACTAACTTGTACTGTTTATGAAAACAGTGAAGTTTTCAAATTTAATATAAATTACTAATAAGCATTTATCTGATATATCATTTATGTCCTTATCGTATTATAATCATTAAATCATGCTGAAATGTTTTGTGTACAAAGTAAATACTTTATTTTACACTTTTATACACTGTTAAATATTATTTTTAATATTATAGAACAGTTTTTTTTGTCTTTTTCACATACTTGTCACACGTTGGTGATACAAACTGCATGAGGAGTGAAGGAGATAAAAGAAAAGTAATTTAATCAGATAAATCCAGGAGAACAGGCACGGAAGCCAGTTTAACAGACAGAGAATGGACAAAGACTAAGAGAGAACTGAGGACTTATAAGCATGTACCAAACAAAGGGAACTAATGAGACGATTAACAGACAGACAACAGGTGAACAATGACATAATCAGGCAACTCAGGAAAACTAGGTCACAAATGAAGAGAACAGAAAACAAGGCATACATGTAACAGTTCGCTCAATCCTGGAGTTTCTCTGCGCCATAAACTTTTACACTTTTACTTTTTAATTAATTCTCTCTTGTATAAAAGATACTTATAAAGATACTTTTTATTTATGTATTTTTTATTTATATATTTGTATTTTGATAGGTGTAAGCATATTTTTCAAGAATACTAATAATAAAACTTTTTGATGCGGGAAAAACAGCAGATTGACATCACATGGATACATTTTTGCCTTTTCTATTTCACATTTATAAATATAATTTGCTATGAAATAAAACAGAATCCATTTTAACTGATGTGTGCCATCCAAAAAATGCTGCTTACCGTCGTGAATTCTTTCATGAAAATTAGTTGTGTACTAAGCATAAATTATCACATAAAATTAAGCAACAACATCTTTGCACATGTTAAAATGCAAGACATTTTGGGTTCCTTGAAGCAAACAGTTCTTAAGGAGTGAACAGTTCTTAAAAGAACCATTGTTTTAATTGTGCAATGGAAAAGTTCTACATATGTTAAAGGTTCTTCATGCTAGTAGGTAGCAATAAAGAACTGTTATTTTCAAGTGTGTATGACAAAATAGCATTGAAAATGATGAGCCTGGCTATGCTAGTTTAGACGTGGATGTCACCTGTAGAAGAGCCGTTGTTCAATATCAACCAAAAGAGGGCAGTATGTTCATTTAAATGCATTACTCATTTAAAGGTTTTAGGATTATGTTGCACAAGGTCAAACCTACATATAAGCACAGTGTTACATGTGTTAACCAGCTCTTTTTACATTATTTAAATATCTGCTCAAAAAGGGATTTTTATGGGTCTGCACCATCAGATCTAAAATGAACAAACGTTAACACATTAAATAAACATGCAACCATACATATAACGCACATTTATTAGAGTTTCATCAATGAGACTAGCAAATATCTGACATGTGAATATATTATCTACAAAATGTTTACTGCAGACATCCACCATTACAACATGGGGGTGTTAACCTTGATCTGAAAATGGGAAAGATGGCAGGGATGTCATAAAGTAGAGAATACATCTGTAGAAATGATCCAGAGGACAGCTTCTTCATTGAAAGCATCCAAGTGAAGAGCGAATGTCTTGTTGAACTGTGTATGACATACTTCTTTTTATAGGCGATAAAATGAGAGTATATATCACGGTGGTGCACTCACACAATCCTGACTCTGATTCTCACATACTGCAGTCAGGCAATGTCTTCTGCTTAATATGTAAATCTTTTAAAATAATGTCAATCAGGAGACAAAAACACTGAAATGTATTCATTACATTTTTCAGGTTTGGAAAATAGCGGTTAGAAACCGAAAGATATTTCTTGGGACCTTAATGAGAGCAGTTTTGACATTTAAATCTGAGAGTCCATTACTTTTCATGCAAGTAAATGAGAATGTGACAATTAGTGTTAGTGCTTGTACGGAAGTCGTGGGATTTCATGTGTTGCGTGATATCTCTGCGCCGAAGTAGCAGTGCTTCGCCTAAGCAGCAGTGCTTCGCCTGTGCTTCCCCATAATATAGTCCCAAGTCAATATCTGCCTAGGAAATCGCCTAGTGTTAATCTGGATCGCTATTTGTACTCGTTGTGAATACGCAGGCCACAAGAAGTAATTAGGTGGTTTTTTTTTAATTTTTTGATCACTTTTACTCAGGCCATGCTAGCTGGCAACAAAGGATTCCATTCATTGTGCTAAGCTAAGCTAACGCCGACCCAGTCAAACTAAAACAATGCATGCACTGACACAAAAATGCATTTGCCCACCTATCTAAATGTAGGAAATAATGTGAATAAGCCCTATTTCAAAAAACGGTGGAGTGTTCCTTTAAAAGGAAAGGATACTGCATAATTTGCTGGATTGTTTTTGCAATAATTCATCTCCCTTTTGCACTGCAAATCTCTTTTCAAAACAAAAGAAAAGCAATTATATTAAACTCCTTAAAAACAACAGTAAATATTCACACAATTGAATTGCTGATGTCCATGTTTTGCACAAAGGCTTAAAGGGTTCATCATTATTTATTCAGTCAGTCAGTCAAATCTGTCAATCATCTATTTGTACCATAACTTATATCATTTTAGACATTAACTAAACTTCTTATACTATTCCAATCTTTTTGGTAAATGATTGTCAATAGCGGCTGCAGGCAATGATAGCTGGTTGCCATTTCTGTGATGATTTTCCTAAAAAGAGCAACAAATATACAATTGATTGTACCATTCTTATCTACTATACACAACTATTTGTTTACAGGGCATGGAAATCAAAACCATTCTGGCCCTATGCTGCCTTGTATGCTCCGCTAAGAATAGCACAGGTGCATTTAATGGAGAAATCCCATTATACTTCTATCCTCAAGGAATATAGCAACCTAGCAGATAAAACCATTTTCCAAAAGTGTTTGTAATTGTTTCTTAATCTCACAGGATTTTAGCTCTTAGAGAACTTAAAAGGGAATTAATCCAATTAAACACGTTCCCTTAATTATATCAATAATTATATCATGAATATTAAACAGAAAAAAAAACATACATGCCTGTACCAGACACTCTGTGGGCATTACTAAATTGCCACTTTAATTGATCTGACTCCTGAAGAGCTGTACAAAGAAAGATAATGATTAGTTATTTCAATTTTTAATGACATTGTAATGAATACCGGGTAGCCTTAGTTAAAAAGGTAGCTTAATTAGATATTATAATAAACCAACAAGACAAAAGTTAATTGGGCTATTTGGGCTGGGCACCATAAGCCTTCGGTTCAAACGCAACATGATATTTCTTTATTTAGAAAATCTGAGAGAAAATCAGTAGACAGCTGTCCAAAACAACTAGTATGACATAAGATGTACATGATCTTGTGCTGTATGGTATCTGTCACAGGGAAGGAGCATTTGCATGTTGGGGTACGTCATTCAACCTAAGAACGTGTGGAGAAAGAAAAGTGAAAAAACTCACACTGTATGTTATCAATGTCATTCATCAGTTTTCATTAACAAGTACAAGATTATACAGTTGCCTTAAAATTGAAATGAAAAATTTTTACGACATTTAGTAACAATGTGCAATCAGTCTGGAAAAGCTGCTACTGACAGCATTTTATTAATGAAGTATGGGAAACGCAGCCCATATGCTGGATTAGGAATGCTTCACTGAACCTAGCTTCATCATTATGCTAATCAGCATGAGACCATTTTTATTTATAGGGATCTGATTCCATTAATCCACTGTCAGAGACTACATAAGGCAGTACAAAACATTGTGAACCACTGAAAAAGCAAACAAGATACAGGGAAGTTGAAAGCTGAGAGGCTCATCATTTCCTCATCACCTTGTGATCCTTTCTCCAGCCACTTCTCTGCATAACAGCACATCTCTAGTGGGGATACTAGCCCCCCCCCCCCCCCCCCATGCATTGACAATAAACTATTTTGCTAAAACATTGTTAAATAGTGTTCCTGTAGCTCGATTGGTAGAGCATTGCGCTATGAAGCGCAAGGTTGAGGGTTCGATTCCCTGGGAACACATAATAGGTAATGAATTGATAGTCTGAATGCACTGTAAGTCACTTTGGATAAAAGTGTCTGCTAAATGAGTAAATTTAATTACATTTTTTAACTTTAAATAGTCATGTGAACTGCATGAATGGTCTCTGTATGTACTCGGAAATACAAAAAACGTTCTGCTGTGTTCACACATTGCCTGATGTGTTTTGTGCTGAATACTATCATCCATATTTCTCCATGAAGGAGAGGTGGAGCAATCATACCTGACAGACACTACATAACTCGACTGAATGACATGCTGTAAAAATGGACTCTGAAAAAAAATTCAATCTAGGCTGAAGTGGAGGATGGTCCTTAAGAGGAGTAAAGCTAAATAACGAACAGGCCAAAATACACAGTTCAGTCAAAACCTATCTTGTTCAGTAAATGTCATGGTTTTTCTAAGGAACAACACGCGAGTAGTTCAAAAAAGGAGGGATTTCAGCTTTTTCCTTTTTCCGTATTTGAAAACATACAGGGATTGGCTTAAAAGTGATCCAAAAGGTAATTGAAAGATTTGAAAGGTATGAAACCAACATTAATACAAACATTACATTTCTAAAAACAACTGAAAGTTTTCCCCCTTTTATCGTTATGACCCGCATACAGCAATGTGGCATAGAGCTTATAGGCCATATACAGAAGTAGATTTACAGTTACCACTTCTGCCATGACAAAGAGCACATATCGGTCCGGGCCATACCAAAGTACAACAGGAAGAGAAATATTAAAATCCAAAACTATCTTAGTGATAGACTAAATGTGTAGATAAACATACAAACATAACCATAATGGAAGTAATACTCAAACAAACACTTACGTACAAACAAGTGAAAAAAGAAGAAGGGTCCCTCCTTTCTGACTGAAATGGTATAATCCAATTTCCCTCCAGAGAGGTGAAGCTAAAGAGCCACTGCTGTTAGCCTCTCAATGTGGAAATGCTGCAGTCATTCCCTCAAGACCAGAGCTGCGGTGAACAGCTTCATTGTTTCTTTCTGTTTTCAGTACATCATGTTTAAAGCTGCTTTATCCTGTGTTTATTTGAAAATTAAATTATGACCTAAATTAAGCATAAAACAATTAAAGCATGTAAAACAGATGGCAGGATCAGTGTGACGCCATACTTGGTGTCCTTATTCATTATGTGTGAAAAAAAAAAACGTAATTATTTGAAGAAAAAAAAGTTTTTCAGTGAACATGTAACAACAGAATATGCATACCATGCAATACTTGCTTTGAAAGATGAAGGTTGAAGAAAGTCAAGATCAGGGTAGAAAACACCAAGTGAGAGAACTGTAAAAGAATTAGGTCCTATAGCAAGAAGTAATGGTGAGGACATAAGAAAGAATGAAGGACGACAGAAAAAGGAAATATTACAGCAAAAAGAAAAAAGAAAAGAAAGAAAATCGTTTTACAAAGAGGGTGAAAAGCACATTGGCGTAAATTCAAGAAAGTGTTTCAAGAAAGAAACTCATATTTTTATTTGGCAGTGATTAATTCAATTCTGTTTTCTTTATTTTATTTTCTATCAGAGAATCCTAAAAAAAAATAATAATCAATACAAAAGTTTTTCACACTAAGGGTGGAAGTAAAGTTCTCACAACCAGATCCATATATAATATATATATATATAAATCAAATAAATGCAGCCTGGGTGAGCATGAAAGACTTTTTTAAATTTTGTATCTGGTAGCAACAGATTGGCAGGTAAATTGTCATTCTTTTCTTGTCTCGGAGACAAAAGATTTTGCAAGTAAATGCTACAAATGCCAAGAGTGTCTACAAATGCTTACTCATTTTCAATTAACTTGCCAACACCATCTATGAATATGTAAATAAGACTGGTTGATTAATCCCTGAGCTCAACTGCACTAATTAGCCTATAGTCCCTGAATCCAACTGTAGAGTATTTAACTGAAGGAAAGACAGTCCAGATGTGGAGAGGAAAAACCAAACACAGTACAGTAATTAAAAAAATATCATCTGTCATGAAAGCATCATAGGTTAATTAGCCTTGCAGCGCTGCCCGATGCCTCACATGTGGCTGACAGAGAGGTTTTAAAGATGCTCACAAAGCGACAAGGGTCCTATGAAGTTAATCAAGGGACTACAACTTTCATTTACACTTCTAATTACCAAATATGTTAATGAGCAAGTTAAATTTGTCCTCTTGCCTTTTAGATGATTTATTTCATGCAGCACAACAAATATGAAGTATTTGAATATTTAAAGAGGCAAATTATTGCCAAAAACAAGGTTGAAATGTTATGACAGTTAGCCATTTGAGAGAGCTGAAGTAAGGACACACACACACACACACACACACATTTAATTATTGTTTGTTGCAGTAATGAACTCCTCAATTAAAGGCTATAACATTTACAGTTATCAATGTTTGTAACTGAATTCATTAAGTGTAAACTTAATTTGCTTTTGTGGTCTCTGATTGCCAGTGACCCCTGATGCTTTGGGCAATAATTGCAGGGATGGTAAGAAGGAGAAAGGATGAAGGCATGCTCATAAGCGGAGGTCAATTTCCACTGTAATAAAGCCACATGACTCAGAGGAACTGACTGCAGCACAATGAACTGAGAGCAAGTGTTCAGAGAGACCGGGTGTGAATAAGACCGTGTATAGCTCAGCTGTGGCACACAACATACTCTCATTGTCAAGAAGCTGCTTCATTTATTTCACATTTTGAGTGTTATACAGTGTGTTGTCATGAGGACAGAACTTAGGGGTGAGAGTGTATATATACTAGTGTGTGTGAAATTCAGACACACTGATATTAGGCAGTAAACAAAGGGAAATAACAGTGTTGTTTATTTAAAATTCATTATTTTATTATAAACATTATAAACATTTCCTATAGAAAAAAAATGTAAAGAACCAATTTTTATGAAATGTATTTTTAAATAGTATTTTAACATCAGAGTGTTGAGATGCATAACACATACTATAAAAAATAATTTAGTGGAGTACATTTTACAAGAACATATTAATTTAGTTTCAGCTTCAGCTTAAACCACCAGTATTTTTAGTAAATAACTTTTTTCTAAGTACATAAGAAATAAAACAACATTGACGTCTTTTAAAACTGGAATAATTTATAAAAATGAAAATATATTAAACATTTAACAACGTGTTTTCTATTTTTATCTTAGGTGATAATTCTACTTATATATCATAGCTAGTTTAGCTCCTTATGGTTTAAAAAAACTTGTAAAAAGTCCCCAGAAATATTAAATTGACCTACAAGTAACATTTTGATTAATGTCTAAAATATATGATTATTTTATAATAAACAATATTACATCAAAATGTAATATATTAAAAAAATAAATATAATTTGAGAAAAATAATAATAAATATTTCAGTATGTACTCCAAAAAGAAGGTTTCTTTTCAAAAATCACTTGCCCTCACAGCCCTCTCCAATACTTCCTCAATTAGTTAAATAAAGTTCATGGCTCAAGAGATCAGTAAAACATAAGATTACTAAATGTTATAGCTTTTTTATTATTATTATTATTAATTTCGAAGCACATATTCAGTCAGCAACTGCTCGCTGCTGCTCCAAGGCAGGTCTCTCACAGTGAGGTCAAAGTTCACACAGTTGGAAATCTTATTTTTTCTTATTTTAGGAAGTATCTGTTCATGACAGATGGACAGAGAGCACAGAGTGTGCCCTTGTCTGATTGCCACGGAGCCAGTCAGATTTCAAAGACCAACACCATGAAGCAATGACACAGAACACCACCTGCCTGAGTTTCTTTGTATTCTGCTCTCCACCGCTTCTGTCTGCACTCCGTGTCCCTCAAGACAGTCCAACATGCTCAAGTGTAGCTCATTCACATATTGTTCCAGCTCTCTCGAATACTTGATACTGAATTTCAGCAGATCAGAAATGCCCAAATATTCATCAAGGCCAATTCGTTATTATTGCCCAGTGATATATTAGAGTTTAATATTTGGTACATCATACCTATCTGTGCCTGCATGATTATTTATATGGTTGAAAAATGTAAACTATATTATCACATTTTATTTTCACTGTTATCTGCTAAATAAGTTATTATGAATGGTAACGTCATTTTCTACAACTGTATTGTGTAAATCGCGATATGGATAAATGTGACTTGGTTTGATCTAATGCAATGTTATTAGTTTACTCATCTGGGTAATTAAAACTGGAGCTATCTCTCATAGGACACCATGGTCTTGCTCTCATTTTGTACAAATGCAAATGGGCCATCTTGCATTTCAGTGAAATTATTATTAATTTATTAATTATTTGTTGCATAGCTGTGTAATTGGCTAAATTTACAACGAGTTGGTCGTTATTGCCAAACCAACTGAAACAAGACCCCCGTTGTTGTTTTGATGGTTTTGAAAATGAGATGCTTGAAACTGTAGCATGTTTCTGCAGAACTGCTGTGCTGATGAATCAAAAAGATGGCTGGGTATTTTCTGTTTGATATTCCACTAAGTCTATTTTTCACACCAGTCTGCATAATGACAAAAATTCAACATTAAAAAAGGTCATCAGAACTCTCACAGTAGAACAGAATGTACATTTTTTTGTTGTTCCTGTTGTTGTCTTAAATAGCTGCCAAATGACACTGTTCTTACCTATTTATTCATTAAACACTGTAAGGTTGAGCTCAGCTTGAATCTATTAGCTACATGACCTTGGGGAAGCACAAGTCTAATTTTTCAAACTTTAGAGGACATTGCCCCAAGCCTGTCCACCGGGATGGCTGAAGACCACCTGGGAAATCCCTTATTCCTGAAATTTAAACGAAGTCCTCTAATGAATCATTAACTTTCAATTATCACCAGTCATTTTAGCAGTAATTATCAGCCAAATTATATTAGATGTGGTTCACTTCTAATTAGTTTGTAACAGATCATGCTTTTCTTTCTTTCTTTCTTATGGGTTTCCTGCTCAGTGGTATACCTTAAGGGTGAGATAAAGACACAGTCCATTACATGAATTACCATGTGAAACAATGATTCTTAAATTTGAGTGTTTACTGTTTTACAAAACAGAGCCGAATAATATTATTAAAAAAAAACATTGAAATGAAATTGTAGCTAAATTTGCTGCTCCAACCCATGGAATCTAAACATACTGCTTATGCGTCACTAAAAACACTGGTTTCCATGGAGAAGAGTTTTCTTTGAACTGCTTACTGTAGTCCACTGTCATTCTCCAGAGACTTTTGAGCCTTAAACAAAACAGCCCTCGGCAAGCTCTCAATGTAAATTCAAGTGTAACCTTTCTGCGCTGAAGACACTGTGGGATTAAATTCCTTTTTTGTTCCTTGAACAATGTTTATACATTTACAATTTTTTTAATGGTGTTGGTTCAATTCTCAATTTTTTGTTTTCATTAAAACAATCCTTATGTTTCTGAACAATGAGTTTCTTGTTCATGCTGATTATCACAATCTTCACAATTTCTAAACCATTCTTTAATTTGAACCATTATAGTCAAAATAAATCACATTATTACCATTAAACCTGTCACAATTTTAACTTTGGCTTGTCGGATATCATTTTGAGGCATTTTCTGTTCACTATACTGTGTATGACTTTACATGTAAGAAATGTATAAAAATGGAAATGCAAATGTTAATTTTCTGTTTACATGTAACATTGCTATAAAAATAAATAGTTACACTTCATTTTAAGTTGTCTGTTACAGTACAATCATACATTTAAGTGATATTAATTAACTACAAGTACATCTAGGTTACATATTTAGAGTTAGGATTAGGGTTCGGCTTAAGGTTACTTGCATGTAATTATGCATAATTATTTGTCATTATAATAGTAAGTAAATGTAACCTATAACAAGGACACATTCATATTCTTTCTGTGTAATACAGTATTGACCATTCCTAGTATACTTTACCTATGCTTCATCTAAAAATCTTAGTGTGATACACCATAGCATTCAGCTATGTACTAAGTGGTGAAAAAAATGGTGGAAAAAAACAGACATAGTCATAGTCGGACTAGTTTGTTGTGTTTGGAGTGTTCACTCATCGACTCTTGTTGGGCTCACTTTGGCGAATCGGCATCAGGGCCATGGGCGAGACTCTGATTCAGTTTAGCGAACAAGTGAGTGCCCAAAAGTTAAAGCGAAAGTGATGAAAACAAGCACGTAAATGATGAAGGCGGTACAGACAGAAGGCTTTTTAAATGTTACATGATCTTTCTTTAAAAATGATTACATTTGATACAAATTTAAATTGTGTTTATCTCATATATCTTTGTTTTGGTTTCTCCTTCTGAATGATGAATAGGTCTACTATATACTATTGATAGCTGCTGATATAGACAGTTAGTTCCTCTCACGCATGTGCAGAATGCATGTGTTACGCCACCGTGGGCTGCAGTCTGTGCCGTGTTCTCACCAGCTTCGCATTGCTCAATATCTAATTACCCTCCTCCATCCCCAAATCCTCTTCTTGTCAGTCAGGATTCAGCCTTCTGATTCTCCTTGAATCAGACTAATTTCAAAATGTTATATTAAATTATTGAACCTAATGATATCTGCAATACATTTATGTTGGTTCTGTTCTGTTACACTGGGGGGTTATTGCTGCTCTCATCCACGCTAGACTGCAGAACTGCAGAAGACTTGCCCAGAACAGAACCATACACCAATCCAATTTGTATGCTGCTGCTAATTGTCAGTCATCTTTGACGGTAGTGGTCCTGACAGAAATAAACATTAGGATCAGTAGATTTACATTTCATGATGGCATTGGACAAATTGTTAAACCATTTTTACTGAGTTACTGTTGTTTGGGTTGAGTTGTGATGTCCCATAAAATAGTTGTGAAAACAGCCCTTTCAATTTAGAGAATGTTACCCTTTCAAAACATGAGCTAAAGTGATTGAGAAAAACTATAAATGTAACACAGCAAGTCTGTTCTATTACAAAACTTTATATTGTAATCTTACAGATAATTACATTTTATTCTTAAAAAAAGAATTTAATTGGTTTAAATATTTCAAAGACATATAGCCTAGTTTTACCATTTTATTGTACAAGTGTTCCCACATTCTGAGGCTGATTGAGGTAACTGACTGGACTATTGCCTATCGTGGATTTGACCTAGCAAAGAAATATTTAAAGTGCTTACTGTTCAGATGTCTATTTTAAATGTTTATTTGGGCTAGAATATGAAAAAGCATCTAAATGCTGTCGAAAAGTGTCAGCAGTTGATGTACACAGAAAAAAAGAAAAGAAAAGAAAAGAAAAAAACCTTTGACCTCTACAAATTAATTAAATTCATGCAATATAAGGAGAATTCCTAAATGCAGTTAACATCCTTCTTTTGTTAGTTCACTCTCAATTTCTTCTTTTAGCTGTTGCCAAGGACACACTTTACACTTTACAAGATATACAAAAGCTGAAAACACACTGATCAATTATAAAAGACTGACCTAGCTAGATGAAAATACAAATGTATAAGTATTCTGACTTTGGTTCAGATTTCTACTAAAATGTTTTATAAATGGTTTTTATCAATACGAACAGTTACAAACCATTTTCAGGGGTCTTAGGCCTAGACCTCTATGTCAGTGTTGTAACTGTCAGGGAAGATCAGGACATCGTGTGGGTTGTTGGCATGAGAACTTTTACATTAGAGTCGACCTGGAGCAGACAGTTCAATTCGTTATGTGTCAGATCAGTTGGACCCTGCAGTGAGATTAAGACCCTCTGATTCAGCCTCCCTAGAGGCTAAGGTGGAGAAGTGGAGGGGAAGATACATTTTAATAAGGCAGCATTTGAATAGTTTGGCGAGGGTTTCTTGCAGTGTGTCACTGGTGCTCCAGTAGATCTAATGATGGCAACAACAACAATCTAGTCATCTCGCATCAATACTGTTGAGCCTTCAAACACATAAATACTACTGTTTTTGATAACATTGACTAAATCTGTGGTGGTTGGGGGGGGGGCTGTGGTGTTCTCTAAGTTGGAACGAACGCATATACAGAACTGAAGATATCCTGTGTTTCTGTTAACCTTTATGCATCTAAAAATCCCTATAACTGCTCTGATAAGTGAGTCATATGACATTTTATTTTTTTGAAACAAAATGTGTCAGGAGAAACGGAAATGCCACTTAAGCAATTTATTTAATGTTTGTCAGAGCTGCACGATGGATGATAAAAAGGCAACTAGTCACGCATGAATAAGTGTTGGTTAACAGGAAAGGATGACAGCATATGTTGCCTTCGTTCTGATGTTGACAGTGTTTATCTTATTCATTTTAATTACAAATGCTAAGCCACAAGAACTGTTGCACTCTTTTAAATGAAGCTCTCACCGGCCAAGAAACACAAGTGGTTTCTTTTAACTTGCCTGTTAGTCTTGGAAAGCCTCATCTTATATCCTTTAGCACCTCAACAAGTCCACTTTTCTATTTAAGTGATATAAAAAGCCTTTTTCCTCTTAATATAATGCAGATCATTTGCTTCCTATATTAAATTGTCATATATTAACAGCTCAATAAACGGAGGCTAACCCAAACTATATCCATTATAGTCATTAAATGCACTTCAATTTAGAACTTCAATTTTCTTAATTTTCTATTATTTTACCAACTTGAGATCTGAGATTTAGATTTTTTTTTTTATCACAAAACACAATCCAATAATATTTAACAACCAGTGTGCAAATGTTCTTTGACATAGTGTTAAAGAATATAGCCATATAACTTAAAAACAACATTAATGTAATGTATATATTGCAATATACTGTATTATATTGTGGGGTATCTATACGGTGAGTTTATATAGGCCATATAAAAAACAAAGTCAAATTGAATTAATTAATCAATATAAAATCATTTTATGTCTATTTAATTGCATCACTTAAATAATCTAATAACAAACCTCAGAGAAGATGCTTTTTCTCTCAGATAGCTTTAGCAGTTTTGACTAAATTAGTCAAACCAACATGATTGTAAAAAATCAGCTAATGCCTACACGTGCCGCACTATACAGTGATTCTGAGGATCTATAAGTCTGTACATTTTTAAAGATACACAAGGGTTAGAATCTGAGCCTTGAAAGGGTCTTGCAGTGATTTCTGCAATGGGTGGTTGCTTCTTGATTGAAGTCTTGTCTTCTCTTCAGTCCAGCTTATAGTGTGAGAGCTGGCCAATAAAGAAAAAAAAAATTGAATCGCTTTCCAATAAGGTAGACAGAGGCTCCACGTCCCATCTATTTCACACCTGACTAGTGTATCCAAGAAAGGCCATTCACATTTTCTGGAGCAGAGGTTGTTGGTATGGCCTTCCATGAAAGCACCATCTGTCACTGTGCCTCTCTTGAGCATACACATACACATTTATTTCCAAATGTGTGTCACTACCACCTGTGGCTGTGCGGTGAGTGTATTTCATCCATTGATCCTTCGTATAACAGGTGACAGAGTGTCTGCCATACACATGTGCACAGATGTAATTTGAGACAAACAGGCTGACAAATATGTTAACTTCTTGAAGAAAACCATTTTCTATGCATGAACAGAGAATGTAAAAGCATTGGTAGTGGCTGAAAGATACGTAAGGGATCATCTATAGACTTTTGGACCGTGCAGATGGGTATTCTGTTATATCGACAGATGACTTTTCATTATTTAATTATAACAATATATTACAATCTTTAAAAAAAAGATCTGTAAAAATAGGATCCAATATAAAATTAATTTGAAAGAATTTTCCATATGGGTTTTTCAAAGGCGTTTTCCCAGTGCTTTGAATAACACACTGTGTTGTGTTTTGGGGATAAGTCATGATGAATGTTTCATGTGCCTTTGTATTATTTCATTTTTTCACACACAGGACTATTTGATTGTTCCAGTTTCATTACATGGAATTCTTCCAGTTTACAGAATTAATCAAATAATGGAAATAGAACAGTACAGAATAGGTAATAAGGTGCTTTCACTCATTTTTAGTTGGACAATCTGCAAAATAATCTCCTCTTGGGTGCATTTCTGGCTCACAGAACACAAAGGTTACCTCAGTGACCTGTTTCTCAACATGATTAGCTCAGTGACCAGCAGCTTTTTATTATTTTAGTAATGGAAACACACTTCAATGAATTTAATATCTCCTCGGGGGAAGAGAAGCAAATGACTCAGCAGCCGGTATTTCACATCTTTGACTACCTAAAGCTGTTTCCTGCCACTAAGTCTCATATCTTCTCTTCCCCATGTCTCTCTCTATCTCTTATTTAAAAACACACATGCTTCTTCTGTCTGCACTCACCAAAGAGAGGGATAGAGATGATGGAAGAGAGAAGTAAGGACAAGAGAGGGTGCTTCAGGTGATTTCCTGTATGTTAAGGCTACCTGCTGAGAGAGCGGTTCTGCTGTTACGCTATACAGATTTCCCATCTGCTAAATTATAATTTATTCTGCTCTTCTCTTACCGCTCTAATGTTATTTTCCTTAATCCCTTTTCTCACATTAAATGTTCCTACTCCCCCTCACCTCACAATATCTGCCTCTGCTTTTTCAATTACCAAGGCTTCTTGGTCATTTCCACTCTGTCTTCTTTTTTTCCAAATTATTCTTGTTCCTTTTTTAAAAATAAAAATAAAAATATCAGAGCTCTTATCGGTTAATTCGGCTAACTGAGTCTATAGATTCATGTATGAATATGAATGTAAACGAAGACAAAGAATAAATTCAGATTGGTTCATTCCGAAGTAGTAAAACAAAACTGGTAAGCTGGAGTCTAATATAATAAGCCTATAATGCTCCAGGTACCTCTCTTTAATATCCTTCAGAATAAGAGGATGCATGGTCTTTGGACACTGGTCATTTCGTTATGCACCCCTGAAAAAAAAGACTTCTGTATAATTCCTCCAAAATGAGACTCGTCGATTCCTCCACTTTAAGTATTACCAATGCTAGTGGACAAGTCTGTGAAATTAGGTCAGTGCTAATTACCTTTGCAGACGCACAAGACATAAAACTGATGATGCTGTTTTGATGACTTATTGAGGATGACTGGTGCACTGACTCATCTCTAAAATTTGATTGCATATTTCCAACCCTACACACAGTCCAAATGAAGTTACATCAGTCGGATCCGAAAAGCAGTGTAAAAGTGAATATCTGTAGTTGTTATCTTAAGTTCATCAAAAAAGAGACTGAGTAAGTGTTAACTGAACATTAAATGTTTTATATGCCTCTGATACTGCATACACATTCAGAAATCAGTTTTTAGGTTGATCATCCCATATACAGGCACAGTTCGTCATCTGTTCAATAGTATTATTTTACAGCACATATGACACAGCCTGCATGAGAAAGAGATGATATTATAATCAGTCCCTGATTTCAGAGCATGAGTTGAAATTCATGAAGAGCTTATTTTTCCTGTGAGTCCCTGCCACAGATTCATTAAAAAAAGTCACTGATTGAAAAGGCCACTGTGCTGTTCTCCAAAATTACACTTGTTACAACCATTTAAATTTGCCCTTTACAAGTGAAGGTTTTTAATTGCTATACTTCTTTGAGGTATTACACTGGAAAAGCATGTGAAAAGCATCCCAAACATATTATTTTCACCTTTTTTTTTTGTCTTATAGAAGTTTGCATATTAGCAAAGTTGTTGTCTCATAGTTTTAGTATATAGTGATTTTCCAGTAGGCCTATTTAGATGTGTGATTGTTGGGTTCTTTACATTTATTGTCTGAACCAAATTGTTTGGGAGAAGAGAATAGTGAAGACCCAAACTCTTTGTTTGTGTTCTGCAGAATAAAGAAGGATGAAGAACATGAGGGTGAGTAAACAAGTGAATTGTAATCCCATTTTCCCTTAAACTTAAAAGTTCTGTCAGTGTGAAAGCCTATTTGTTAGAAGTCAAACAATAGATATAGAACACTAGACACAGTGGCTACTGTTAGTACAACTAACTGTCCCTTTGTTATTCTAGTTTATGTTCACCACAACAGAGCAACATTGATGTGCATTGATATGCATGAGGCACAGTGTTATATAATATTTTCTGTTATGGAGGTAGACCTAGGCTGCACGTTTGGAGAATAGTGCCTCTGTATTTTAATTTGAACATAAATTGGTGTGGTGATTTATATGGCATGTGGAAGTCTTCAGTAAGTTTACAGGATATATGAGATGCTACCAAACTGTCATTATGCCAAAAATTAGTTACAAGATTTCACATTCCATTTGAAAACATGCCTTAAATCGATTGTAAATGAAATAACAGTTCGTTTGTTCCATCATCCATGTAAAAATCACAAACATGGCATCAAACTGGGACGCAATGATACCTTTTCGTATTACATTTAATACTACAAACATCATTTGTTATTGGATTATCGACCGTCTTGGGTCAAGGCATTGAGGAAATCGTTTTCTGTCTATTATGAGAATCTCTGCTAGTTACTGTGTTTGACATATGAAAACCTTTTCTAGATTCAGTTCAGCAGTGTGTGGCCACACACTAGATTGATCATTTCCAGTGTAATGCGCGCACTGGTCCTAAAAGGAAAGCGCGCGCTCAGGGAAACCCAAGCTAGACCGGGAGGGGGACAAAAGCAGCTGTAACTGAAATTGGCTTCAGAATGAACTAATTAAATATTAATATAGATCATTGTGTGGAGCAGAATGTTAACGTGATCTACGCTGACTCCATGTCACTAAAATACAACATCAATTTTAATAACTTTCGCTCAGGAGAGGCAAAAGTTAAGATTATCACCATGCTCTTGGTCCGTTATTAGTGTACAAATTACCGATGTTTGCAGCATTTCCATGAGTCCCTTATTGCCCCCAGCTTAACGTCCTGATGATGTGATAGTTGCAGCTAGAATCCTTCGGTATGCACGCAACACCCCTACGCCACACATTGGTTTAATCCACATGCGGTGTTGAAGCCTTGACTCAAGTATAGTGTGTTTTTGGATGAAGACGGTTTCAGGTGGGCAGAACAGTTGCTCTCGACAGCCAAAAGCGAAGCAATCCTGCACTTTTGCAGCATCTTCGTATTGCTTTTGTAATTAAGGGTGAGTATTAAGAGCTTTAGTAGACATTTGCTGTGTGCAAAGTGTAAATAACGCTATGTTAAGTGTGCTGCATTGGCGACATTTCCCGAGATATATGCGGACAGTATGTTGCCCCTATGCATTTCAAAATAAGTGATTTGGGGCGGTCGTTGCAAAATGTTATTTACTATCGTCCTTTCTTATTGGATGTAAAGCTCTGGGAAAATATTTGGAAGTGTGGACACAACGTCTTTAATGCAACACCTTTAAAGCCTTTGGGATTTAAATGTCATAATTAAAAGGTATATATAAAAAAAAGGAATGAGGGTTTCTGTCCCCAGTGGATGCAGGGGAACATTTGATTGCTCCCGTGTCACGAAGCCAGAAGTAAACACCCGTTATTTTTTACGTTCATGATCTCTCGCTTTAAGTTCTGAAATGTGTTAATTTGAAAAAGGCAAGTTTAAAGTAGGTTGTTGTTTAAATGAGATGTTTTCAGCACACTACTGAACTACAGCTTTCATGAGGTTGTTGCTGCTAGTTGTGCGCATTTTCTTAGATCTCAGCAAATGATGCTTCAGTACCGCGCGAGAACCACATTTGAGTGACAATTGCTTCAATCAGGGAGTTTGCATTAATGCTGGGGCATTTATCTACATAAACCTCCGCTTCTTGGCACAAAAACATAAAATAGCAAGATGAGTAATCTCATGTCGTTTACAGTCGGTCCAACAAACAGAAAATATCACTAACTTAACGAAAAGGGAATATTGTGTCATGAAAGAGCGAGTGATTATATGTGCTTTTTAATGTTATTGTGTGGCGCATTAGACGCATCTCTCGCTGAACTATTTTCGGCCGCTTTAGAGTAAATCCATTGAATGAATTTGTCCCTCTATCTCTCTAAGAAGTAGGTTTATTGACATGGTAAAACCATTCTCTCTGTCTGTGTGCAGTAACCCCCTCTCATTAGAACAAGTATAATTAGAAATGTAATGTTATCACTGGTGTATTAATTGTGGACTCTTATTGCTGCTTACATTTTGACAAACAAAAGCACTATCCTAATACAGTTCTGTTCAATGGCTGTCATAATTGCCCTCATTAAGTACTTTTGGTTTATCTAGAGACCACAGACCAATCATATGCATTTACATAATTTTATAACAATTAAAAAATCACTAGGTTTATTGTAAACTAGATTTGTATTGTCTTGTTTCTTTAACCTTGTATAAGTACAGCTCGCCATTACTAGATGTCTTCATCTGCTAAAACACAAAAGTCCTTGTCCTACTGGTTCTGCCTTTCTGTGAGCTGCTTTCTCAGTCAGACCAGCTTAGAAAAATTCCCAAGCTTAGAGGACCCACTAAAATCATCAAACCTTGTTTAAGCATGTTTAAGCTTGTGCACGATAATATCCACCGTATACATCCAAATGAGTCAAGGCACTGAAAAAATGTGGTACTTCATGTGGTAACACCTAAATTGACCCATTTTATTCAAGTCAGATATATTCAATTTTATTTATTCAAAATAGCTTGCACTACACTGATTGCAGCGACAGCCCCCTGCGGCAGCTTGTGGTTATGTGCTGTGCTCGAGAGCACCATATTGACAGCACAGAATTGTGATCTCTGTAACTATTCAGTTCCTGCATCACCTTAATTGGAAATTAACCTTGTGGAACCTTTACCAGTTATCTCCAGCCACCCTGGGAACCAGCTCCTTGTCTTTCTAATCAGGTTGAAAAGTTAAATGTTGTTGTCAAAAAAGGTTCAAAGCATTTAAGAACATGCAGGTTAATTGCTTGAGTTTATCACCCCGAGGACATTGTTAAATATTGAGCCTAGACTAACAGAATTGAACAGTCCATTAAAGAGTTCCAAGAGCATGCCGTATGTGTAAAAGAGTATTTCAAAGTGTATTGGTACACATATATCCTTGTCTCTTTCTGTTAGGGATAGTTCACTCCGATATGAATGACATGTCATCATCTATTGTGTTCTACAGAAGTCATACAGGTTCAAAACCAAATGATGGTGAGTAAATGATGACAGAATTTTCATTTTGGAGTGTACTATCCCTTAAATATCATACTGTTTATTTCTCTGTCATGTGGCATGTTAAGTAAATAAGACCCAAAGACTCTAAAACACAACAGAATGCTTTTTGTCCTCTGAAGCTCGTAAAAAGCCAGAAATAAACCGTTGTTTCATCTCACTCTTGTGGGAATGGCTATAAATGACAGGTGTCTTTATCTCAGCGTGTGTGTCCAGTGCCCTGGTTGATTTGCTGAGGGGAAGCTGTCAGAGATGATTAGCTGAACACCACCAAAGACAACGTGCTGAGGGCATTTCTTGCTACAGATCATGTGTTTAGGTGCATGTGTGTCCAATTTCATGGCTTTGGCCACAAGCTAATAAAGGAGATGGAGGCGAAGGAGAGCAGGGAAAGATTTAAAGATGACATGAAGAGATGCAGAAGAGAGAAGAAAGATGAAAGTGGGCGGAATTATAGGTAAAAGGATGAATATCCTCAAAAATAAGGGTAGGCAATTTTAGCAAGCCACTATGACGGATGTTTTTGATGTATAACTTAGATCTTATCCATAAATGTCATTTTCTCCTTAGTGATTTCTCCTAGAGAGTCGTACCAACAGCGCAAACACAGCTCAGCAGCACTGAGAAAGAATGAGCGGGAATCTGTAATCAGTGTTCCTCTGCGCTTGTGTGTGGTAATGAGCCTGTCGAGTGTGGACATTGTGTGTTTCCTCTCTGTTCCTCCTGACAGGACAGACTCCAGACTCACTGATGAGCATGCTGGGTAATGATATGTACTTTTGGCAATCAGAGGTACGTTAATCAACACGAAATGTCTGTTGACACCTCAGTAGGACCCTTTTGCCAGCAATCCCATGTAGTTTCTATTTTTATGCTTTGTCTCTTTTCAGCCAAAAGAAAACAAGTATGATATCTGTGTTAGTTTAATTCTTTTCAAACAGAGGGCAAGCACATACAGCAATCAACAGGACAGAAAACTCAATCCTCTCATTGTTGTCATCACTGACACGACAGCTTGTGATATTCCCTTCGCTGTTGTGCTGCTGACAGGTATTTGATGTTTTGATGACTCTACCACTGAGCTCTCCTGACAAGCATGCTGGCCTTTGTACTCCTAATTGAGTTTTGAAGGCCAACAGAGGAGCGATTTTGACACTCATAAACCAGGAACTAATGAAAATCAAAGCCTTTTGGCTCTCTAATAATATCTGTCTCTTTGACAGTCTCTGGTACAGCTACTTTTAAATGTAGATGGCTGTGCTTTTGGGATAAAGATGCTTTTTCCTGTGGGATAGATCTTTACCAGCTGACATTATTGCAAGAAGGTCAATATGAAGACGCCTGTCAATTGAGGTCTCCTGTGTAACTTCAATTGCTACGAATAATTGAACCTAATCTGTTTCACAAGCACTTAGAACAAATTACATCTAACCCAAAGGAGGATATAAAACCTCAAGGACTCCATGGACTGAATTACAGACAAATAAATAATAAAAAAGCCAATTTATTATTAGCTGAGTCAAAATAATAAAGAATAAGCTTTAAATCATTTTCCCTGTCAGGTTTCTATTGTACAGATGACTTGAGTGGCTAAAATAAGAGCAAGTCATATCATAAAAAGTCAGGAAATCTGAGCACAAAGAAAGATGCCCATTCCATAGCCTAGAGCTGTTTTCTGTTTCGGGTGGTTGCTAAATAAGACGATTTTGTTGGATGAAATATGAAACTTATTTATGCCCTTTTTTCTTGTGTTATAGGATGGAGGATGGCTTCTCACTCCTTCAGATGTGTGTTCTGAGAACCTGAAACTGAAAATGATTATCAATGTGTGCATTATAATGTCATCCATAATCAGTATGGCAGCACTTTAAAACGCCTACCTTTTCAGTGACCAACATACAGAACTGTGAGCTAAAGGACAATAAGCTCACAAATTGTAGTGCCAAGAACACATGACGCCCACTCAAAAAATGAACTCTTGCAAATTTTTTCAAATGAATGAACTTGAAAACATCCAACAAGAAAACCATGCCTGACCTAAAGAACAGTACAAAATTCCTCCAATCTGACATGGACATTTATTTTCACATTGTCCTCTAATGAGAGCCAGATATCTATTTGCATACTGTCACATGCTGCCATGACTCAACCCAACGTTACAGATCTCTCGGCTAATACCTCCGGAGGATCCGAATCGGGTAATCTGTACCGTCCATTTTCTGTGTTCAGTGTTCTCACGCTCACTTTGCTGGCAATGCTAGTGGTGGCCACCTTTGTATGGAACCTTCTGGTTTTGGTGACCATCCTGAGGGTGCGTACCTTCCATCGTGTTCCCCACAACCTGGTTGCCTCCATGGCCATCTCAGATGTGATGGTTGCAGGACTGGTAATGCCGCTCAGTCTGGTTAGGGAGCTCTATGGCCGGCGTTGGATTCTGGGTCGGGCCTTGTGTCAGGTCTGGATCTCCTGCGATGTGCTCTGCTGCACAGCCAGTATCTGGAATGTGACGGCCATTGCCCTAGATCGCTACTGGTCCATCACACGCCACCTGGAATATACACTGAAGACACGTAAACGAATCTCCAATGTGATGATTGGCCTCACGTGGGTGCTCTCTTCAGTTATCTCGCTTTCGCCACTCTTCGGTTGGGGTGAGACATACTCAGAAGACAGCCTGACTTGTCAAGTAAGCCAGGAGCCCTCTTACACAGTCTTCTCCACATTTGGAGCCTTTTACCTGCCCCTCTGTGTGGTGCTCTTTGTCTACTGGAAGATATACAAGGCTGCCAAGTTCCGCATTGGCTCTCGCAAGACCAACACCATCACACCCATGGCTGAGGTCATAGAGGTAAAAAAAAATTAGGATTATATAAGAATATATTTACTGTGGCAAGAATAAGTTTGATAACCCTTTTGAAATTTCTGCATCTAGTGGACAATTTCTGCATCTACTGGACCATTCCTCCCCATAAATCGGTTTCAGTTTAGTATCCATGTTTCTGTGTTGTTTTGATAGCACAGCCCTCTTTAAGGCTATGCCACAGAATCGTAATCAGCTCAAGGTTAGGACCCAGGCATCTTCTTCTCAGCCATTCTTTAGTTAGTGCTAGTGATTTGTCATTGTCTTGTTGCATCACCCAGCCTGTTTGAAGATTGAAGTCATTAGCTGCTGTCCTGATATTCTCCTATAATGTCTTAATACACGTTATAATTCTTTGTTCTCTTAATGATTGCAAAGTGTCTACACCCTGAGGCAGCAAAGCAGCATTAAACCATGATGCTCTGTCCACCATGCTTTACAGTTGAGATCAGGTTTTGGAGCTGGTGTTTGCCCCAATTGTTCATAGAGAATTTGTAATGTTGTGGAACGCATGCAAATTTCTGTCATGAAACTCTAGATGGTTCATGTTGATAACTTCTAATTCAATCTGACATAATCAGATCATTATTCACATGGCACAGTGAATATATATATGGGGCTTGTTTAATATATGTTAGATGGGCAACAGCAGTATTTCACAGCAGCATGTATACTGTATTGGCAGTAGCAAGTCTCAATACTTGCTCTGTCGAATCAGAAGCATAGCAGATCTGTTCCGCCAAGACCAAACACATTAATATTGTCATGTACATTACCATGCTAAAGCAGAGTTGTCATGACAGAACTTAGTTGTCTTGGTTAAACATGAGACATACCTCATTTTTTATTGGCAGCAATGGCTTCCCTGTTGTTATCGTTTTAAGGAACACCATTTTGTTCAGGTATTTATTTATTTTTTTGTGATAGTGGACACTTGAGTAAAGACTTCTGCAGTTTGTAGAGTTTTCGAAGGGTCTTTGGTTTTTACCCTTGTTTTTTTTTTTTTTTTCTTAGTCATCTGTGCAGGATGCCGGCTCCTAGGGAGGGTATCAACGTCCAGACTTTTCTACATTTCTTCAGTCTCTTACTGTGGATTCATAAGCAATACTTTTGTATAGCTGATCCATCTTTTTGCATCTCTTAATGCTTTTTTAAGCTATTGGGATCAAGGCATGGTTTACATTAACCAATCTGTTAGTATGAGAGCATATTTAAAAGTAATCAGGCTTTGTATGCTTTCATTTAGTGGCTAGGACACCTGTCTGACCCATAATTCCAACTGACTCCAATTAGCTTTTGGAGAAGTCATAACAGAGTTTCACTGACTTTTTACTGGCAGCCTGCACTGTCAATGATCACATAATGTCTTCAATAAAATGTAAAAGAGTACAACTGGTTGTATGTTAAAAGAGATTCTGTTAGCAATTAATAGAGAATTTCAGATTTTTTTCAAGGGTCTAATGTATTCTTGCCACTGTGTGTATGGATGGAAAGATAGATAGATAGATAGATATATAGATAGATAGATAGATCAAGAGGGCTAAATAAAACCCCAGAAAGAATAGAAATGTTTGGATAACAGTGAAGACCGCAGAGCTATTTCCTCAGAAGGTAGGCTCAACCCGCAGGAGCTGACACCTGCCCCACATTGACACAGTTCCCGCTCAACAAACACATGCCCAGAGTGAAGGAAAAGGGTATAATTAGAAGCAGCTTCCTCACACCGAACAATCATTTGTAAATATAAAATTCTGTATTGGCTTTTTAGATTCCCAGATAATGTTAATGTTCTAATGTTTTCAACATAATAAAATTTTAGTGATTAATTTCACATTAAATAACACCACATGACTATAACGTTTAAACAACAATCCTATAATTAGTTTGTCACTCTCCAATTTAAATTCTCCATATATAAAGTTTGGATTAATCACATAAAAAATCTAGACTGGGTGGATGCTCTATCTCCACCCTCTTTCCTCAAGGGGAAATAAAGCCTAATTCAGTTTTTTTATTCTTCTTCTGTCTTTCATTTAATTCTGTTTTCTTCCTTTCTTCTCTGTATGGCTCACCTTTTTGTCTTTTCTTTTCTTTTTTTTTCATTACTAAATTTATCCTCTGTGTCAGTGTAATGATGAATAAGAAATGACATTTGATAGTAAGAAAGGCAAACTTCATAACAATCCAACCTATATACTATTTTAAAACATGCTTATAGACAAAATGTGTATATATTGTAAAATGTGTTTTTAATTATTTGATAATTTGAAATAGAAAAAGTATTAATTTCTAATATTAAAGAAAATGTACAAAAGAACATCTACAAAAGCAACCAATACAACCAGCATCCTATACATACATTCAATGCAGAGAATTTAATGAGAGAATGTGGCATCTTTGGGGTGTGTCAGATACCAGCTGCCACTCCTTTTTCATACAATTTGCACACACACATCTTCTCACTAACATAAACTGATCCAAAAAATCAATTTATTGCTTCGTTGCCTCTTTTATCTGTCAAAATGCACAAACGAACACAACATATACGCAGTAATTGTGCTTTGTTCTGCCACAGTACTCCGTGCACTCAACTACAGCCTTTCAAACAAAAAGCTTAAAGCAAATTCAAATACTTTTTTAAAAACACAAGAGGAAATACAAAGAAAGCAGTGTTCATATTAAAGTTAGATCTTAAACATTGGTTCTGGTCTTCTAATTTGATTGGATAAGCTGCACTTTAGTTAATAATGTTAATAAATTAAATAAAGTTAACTATTAAAGTTAATAGTTCATATAAAAGCACTGTGATGTTTCACTGTTTATCACTCTACTTGTCTGTTTATCCTGTTCTAGATTAGAGTTTGTGAATGTTATGGAAGTGGAGTAGAGTTTAACACACTGTTATTCTGTGCGTTGCTTGGCAACACATAAACCTTGATGATACTTTTGAAACTTTTTTTCTGTGATAATCTGTGATATTGCTTAATTATACATGTTGGTGATTTGCTCACATAGAGAATCATCTAGAATATTACTAAAGACAATTTTCCAAAAGGGTGACTGTGGGCCAATTGTCCCAAATGCTTTGGTGAACTTGGTGCATTTGGCGGCTCGTGGGTCTTAAAATAGAGGAGGCACACTAATTGTATTGGTCCGGGGATTTTTGATGATTATTATTATTGTTGTTATTTGCTTAACTGCTTTGAAATGGCTTTTTGGCTGCTTTTAGTCAGAAAACGTAAAGAAAACGACACACATACACAAGATAATATAATTTCACTTCCTACCATTTGAAGCAAACAACCATCCATGTGTTAAAAGATAGCTGCCTGCTATGCTATTTAATTAAGCCGACTGCTATATTAGCCTATATCCAGCTTAGGTATGTACTCTCTTTATTTTTAATTTGTATTTATACTGTTTGAATGACAGCTTGGTAAATCTGTCAGCGATCAAATATTCAATATCACTACTCATCAAATACTTACATTATTAGCACAGTGGGAGATGTTTAAACTAATATCATGTAATGTCCGTCTCTATGATGATTGGTTGATATACCAGTTAGCCTCCCCTGAGAGTTTTCTTTTCTCAACACTCCTCAGCGCTGAAAGTGAACACTCGATTGTGATTTGGCTGATTTGTAGAGCTCCGCTCTCCCCCGGCCTCCCCCTCCCCCTCTCTATCACCTAGCGGTTGTAATTATATCAGCAGATTCAGCACATTTGCGATAGAAAAGCTGCACCTTTCAACTTCAGTAACATGTAATGTTATTGTAGTTGTGAAATTACAAACAAAAAATACACTTTCTGAGACATGAAGTGAAATTAATTGTGAATTTTATTAACATTAAATCGTCCTCCTCCCATTTTCACCTAAACATTTTGGGAAGCTGTGCCTTCCCTGCTTCCCCCATACAAGCCGCCACTGACCTCGGGAGCAAATACAGTAAATCTAAGTCTGAAACTTCACACCTCTGCTTTCAAGGGAAACAATGTGAGATTTTTCACATAACAACATGTTGCAGAAGCTACGTTAGTTTTACAAAGCTGTGGAAAACTGCTTCGTATTTTACAGCATTAATGCATGTATGTGGAATAGACTCAGCTACAGGGGTTTCAGCATTAGATCTATGGTAACTGTGGCATTGCAACAACAAAAAAAAATTGTCTTCTCGATATAGCGAATTCAAATAAACAATGTTTTTTGAGAGCAGGCCAGAGCAACTAGTAGGTGGGCATTATGCAAATGTGTATGATGTGATGCGTTCACGGCATGTAATAATTACCGTAGTTTCTAGATGACAACACATGACTTTCTACTCTGAACGGTAACATCCTCGGATTCAGAATTATGTTTCTATGGCAACACTATCAATGCCAATCTGCAGTGGTCACATGATCGGAGCTCTAGGAAAATTTCCAGTTTACTCTCTTACATTTTAACTAAGTTGTAATTACACATTCTACAAGGAGGTGAATGCTTTTTACAAGTTAGAATCTTGTAAATATGTTAATTACGACATGGCATTAATGCACCTATAGTGACGTAGCAAAGTCATGGAAATAATGGCAGGACTACAAACAAGGTATTTCATGCAAGTGTTTTCTGTTGGAAAGATTTACTCTATTTGACATGGACTTTGTGCAGATCGTTTGAATGCAAACTGTTACATTACACGCTAAAGGAAAGGTAAATTCAAGAAAAGCATAGCGGGTGTCCTTTAAAGATCAGTGTAGTAAAAATGTGATGTCTAGACAGATATGTACAAAATGATTTTTTTTTACTGCCTCACAAAGTTATACGGCTTCAAAGTGTTTTTGATTACATTTTGAATTATGAGATATTAATTTAACACTTCGTTGTCTATTAATCTGTGAATAGTTGATCCAAACCCGTCTGACACACAACTGATCACAGAGACTCCATTTTGACAAAAAGTGGATGAGGTTGATATAGATTGTAGGAAAGCCAAAAAAGTTGTCTGCTATCAGGCAATGGTGAACCATTTAAGCTTTCATTTAAAAAAAAGCAAATACTTTAATTTACTTTCAGATAGTTGTGGGCTTCATTAACACTACCAATAACTTTCTTCATCATCCTGTTTGTTTACTGCCAGGTTAAGGAGGCTGAACGACAGCCACAGATGGCCTTCACAGTTCGTCACGCGACTGTATCGTTCCAGACGGATGGCGAGACGTGGCGAGAACAGAAAGAGAGGAGAGCGGCTTTGATGGTGGGCATCCTGATTGGTGTGTTTGTTCTCTGTTGGATTCCCTTTTTCCTTGCTGAGCTCATCATTCCACTCTGTTCATGCGACATCCCTCCTGTCTGGAAAAGTGTCTTCCTTTGGCTGGGTTACTCAAACTCCTTCTTTAACCCACTCATCTACACAGCCTTTAACAAGAACTACAACAACGCATTTAGAAACCTCTTTTCCAGACAGCGATGAGGAACAGAAAAACCAAAATGAAAACCTTTAGGTTTTATGAGTAGACGGTGAGAAGAACATCAAAAGAATCCTCCTTCTCAGTTCAGACACAGAAGATACAAAATCAATGCACTCGCTCTAACTGTTGTTTCAGGAGAAAAGGGGTGTTCAGATTTTCACCTGCTGGTGATAACATCTGTCTGTGAATGGCTGCTGGTGCTGATGTCTTCATGGCTAGATAAGTTTGGCACTATCTGTTAATTCATCAGTGCTCGGATAATGTCTGCCGAACCAGTGTCCTCTTGCAAAACTGAAACACTCATTCAGACACCGAGCAAACCGTCTGTAGTCCTCACCATTTCTGTGAACTCTTGAGAGAACAACCATGGTTGTTTTCCATTGTTCTTGAAGGATATCAAAGCCATTTTTCTTCTGTCAATGGAGACACAAAGTAGGCATATGTACACGTTATAAAAATCTGGCCTGATTCATATCCTTTCACTCCCCTAAATAATGACCTGGCTAAGAAGCAATTTGTATTTCCATCACATTTCCTTTCATAGAACTAATTTTTCCTTAAGAAGAAAGTCGATTTGTAAAAGATGTACAAAGACGAGACATGATTTCAGGTGGTACATGGTGTAATAAAGTGAAATGGAAATTTTGACAAAAATGGTTGTTATAAATGGCCTCATAAATGCCTTTGTTTTCAGGCAGCACATCTCAGCATTCATGTGCATGACCATGAAAGGATGCAGCTTTCGTCTTTGTAAGCTACCATTGTAGCAGAGTAAGCTGGAATATGGACATTACGTGAAATTAAATGTAAACAAGTCTGCAATTCTTTTGTGATGGGAGCCGTGCTGCAAGTGTTAAATAAAAGATATGAATTGATCCTGCATTCCAGGTTATTGAAGAAAACAGAATAATTACTCTTTTCATTGGTTATCAATAATCAGAGGTTCAGTAAATAAGACAATGCACAAAGCTCAATGTCTCTCAACCTGTCTTTGTCTTAAGTGATGGTGAAGTCCTTCCGATTTTGTATTGCCATATAGAGGCTTGTCCACACATGTCCGAGCCAAATTTCTTGGTCACTGTCCTAACTGAAATAGATTCTCCTATTAGAAAAAATACATGCTAATACTAAAATGAATGAGAAGGTCAGTGACAGCTGTGTTATGCCCCTAGCAGTTATCAAATGCTTCCAGTGCATGTGCAGAGAATCACAATAAGTATGAGAGCACTGATCTCACCCCATCTCTTTGAAATACTATCCATGTTTCAAGACTGTCCATCAGTTTGTCAGTTCATCCATTATCCATACACTCAGCTTTAGGGCATCACAAAATTTTACATTGCATGTGTGTCTGTAAGAATCAAATAATGTCTATGGTGAGGTTGAATATGGAGAGCCAGATACTGAGAGATGGAAAAGCAAAGAGCAAATGAACATAAATATGTTCTCTCTTGATGTGCTTACTTTGAACATGATAGGGCATTACACAAATACTCAATCTTACTTTATTGTTTTCCATGTTTCCCACTTATAAAGGAATCGTTTCACATGGTACGTTCATGAATTTTACGTTGTCAATATTATTGATTGGACAAACACAGCATGCAACCTGTGTTGTAATGGCTTGTCTTGCTCTTCTTCAGTTTATATATTTGTGACTGTACCATCCAGGCGACTATAACTGTAAGAATAAAACAATCTATTCTTCAATTCAATTAACTCATTTTGTGTCAATTTCAGATTTTGATACAATCTGTGGATAGGATTGTCCAATACATAGGAATGTAGAAAAACCCTACTAAAACTGTAAATGTAGCACTGTAAGAGGATTCACAGTGCAGTCTTTGTACACCCCCCTGACGTCCCGGTCTGTTGGACCACAGATTCTCCTCCACATCTAAAGGGATTTGTTGTCACGGTTTGGCAAGGGAGGGCTCAGATTCAGAATAAACGGGGGGAAACCAAGTTTATAAAAAAAAATGGGAACACAAAAGGCAGGAAGACAGTCCACACAATAGGGCAGGTACATGACAGGAGAACAGGTGGATTAGGGATGGGGGTAGTTCCAGACTCTGTGGCAAAGGGGACTAGATAAAGTAGCAGCTCAAGGAAGCACAGGCTTGGCCCTGGGGGTGGTAACCCTTGGCTTGAAGCATCAAAATGTCTGTCAGGTCTGAAGAATCAGCGACCAGGGAGGACTCAGGAAACAGGACAGGAACAAACATGACAGACACGCACAAAGACAGGACAACAGGAGAGACAAGAGATAGGCACAGATCAAAAATAAAGACTAGCAAAAGACTAGGGAGATAAAACATACAACTGAAAAGGAAAGACAAAAGTAATAAAACAAATACTAAAAATAGTAGACTGGAACTTTTATTAGGATAAAGCTATGAATAACTGACTAGAAATATAAACAAAGTTAAGACAAGACAGCAACCTTGCTGAAAACCAGAAAGAAAATCAAAGGAAAAAATCAAAAGGTTCAAGAACTAAACCACAAAGACTGGAACTAGACTATAGACTAACCTTAGGAACAAATAAAAACCATTAACAAGAGGTAAACTAGACTGGATGCAATATACTGAATAACAAGCTCTAACAAGACTGAGGCTCTGTCCACACCAACGTGGTTATTTCCAAAACCGCAGCTTTTTCTTGGTTTGGCCATTCACCCACATGCAAATGCAGCACCAGGTCAATGAAACCCAAAATCTTTGAAAACTCCTGCCAAGGTGAAGATTTTCAAAACTCCGGTTACAGTGCTGTCATGTAGACAACGAAACCAAAGATTTTGGCTTGTGCATCGGAGTATGTGTCGTTATCTCCACCTACTGGAAACTTTTTCAGGCTTCTGATTGGCCAACATGGCTTTACAGTTGAGATTATATCACCACTTGTTGGCTTGGCATGCGCTTGACAGTGCTTCATAGCATGCTTTCACGTTTTCATGTGGATGGAGTTTATTTAAAAAAGGGAAAATTCTGTTTTTAAAAATACCCATGTACGTGTGGACATGACCTAAACACACACACAGACTAAACAAAGGCAGGACAGACAAGGCTGTCAGGGCAGGATTCTGACATTTCTTCCCTTGCAATGCAGCATAAAAATAATCCTTTGGAATGTCCTATCAGTCGGATTCCACCTTCATAGATTCACCTGCAGAGCAGTTCATTAATTCAGGACACAAAATATGCTTGACTGCTTATGACAGCTGGTTCAAACTATTTAAATTTATGACTTCGTGAACTAATGTCTAGACTTTTTGGGGTGGTTGCTATTTGACAGACAACCAGCATAATATATTTTGACCACCACATATACAAATGATTATGTAGGAAACAGGAGATATTTGTATAAACATGTATCAATTGCAAGAATGTACCAAAGCGTTGGCAATTTGTTCAATTCAATGGTATGGTTCTTTTCTGGGCAAGAACTCTGTGTATCCATGCAGCCTAGCATGGGTAAGAGCAGCGATAAGGGTAAACAGAACCAACAAAAAGATCAATAATTTTATGTACACATTTTAGTAGTGGATGGGGATGGAGGAGGGTAATTAGCTATTGAGCAATGTGAAAACTGCTGATAATACTGAGGGACCTTATATATGAATGCTTAGATAGGTGTCATATTTCCATAGGTAGATGGGGATCATCTGAGAGTCATCTGATGAGAGCTTGATTAACAAGACCTGCTACTCTCTCCAGCTGGAGGTATGTTAGTGTTCCTCTCGAACAGCTAGACTTCTCAGGCAAGCACCGAAGACTTCTGTAAACATGAAAGAAATGCATTAAATGGCATGCTCTTGCTCTCGCTTGGGTCGCTGAGTGCGCACATGTGCACAAGAATCCAACTCTAATAGTGTAAATAACTCAGAATGCACGAAATGACATTAGACCCCCTGTTAAGCGCAGCATATTGCAGCAACAAGCGTGTTGCCAGTGAAAACAGATACGTACCACACATTCGCATGAACTAGCACAAGCATTTAACTGAAAACAGTTAATGAGCCCAAGCATCACCCATGTTGCAGATAATCTGAGAGCATTAAATGGAACTTAGCCTTTGAAAAGATTCAAGAGTGAAGCATAGCAGCTGTGAACTGGATGCTTGATCTCTTGATATCCTTTTTGGGGATGAAGTTCCCATCTGAACTTGTTCTAGAGTCAGTCACATAATTTGTGGAGTCCATGACAATAATGTAGCGATGCTTGAAATAATGCTAACTCTCTAAAACTAATTCCACTTCTCTAAATTCCCGATTCCTAGTGATGGTTTTTGCCTGCTGAATTCGCCATTTAATTAGCTATTGAGGAATGTGAAAACTGCTGATATTACTGAGGGACCTTATATATGAATGCTTAGATAGGTGTCATATTCCCATAGGTCAGTGGTTCCCAATCCTTGTCTCATAGGACTCGTACACTGAACATTTTAGATGTCTACCTATTTAAACACCCGATTCAACTCATCAGCTCATTACTGAAGACTCCAAGACCACAAGTGTGTGTGTCCGATAAAAGAGACACCAAAAACGTGCAGTGTTGGGGGTTCTCCAGGACCAGAATTGGGAACCACTGCTATAGGTAGATGGGGATCAGCTGAGAGTATAGCCTGGAGTCTTAAAAGCCTAACTTAAAATTATTCATTCAGAATTCGCCCCAATCTAATGTGCACCAACACTACTGTGAAGACTGGTAAAACAATGCTCCTGTTCTCTTGTATCTGCTTAAAATTCTTAACTGACAATGTAAATGTTTTAATTGAATTCCATTTTAACACAAGCTGGAATGTTGTTTCAGCATCTGCTGTGATGTAAGCTGTGCACTTTAACAAAATATAAGTATTTGGTGCATGATGTAGTTTATATTAACAGGTTGTTGTGAATGTATTCATTTAAAATGACAATGTCAAGGTTAGATGCCTTTTAAAGGAATGTAAGAAAAATATCAGTAGAGAAAAAAGGTACTGTTAAACCTAAAACACAACACAATGCAATTCAAAATATGGGTAGAACACCTGTGAAAAATCAATATAGAAAATCCCTTCATATTAACACAGTACATAGTGGCCTATGTTTACTGACTTTTCTTCAAATGTATAGTATATGGAAATTTTCTTTGCCCACCAGCCAAATATATTATTTAGTTTGACAGGAAAAGTATATGGAATATAACATGCATTTGCTGTTCAATTGCTACCAATGTGTTGTGTTTGAAAAGATGAAAAAGAAAGAAAATTGTGCTTTGAGTAATGTTGTTTGCAGGCACATCACATAATGTTATTGTCTGTACAGCGGTGCAATGAAGAACGTGTTGTAAATAGGCATGCTATTCACAGTGGAATGCATCAGAGGAAAAGGTGCTTTCACGGTAAATTTGTTCAATCATTTGTGCTGTGCTCTTTAGAGACATTCACCGAGAAAGAGAAACATGTTTAATCTTCATTGTTTTGTAGTTTAAAGGTGAGTGAAAGATAAAAGCATTGAAATTACTTTTAAAATGCCTTTAAGAGAAAGGCAGCTAGATGTTATTAGATACATATCTTCAGGTTTAGAAAAACAGAAACACACAGTTAATTAAAAGATATAATCTCTAAACAATTTGTAAATTTCACATTACAAGTTTGTGGGGATGAAATATGTCTCTAGAAAATATCATTTCTACATTTTATGCTGACTGGTGGTGTGCAGTATTACAACAGCCTGGCAGATCATTCCTTGGAATTTGTCATTTGCCACAACAAATACAAAATAGTTATTAGGACAGTCCTGATATGTGAAATTTAATAGACACAATAGCACCATTCGCTAATGCATAGAGCACCAATTCCCAAGGGGAACAATATAGTATAATCCTGCAATACTGAAGACTGCCGTTTCAGCCATTTAAAATTTGAATATGCAAGGTTTCTGGTGTCAATCTCTTCTAGATTCAGTTTAAGCTAGGCAAAATCTGTTCATTAGGCTGCTTGATGTTGTAAAATGGTATTCAGTATCGTAATATTGTAATTCATTATCATGATAATGAACACACAAGTTTGCATTGCAAATAGTTTTACTGTTTACTGCACAGTTACTTTTCTTAGTTCTTTATATATAACAGCTAATTAATTGGTCTCAACCAAACATAGAAAGTAGCTTACTTCCACGTTGAAAAATAAGATCTTTCCTTCCAAGAAAACTGAAATGAAAACCTGAATACAGAAGTTTGTATAATTTTCAGAATAGTGCTATAAAAAAGTATAAGTTTGTGCTTATGTGTACACACACACAAAATCCTGGTAAAAATGTGGCCTTAGGACTGTGGCCCTGAAACTGCAACCTCCAGACCTTCTTTCTTATTCAAACTACAAAAGAAAAATGATATTTTCCAAGTGTACTGAGGTTATGCAGTGGGGTTTAGCGAAAAATAAATGAAATTATTAACTTTTATTTAGTGAAAACCCTGACCTTGACCTTTGACCTGAGCAGTTCACACTAGCTCGCCCAAGAAAGCACACAACGTGCCTGGAAGAATTGTTCTAATATATCCATGAAGTTTATAAGACAGATCTCTCTTCCTCTTCCTCAAGGTGAAACCAATAATTTCACTCAATAGGCTTTATATTATACAAAGGCCACTGTCACATTCAAAATCTGCACAGATGGAAAATGCCACATGCTTGCTATTTAGCCAACAAATCAGCTAATCGCTGTATCCTCACGTTCAACTACAGATTAAAAAATACGTGATGAAAACCAAACAACTCTACATTTTAAAGGGTAAAGTGATTTATATTTCTTTGCCAGTTCATTCAGCTTCATTGGCAAGTTAGCAATTAATGAAAAGTATATTCACATCAGCACAACTTAAATCATTGCCTAGTATTGGATTCACAAGAGACCAAATAGACAAAAGCATGCAGGAAGCAGGTGGACTGGGGAAGACAAATATCACTTGACAGCAACTTAAGTTCAACGCAGGACACAAAATAAAGCCATTGTCCCAACAGTGTTTCATAAAAGAAGACAGTCACAAGATATCAATGTCCATCTTGAGTGATGCAACCCATCTTACTCTCATTAGCTTTTATCCATGCACAGCACTAATCTATGACCTGGCAAGTTTTGTGACACCAATTGTGTGCATATTGTAATGTGAAATAAGATTTGAGAACTACAGTTACAGATTATCAGTACATTCCTCACACTAAGCAATTGTATGGTCGTTAAGGCTCGAACTATAGCACATGAGATCAATTCAGTTCAACTATATTTACAGACTCAAGGTCCATTAGCAAGAAGCACTCAATACAAACCAGAACGATAGACATTAAAAGTTTTATGAATACTTTCCTCATAGAGGACTGATATCGCACTTCAGTAAGTCTAGGATTTGACAACAACATTATTATTTGAATTGTCCAGCTGACAAAAATAAATGTCTACATCAAAATTTCTCATTAAAGCAGGGAATGATTGTACTCTTGACTTGCAGAATAAATCACTCACACTGCTCCATCTTGGTTTTGTCAGCAGGATCCTCATACAGTCATTGTATGCAACCTGAAGCTTACATTCTTTCTTAATAAACTTAACACACAAAGGAGCAGTATAACAAGAAGTACAATATGCTCTAATACATTGTATGGGTGTTTTGTCCTTTTCATTAAATTAATGTGACAGTGCACTAAATCACATCTCTCCCTTTTATACAACATTGTGAAGTGGTATAATGTATGTAACAGTACTAACTGCCCACTTGTCTGTTCAATATGCAGATAAACGCACTAGTGTTGAGTGATCACATAGTCTTATGTAATTCATAAAGTACCACAACTAAAAATATCTTCATATTGGTGAAACGTCCCCCACTTAGTGCTTAACAGGCTGAGAGGCTAATGGTTCATCTACACACATTGCTTTTGAAGTTTCTTTTTTGTGTTACTCAAACTTGAGGTAATATTCCCTGCTTCATTCAAATATGTAAAGATGGACAAGATGCCCTGTCCATGCACAAAATGCATGTGTGAACAGCTCCTGGAATTAGTGCATAGTGAGCAACAAGCAATTTGTGAAAAAATGAGCAGTACGATGAGTTAGCTTTCTTGCATTGCACGGCTCATAACAACACATCAGGCTCTCGCTGGCACTGAAGAGTCAGAAGTCAGCAGACAGGTGAGGTCAGCTCAATATTTCATGGTGAAGCTCGGTAGTCCTGGAACTTGATTTTACAGAGACAAAGATGAAAGTCAGCATACTTATATCTTACATCATGGCAGGTCATTAAGGGAGAGTGAAAAACTCTGGAAAACCCTGTTAAAGATCATTTTCACTGACCCGACACTGAAAAACTTCTAAAAACTGTGCCCCTGCATATCATCATTAATGTGTTCTTGTGGTTTAAGGAAAATATTATTTATACATTATAAACTACCTGGACTTTCAACGCACATAAAAAATACACCTGCTTTTCAAAGCTTTGATAAACTCAAGGTAATTCACTTTCCACTTAAAAATATATGTATAATACATCAAATATCATATGGTGACATTTATGTGAATTGATTCAAATTAGCTTATTTTAACTGATTTAAAATTCTGCTTCATTCACATAGTCGTATGAAAATCAGAAGGGGGGATTGCAGACAACCGTGTTCCTCAGCCCCAGTGACACAACTTCCTACTGAGATAATGGCTTCCAGGAATATCCAACAGGTATCATTTTATATGCCCACTGAGGTGCTTTTTTACCTCCAATTCATGCTAATGAGCCATTGTTCTCCTTGCCTGACACCCAACATGTTTCTGAATGCAAATGCTATATAAAGTAAAGATTGCCATGCATGGTGACTATGTAACCAAGCATCTTTCTAAGGTTTGCCTAACCATAAATGACTAATTAACAAAACGATAAGAGTGTGTTCATTGAATGTACATCTGCTTTGCTCCGTGGAGTTGTGAAAAGTACCCCGGCAGGCATGATCATATTTCTACCACAAGCCCTGAAGGAACAAGCACACATCACAATTATTCATAGGGCAAAGTCACTACTGGAATAGCATTCTAATTCGGTCTATTACAATTGTTTACATATGCCCAGTGCTTCTGTTCTGATTGATTTGCTGCCAAAATGGGGCCTGCAATACGTGACTCGGTATCCGAAAGAAATGTCACAGGCAGTCATTTAATCTTTCACCCTTCTTTCATTCTTAATCAGTGAGAGTGACAGAGCCACCGACAGAGGAAGGGAAGATTTCAGCAATAACAGATCAACCTTGTGCATCCTGCTGGTATTAGTTTTTTCCGTTCATCAGTAAAGCATTATTTAATAATAAAAAAGCTTTTGTCCTTTTTTTTTTGTCAATAATTTGAGTAAAATCATCAGCAGCTCTGAAACAATGGAGCTTAGAAATATTATATTGATCAGGTGCTTCCAAGGCATGATGAAGATTATTGTTTAATACATAACTTTCAAGACTGACCAAACCATTTCCTAGAAGTGTAGCTTAAAATTGTCCTACTCATTACTAGGTGGCTTTATCTACGATGTACTTACATTTTCATTAATCATTTGATACAATGCACTTGTTGTGTACATACATGTTTTTACATTTGTAATCATATTTTTTTAAATACCTGCATGTAATTACATCTGTATTTAAAAAATACAAATAGTAAATGCACAAGGCAGTGAGGATGCCTTTTTGTAATTTTGAGAAGCAGCGCTATTACAATCTTTATCATAATTTTCTTCACTTTTTTTTAGGTATTTTCCTAGTTTTTATAAATAAAATTGTTATTCCTCTCTATACCGTTCTTTGATGAAGCATCGTTAATGGTCTGCTTCTCCTCTGTAAACTGACCTAGCATTAGTTCACTGAAGTTCTTGTTTGCCAATGGTCTCAAGAGTCTTTCAAGAGCTCTGAGCTCTCAAAGAGGTGATCTGAATGAGGCTGACTGATGACGAACATTGAGATGTGTGTGAATTTCCCTAAAGAGGTGGCCATGCCCCATTAGAATAAGAATGGCTCAGCTGGCTGATTGCAGAGTATGTGTGAATGTCCCTGTGCATGTGTGGAGATATAAGATCTTGCTCATCAAGTATTTTTACTTCCTTTAATTTGTATTTTATTTATTTATTTTTCTGCTGCTACAAAGGCTATGCATTGTAAATCTGTATCTGTCAGCTACCAAACTCAGCTATAAACGAAACAGATAAAATACATATAACTGTGAATCCATTGAGCAGTGCTTTACCTTTCAAACTAAGTTCAAACCAAGGGTCAAATCGGCCATGTTCATCAACCCAGAAAACCAACCTCACGCAACACAACTCATATTTAATTAAGACTTGCTCAATTCCCTCTATTATACTGCATGGCATAACAGCAATTTTCTGAGAAAAGTAAAACTAGAAGTATAGAGAAAGTCATGTCAGATTATTTTAATTTCTTCACATCCAACATTCTCTTTGAATCCTTTTCTCGGAGTTCTTTCAAGCAGCAAGTTTGAATTAGTCATAAATGAAAATAGTGGCAAGATTCTGAGCTTCTGCATATCTCAGGTAAAAGGAAATTACACAACGTTCGTGTTGAGTTTAACAAGCCACCGTTTGTTTCCCCCCCAAAAAAATGTAATGTGTAAAACTGTCTAGCAGCCAATAAAATGTTCACAATTCTTCTGAAAAACAAAAAATATTAGTAAAAAATGTTTTATTTTTTTGTATGCAAATCCTGTATTCGTAGGCATGATTCACTAAAACATGAAAACTATTTTTTAAACTTTTTTTTATACAAGTAAAAAACAAACATACATGCCATATACTGTATATCAGACAGACGTTATGTGAGTTTCATGGTGGATAGAGATAACAATTCAGTAAATGTGAGTAACATACACTGCTATAAACAACTGTCTCTCAGGCTAATCAGACACTTACAGTGTGTAGAATCCAGTGTGCCTGCAATATCACTGATACCGAGTTTGCTCAAAACGAAACTTTCCATTTTACATCACTGTAATGGATAGCAGAGTTTTGGCAGATTCACCACAACACTGTTCCTCTCTGCCTGTGTGTTAATTGGCACAGGGTCTGTTTTATCTCTGCCAGGCTCTGAGGTTTAGCTGATCCATGCCTATCCTTAGTTGGCTCAATACCACCCCCAGATGAACTGGTAAAGAGGACTGTTCACCAGATGGTGAAGTGAAGTCCATCATCCACCTGCCTTTAGGCTGATCTCCCACCTGATCCTCATTAGTCTCCCGCTCCTCCAGAAAGTACAATCCTTACATCTTACATGCTCAACAGTGTACCTTATATGAAAAACTGCACAGAGGAGGTGACATCACTCCCGGTAAAAAGGAAGGCACGGCAAAATAGAGCTGAAACTACAGATTAATTTCAGTCAGTATTAAAGCGATATCACAACAGTATGTCTGTCTATCCACAATAAAAAAAATTCAATGGTATAAAAATGGTACGCTTTTTTAATGCATTGTGTTTTTTTCACTGTCAATGAACAGTTGTTCCAAACCATTGCATGTCTCTGAGAAACACAGTAGCCTAGTGGCATTTTGATTCTGTGAACAAATTCTTTTGAACAAAACAGTTGAGTGAATGACTCAATGACACACAGTTGCTTTTTTTTTTGTTCTTGAACGAATCAATGTTTTTTAATAAATCAATTGACTGAATGATTTAATTACTCACCACTGAGATGTAAGGGAAACAGGTCAATTTAGCTCAAAGGGAATCATTTAAGATTTTAAAGGGAATTTGAGAATCACTGTTTCTGGATATTAATATCCAAAGTATAGTGAAACACTATCAATTAGCACAGTAACAATATCGGCAGTTTAAGACATTAACTCGTAAGCAGAAAACACACGATACTTCTCTTTTCGGTATGAATAAGGCTTTTTTAGATAAATCTAAGACATATAAGCCAATCTAACACATAAGCACACACACTCACACAAGTTGCAGGAAGATAGAACGTTGGGGAAGAATATGTTTATGAGAACGAAAATGTGAAGTCCCAAGTTTACAGCAATACGTGAAATTGCATAGACATGAACAGCCATCAATCACTTAATTAACCCTTGCAAAATTTTATTAGATACACCAGTACAAATGTGAGTCTGGAGGTAGTTACTTGCGTGGCCTGTGTAACGGGGTTCCCATAGTTGTCATTCCCGATGTTGCTGATTGGCTGGTAGTTCAGTAGTCATTGAAGTGACGTCTTGGGAAGCCCGTGGTTGGGCGTTGGCTGAAGATGGAGTTGTGTGGCTGGTTAAGTTGAACGGGCATTAGAGGTCAGACTCTGAGACACGGCATTACCAAACTTAACTCACAAACGGAAAAGAAAAGAAACTAAAGTAAAAAAAACATTAGTAAAGTTTGACAAGACTAGGTGGTGTTTCTTCTCATCGTGGCTAAGTAGCAGCAGGCGTGCAGGCTGAAGCACGCTGGAAATCATGACTAAAGCAGCAGCTAAAAAGCAAACGCAAAAAGCTAAAAGCCGAATTGGACATGATTCCTATAACAAGAATATGATACATTTGAAAAATAACTGATGGTCAGGAATGTTTCAAGCTAACAGATTCAAACACATACATACTAAACATAAATATAATTTCTTAAGCTATCCAATAGTTATTAAAAGACATACACAAGAAGTGATTATAAACATGATAGTCAAATGTGTGGGTTAGATATAAATGAATATGGAGTGAAGCGATGGACTAATATTCATTTATAAGTCCTTTTGAGTTCATTTTGGTCCATTTATATCTATAAAAGACCGTTCCTGTGCCATTCTCTGACATAAGGATGTTCTGTGGAGACCAGAGGTTAAAAGGGCTCCTTAGGAATTTCAGTCTGGTTCTGTTAGGTGGGGGGAAGTCAATGCAAGGATCTTGTTTATTACTCTCATTTACATGTGATGTCCGGCGTTGCATCTCAATTACTTGCCCCAAATTTGACAATCTCTTCTCCGAATTTAAATTGTCAATAATTGTTCTACTAGTGTTAATGTCGAAAGCTGTTCTGTGAAAGAGTTGGTTGGTTGGTTATCTTGCTTCTGACTTGTGGCACTAGGAATGATTTACAACATCCTGTTGCCTTTCTGAGGAATTCGGCTCATGTTTCAATGCTCCTGATCGACTCTTTAATTTGTCTGGTTCGGGTCTGATACACTACAGTTACTTATTTCCTTCCTGAATGAATCACTGTTTTAAACAAATCAGGTTAAAGAGATGTGTATTTAATATAGAGAGGGAGTGTGTCCAAGCCCTAAATGTTTTCAGGAAGGCTTTTCTAGAGTTTGGGAGCCAAATGTGAAAAAAGCTCTACTTCCTTTATTATGCCTATGTATGCCTTGACCCCAGCCTCAGTCCATTCCTTGTGAAGTTCCCTCAAATTTTTGAATCTATTTTGCTTGACAATCCTCATAAGGCTGGGTTTTTGCTCTCTCGGTTGGTTGTGCATCTTTTTCTTCCACACTTTTTCCTTCCACTCAACTTTCTGTTAACATGCTTGGATACAGCACTCTATGAACCACCAGCTTCTTTGGCAATGAATGTTTGTGGCTTACCCTCCTTGTGAAGGCAGTCAATGATTATCTTCTGGACAACTGTCAGATCAGTAGTCTTCCCCATGATTGTGTAGCCTAGTGAATTAAACTGAGAGACCATTTTGAATGCTCAGGAAACCTTTGCAGGTGTTTTGAGTTTATTCGCTGATTGGCATGTCACCATATTCTAATTTGTTGAGATTTTTTGTTTAAATTTTTTGTTAAATGTGATCCAAAATCATCACTTAAACTACTTCAGTCTGTGTGCATTGAATTTAATACCAGAGTTTCACAATTTGAGTTGAATTACTTAAATAAACAAACTTTTTCACAACATTCTAATTTATTGAGATGCACCTGTAAATCCATCTAGATGCTAATTATAATAGAGATTTGGTGATATAAGTGATTTGGTGTAATGTTATTAGGTCCAATAAGTAATATATCTGTCTTATCCAAATTCAATAGGAGAAGATTATTGGTCATCCAATCTTTTCTCTTTTAGCTTAGAATTAGTATTTGAAGCTCAAGGTAAATTGTTCTTAATTTGTCTTCCAGGAGAAATAAAGGATATTCTGTTGCTTCCGAAGGGCAGTACTAAATGGAAAAAAAAAATTCTATAAATTACAACAAAATAAGAAAAAATTTCTTCATCCTGTTCAAAAGTTTTCACGCTCTTAATGCATCGTGTTTCCATCTGGAGCATCAGTAAATGTTTGAACCTTTTTTAATAGTTGTGTTTGAGTCCCTCAATTGTCCTCACTGTGAAAAGGTGGATCTCAAAATCAGACATTCACTGCTGGAAAGGGTTCAAATATGCAAAAGATGCTGGAAAACTAAAGAATCAGCAAGACGTGGAGGATTTGTCTGAAGATCAGTGCTCAGTTAAAATGTTCAGAACAAATAAGGAACTCATGAACGAATAATAAAACAAAAAAACAAACAAACAAAAAAACATTCGTGGATCATCCAAGTAACGACACAAAGTATTAAGAACGAAGGGGTTCCCAAACCTTTGAAAGGGGTTATTTTTATAATTTCAGATATTTTTTTGTTTTGTTTTGTGGACTATATGTAAACATCTTTTATGTAAAATATCTCAACCAGGACAGTGCTAAATAAAAATAACATGCATTTTGTATGATCTCTCTTATTTTGTTAAAATTATTCACATTTTCTGAGATTCTGCAAGGGTTCCCAAACTTCCGCATGCCACTGTATTTGATTATCTTCAAAAGAAATATGGGTTGAACATTATTTTACAATACATGCACATATATGTACTTATAGTGTACTTACAGTGTATTCATCTAAGAAAGTTCTGGTAACACAGGATAACTACACAGGGTAGGGTTAGGTTTAGGGGTAGGTTCATGGTTAGTACCTAGTTGTTACATAGTTATTGTATAGTTAAGTAGTATACAGTATGTACATGAGTAACAGGACTGTAAAATAAAGTGCCACCATATGTGCACCTAAATCATCTAGTTCTTCCATTCATATGCAAATGGTACTGCAGATAAAAGAGCTCAAATGATTCAGTTGAAATAACAGAGAAATGGTGTAAACATCAATTGTTCCTTTCAGAAAAATAACAGCTATCTTCCAAAAGGCATAAACCACCTGCTGAATTTCCATCCTGTAGTTCTCCCTCAAGATGTTTTGTTTCCACCTACATATATTTAGCTTTTCTTGCAGCAACACTGCCTGCATGAGTACAATTTAATGGGAAACTGTGATGTTTCAATGCACTGTGTATGTGACAAATAAAATACGTTTTCATGTTCCTACCTTTCTGAAAGCTCACTTCACAGAGTAGGGATCTGTATACTCTTGCTATTCACACTATTTCTTTTGAATCGTTACATAAAATAGGCTTACATTTGCATTTTTTGCAGTAAATAGCTAGCATGTCCTTTTCAGCATTTGCATATTTGTAGCAATGAGGTGTAGGAACACTGCTTCTAATGTGCTAGTGGCTCAGCACCTTGCTGTTCCTCCTGCCAATACCCTCAGGTGAGCGTGTAAAGAGCAGATATGAAGCACATTCAAGGGGTCTAGCTGGTCTAAAGCTGGACAGTCATGACTAGAAGGAGGATATTGCTAACCGCTCCCCGGTTTAATTGCCTACTTGAGCTGACACAGATGTGCCAAATCTGACCACTTCACCAGACGACCTGAAGTTTGGTGGAAAGAGTTTAAATTAGTGAGAGAAAAGATTTGATGTACAACTCAGTAGGAGCGTAGAGGTGCCAAGACATGGGCATTTTAGAGTTGACATAGATCCTTTTTTAAAGGATCCCACACTGACTTGAGGGGCTCATGCTGAACTGTAAAGTAGGCTTTAGTTTGTCATCTACATTAAGAATTCCTGTAATGTTTTTTTTTTTTTTTTTTAAGTAATTTTGTTCTTTGAGCTCATTTGTGTTCTCACTGAGATCTCATTGGGAGTGTGATGTAGGCCTAATGAATTAAAGCAATAGTGCACACAAAAATAAAACTTTGCTGAGAATTTACATTTATTCACCATTGGATTTGGAAAAATGTAGCATTACATCACTTTTTTCACCAGTGGATCCTCTGCAGTGAATGGGTGCCGTCAGAATGAGAGGTTAAACAGTAATAACAGTAATCCACATGACACCAGTCTATCGATTAATGACTTGTGAAAAGCTGTGTGTTTGTAAGAAAGTAATTCTTGCTTAAAGTGTTTTAACTTTAAACCATTGCTTCTGGCAGTCAGTAATACATCATTCTTGCAGTAAAAAATTCCATTCCCTGTTGTATTCCCACATCATTAAAACTCCACCAGCTTATATGTTTAGAACGCTTGTAAAAAGTTATTGACTTGTGCATTTTTCTCAGAGTCCAAATGAGACGACTGGAGAAGGCAATATTATGGATAGAGGACTCGTATATTTTAGCTGGAAGCACTGGTTTGAAGTTAAAACACTTTACTGATGGATTTGTTTCTTACAAACATGCAGCTTTCTGCTTCACAAGACATTAATTAAAGCAATGGCGTCGCAGATAACATTGGAGACTATATTGTGATGTTTTTAATCAGATGTTTGAACAATCTTTCTGCCAGCACCCATTTACTGCAGATGATCCACTGGGAAGCAATGGATTGGGAAAATAATGCTAAATTTGCCAGATCTGTTCAGATGAAAAACAAACTCATCTACAAAGCCTGAGGCTGAGTAAATTTTCAGCAAATTTTGTATGCACGTGCTTGTGAATAGTGTGAATGTATGGGGAATAAGACTTCTTTATAAGACTTGATGCACATATTCAACACAGTGTGCTGTTTTATTATAACATTTGGAAGGTATAGCCTCGTTTAGTTAATTATGTTTGTAAATAAGCTTATGTTCAAATATTTATTGAAGTGTAATATGAAGAACAGTATGCAGAATATGTAAAAGCAACAATAGGTCTTCTGAATTCTAAAATACACACCTATTAGGCATAAAAAAAAAGCACAGCTAAAAAACACACATGATTAAGCCTAGGAAAATGCTATAAATCACTTAAGCACAAACACACAGATTGTTCCCTCTGAAGGGCATATAGTTGTGTTTACTCCATTATCTCTAGCAACTCATAATAAACTCATCCACATGATTTCAAAGGACAAAATGCCAGACGTCTCATCTCACCATGTCCAAATAAGTCATCTTACTCACCTTGGGCAGCCCAAATACAAATGTGTGTCTTGCACCTATACACCTTGTTCCTTTCCCATTTATACACATTAAAACCTAACAGCAACATTTTCATTTTCTGAAAATGAATGTTATTTTCATTACTTTAAACAGAGCAACGAAAGAAAGATATGGATATAATAATTCAAGATTAAAATTTTACAATTTAAATAAGAATTTAATCTTATCTCATGATGATTTCTGTCAGAGGAGTGCATGCAAGTGCGTTCTGAATTATAGGCAAAGTGTATATTGTGACAGATGGGGAACTGAAACACAATGAGCCACAACAGCTGGACAATGAACAAGCAGGTTAGGGTGAGAAAGCTGGAGAGTGTGAGAGTACATAACTGTGTTTTCCCCCCAAAACAGCAGGTTCATACATGCATGAGATGGACAGCAGCATGTGAACATGTTTATGCCAGTCCCACATATTTCAGTCACTAAAATCTGGGGAATACAAATCTCTCTCAAATCATCTGAATAAGGGAACAAAAGGGCAGACAGTTGCATTCTCTCCTTTGAGAATTCTGGGAAAAGAGAGAGAGAGAGAGCCAAGCAGCTTACAATATAATAAGTAAAATAAGTAAAAATTTTCTCCATTTATGTGTATATTAGAACTATATATTTATATTCATTTCTTTACTTATATCAAGCTCAAATTAACTCTTAGTTTCTATTCAGCTGAAGGAACCATGGACTTAAAGTACTGCGGTTTAATTTGAACACTGATTTGGGCCACAAAGAGCCCCCTGCAGAACAAAAGAGAGAATTCGAAAGGGGATAAATCATGTTAGACTGGCCACCTGGTCTTCTAATGAAAAAGAGACTGGACAGACTGTGGCATTAGAGGTGGTTTAATGAGGCTATGGGTACAGTCAGAACCCCATCTTTAGAGGCTTAAATAAAATATGTGTTCATCCAGAGCTAAGAACAGTTGAATGCATGCTGGGTCTTGTGACTGAATGGACTGCTGTGATCTTTGCATTGCATTAAAGGTAAGCCATTTTGATATACACCTAACATGACTGGGCAAGCAGTCAGTCTGAACTTTTAAACAAAATTAGGTTCCAATCTAATTCACACCATTATTAATTCTCAGTTATAGCTGTCAATCAGATGCTATCCAGTATAATAACTGAAAATCAAAAATTACACAATTACTCTTTCAGCTCTGAGATGAGCTGATCCTTGAGGCACAGCCTATCAGTTTCACAACTAACTCTAATCCTATAATGGAACAGGCTTGTCTCAATTCCAATTGACTTTTCAATTTCTAGCATATTAACCACGTCTCCTTTGCTGCAGACTGCATCAGTAGTTTTGTCACTCAGATTTTTCTGAAACAAAAATGGGCATCAGCCTTTGTTTGGCTTTATTTAGAGCTGTATATTTCACTGATCTATCTTTATATACACACTCACCTAAAGGATTATTAGGAACACCTATTCAATTTCTCATGAATGCAATTATCTAATCAACCAATCACATGGCAGTTGCTTCAATGCAATTAGGGGTGTGGTCCTGGTTAAGACAATCTCCTGAACTCCAAACTGAATGTCAGAATGGGAAAAAAGGTGATTTAAGCAATTTTGAGCGTGGCATGGTTGTTGGTGCCAGATGGGCCGGTCTGAGTATTTCACAATCTGCTCAGTTACTGGTATTTTCACACACAACCATTTCTAGGGTTTACAAAGAAAGGTGTGAAAAGGGAAAAACATCCAGTATGCGGCAGTCCTGTGGGAGAAAATGCCTGGTTGATTCTAGAGGTCAGAGGAGAATGGGCCGACTGAGTAAAGCTAATAGAAGAGCAAATTTGACTGAAATAACCACTCATTACAACCGAGGTATGCAGCAAAGCATTTGTGAAGCCACAACACGCACAGCCTTGAGGCGTATGGGCTGCAACAGCAGAAGACCCCACCGGGTACCACTCATCTCCACTAAAAATAGGAAAAAGAGGCTACAATTTGCATGAGCTCACCAAAATAGGACAGTTGAAGACTGGAAAAATGTTGCCTGGTCTGATGACTCTCGATTTCTGTTGAGACATTCAGATGGTAGAGTCAGAATTTGGCGTAAACAGAATGAGAACATGGATCCATCATGCCTTGTTACCACTGTGCAGGCTGGTGGTGGTGGTGAAATGGTGTGGGGGATGTATTCTTGGCACACTTTAGGCCCCTTAGTGCCATTTGGGCATTGTTTAAATGCCACGGCCTACATGAGCATTGTTTCTGACCATTGTCCATCCCTTTATGATCACCATGTACCCATCCTCTGATGGCTACTTTCAGCAGGATAATGCACCATGACAAAAAGCTTGAATCATTTCAAATTGGTTTCTTGAACATGACAATGAGTTCACTGTACTAAAATGGCCTCCACAGTCACCAGATCTCAACCCAATAGAGCATCTTTGGGATGTGGTGGAAAGGGAACTTCGTGCCCTGGATGTGCATCCCACAAGTATTTCACATAGTTTCAGGCTTCAGGTAAATTTTCAGGCCCCATCATAGCACAGACCTGCACTTGTTAAAATGACAAATGACTTCCATTTTGCGTCAGACCAAGGGCTGCATCTCATTGCTAGTTTTACTTGATCTAAGTGCTGTGATCTAAGTGCTATGTTGTATAGAGAATAACATTTTATAAATATGACATTTTATTAATAAGATTCGGGAGGAGCGCATCAGATACTTAGCCTAATCAACACAGGTGGACCATAATCAAGTAATCAATCCCATAGTATAAATATCGCTGACTTACCTCTATCCATTGACGGTTTATCAGCATCCCTCCTCCACCCCATCTCCTCACTCTGAGTTCACTTTATAAATAGACGGGGAAGGGGGGGAACTCTAGGTTCGGGCCATTCCCGAGCTCGGAGCCCTTCCCCGGACAGCACGCCAAATACGCATACCATACCTCAGCTAATTATATGTAAGCATGAACTAGTAAAATGGGTATTCAAGGGCATGCTTTAGGATGGTTTAGATCCTATCTGACTGTTATCGATTTGTTTAATTATGTGTGGAACCATCTCAGTTAACACCAGTAAAGTATGGAGTGCCACAAGGATCTGTTTTAGGCCCTCTGCTATTTTCAGTATACAGTGGCATGCAAAAGTTTGGGAACACCTTGAAGAATCTGTAAAATAATTGTTTTGTTTTGTTTTGTGATGGTTGTTCATGAGTACCTTGTTTGTTCTGAACAGTTAAACAGAGCACTGTTGTTCAGAAAAATCCTCCATGAACTGTTTGTGTTCGAGTCCCTCAGTTATCCTCAGTGTGAAAAGATGGATCTCAAAATCAGACAGTAACTGTTGGTTCAGATATGCAAAAGATAATGGACAACTGTAGAATATGCAGGACATTGAGAATTTTTCTGAATATTAGTGCTCAGAAAAAAAGAATATTCACATTTTCACAGATTCTGCAAGGGTTTCCCAAACTTTCGCATGCCCCCGTATTATACTGATATCACTTCTTTTTTTTAAGTTAAAAGTTATCCACGTAACTCATTCAAACTAGGGTTATGCCAGTTTTGGATTTTCTTTTTTGCAACCAGAAGCATCTTGTCCATTCAAACTAAGATTTGAGAGATTTTGATTAAACAAACAAAATAAATAAATATTTTTACCTTTGACAGTAAAGTTGGATGATTAGCCAGTTGTAGATCAAATATTATTAGTGCTGCAATCCTTGCCTGCTGACAAAATTCAGACGTCACTGCACTGACTATACCGAAGTATATAAGCACATGAATAAAATATGTGTGGTAAAAGTGTGTGAAGTAAAGAAAGACCCTTTATTGTTAAGGGCCAGGACACCATCTGAGAGCACAAAAAGCTCAAATGCTAAAGTCTATATCTCTTTATTTCTTTCTGCCTTTCTCACACACATACACAAAAACTCACACTGAAATTGAATGGCCAAACTCTGACCATGTCCACAAAAAAAAAAAAAAAAAATTCTGAAAAGGCGGCAATTCACACATACAAATACATGAATGGAAAAATGACGAGGAAGCGTTTTTATTTTGCTCGTATCTATGACAACCTCTTGTTGTGAATGATCAGAGAACATAAAGCGTATGTGTGTGCGGATCAGTATTTGTGTCTTTGGGAGAGTGCTGGACGGTAAAAGAGGCTGATTTAAATTCATGCATCTGAGGAAAGTGTTTGATGTCATTGATTGTTGAGCAATTACAGGTCTTGAGAGAAAGTGGAGAATAAGGGAGCCACTTAGTGTGTGTGTGTGTGTGTGTGTGTGTATATGTAAGTGAGAAAGAGGGAGAATGAGAAAGACCTCCACACTAATACTAAGGTCATATCAATTGTACCTGTTAGAAGATACAGTCCCTATTTCCTTTAAATAGACAAGAATCTAGAGAAGCACCCAACTGATGGAGTGAAATGGACGTATATTAATCTAAAGAGATACTTGTAGTCTGATGTGAAAAGTTAAGACCCAGTCAACTACATTCAAACTTAACACACTGACTATAAACCATCAACAGTACTTTTTTCCCCCTGCAGTATTCTGGGGTCAATATAATAGACCAGCTCTAATATTGATTACCATAAATGTGTATTTAAATCAATCCTTCGTTATCTTTAAAAAAGCAAAAATGGATTAAGTCATACAAGCACTTACATTCATTCAGTTGTTGGAATGGAATATGTGTATTATTTGATCTCAGTAAAGCTATTTAAATTCTTATTTTTACAATCATTTTAAGGTTTATGGTGTCACAAAGTCTTGGCAGTTAAGTTGTCAAATTGGATATAAACTGGATACTTTAAATATCAAGGGTTAGCAATTTTCACACTAAAATCATGTCAACACAGGTATTGTTTACATCTTGTGGCTGTATTTTTTAAACAGTTATTTTAATGTTTTGCCTTTATTGCCTTCTGTTTTAACTGCCTCACTTGTAACCCAGAATTTAACTTGTTTTGAAAGAGATAAATAAATGTTTAAACATTTTGCCGCAAATGCTGTCGATGAATGAGCTTTGCTTGAACTGTAAATGGCATGTTGTTTAATGGAATCATTAAAGTATGGAGTGCCATAAGGATCTGTCTTATGCCCTCTGCTATTTTTAATATACAGTGGCATGCGAAAATTTGGGAACCCCTTGCAGAAACTGTAAAATTGTGAATAATTTTAACAAAATAAGAAAGATCATAGAAAATGCATGTAATGCAAATTGAGACAAATCCAGAAAATGCATAAAACTTGCACATATACTGTCTGAATGTTATGGATATTGTTGGTTTCACTGTTTTTGTATCACAGTGAAAAGATGCAATCCAAACACAGTGAGATCCCTCTGGTTTTAATTCATACTCATAGTGGGCAACATTACTATTGTATTCAGGAACTGCATGAATTCATTTCAGCCACAGATTTGTTATATGGGGTTTTTATGACAATAATATTGGCTACGTCAGGTGAAACAAAGGATGCTGAGTGATTTTAGCACATATTTTTTAAAACATCTTGAATGGACCTGCGTGCTTCGAAAATAAAACCTTGAAAAGGGAGAATGGGGAATAGTAGGATGGAGTGCTAAAAAGGATGATGCTGACAGGAGAACAGAACCCTGTATGTGTATTTGTCTGTATGGTGAGTAATGATGGTGTTAAGGGACATGGCTCGGTGCAAGATCAAAAGGGCCTAACAACTGCACCTGTTCATACTAGAGCTATTCTGTCTCCATCTCTTGCTTTTTCTCTCTTTATGTCACACACGCACACACACACACACACACACACACACACACACACATATAACACACTTTTTAGTTCTGAATACTTTTCCACTGCTTCTTTGTCCCCGTGTCTTCCTGTCAAAATCAGCCTCTCTTCCACATGCCCGCCTATTGAAAACACTTTACTCTGGTGCTGTTACTTCTCCAGTGTGTTTTAGAGTATATAATCTATCTAAAGTCATTTCTATCAGCCCTGTCCTTTTTCTTTAGGTATTTTCCAGTAATGTATGCTTTAAAAATTTAAAGCATACATCACTGGAATGTAAGTTACTTTCGAAACCTATAATATCCCCTCTAGTTTTAGTGTTATTGAACTTGACATCTCATTAAAAGTTAAGTTTTAAATCATGCTTAAAATCATAAGGTATTTTTCACAGACCCTTTCCTGAAATGGAAACTCCCCTCTGATTTCTTTTATTAATTTTTCAATTACCCCTATAACATACATTAAATGGAGTTTTTTAATAACTGTTCAGTTGATTAAAAAGAAAAACAATCTCCATTCCATTTTTAATCAATTACATGGATCTAATTGATTTTACTTTCACATTGTAATATCAGTTACTGTATGCTATTATCTAGCAGTTGATATCAGATAGATAGAGAGACAGACAGACAGACAGACAGACAGACAGACAGACAGACAGATAGATAGATAGATAGATAGATAGATAGATAGATAGATAGATAGATAGACCAACAACCAGTAACTAATCACAAGCAAGCATCCACTGCTAAGTAAGATTAATAACTTGGATGTTCATGTTTGTCAGTTTCAATCGAAGTATTAATTCATCTATATTAGGGAGTCCATTTTTTTCAGGTCCATTTCAGACATGGAAGCACACCTCTCTTTTTGACTCATGATTGATTTAATAAATAATTTACACTTTCTCAGATAAGGACAGCTCAAAATCACAAATGTAAAGAGACACTGTATCTCATTCACATGGATGTCATAACTGCACTCTCAGTGTGGCAGCAATTGCACCTATTGTTTTTGGATGCATTTTTCTACAATTTCTTCGTAATGTGAAACTCATGCTCAATTACATGAAAAGCAGAAACTGATTTGTAAATACAGGTAACACTGCTAATCACCAGCTTTCAACTTCATGCATTCTGATTGTAGCCACTAAAGAAACCTGAGATGATAGAGCAAGGACACTTTTTTCCTTTAATATTTATGACTCTTCACAAGGAAGAAAAAGTCTTACTTTACTTTTAAAAGGTGCACTTTCTCATTAAAAATTGAATCCCATTTTCAAAATGTTCAGCTCTGAAATGAATTGAGTAATTGGAAGTTGATTAAAACAGCTTTAGTTCATTCAGGTAAGTCCAGCAGCCTTATGATTTTCATCATATCAAGCCATTTAAAGCTTGTAGACATTTGTCTTTTTTTTTTATTGGTGCATTTAAGTAATTGATATGAATGCACGTAAATAGCTATCCAGTCCAGTTCTATTGTCTATAAAGGTCGTGAATCTACAACAAGCCTCAATTATTGCCTAAGAGAACTTCAGAAATAATTGCTGTAATTATCTTCAAATGTTATCAATTAGCATCTGTTGTTCTTTGCTGAAGAAGCGTTGTGCCATAAAAGGACAGATGTTGATGCTTGTGGGTCTGTACATCTGTGTTTGTGCGAGACTGACAAACAGAAAGAAAGAAAGAAAGAAAGAAAGAAAGAAAGAAAGAAAGAAAAAGACTATTTGAGGACGTCTGAAAAGATCAAATCTCCATTCAAGAAATTCAATTGACAAGTAAACAGAAGGAACAGATAATACAGAATCCCCTCTTTGACTGACATCTCCATTGGGTCAAAGTATAAGTTTTGTGCTCCTGCCCTCTCCTGGCTGATACTTGAACTACAGCCAGCCGTTTTCACTGTCCCTCTCTAAATGATCGAGTCTTCTCTGATGGTATAATTGAACGTTTCTATAGCCATCTCATCATTTCTATGATTTGCATCCAGCAATAGCCAGAAAAAAAAGATTAAAGAGCAGTAAAGGCTTTTTGTGTAATAACCAGTTATGATCGGAAACGGAGTCCTGCCTCCTTCATCAAGGCTGTTGTTTGATCAAATTAGAGTGTTCATCATTATCATCATGAAAAACGTTATATATTACATTTTCAACATTACTTTTCTTCCTTCTCCTTCTAATTGAAATGAATGAGCATCGCATAAACCAATGAACACCCAGTACTGTAGAGTCAGAGACAAGTCACAATGAGAACAGATAGTTTTTCCTTTCATATGCTGTTCTATAATAGTGAGTCACGTCAAGTGTGGCTCATTCGTGAGTTTAGGCTTTACTCAGCTTTATGAGAGCCAAATCATTTATGCACAGGCTAAAAGATTCCAAATGAAATGTTTCTTTATCACACTAATTTGCAGTTGGTATTTATTCATAAGGATAACTGAAGAATGGTCAATAAACCTAGGGAATATTAAAACAAACAAGCTGAAGTAATTATAAATTATTGAGTCAAGTAATATTAGCCTTACAATGATTTGTTCAGCAGCGTTGTAAATAATCCTATAAGATTTATGTCCATGCTTATTTTTTCTGATGTTTAATGCAATCCGAGTCTATCAAAAATAGCAGTTTCCAACAGAATTGAAATGCTCGAGCTGGCAATCAAGGGACATGATTGTAACACATTTGGGCCTTAATCATACAATCCACCTTTTAACAATTTTAATAAAGAGCACTGATTTTTTTAGGCAGAGCATCTGATGTCACTAAACTTGCATACTTGGCAAATCCTTTGCATGCTGTATTAGCCTACATGGTACCTTGTCAACTTTAAGCAAAACCAGCCAACCAGATAAAATTTTATTAGGTATGAAAAAAGGTTTTTGTGTGCAATAGGCTATATATGCATCACATGCTGAACTTGACAAGAACAAAGCATGGGCCTACTGCTTGAAACATTTATGGCTTCATAATGCACACAACTTTATTCATTAATTCAAGCCTATATACTATTTATACTCCACAATATACACTACACTACTGTACAGTACTGTTCCATTCATCCACTGTCATTGCTATCATGACATCAAAGGCATTTAAACCCCTAGTAGTTCCAGTCCTGTCCAGATGAGGGAGTGTTGCTCTTTAACTAATCCTTCACTCCAGCAAAGCTGTAGGACACACAGTGTGTGCTGTATTTATGAGAATGTTGTAACTAACAAGAAAAAAAGAATAAATGGGCGGAATAAAAAACTTCTTAGATGAATGTGAATATTATTTGTGAATAATTATTTGTGAAATTTACTAGCATTTTAATTTAATTTAATTTTTGTGTTTTTTTTTAACACAATGGAGCATAGAAATAAAGCCAGTGGGCATTATGTTGTTGTGTTCATTTATTTCTGTTTCTTTAGTTTTTTTGTTTGTTTTTGAATTGTTTTCTTGTTATCTGATAACAGAAATAACACGCCAGCAGAACATTAGAACAAATAACAAATATTAACCAGAATTGTTGGGAGGTGGCACAATTCACATGCCTTGTCCCAATACACACACATACACAAACACACACACACGTTAAGCTATCTAACAGGGGTGGTAAAAGTACTCAAAAGTTATACTCACGTAAAAGTAGATGTATCTAAATAAAAAATGACTCCAGTAAAAGTAGAACGTCCTCCATTCAAACATCACTTCAGTAAAAGTACAAAAGTATCCGATTTAAAACATACTTAAGTACTGGAAGTAATAAGTAAATATTCAAATCAACTGTAAATATCAATAATTAAGCAGATCAGTTGTTTTGGGTTCAGTGTTTTAATTGAACAAATGATGAGATTAGATACTTAAGAATTTGTTAGATTTACAATCAAAAAAGATCTTGAATGAAGCAGAATGAAGAACTTTATCGCAGTATAGGGATTGAACTTTCAATAGACATGTTCCATAACATCATATCTGCACAAAACAGAAGATGTGCAAGATACAAGGTAAGACTGTTTCAGAATCCATCAATGAAGTATCCTCAATGAGGAAGAACCACCTCTTTAAAGAGTTAGTTCTCCCAAAAATAAAAATTCTGTCATTCACATTTTAGGGGCTAAATATCACGTTATTGGTATTGTCCCTTCGACCTGCAGACATAAAAAAACAACAACCACAGACTTGGCAACACTGGTTGGCACATACTACACAGAGCCGTAATTCACTGACAATCTACACAAAAACTATGACATGAGCATGAAAATCGCATTCGATTTTTTGCACAGCACTACTGAAATTTACTACTTACTACTTTACTACTTTATTTTAAAACCATTTTTACAAATGAGGACGTCCCCAGAGAGAGGTTTTTGGAAATTTTGACAGGTTTAGCTCACTGTCTCTGTGTGTGTCTGTGTACCCACTTAACCTTATTTTGGGGACATATTTGTACACACACACACGCACGCATGCAGGACTCAACAGTATGCTGCCTAAAGTACACAATGTATAGGTCACAAGCTGATAAGGCTGTTTATGAATGTTATTTACGTTCGTGATTTATTAGTATATTTCTAAACTCCATGATAAGACGTCAAATAACCTTGTATCATTTTACAAGGTTTTTGTATACTTACTGTATTTTGTAAATTATCTCTCATCTTGTGTATTATCTCTTTACTTTTTCCGCCCCCTCCCTTCTTTTTAAAGCACTATAACCACACCTTACTTTTTTATGAATGAGCTATCTTCAAAACATTGCCAGTGCAGGTCACACACCCCTATGTAGCTGTTATGTGATTGGTTGGCTCAATCACAAGGTCCTTTGGCAGTCATTGGCTAACAATACTGAGCCCATACTAAATGTTGTTTTTCAAAACCTTTGTACTCTAGCAGGAAAATCTGAGCATATAGCAGATTATAAAACTAATACTTATATAGACTAATAAAAATAAATTTATACTACATGTCCTGTATTGTAGCCAGAATATATATGTATATATATATATATATATATATATATATATATATATATATATATATATATATATTATCTTCAATTAATTGTTTTCCAATCGCTATGACGGGTTTTTTTTGAATACTTTTAACAATTTTCCTACACTGTTAGCACAGTTAGCACAACATCCATCTGTGTAGGCTTTACAAATTTACAAATGCTTTCACACTATTTGTCAGAACAGTTAACATCATGTTCTAAACCTAACTTATAGGCTAAAGTCAAAGTGAACAGCTTTTCATATTGTGAATTGAAACACAAATATATCCCCTGTATTTTATTGTATTGTTTATTAGAAACAGCTGATTGAATTTATGCAAATATATAAATTACAGCTAGGAAACACACTCAGGTGTTGAGGTCCTTTCAATTGCATGACCATATGGTACACAGTAAAAGACAACCACTTAAGGCTGATCTTTTTTTTTTTCCTATGGCTTATAAGATTATCATATATTTATCCCTTGTGCGTTGTTAAAATTCACTACCCTTTCATTATGTCCGTAATGAAAACATCCACTAAAATAAACTGCTGTAAAAATCCATCAAATAAATATTTTTGTTTTTCAATTTATTTTGCATAAATCTATTAATCAAACTCAGTCCTGATGTTTGAAACTACCAAATGTTTAAAAATAATCCAAGATTTTAACTCTTTAATTGGCCAAGTTCATACATGATGTCACTGATTTATGGGGAAAAAACAAACAAAATGACTTCTTTTCAATATAAAAGTAATTGTGCCTTTATCACAGTCTTTGGCATGTCAAAGATTAGTAACAACATTGGCTTTGATGCATTTTTGCAGCATTAGATTAAATTTTTTTCTCCCTCATTTATTGTTCGTGGTTGTTTTTGCCCTGTTGACTTGTATTATAACAACATTTTTTGATTGCAAAGCCATAAAACCATAAAATCTTGCATTCTTGATGGTTGGTGGTTTTCTTTGCTGTGAAGAGGTCAAATTTTTTATTTTTAGGTTGATATCTAGGTAGGACCATTAACCCTTTAGATAGGCCTGTGCAAAAAAATCTTAGTTTCTGACTTGTATATGGAGTATAAAAGCATATTATATTGTGTGAGAGAGAGAGGGAGAGAGAGTGTGTGAAAGAGACCTTTGCACACTTACCTTGATGTATTTGAGAAAAACTAAATGTACACCTTTAAATGTACACGCTCTCAGAACTACATGGAGTAAACAAAAATTAAGTGTATTTATGCTCCTGCTGCCTTCTAATGGTGGTGGCAAGTACAGACTAAACAAAAACAATGTACGTGGATTTAAACACTTGCATGCCATCCTGCTGGTTAGTTGATGGTGAGAAGAGGAGCAAGCAACATGAGAAAATGCTTGACTTGTACCAAAGTTTTTGAAATTATTATGCAGCTTGACCCCAATTTGAATTTGGTGTTACATTTTGGTTCATAATAAATTATGTTCATAAATCTGATGCAAAGTAGAATTTTTACAGAATTTTTTTTTTTTATCATTGAAGGATTTTAAGGTTTTAAACTGGCTTTACCATCAAGAAAAGACAAGCATTTCTCACATAGACTGTCCTTACTTCTCAACATCAAAATGCAGCAGGTGCATAAACATTGTTTTTGTTTACTCCATGTAGTTCTGAGAGCTGGTGCATATTTTGATTCTTTTCAGATACATCAAGGTAAGTGCACAAAGGTCTCTCTTTCCCTCACACACACACACACACACTTCTGGACCCTTGCGATGGCATAATGCATCGTCCCTGGAGTCACGCCTTTGGCAGGCTGAAGGAAGTGAGTTGTCTCACATTGGCTGAAAACCACCAACCATCAAGAATGCAAGATTTTATGGTTTTTTGGCTTTGCAATCAAAAAATGTAGTTATAATGGAAGTCAATGGGGCATAAACAGCCACAAACAATAAATGAGGGAGAAAAATTTAATCTATTGCTGAACAAAAATGAACAATGCATCAAAGTCAATGTTATTACCAATCTTTGACATGCCCAAGACTGTGATAAAAGGTAAAAAAAATATCCAGTCCACAAACACTTTTTATATTGAAAATAAGTCATTTTGTGTGTTTTTTCCCTGAAATCAGTGACATCATTTATGAACTTGGTAATTAAAGAGTTAAAATCTTGGATTTTCTTTTTAAACATTAGGTAGTTTTGATCAGGACTGAGGTTGATTAATAGATTTATGCAAAAAAAAAAAAAAAAAAAATTATCTGATACACTTTAACAGCAGTCCCCAGCAACGCATTATATATATATATATATATATATATATATATATATATATATATATATATATATATATATATAGATAGATAGATAGATATATAGATAGATAGATAGATAGATAGATAGATAGATAGATAGATAGATATACTATCCATTGTTGGGGACTGAGTATACACTCAAAAATACAAAAAAAATATTTGGTTGTTTAACCCATCTATAGGTAAAAGATGGACTAACCCAGCTGTTGGGTTAAATATTAATATTCAATCAATTTTTTTACCCAAAAGTTGGCTTAGTCTATATGTGAACCATATTTGAAATAACCCATAATTTATATGTGTTTATTTATTTTATTTTTTCACATAATTGATGGCAAATATTACATATTTGTTGTTATCTTGCAGTAATGTCTTGTTGCAAATAAAGAATTTACTGCATTAATTCTGACTCTGTGGCCTTCATTTATTTTCATAAACCGCACAATCTATAAAGCTACCCGAGATTGGTCATTTACTTTTTGTACTCAATTTCTGCAGCAAAAGAGACAAATTGCATGCATTTAGAGATTTCAAAAGAATCTGCAATGCAAAACACAGTCTATGATCAATACAATAAACTGTGTATTGTATGAGGGGAAGCCTGAGGCATATAAAATAATAGTTTCTGTAATTCCATCTGATGTTAGTTTTTTCATGACATTGTGCTATGATGGACCAAATGTTTCTGTTGGAAGAGAACACGTGTTATTGTTTTGGAATAATTATTTGATTTTGAGACATGTTTGCAGTGTTTACAGAATGAGCTTTATTGCCAGGTATGTTTACACATAAGGTAGTCATAGTGTGTTGTCTTGATGTATTATTGTATTTTAAAAATTAGTGTTGGAGTTTTGTTTACAATGTGTGATTCTGAGCATGAAATAAACTGTTTTGAAAATTGTGTGTTGTAGGTGTGTTGGTGCATTAAGAGTTTAGGAAATTTGTTAAAAGTTTTGAAAAAATTGTCAATCGTAAAAGAACTGTAACTTGCTAATGATAACTGTTGAGCATCCTGGAACAGCAGCATTGTTTATTCAAATAACCAGCTCTCATTAGCAATTTGAATATTATCAACATAATTTTTTTTTATCAGAAGGGGTAAAAGAGGACCTAAAGGACCCAACAAAACCCAAACTAAATTATATTTCCAAATATAATTTTGTAAGAGATATTTTAGTAACTAAGATTTAAATTTTCGTAAAAAATTGCAATGGAATCCTTTCTGTATCTGATAAACCCTAGCAATAATATAAAGTTTCTTCTATGGTGAGCTCTAAAGGTGAAGTCTAAATGTGAAATGAAGATGAGCTACTCTGTATTTACAGCTAACAGTAGAAAAAAAGAGTAAGAAAAAAATTATATAAGCAAAATGCAACACATCAACAAGCATTCACACAGCAATGTATTGCCAAAAATTCTGTGAAAGAGGATAAAATTGGCCCTTGAGCTTAATCCCATGTCTCAAAGGATGGATTAGAACGTTTCAACCACATAACTTCATGTTGTGTCAGGGGAGGGCATAAGGATGTCTCGTCTGATGAGTCAATTTAAAGCAGCCACTTTAACATTTTCATTATTTTGAATATGCTGCTATTCCACCCAGACTTGCTGCTTAATCTCTGCCACGCTTCATCTGGGATTCATTTGATCTGTCATAACATCCTGCTGCTAAAGCGTCTAGAGAGACTGTAAGAGAGAAATGAGGAAGGCAGAGATGAGAAATGAGGTCCATTTTTACTCAAATAAAGAGAAATAATAAGGTGAGTCATTTACATGCAGTTGTGTTTGTGCATACATATCCATATATACAGTACTTTGAAAAAATGGTAAATTTCCCCCCTTAATGTAATGCATCGATTTTATAAATGCACTTCTAGCATGCTCTTTAGTGCTCACTTTCATTGCTAGAATTTAGATTATGATAATGATCCTTTGTTTAAAGGGGTCCAGAAGATGCAAGAGTTAAGTAGTTTAATGATAAAGGCCAATTATAATTAAAATATTATGTTAAAATATTATTTTTGTGGAGAAATCAACACATTTATTGTTGAACAGCCACAGTTTATTTTCATGCAATCACGTGCCTCTCTGCCTGCCAACCATTTCAAGGTTTCTCTTTTTCTTTACACCACCATGTCCTTGACAGTAAGACCAGACAATGGAAATACATTGACTCGCTGTGGGTTCGATTTTGAATGTCATGATGAAATGGTAGGCCTAAAAACGTTGCTGAAATTACATTTTGAATGGTGACTGTACATTAAAGCGGTTCAGCTGAAATCCTAGCAAGCGTCTGTGGAGAAGAAAAATAATATGTTTGAAGACTCTATCTCTGCAGTCCTGCGTTGCACTGTGATAACTGTATGAAATCATGTGCGCGTGGTGGTGAAGGATGAGAAGAGCCTCATGGGGTCTCAGCTGTAGAGGAGGAAGGATGGCTGTAGGGAGTTTCCTGTCTGCCTCACGCTTCTGAACCACCCACTCCCCCTCCTCTCCCCAGACGTTATCTCTCTCCCACACATTGCCACACAGATGTTGTGCCACAAAGCACTGCTGAATAAGCCACTACAGGGCAGAATTTCCACATGGCGTATTGTCCTCTCAACCAGACAAAAATTAAATCTAGCCTGTAAAAAGGATCTGCGTTTGAACGCCCTTTCTGTGCATTATACCATTGCATGCCATCTTCCTTCAGTTTGTGAGGCTAAATCAGATTCTTAAGATTCCAGAAGACGGATGAAAAATTATTCTAGAGATGATTAAACGTTAGTAGCTAAACATTATAATCCCTGTTTGTTAACCATGGGTCACATCATGCCTCAGAAGAGCAGTGGCTGAACTCATTATGCCCAAAACAATGAACGATTTAAATGGTGTTGACGTTTTGGAGTTTCTTTCCTTTGCTTCACTTTTAAACTTTCTAGTTTTTAGGATGACAAAGTCATTTTCTATAGGCCTTAAATGACGTATATTAATACTAAAAATAAATATGCATTTAACATGTTTCAGTTATTTGATTTCATTCTGATTTCATTAGCACGAGTCTGTATTATCCGTCTATTAATGCTGAATAATGTGAAAGAAAGTCTGTGTATAGGAAAACTTTCATGTGGTACATCTGACCCATACAGATTTAGAAAAGACCTTAAAACAGCAGTTCTTAGGTTTGTAGGTCATAATCTACACAAAGAAAAAACCAAAGACCTTCAAGTGTGAGCCACCTTAAGTCAATAAATGTTCCTATTCAAATGAAATTTGTGAACTAGCATTCAAGCAAAAATATAGTTCTAATTCTATTAATTTTCTATTAATTATTTAATCATTTTAAACAATGTAATGAGCTTTTTGAGAACACTGAATCATGTCCTTTGTGCATTTAAAACAAATGAAATGACTAATTGTCTTATTTTTACAAAGTCAGTATGTCAGTTATTGCTCTTCAGTTGTGTTTGCCTGAGGATTTGAAAGAAAGTGTCCAGTGTCCACACTTAGAAGAACAATATGAACGTGAAAGATGATTCACTTCTAAACAGCTCAGGGCATTCACATTCCAAAGCTTTGAGTTTTGGTACTTTCACCCAGATAACGTTAACTTCGCTCACAATGGATTTCAGTTAATCTCCCAGCTCAACAATATAACTGTTTATTTTCCACTCCTGAGCATTACGAATGGATATATGATTATGTTTGCTTTGTCATAAATTTGTTTAAATATGAGCCAACCCAAGGAGCACCGCTTCCCCAGTCGACTCTCGGTTCCTCCCAAGGTTTTTTTAAGATCTTTCAGTTTTTCAACAGCTTTGGCACTGTTTTTTGTAAAGCTGCTTTGGACCCATAGGCACTGAAAACCACAAAACAAATAAATCAAACTGAATTTAAAATTTAATGGGATCCTGTGGCAATTTGGCGCTAAATTGCTCAATAAAAGTATCTTTAGCACCTGCAGTTATAGCATCTGAAATATGTTTTTGGGTGAAGGACAGACAGGCTACTGTTTGCACTTGGTTTACAGGGCAGACACAAGCTAAATGTTTTCAACACATCAGTTACCTATACAGCATGTTGTTTTTGTACCAGCATATCTATACAATCACATGTCCTCGCATGAATGATAAACCATGTTTAGTATGTAGCCTAGTTGTTGACAGTCATTCTCAACAAAGGGCAAAAATCTGACCCATCTATCTGGTGAGAAGTGGTTCCACTCAGGTGAGAGTTTGAACTCTGCTCTGTTTTGACTCAATAAATGTACTATGAGTACACAAGCTTATTTACTACAGGGGAACAGCCCACTGAGCATCACGACCCGATTCCCTCCTTCAGCATTGGACACCGTCCAACACATACATCACGTACTGCACGCTGGCACTTATACGAAAACCTACAGGGCCTGTTCATTCCCAAACAATATAGTGTTCAGATTTACATACTGCTGTCTTGTCAGACAACTACAAAATATTACAACTTAGTGTCCCCATCACTGAGCTTTGTTTTAGTGCAAACAGGTGACTGTTGCATCAAATTAAACGAGAATCTCTAATCAGTGCAGTAATGTTGTGTGAAAGGTATTTGGCAAAGCAACGTCATTAAACCTTATCCAGAAGTTTAAAACTTTGCTTGACTCTTTGTCATCACGTCAGTCCACACACACACACACACACACACGTCTGTGATTTATGGGGACTTTCAATAGACTTCTATTACTTTTATCCTGTTTATACTGACAACGATATTTTATATCCCCTAACCCTAAACCTACACTTTTTAAGATAAACATAATGTAATTTTTTTATGTCTAAAATTTCAGGTTTCACCATACTTGTGGGGATATTTGGTCACACACACACATCCATGCCAACGAACAGCTGACAGCAAGTGAACATCAACAAACGCGTGTCCTGAGAGGGAGGTGGCGTGCGCTCGCGTCATATGGCCCGCCGCTCTCTGATTGGCCAGCGCGACTCACCAGACATGACCGCGCTTGTTTTCTGCAGAGGAAGCGCGCGAGTAGCACTATTGTACTGTGCATTGAAAGAGACAGCCGCGTTTCACGAAGAGATGATGTGACCAAACAACACATCCTAAACCAGCTTCTGTCAGATTAGCGTTTCGCAATTTAGCTTTGAAAAGCACCGACGCGCTGCCGTTCAGACGTGGACACTGCCTAAAGATCAAGGTGGGTTCCCATAGCCGACACTTCCACTGAGAGCAGTCTGCTTTATAGGGCTAGAAGTATTTGTAGCACAATAGCTTGACTCTGTGCATGATTATTTTAAACGTTTTTCCACATTAATCATTAAGTTTTCGGTTCTCGCAGTGCCAAATGCCAAGACTAGAGGAGCACTGCTGGACCTGCTCCTGTTCATCGACTGTGAAGACTCAGGATCTGTCGAGCGCCCGCTGGATTGTTTGTAAATCGGGAGAGATGATGTCCATCATAACCTCAGTCCTGGGACACGCGTACGGCTCTCTGCACAGCCTCAAGTCCGCTAATTTAATACGACGGGGGCTCGTGTTGTTTATAGTAGGAGTAGTTCTCGCCTTGGTGCTGAACTTACTCCAGATCCAGAGAAACGTTACATTGTTTCCAGAGGAAGTGCTGGACACGCTGTTTTCGTCGGCCTGGTGGATCCCCCTCTGCTGTGGGACAGCTGCTGGTGAGTCACTGTTGTGTTTGTGTTGATGGGACAAAAACCTTCTGCGTGCCGCGGGCATTTTGTTATCGTATGTGCATTACGTAAGAGTCCTCATGATGATTTGGGGGCAGTTTTGTTGACATTGGGCTCCGTCGTTATCGGTTAGCGCTGCCCTGGAAACAGCCGGGCATTCGGGGTCAGTCTTTGGGGTGCTGCTCTTCCATTGGCTGCGCTCAGAACGGGTGAGCTGCGAGGAGGCACGCCATTGGCTGGAAGACAGAACATGCCACTTAGAAGCAAAGAGAAACACGGAAGTCGTGTGCAGCAGAAATAAATAAATAATTCGGACACACACAGCTCCTCCCCCTGCATTCCTCACAGTCCACATAGTGGGCACATACCAGGCTACATCTTTTATTGTAGAAAATGACTTTTGAGAACATTAACCCTTCGTTACTAGTTAATGACTAACACAAAAGTTGTCTACTTGTGTTCTAAAAAGTAATCAAACAAACAATACAAATTAGACTCTACATCAAATATGTTTTGTTTTTGAGGAGTTACTGTTGTTTAAAGAACTTATGTTTTCTCTTTCCTCAGCTGTGGTTGGTCTCTTGTACCCCTGCTTGGACCATCATCTTGGAGAACCACACAAGTTTAAGCGGGAGTGGGCCAGTGTGATGCGCTGCATTGCTGTTTTTGTGGGCATCAATCACGCCAGTGCTGTATCCTTACCAGTCACGCTCATGAAACCGTAGCCAGTGTTTACCATGAAAAATATTTCATCTGTTTTGACACAACACAACCTTTCTGAATAGTTGTAACAAACTGTAGGCATCATATGATGATCGAAACTGGAACAGCAAAATGCACATCATTGCTAGGAGATGCTTGATAGATGAAAATAATTCTTAATATTTGTACTAAAAATATAAAAGAAGTCTGTGCCCATTATACAATAGTTTATAGAAATGAAAGACTTTTTCACCAACAAGCATCGACTCCACCAGACTGCATTTTGGTGCAAAAATATGGACTAAAGTCATGTAGTGTACACCAGCCTTTAATCATAAATATATATTATTACTGGAACTACATAGAAACCGAAGTCCTTCAGTTTATAATCACACATGAAGTCTCTAAATGTATTTAACATTTATCTAAGGAAAGTTTTAACTTAGAACTAACTCGTATTTCCCTTAAGTCAAAGTACCTCACAGAAACTGGACTTTGCCAATAATGTGCAGCTTTCACTAACTCTGGCTGCCCTGTCTCTGGGCCTCTGGTGGACGTTTGACCGCTCCAGGAGTGGCTTCGGTCTAGGGCTGACCACTGCTTTTCTAGCCACCCTCATCGCTCAGCTCCTGGTCTACAATGGCATCTACCAGTAAGTTATGACTCACACAAATTGAGACATTGCAGTCGAAAATAGTTTGTCATGCATCATCAATTACCAAGTGACATCTGAGCCACAGTCTCACTTCTGTATTTATATTACATGTTTAGTCATCAGATATGAGATTTAAGTAAATTCTGAATGGGTCACTTTCTGATCGTAGCCTAACAGTTGTTGGAAGTCATAAGCGAGTTGTTTCAGTGCATTTCTTTTAATGTTTCTTAGGTATACGTCTCCAGACTTCTTGTATGTTCGTTCATGGCTGCCTTGTATATTCTTCTCTGGTGGAGTGACCGTTGGAAACATCGGCCGACAGCTAGCTATGGTAAGAAACGTTTCCCCATATTTTCTGCTCACCAAACCCTTTTCCTGTCATTCATTTATTTTAGTAAAGTACCTGTTAGATTACTCCTGTATTGTCTTTAGTTTCCTGGAGTGCTCTGCATTAAGCCAGTCAACACTTTTGTGTTCAGAAACGAAACTAAAATGGGGCACACCTACAGAAGCAAATGTGAAACTGAAATATCTTGGAACGGTGTCATCAGCTATTTACAGCACTTTAGTGTAAATGTATAACCAGGCGGCCTAAATATTCTAGGAAACAGATCAGACTTGGAGCCAGATTATTACACACAACAATCTGAGTGAGTATTCAGACAAGATCAGTTTTCTAAACCACATTAGAGATGTGGCTGTTACCATAAGAGGTCTGCGATTTCATAAACTGATTCAGATGTATTCCAGCTTTTAACGTTAGCAAAAGGCAACACAGTGACAAATTTAGCTTTTGTATTTGTTGAAGGACCACATGTTAGCTGAAAAAATGGTAGACAGCTTGCCCTGTAACTTTTATAGATGTTATATGTTCGATTTGGAAATATAGGAAATTTATGTGGAAAACTAGGGATCTAGGGATACTTTTGTGCATTTTTACAGCACACCTAAATTTGACTAGAAATAGCTTTTCTATCAAGTGCATTCCTTTTTAGTGATGAGTTTGTTAATGGTTTCCAGTGCTGGGCTGAAACGTCATGCCTGGACATCTTAATTAGCTGCTGATTGTAGTCTGAGGCATGTTTGTGCCGTCCCCTCCAAGCCTTCTCGGTCAGCTGTGGCTCTTTGTCTTGCTGACATAACCTCGTTCTTTCTCAATAAGGGCGTGAAAGCAGATTACGCTCCTTGTTTTTCATGCTAATGGTCAGAGAGATGGTAAACAAAGTGCTTTACTGGCTCCAAGTGGTGCATTGGACATGTTTTTCCCGAGTGCTTTTTGTTTTCGAGTTGGCACCGGATGATGTTGCTTGACCAGCTGGGATTAGTGCTCTGCTAGGATTTTTCTCAACTTTCTTTATGAAGTGGCCAGTTAAGAGATGCAGTGGACTCCCAAACTGGATCTATCTGAATACATTGAATAGAGACAGACCAATGATGTGTCTGTGAATTTCTATTTTGTAATCTAGAGATGGCTATATCTTCTAAGTATAGCTCTAGAGTTAAGATTGTGCAGTAGTAACTAACACTATTCAAACAATGGCAAAGGGAGTATTATAATTACCATTTAAACCGTTTGCACTATACACTGGTTGGCTTTGGATGATTAAATGTTCTCTTTGAGCTCTTTTTGGAGACTGGCCAGCTGCCCATGGGTGAGAGAGTGTTGGCCTATGAAGGGCTATCATATTTTACAGGGCGCCACATCCACACTAGCCTTGTATAATTTGTGCATATACAAGACTCGTCATATATAGTGCATACCAGGTAGTTAGAAAGGAAGACGAGTGCTCTGACTTCCAATACTTAGTGCATATTAATATTTATTTTTAGGTATTTTGCACAGTGGTACAGTTAATGCATGTTCCTTTATTCTGGGTAATCGGGGGGTGAATGCAAATCAAGTTTCCTTTTTTTTTTCTTTTTTTTTTTTTCTGTTTGGTTATGCAAGGTGTGCAAACACTGCATTTTCTTTACTAACAGACAATCTGTTTCTCCACAGGGCTCAACTGAGAAGCCTCATAATGACTAAGCGGGTGTCCGAGGTCATGAAGTGAGCTTCAAAGAGTGCCAAAACTGAGGGCCTTCAAACTGAGACTCAATATTGGGTGTTCCTGTTTCTGTCCAAGCATAACTTTTGCTGTTAATTATACTCCTCTTTATAATGATGCAAGAAATCAAAGAGCAGGTTGGTCTGAATTGGCCCGGTGTGCCATGAACAGCCAAAAGAATCCCCCTGGCATTCATTACTACCATCAGTGTGTCGGCGTTACAGCTCCTTGCAGTAGTGTTACTGGTAACGGCAGTCTCCTTATTACCTAGCTGCTGAAGTGCCGCTATTGGACTGTACGAAATCATAACTAGCTTCACTTTCACTGAAGGTGAAAGTGTGAAAAGTAGTGGTGAAACTTTGTGTATACGAGTGTTTGTGTGTGTGCTGGTCCCTGTGGATAAGGCCAGGGGGAAAAAAAAGGTGGTGTGCACACAAGAACCGAAAGAGTAATCAAAGGGAAAATATTAAGACCGTGCAAAATACCTAAACTATCCAAAGAGGTCTGTGTACTGTCTATATAGGATTTGTTGTAGTTTTATTAGAAAAAAAGAAAAAGTCTCTCATAAAGACTGACCACCTTGAGTGTTATGTTGAGTACCAGAGAGAGGTTTGATTTGCCAATCACATTTGTGCCGACTGGTTAGTGTAGTATATTGACTGAATTGATTGTGTTTTTATCATACTTTGTTGCTTACGCAGACCAAAAGTAAAACTAGAAACACTGGTTTTCAAGAAATGAAGTGGCACCAAGAATCATACGTAAGTTAAAACATCAAGGCTTCATTTGTATTAATGTAAACTCACAAAAATGGTGTAAAGAAGTCAATTTAAAGGTTTCTAAATGAAAAGGTTGTAAACTTGGGATAACTAAACGTCCAGAAGACATTTTTACTGTGGCCTCAAGGGTTTGCAATCTGTGATTGCCTTTGTATTATAGAATTAAGTGCTTTTGTCACTTCCTCTCCAGTACAGAGTACTTTCTCTGTACTTTATTCATTATGTATTGCTTATCACCTGTAGCTGATTCTGTTTGTAATATAAGAGGAATCAATGGGCTAGTGTGGTTTGGGGGTCTTAGCAAATGAAGTGCAATCAGTTTCTGTGAGTCTGGTATTCTTTCATATTTATTACTTTATAATGTTAAGGTACTCCAGACGACTCATATGCAGTATAGCAACATGCCAGCAATAAACACATTGTTTATACATATATGTGGAGATGTAATATGACATCAGACGCTTTTTTTTTTTTTTAAAGAAGTCACACAATATAATATTGCAGATGATACCAATGATCATATTCACTGGGAGAAAAAAAACACCATGTTCTGTGTCTTTACTAGCAGTAGTAAATTGGAAAAATAGTTTTTAAGAAAATGCTGTTGTATTTTGGGAATGTCTGAAGAAGAACATGAGGGAATGTTTTAAAACGTTGCTCTCAGGAGTAAGAGGCTCTTTCTGAACCTCTGTGCTTCAGGGAAGGAGAAACTGAATGAAAGCTTTATTTTGAGGGGAGTGAGATATGTGATGATGTGTTTCTAAGAGGGAGTGTACCCTGTGTGTCTTTACCACTTCATTTATACTGTTTTAGGTTCAATGAATGAAATTCAATAAAATCGTGTGTTGTATAAATGGTCTTTTGAGTTATTCATTCACTCTTGACATTTGTGGGCCAGGCATAAAAAATGCATGCATTTTATTCAGTAATACCAAGACTAATTTTTAATGTTTCTTCATAGGGTTTATTCTTATTGTGGTTACATTGAGGTTTTAAAGCAGATGGGATCAAACAGGAAGAAGGAGTTTGTGACATTAATTAATATAATGTTCAATACATTTTATATGTGAAACATTATTGATATCTTGTTGCTTTTGGCTAATCTTACTTACATTTGTAATACCTTTGTACAAGTTAAGAATCTTTGTACAGTAAAATGTTGTTTACAGTTATACATTTATTGCGTACACAAATAAAAAAACTGATTTTAATTTGTGATGTCAGACATCAAACTCCTCAGAATCCAAATAAATCCTTCTCCCTTTTCTGTCTCTCTGACCTCATTCTCTTCCTCTCGGACGTCTATGAGGAAGGAGTCATCAGAGACAATTTATCCTATCCCCTCAGCTATATCAGCCATTAGGATTGACCATACATTTAAAAATGTGTGAAAGCACATACATGATAATCTTTCACCCATCTTTTAATTTATATTTCCAGAATGTATATTCTTACAAAGAAACATACATATTTAAACATATTCCCTGTTACTGTTTAACCTACTACATCCTCTTGCCTTCAAAGTCAAGAGCAAACGTGAGCTGTCCAAATGAATGTTTAAAGAATGAACCCTAGCTGGTGCAATGCCACTTGTTGGCAAAGGGGCCTGAACTTGAGATAACAGTGTTAGCATCTTTCAGAGGTTTTTTTTTTTTTTTTTTTTGGCAAAAAGCATTTGGTTAAAGTAAACTGATTTAAGCTACTACTATGACTTTTTTAATGATTAAAAATGCATATTTATTTAAATACATATAGAAGTGTATAGGATGAAATACATACATCCCATCTTCTCTACCGTTTTAAACACTTATTATTCCCGCTAGCATATAAAAAATACTTGAAATACAGCCTGACATTGTCCAATACAATCAGTAGAATGTTCCTCTTGTGTGTTTGGAGTGAGGAACAGAATGTGTGAATTCATATACCAACAGTAAATTGAGTTGACCAATAAAAGCGAAGAAAAAAGAATTAAGCTGTGTGTTGCACGTACATGAAATGTATTATAGCTATACTGGCTAATTTTGACGCTTCAAAGAACACTTTCATAAATTTGGTACCAATTTACATCAGCAGATGGCAGTATTGTACATTTTTCAACAGTACCACGTTAGATTGAAGAGGGACCCCTCATGGTCGCATGAACCCTGCCTGCTCCTAGTCAGACTTCAACAGTGACAAGCATGGCGTTGTGGATGTCCCTTCACATCTGATACAAAAGCCAGATGTTGGCAAAGGACAAATGAAAATGAGGGAAATCTCAAAATAAACCAGCTTTTTAGCAACGTTGAACGTACATTTCAGCATTTCTGGTGGTTACTGAACACAAAATCAACAACACTTGTTGAATAAAGACATAAAAGCATAAAGAATGTGTGAAGTTGCATCAGAATTGCACTCAACAGCACTGGATTTCTGGTGGTGAAAGTGTTGTGTGGGCTGAGATTTGAACCTTGCTCGATACATTAAAAATAAATGTTTCTACCATACTTTATTTTGCCCTTGAGCATGACACTTAACCTCGGGTTGCTCTGGAAGTCGGTCCCTAAAAAAATCTGCAAGTTCTTTTCAGTAAAAGTTTACATCAGCTATTCTGTAGGGCAAGAGAAAGGTACAAGCCAAAGATAAAGAACAACAAAATAAATGTTTGTGCGTGTTGGTGGATTTTCCATGTGTTTGTATGGAGATGACTTGCAGAGGCTTTAACAGGCGTTGAGGATTTAGATTGCTCTTTGGCCCTGGGTAAGGCCCCCCACCCACCCCACCGCTCCTCTAATGGAAGATGATTCAGTCGAACGGACGAGAAGACAGAATCGCAATTACCCAGACTTATTGAACTCACCCCTGACATTTCTTTGGCTTCTCACTGAACTAGCACAGGAGTACCAGAGGACAGGGAAGTAGAGGAGAGATGAAGGGGAGTGGGGGGATACAGAGAGAGAGAGAGAGAAGACAGAATATGTTAATGACAAAAGAGACCGAGACACTTAGAAAATATATTAGATTACACAGAGTACACAAGCCTTCTTAAAGGTCTTGCACCTGAAAAGATATAATGCAGCCATATAGAAACATGCACAATTAGACAAAAAAAAAAAAAAAAGAATAAAAACAGAGACAAAATGAATCGCCGCCTTTTTCAACCAACAAAATTATCTTAAATTGGACCGCCAGGCTGTGAAATAATTTCTGCCTCAGTCAACACTGTCACTGATTCTGGGGATTGACGTGTGCATGTTAAACCACAATGGCAATCTCTCTCCATTCTCTCGTTCGGTATCTCTCGCTCATTGTCTCATCACCGTCTCACTCAATCTTTGAGGGTAGCAAGATAATGAATTGAAGAATTAGACCTAATGGGACACAGACCAGCGACGGTGTTACAGGAGGGTGCAAAAAAAAAAAAAAAAAACAGAGCACCATTTCAGTCCAAATTGCCCGCGATGCCATTCAAATGCCAGTCTGGCATTTAAACATGTCTCACCCCTCACAACTGACCAGGACTTCCATTCGCCTCAGTCAGTCTGATTCAGCCCTGCTTGTTCTAATTGGTTTATGGATTCCATGGTCGATCACAAGACAAGAGCTCTTACAGCAAAGATAGGTGGTGGCAAAGTGCTTTTCGGTAAGGAGGGTCAAGGTCACAGGATTCGACAAGGATTCTGTTATTACAATAATCAACAAGGGTGTAGCTGTGATTATAACAGCATAACAAATATATATTTCTACAATTGATCTAATTTAGGATTCAATATCAAATAGGGTCTCAAAAATTCTAAATGTACTAGTTGTGATATGCAGGTGAATGAAGGGAAGGAGACAATATAGAGATTAGATCAGTCATTTATTACCATGGAACTTTATATCAACAGTGTCATATAATGAAGATTACAACTGATATTCTTTAGGCATTGTACAAAAGAAAATCAAACGCACTTCTCTCTTGTGTGCAGCGGAATGAATTTCACAGTTCTGCGATGGCTGCAGTCAGAAAAGTAAATATCAGGTGGTGACACGTGAAGCGTCTGATCCGCACAAATCCTTTACAGTGCAAATGAAATACACATGGCATTACGGTCTGGGATTACCAGTCTGCTGACTGCCGTTAGGCCTGCCACTATTACAACCTAATCAAGCACATGAACACACACTCTAATGGTAGGCCAGTGCCGCAAAGCCTGTTGTCCGGGGATTTTTTTTTTTTTTTACTATATGTCTAATTAACAATGATACAAATGCAAAAAAACCAAACAAATAAAAAATAGGAGAAGGATCATATCATTTGGGAAAAAATTAAAGGGAACAGATTCCATTCCAACTATACTTCGTGTTTTCAGAAATCTGATTTTATTGCCGTTTTCCTTATTGTTAAGACTGGAGTAATACAACTTATTTGGTTTCTTCAAAGCATTTAATTAATTTTTAATTTTATTAAAAAATCACGTAAAATGACATACATTTAGCTTGAGGTCAGTGACCTTGTTATGGGATTCTGCCATGTCACTTTAAGATAAAGAGTTTTTATACTTAGTCATTTGACCTAAATATTTAGCAGGGACTTTCTTTTAATATGTAGGCTACTTCCTCAGCGAGCTTTTAACAGTTCACACTCTACTTTTGTGATTACTACAAAACATTTAACCGACAAAAGCCACATTTATGAAAAGAAAATGAATACATTTAGTAAAACAGATATCATTTTAAAAAGCAGTGCAATTTCAAGATAGAATTATTTCCTTTCTTGTGATTCAAAACTGTAAAACCTAAAAATTTACTTGCAGGGAACAAAGACAATTTCATGTCTAGTGTTTTAATTCCAAAATTACAGGCTAATTAATCTCAATTATTATTATTTTTTTTAAAAGTGCACTAATTATTAATCTTTTTTAACCCTGTTTCTAACTCACCCAAGAATAGATCTTTATACAAATAACCAACCATTAGAAAATAATTTAGTAAGCCTAATTACCCAGTCTTTGCATGTTCACATTTAATACGAGCAGCAGAAGGAAGGAGAAACAGGAGGACTAGATGGAGCACAATAGTCTTTATTTCTAACCCTTTGGGAGCATAACTTGCTCTCGCCCTCAAGTGCGTTATTGCTTTGAACGTTTATTGAGAGACAGTCACGTTCATTCACACATTATCTTTCATCTGTTAGCTCAGCTGAGTAATCTTAAATATTTAGAAAATTCAATTTACGTATATTAGAAGTCGAATTCAGACATGATGACGAAAACGGTTCCATTTATCTTCCAAACACTGTGCAGAGATTCCTCCTTTGAATTATTTTTTGACAAGTGATGTCAAATTTGTGAAGTCAAAGCATAAAGGCATAGGCAGCTTATGTAGCGGAATATTTTAAACTTGAATGAAGAATACGAAGTGCAAAAAAACAGCGAAGTGGAGATAAATAGATTAGTGTGTGTGAAAGATGGCGAAATAACGCATTCCCCGTCACAAAGCAGGAGAGCAGCTGTGGACGGAGCAGGTTCCGCTCGAGTACAGACGCACAAAAGACCACTCCAACTTTCTCAGAGAGGCACTGGAAGGGACACTAGGGGAAAAAAATACCCTATCCGCTCTGAAAATATCTGAGGTAGACATTTCTTCTGCATTCAAAACTTTAAACGTAATCGCAAGAAACACGCTGGGACCTTTGACCTCATATCAGGTCCATGCCTTACATGATTGACAACCTCGTTTCAGGAAGTCCTCTCATCTCAGCTGTGGTCAAAATAAATATCTTGGGGGTTATGTGGTAAGGTTAAAGGTGGGGCACGCGACACAGCATCTTCTCTATATATACACTTGCTGAACCTGAAGATATGATTAGTGATGCCACACAAGGAGAAAACCCAAGCCCATTTACAAAAAATAAATAAATAAACCCACTATGAAACCTAGATAGAAATGGCACTTAAATTGTGACTGTAAGTCTATCATATCACGTGTTTTTCCTAACCAGCCATACTTTTTTTATTTGATACTTGCTTGTTAGGCTATATATTAATTCGCCAACCCGTCTGACCTTTTGCTGATGTGTGCACGCGGGGACTTGACAGACTGAGCTATAGTGTAACGTGCTTATTACGTAATAAACATACTAATTGTTTTACAAAATAAGTGACGCTAACGTGAATCAGCCTAAGCAACAAGTGCACAGTGAGGTGGAAGTGAGAATAGTGTTAAGGGAAGTGATTATTGTGCACATGTCACACGCCACACTTGTCGCGAGGGCCGTAAACAATCACAAGCACGCGGAACAGGTGCCAATGGAATTCAAAGCAGCTAAACTCCCGCGAAGAAACCAGGATCACGCCCTGTGACCCACCCAGGGTGTTCAGACCTCGCTACAGGTAACCTATAGAATGCGAGCAAGCGCTGTCTAATGTAACTGATTGTTTCCTATTGTTTTACGTAGGTGTACCCATTTATAAGGCTCCTTCATCTCATGCTAGGGGTTAGAATGAAAGAAAAATTAACCCTATAAGCGTATGGCCACCACGTGCTGTTTATTAGCCACTGTCACAAGTAAGATGTCCCAGCACCTGAAGGGTGCATATACATTTACATTTATTTATATTCAGAGAGGGACCAGCATTAGCCTAACTGTGCATTAAAAAAAGAAAGTCTCTATATTCGCTAAATAATTATTTGAACTTATTTTGCACATAACTTTTTCAACAGAACTAGCACTGTGCGTTTGAAATAATTTGTTAGTAAAACGGGAGAATAATCTTCCAAGCAATCAAAGCTTATTTTAAAAAAAAAATCGGGACATTTTAAGCCTATATTTTAATAAATCATATTTAGATTTTTTTAATTGATTACGTTTATTATAAGATAAATTATTAATATGATAAAACTTCTAATAGTCATTTTACCTGTTTAGCAAACTCCCAGGTAAATTTACTAAATGAGCGGAAATCGGAGAATAATTTATTGAAACGGCAAATATAGTCTAATGATCATGTTATTCAAATAGGTTTCTTTCTCTTTTTTTCAAATAAAATGGAAATCAGAACATAAAATGGTAGGCTACTAGATATTATTAACGAATTCTGGACATGTTAAAATGTTAAATTGGAATAGATAGACATAATCTGAACAGAAATTCAGAATTCAGAATAATTAATTGTGTTTTTGTTAGTTTAATCAAACATTCAGTAATGTTTACAAAATTAAGATACGCAGTTAAATTTAAACGAAATGTATTCATGTATTAAGTTAAAGGAAGTTGCATATACAATTTTGAAGTCATTAATAGAAAAACGAAAACAATTTAAAAATGTTAATCTCGTAGTTCTAACTAAATTACTTCAAAATCAGATTACTTTAGTAGAATATTCATTACAATCATGCTAGCTTCGTTTTAATAAATTGGAGGTAAGAATAAACTGGGCATAACACAAAGTGAATATTTAAATAACATGTGTCCCGACTACAACAACTGACCAACATTTAAATGGCATAAATTTAACCACTTGGAACAAAGACGTTTATGCATGGATGTAGGCTTCATTCATGGTTTTCTGTCAGGGTTTAACAAAATACAATACAGACAGACTAATGCATAATATTACTCATACATATTTTTACAAAAATAATAAAGCTTTATATATAATAAAGCTATATATATATATATATACACACACAAACGTTTTTCAATGAGTCAATCAGTTAATTAATCTAAATGAAATTTAGGCTTCTTATACCACATCAAACATGAAGAAAATGTATTTATTACAATTCGTAATAGTGTAGACAAGTTTTTTTTCTTTTCCCTTTCGTAAAAGTTACTGACAACCGGTCACAAACCAATTTGAGAAAATGCGTTTGATCCGTGATGTTAATGAAATATAATCTGGGCTGACACCTCTGAGAGGCACTCTAAATGCGTGTTTTCACGGAGAGAAAATGCTTGGTATTTGTGAAAGTGAAAATGCACCTGTGGCACTTTCTTGCATTTGGAAAGACAATCGACATTAAACGTTTACAAATATTTTAAGCATCATCACAGATTTTTTACGTTAGTTGAGGGGAAAAAGGTCTAACCACGCAAAAACGTTTCGTCTCTCCGATTCACTGAAATCTAAGAAGTGGGATGAGAGAAACAAGGCTAAAGCTTTGACTGTCAATGAAGCCATTTTCTCCAAAAAAGGGTCTCAAGATGGGAGCAGCATTCAATTAACTTGATCCCATCTAAAGAGCCTTAATTAGGTTTGTGGAGGACGCCACATGCACGGTGGGTCAGGGACAGCGAGACTGTGTCGACTGAAAGGAGACTTATTTACGCCAGGACGATCAGACGCTTTAGAATTAAAGGCATTAAAACCTATCAACTCTATCCTCCCGGCGTTTTCAAAGTGTCCACTCTGCTAGGATCCGGACCCCGACAGTTCCCTGGCTTTGATGGAGGAATCTGGATTTAAAACAAGAAGCATCAGTCATGCATTTAGACCAATACCCACAGAGGTATTGGTTGCACTTTTTTTGGTATTGGACCAAATATTCAGCGGTGGATTGCAGACATAAGTCGCGTTTCTCAGGTATGGATTCCTTCCAATCGTTACATTTAAAGAGCTTTACAAAAAAAGATATATGTTTGTAGCATCGAAAGTAACTGTCATCGTGTCATTGCAGATCCGAGTGGTGTTGGCTGGGTTGGATCCTGCCCTGCATGGTGTCAGGACTCATATCGCTGGTGTGCTTTGACTGACCGTGTTAGGATGAGTGTTTGTGATTTTCTGAGAGCAAGACAGTGTGTGTGTGTGTGTGTGTGTGTGTGTGTGTGAGAGAGAGAGAGAGAGAGAGAGAGAGAGAGAGAGAGAGAGAAAGCGAGAGAGAGAGAGTTGAGGTGGGTGTGTTATCCTTTGTATCAGGCTGCAAGCTCCATGATCACCAAGGCGCGCGCACACACACACACACACCATCGCGTCCATTCACAAATCGAGTCAGCGCGTCAGCACCTATTGTAGTGACTGAGCCAGTGGCATATACTGTGTGTTGGGAGCACAAGAGAGTCCAAAGACAACACACAGTGGGTCAAACACTAAGCACTTCCAGTCTAAACTGGTACAAAACATTGATTTAAATAAAAAAAAATACGCCCTATATGCTGACTATCACATATTGATAGGCCTAGGAAGCTCTTAGCCTTATACTGGACACTTTGCAAGAGCAAACGGCACATCACCTTCACACCTTTGCTGTGGGACAATAGTTTGAGCTATTTTTGTATTTTTATTTAATAATTATAATTTATATATTTTTAAGTAGCCTATGCATATTGACAAGTGTGTCTGTTTGGATATTGCAATTAAAAATAATAATAATAAATAATAGTAAATAAAGAATAATAAAAATTATTCTGAGTTATTTCGTTATTTCCTCTGAATCCGTGCTTGTGTTTACACATTTATGCTTGGAAAACACGTTTGCTTTCCAAGTGTGATTAGTGTTTGCATATTCCTCCTTACAAACAAGAAAATGCTACATAGACTATTCATAACTAATATAATAGTTTAATTCATGTTTAGACTTTTTCCCGTTTGGTCAATGTAAATAGCATCAATGAACGATATTTTGTCTATCACGCAAAACAGGCAAACATTACTTCGCATAGCTAAATAAATAAATATAAAAACATAAATTAAACTCTTTGCTAAAGTAGCCTATCCCTATCACCAAAGCTTACTTTAAACAATGTAAACACAGAAAAATATCTTTGATTATCTAAGAACGAAAGTTATTGATTAACCTCAGTAAACAAAAATGTCAGCGAGAATCGGTTTACAAACAAGGCCGTTATTCTAGGCTACTTAATTGACACTGTGCCATTAATATTTTCTTCGGTGCTCCAATTGTGGATGTTTTTTAGGTGCAAAGCAAACAGAATGATTCATAAATATATCGCCTTATGTAGAAAATATTTAATTTTTCTGTACGTGTTCAGGAAGATGTAATTGTCAAACAGACCTCAGTTTTGACATAACGGCGCAGTGAAATCTTTTTTTTTTTTTTTTTTTTTTTTTTGATGAATAAGGATAAGTAAATGAAGTGTCCCCAGGGTGAGCTATATTCTGGAGACCAACATATAGACAAGATGCGCACGTGAACGCCCGTGTGCACGACTGACATGTCACAGACAACACAAAAGACGAAATACTGATGTCATATCAAAGCAAATAAAAACATCAACGTATAGACTTAACCCTATGCACAGGGTTTCACTATTGGTGCCGCTGCTGACATGTTTACCTTAAAGCACCCTAAGAGCCGCTATAGTGTGAAATTAACGTGATATGAAATAACTGCATGAGCCTGCCTGAAATAGCACCATAGTGTAATTCATCATATGATGTAAGATACAGAGCGTAAAATGTTGAATATTCAAGATTTACCCTAGATGCACTTTAGAAAGCTATATTTATTGCTGATGATCTTCTTTTTGCTGTATAACAGCCTCTTAACTGTTATGGGAGGGGACGCCTCATATTGGTTCGTGACATCACAGGATACAGAGGATGAAGCAGCAGAAGTGGAGGGTAAATGAGGAGACAGGGATGCTTCATTTATGGAACATCGTTGATCTAATGCATTGCTGTTTTATTTTAATTAGATAAGTTCTGGCTTTAACAATCATAACATGTAGGCTAACTGTTGTGATTTGCATGTCTGATAAGGAATCTATTCTACGCGCAAAACAAAATAATTGCGTAAAAAGCAATTCGCTCTTATGCCAGGGCGAGCGTTTCAGCCCTGACTGTAGCAAAAGAGAGACAGTGATAGAGGGCAGGCCAGGGCGCTTGCGATTTGTCAACCGCTCTATTGTCTTTCAACCATTCCGCGCATAGAGTGAGTCTACGAGTCTACGGTGAATTTCTTGCGGGTGATTAAAACCGCTGTAAAAGAATGCTCTCTTGTCATTAAAGCCAATGCATCCTTGAAGACCCTTAGATTAGAGCCGTGTCCATTCCACTTTTGAGAAAGGCTGTACAACAGGCCAGTGGCTATTGAACCGCCATGGACCATTCACATGGCTGTTGTCGGGGGATCTCCATCATGCAACAATAGGCCATCAATATGAATGTAGCAAATATAAAAAACATGACTAAAAATATTTTGCCCATAGTTTATTCCCCCTAACAAAATAATTAATGTTCACAATAAAACAAAATAACCCACAATGAACAGCAAATATATATACATATATATTCAGACTGTTAATTAAAACAAAAAAAAACATATATATTGTTATTAAAAGGTGGGAAATCATGAAAAATATAGAAAAAAACTTGCCTTTTTAAGTGGCATTAAAATAAGGTGGTTAGGCAGATGATATAAACCAATTTGTAAAGAGACTGCACGCTCTTGGCTCGCCACAGAAACTTCCTAATGAGAAATGCAATCACAGAAGGCCTCTTGAGAAACCTCTTTAGTTAGAAAAGCTATAGCTACTGCACTTTCATTATGAGAAGCTAACCACCTAAACCGGCAGCTCCAACAAGGTGATGTCCTTACAAACGTTATACTAAGGGCATGAGGGTTGATGCTAATGTTGATTTCGTTGTGCTATAGGCTGTAAAGGTCACAGCCAGTGTAGCCCAATGTTTAGGCTCCTTAGGCGCGATTAATATACGTAATGACTCTAGGCTGCCTGATTAAGAATAAAGAATGAAATGAATCCGAATCACAATGATGTGCACGATGCATTTGCTGCTCCTTGGTACCTGGAGAGCGCGAGACAGTAACCGTATCTGCAATACAAGGCATTGGGCATTCAGCCGTTGCCAGAGCTCCTAGGCTCTGGTTAAACCTTATGAACGAGTGAAAGAGAAGTTCTACTATTTCTTTTTTGGCGCGACTAAACGCAAATTAACATTTTTTGAAATACTATATTATGTTTAAAGAGCCATTGGCATCTGTCCAAAGAAATATGCATCCAATCATCATTACCATTGAAATATTGACTGTTCGTGTCTATAGCCTAGATGAAGAACCCTCGGTATGTATTTCTTTTAGTTTACTTTTTCAGTTTTGTATGCAGTGTATAGTGCGTATAAATAGTGCGTAGGCCTACTCATGATTCTGTAACAGGCTAATAATGCCGAAAATCTTTATCGCTGTAAATCATGCCAAATTGAATAAAATTGCTCTGAATGTTGAGAAATCTGAATTTCGCCTACTACTCTTCCATAAAAAGTCATCACACATCAAGAAAACAGTACTGGTTGTTATGGCTTTGGAACACCATGCACACCATTGCGGAACGATGTTGCCTCCGCACGTTTTGGTTGAACACATGGTATTTTAGGCTCCATTACACAAAGCTGCAATGTAAATAATACAATAAGATGTTTTCCCTTCTCAGTAAACTTAACATAACTCAATGATATCAGTATAGTACAAAAAAATAAGATTAAATAAAAAAATCGGATTTTAAAATCTGTAGGTTCGTGAGTGCATTCGGAGAGTTAGTTGATGACCAAACCTGGGTAAATGATAGCCTACAAAAAACATGCACAGCACACATAGTTACCCTACAAGTAAACCTCTATGATTAAAACGTGAAGACCGTGTTCAGTATGCAAGCTGCGTTTTTGGCACTGCCTGAATTTGTATTTTGGTGAAGTACTGTGTCTTTAAATGTGCAAGGATGAGTGTTGTCTGTTACTCTCGAATCAGGGTCATGTGACTAGATCTTGACTATTCTATTGGTCAAAGGCACGTGTCTAGGATACCGGAGTGTAACGTCACTGGGGGCTCGTATTAAAAATAAGAACAAAAATCCGGAGTGAAAGTATTTCAGGAGCAGTTAGGAGCCCCACTTCTCTGTCCTCAGAGTGGCCACTAACCTCCCGATAGTTGCATTGCGCAGAAAACAAATAGCATCCAACTGGCAGGTTACGGTTCATCAACCTTAAACAGAAAAAAAATCGTGATTGGAAGGCGTAACTATGTTTTTCCTTTGTGACCACGGTGCGCAAAGGTTTTTTACTGTCGCTAAAGCTCACTGACAGATTTTCTTGCTCAGTTCTGAAATTTTCCTGAAGTGAACAAAGTGGACGGAGTCGCCCGTGGAGTGGGGTGCGACTGCCTGAGTGCTGGAGAGCGATAAAGGGTTAAGGACGGAAAGTGGAAAGTGTGTCTCAGCATGGATGAGAATGAGCAGAGCGCAAGAGACGCGGAGCAACGAGGAGCGGCGGACGAGTCCAACAGTGCCATACGACCCCTTCTGCAAGCTCCAGGGAACCTGCAGCTCCCGCACCGCATCACAAACTTCTTCATCGACAACATCCTGCGACCGGACTTTGGCCGCAAGAAAGAAGCGAACATCACGCGCGATGAGGGCAATCTCGGCGCGCGAGAGAATCTCAACCCTACGGGTCCTAGCACGGGACAGGTGGTAAGTACTGTACCAGCGGAGGGGACTTCTACACACACCAGCAGCGGAGGAAAGAAGGCAGAGATAGAGAGCGAAGAGCCCCTGAAGACCCGCGGGGAGAATGTGGATCAGTGCCTGGGTTCAGAGTCGGATAGTTCACAGTCCAATTCAAGCGGACAACTTAGCCAGCCTATGCTGTGGCCCGCTTGGGTTTACTGCACACGATACTCGGACAGACCGTCGTCAGGTAGTACGTTTTCCCTTATTTACTTTTGCCATGTGCCAGGAAACCTGTTAAATACATGCAAAGTACAGAAAGTTCTACTCTGCACTATATTCTGATCACGTCCATCCAACATTTAGAGGGCTATGTAATTTTAAAACAAACTCAATAAGCTGTAATAGCCTAAAAACCGCCAAATACTTAAACACATGATTAATTTTACTAAAGATATCGGATGAACCAAAATCATATATTTTTTTTAAACATTTAGGCCCAATACTGGACCAGTTACGATGGGATTTTATGCTATCTAAAAGTAGCCTGAACGATGCTTAAGATCAAATCAAAACGTGAAGAAAAGTATACAAAAGTAATTCGAACAAAATTTACGTCAAAACGACCAAACTTAGCCTATTGTTTATGAGTTATTCTTAATGGCCGATTTGAATTTTTCTTTCATTTCAATTTCATATCGTTTGCTTACGGATTGGGAATGATCGCCTAATGTTGTCCACCTATTTTTTTATCCTTTTAACGAAGAGATTGAGAAACAGAATGTGTCGAAATGGATCGGCTGTTATAAAGAAGTAAATAAAATATCACAGAAACGCAGTTTTAACGTTGAATAGTTGTACAGGAGAGGTTTTGCCCCGTGAGCCTTTCGTCTTTGTTGATATTTCATTAGCATATTTTTGACAATGGAGCAGGCCTCGTATCTACTATATTGTGAGTAAGCAGTTGCTTTTGAGTGCTTGTGTGTAGTAAAGTAGCCTACATTTCCTAACTTTAACATTTAACTAAAATTGTAGTTATATAATTTCAAAACAAAAGAAAGCGATATGTGCGTAGCTACATAGCTAATAGCGCAAACTCGAGCAAGAATCGTCATTTAGACTAGTCCGTCGAAATTACTTTAGGCTATCTACTTTTAAAAATATCTACGTTCAACCTCTAATCGCAACAAAATTATCACCTCTCATTCACGCTACTGCTTAAAATAAAGAGCGGAATGCTGTCTAAAAACCTACTTTTTTTTTAGCTAAGAGAGGGCGGATTTAATAGCCTACGAAGTCTATCATTTTATTTTCGTTCATAGAAGTGAATCAACTTAGCCTGTTTCGTACATTGTGGCGCCAGATTTCGCGTTGAAATGTATGCTACATTAAAGTCAACGTCTTCTCTTGTTAAAAGCACGCTATTTTTATCCAAATGGTCACGAAATTATTATTCAACTGCATTCGGAGCGTTTTAGCCGTGGTAAAGCAATTTTAATATTTTTTCTTAGACTGCTCTCGACTAAACACTAGCCTAGTTGTGATGTCGAATGGGTTAATTTCACGTAGCCTATCATCGCCATATTACCTCACTCATACCATTTACATACCTTACATACTTTTTTTTTTTTTATATATAAAAATAAAATGTCCAATGTGGAGCAAGGCGAATTCCTGATTAATATTCTGCTTCATCTCTGAGGTTTCCCGCATTGGGTTACCTATTAATGTAGCCTCCACTGAGCGACATGCACATGCAGAGAGAGAGAGAGAGATCCATACTGCTCACACCCAAATGTGACGCAAAATAAATTAATAAATAAATAAAGCCTACGTAAAACAGATTTATAAATTATAACTGCGTTGAAAATGTTTACAGCCCCCAACTCTTCAAGACCACTCATGAACACACAGAAAATATTGGTACAATTTGTGTTTCTTTCTTATAACGGTCTGTTATTTCCTCCACACACGCAGGTCCTAGATCTCGTAAACCAAAGAAGAAAAACGCAAGTAAAGAGGACAAACGTCCGCGGACGGCCTTCACGGCGGAGCAGCTCCAGAGACTCAAGGCCGAGTTCCAGACCAACCGCTACCTGACCGAGCAGCGACGGCAGAGTCTGGCGCAGGAGCTGGGACTCAACGAATCACAGATCAAGATCTGGTTCCAGAATAAGAGGGCCAAAATAAAAAAAGCCAGCGGCACCAAGAACACTCTGGCATTGCACCTGATGGCGCAGGGACTGTACAACCACAGCACCACGTCAAAGGAAGACAAATCAGACAGTGACTGAGACAGAGAAAGTGGGGAGGGGTGGATGCGATGGGTGGGGTGGAGGGTTTTGGGGGGGGGGGGGTGCAAGGTTATATTTACAATGCAATAATTCAAAAAAATAAAGGGCCAGTTAATAAATATACCAGCATTACTGATGTTAAATAGAGGCTATATCGAATTATGTCAAAAATACATTTATTGAATACAATTCTCTTATAATGTAATGGTCATATAATTTCAAAAATAGGCTATATGGGTGTCGTTTTTTTGCACTTGGGCAGAGAGAGTGGCTCTCTTTAAGAAACAAGTGTTTTTATCGTTCTTCTTTGTCATGCTGTCACTAGAACCAAGCGTTTTCCACGATTAACACAACGGCCGTTTATGTAATAGCCTACATTTATTAGTTATGTTGAGAGAAAAAAAGCGAAAACCTTGCTTAAGTCCAAAGAGTCTTTTCTGCTGCATCCAGGCAACTGTGAGTACTATGAAATGCATCTTATTTCCAAGTATATCGTATTTGATTTGATGTTTTATACTAAATGGACGCAGCAATCGTCGGATGTCAGCAGGATTTTTTTAAACAAACAAAAAGAAAAAGAAAAAACACTGTTCTTTTTATTGTAAATAAATTCACAATTTTAGCCTGGTTAATTATAATGAGTGAATTGGGTATGATGGGGTGGGGGGGGGGGGGGGGGGGGGGGGGGCGGCTCAAACCCGTCGTTAACAACAGTGCATTATGTTGTATAGGTTGTCTGGTTGGACTACCATGTGAAATAGCCTAACATATACGAAATAACATTGGATTAACCTTCATAGCCTGGGCAAAACATTTCAACTAGGTGCGCTAAATAAATAAAGAAATGTACCACAGCGTCTTAAATCGCATAGGCCTACATAGTTTTTATAAAAGAGCAATATAATCATCTTTTGTAGCAAAGTATGTTTTAATCATCATAATGCTGCCTATAAACGTGTAGCACTGACAATGATTTCGCTTATGCGCACTCTTGACAAAAGCCAGGGTAAGCGCCACAACACATCACAGAAATATAAACAGATATATAGATATACAGTTTTCTCTCTCTATATATATATAAACACACACAACTATGGAATAAAAAATAAGCAAACCAGCTGTTTACTGTATGACAGATGTTAAAATACTGTTTTAATGTTGACTTCATATTTGTTATGTATTTATATAGATTATATTAAGAAAAAAAAAAAACTTTATTCAATGACCGGTGTTGCTTTTTATGTGAGAGTAGATTTCTAAGGTGTTTAAATTGCTTATTTATATTGCAATAACTTCTTTATGTGAATGAAGCGGTATTGGGGCCTTTGCATGAAAGCTGCAAATTGTCATATTAGGGCATATTCACGCGTGTTTAGAAAAGTAAAAAAGGAATGATCGAGATTTAAGTTGCAGACTGTATCCATATACCAAATTGTGGAGTTTTTACTTTTTGAATCTTTTTTTTGTTTTATACCTAAAAGAGTGTGTGACTATATAGCCACCAAACTTAACACACTTTGCCTTACAAGTTCAAGTGCGAACTTAATAACACAGAACTGTGCCGAATCAGAGAAACAGTATTAGTTCAATTGCATACGAGCATATCTATGAATATGGCCTTCTATCTGATATACGACCTAATGAATTTACTCATCAGCGAAGATCTATCTATAAAAGCTATGTTGAAAGCTTAAATGAAAAAAAATAATAGTAAAAAATGAGATAATACAATGCTATTTTTATTTTGTGTTTACAGGTAATGTTTGTTATATGTGTAAATAATTTGTATCACGTACGTATTAATTGTGTAATTAACTGCCTCCTGAAATCTTGATAAGAATTAAATAAACAATAAGAATAATAATTCTCAATGTTTCGTTAGCTTCTTTATTTTCTTCTACTGTGAGATTGAAGAACTATCTCGCGCTCTAGCCTTATCTTGCTCTTTGGTTGAAAAGAACGTGCCACAGTCTAGTCTCATCAAATGGGAGCTGAGCCCAGCGGACATGACGTCACACCGTTGGCACACAAAGCTTTACCAAATCAGGAGTGAGTCGCTAATGCACCAGCAGTAAGGCATTTGAGAAGCACTGCAGATATCCATAAAGCTTATCCAACAATCACCATCAAACACATGTTCCTTTGGGTGTTTTTTCTTTTCTTTTCTTTTCTTTTTTTCTTTTATTTACTTTTTTTGAAATCTCTGCATCTGTAGCCTACTAAATCTCTGCATGGGCGATTTTTTGTTGTAAAACTTTACCCTGTGCATGCACCGTGAATGGGACGAAAGAAACAGAGTCATTGCCAGAGAGACTGATAATTAATGGATGACTTTATTCCATAACTAGCCTTTGAAATCACTCAAAGTAGCCTATCGATTGCAAATTTACAAACACTGTAAAACGTATATTTGCATGTTTGCTTCAAACTTACTGAAATGTTTACACAAGAGAGAAAAAAACTCCCAGCCATGCTTATTCATAACAAAATTAAGAACATCTATGTTCGGGGAGACGGGGACTGTGTACAGCTTTTCAGTTGGGGAAAAAAATCTATTAATTTTATTTTATTTTATTAATAAATAAAAAGTTCCCATTACGTAGCAAACAAATTAGACTATTACTAGTTTTATTTAGACCTTGGGCAGAAATTATGATTTTGGATAATGAATAGGCCTACAGCTTTTTTAGAAAACACAATTTCTAATAATTCCTGCCAAAATATAGCTAATAGGAACAACCTCTGCTTTTGACGAAAGCATTAATTAATTAACAACCGTTGTTGGTATTATTTAAAACCACTGCTACGCATTTATTTTATTTTATTAATTTATTTTAATTTACAGGGCGCTTTATTATAAACCGGACAACAACAACAACAACAAAAAAAACTAAATTTATAATTCAGAAAAATTACATTGATAATTTAAAATCACAAACATAACCTTCAATCACCAGACGAAATATACAAGCCTATATCAGCGTAATAAGGAGTGTCTTTGATCAAAAGTGTTCCGCAAATCAAATAAGCTAACTGTAGCCTATATTCAAAATATAAAAGGGTTGAGGGCAGATTTTTTTTAAACCATTTGAATGAAATAGTAAAAAGTAGGCCTACACTTTTTGATCAAATAAAAAGTAAATACATTTTTTATTTAATGTAGGCTAATGAAAACAAATGCATTTGTGGTAAAAACTAAATGTCACTTGTATTGTTTAGATGTGGAGTACAACAAACTTCATATAAACTTCTTAGACCACTTAACACAACATCCTAAATTATTAACAAACCAACTATAAACTGAATAGACCATGTGATACAATGCTCTACCATATCTGCAGACCAACAATTATGTTATTTATATACAAAATAAACTGAAAGCAGGAAATTTGCCATAAAAAAGACAAAGTGACCTAACAATGTTTTTCGGTGACGATTCAAACCAATGTTTGCCTCAGAGCTGCCGGAGATCCCAGCCATTCAACAGCAATCAACACAGCACTCAAGACATGCCCTTTTTATATCAGTTAGGTAAGTCACTCAAACAGTAACTTGACTTTCCCTAAAATATGTAAATGATCTTCATTTAAAAAAAAGAAAAAAAAGAATCATCTGATCATGGTCTACCTGTCCTCTGGGGGGAGGTGAAGGGGGGCACAGACAACTGGCATTTCCCATGCACTGACCTGCTCAATGACAATGCCTCATCTACATTTCTTTTCTAGCGCCACTTGTATGAGGAAGTGATGCCCAATGGTCGAGGGGAGAGGTCCCTGACTGGCTTTCAATAGAGCAGAAGTATGTGTGTTTGTGTGAGCAAAGTAATGAGAGAGACAGACAGAGAGTGAGAGAGAGAGAGGGAGAGAAAGAGATTTAGAGACAGAGAGAGAGAGAGAAAGAAACCCCAAATGAAGGTCAAAACCTCCTGTCATGGCTGCAGGTGGCTCATTTCCTCTGCAAGGAACAGTCCCCAGTTCTGCCCACACCTCCTTCAGCTCTCGCTTTCTTCACCTTACACCCACATTTAACTTCCTCCATCGCACACACATACACTTTATTTATATAATTACCCTTCAACTTTCATCTCAAATTCATATACGCTGCAGAAGGTAGTTTAAGTGTAAACTGCGCACACAGAAAAGCTCATCAGAAGATTGTAGAGTAAGAAAGTACCCTGTTGTCAATGACTGAAAACTGCAGTCACAACAGGTTGTATTTACACTGCGAAGATACATTTCTGGTCACGTCAGAGTGCTTTCATTAAAGGCGCCATTCATTTATATGTTATCAAATTATACAAGTTTCTTTCAAACTTCAAGTTGGCCTGATATCATGACAACTCAGACAAACAACAGAAAAGCCTGAGGTGGAGGGAAAGTATCAGAATACGGATGTCTACTCGTCTGCTTTCCATACAAAAGATCCACACACCCTCGACCCCCCCAAACTCTCCAAACACTCCCACTGTGCTTTTCTGCCCCGAGTTCTCCAAACCCTTCCTATGGACCACTGAGGAATGCGCCTGCGAGGTTCGGAAACGTCATTAAAGGAGTGAGGGATGCAAATGGAGGACAAAAGGGATGACATCAGGCCGATTTCACACCAGGCCCTCGGATGGCCAGACCCAAGCCAGGGTCCTCACTACGCACGGCAGATCAAAAAGACTGCTGCACATACGCAGACCGGTCCGGCAAAGCAACGAAAGGGATGGTAAAGAATGCTAATCCGCAGGACAAATATATTTTAATCTCGTTACAACACAATGGTTAATGCTGCAGCTAGTTGATGGGAAAAGAGCATCTCATATCTGACCTCAACTCTAGTGTATCTGATACAGGTGCACACCTATATAACAACTTTAACTCTCAGACTACACAAGACTTTCACTGAGATTCAGTGGAAGACCATTCAAGCTACCTTCAGATGCTTCACAGAACTTCCCCTGACTAAATCCATAATGAGAGAATATAGTAATAAGATGGAGTCAGTTCCATCATAACATATTTCCAAAGTAATATCATAAATAAATCCATTCAGGACCATCTTCTTCCACAGCGTACTGTTTTTAGAAAGCAACACACACACACACACACACACACACACACACACAGAAATACACACATACACAGGGGTTGGTTTTTCATTTAGGGGAAAGCTCCACTGGTGGTGTCAGTGACCTCTACTGAAACCCCAGCAGGACTCTGACATGCAAAGGAAATGAGTCTGAGTGAATGAGTGTGAGTGTGTGTCTGTGTCTATCTCCTGAGCACCTTGGTAACTCTTGATCTCTCATGTATGGAACTCCGGCACTGGGCTCCTAAGAAGTCAACTCAGAGGACAAAAGGAAGCAGAGGCATTGAAACTCCAGTCTCTTGCTCTTTCTCGCTCCGTCTCTCTCTTAAGTCTCACACACACATACCAGCACCACCACCACAAGGGTTACACCAAATAAAATTTTAAAGAAGCCTAATGAGAAATATTAATGTCATGTAAGGTACAAGTATCAGTCACTGAAGTTAGTGACTGGCATGTGCACCCGTTAACAGTGAGTTCAGAGTTAAATCAATATGAACAGCTCCAAAGTTTAAAATAAGTTCATGGAGACCACAATATACAGGTTTTTACCTGTCCACTAAAAAGTTTAATTAATATATAAACAATTGTACTCATGGAGACATAGATGAATATATATTACACTATGGTTCAAGGGTCAGCAGGATTAAAAAAAAACACTTATTCAGCAAATATGCTATAAAATGGATGTGACAGCAATGAAATTCATAATATATACTTATTATATTATTAATAAGTGATTTCTTAAAATAAATTAAGTTCTCTTGAACCTTTTATTCGTCAGTTTCCACAAAAATATTAAGCAACACAACTGCAATTTTTTCAACAATGATAATAATAACAAAATGCATCATGAAAAGCAAATCAGTAGAACGATTTCTTAAGGATCATGTGGCACTGAAGACGGAAGGAATAAGTTACATTTTATCATATATTTAAGCAGAAAACAGTTAAGTAAATTGTGAAAATACTTCAAAATATTACTGAATCTGCCTTGGGATTTGGTATTAATAAAACAGCATTGCTAAAAAATATTCCATAAGTTTCTTTTACAAAAAACAAAAAAACAAAACACTGATTGGGCCTTAATAAATCAAAAATTAAACAAATGTATTGTTATTTAAAAACAAAAGTACAATTCAAGTATTCTGATGCAGACATGTTAACATTTACTGTAGTAAAATATTTTAAATCACTCAACTGAGCTAGTGAAGGTTACATTTAAAGTTTGTTCAGTGTCTAGAGAAGCACACCACAAAATTATAATTAAAATTAAAGCTGCAAGCAGCGATGAACGGGCCCTCGCACCCGGGCTCACCGGCAGCGAGTGGCTTTAGTTAATAGGTGAACGGTGAGAAATATGCGTTTAAACTCATAAATATAAGTAGAATATATCAATGTTTATTCCATATATGTGCCAATCTTCCTGTTGCCAGCAGGTGGCGCTATCATTATAATGGAATATTGGCCTTCAGATGTGTTCAGGGAAGGACTTTTATCGAACATCTGAGGTTTGGGGAGGATTGGACATTTTATGCCTGAGTTACAACAACATCCTATTTCATGGCGAAACAATGAAATTTGTCAGGCCGCCATGGACACGCCCTTTAACGAAACCTCAAGATCTTCGCAATTTAAGATCGCAAAAGGCTTTAGATTACACTGACCAAGTTTGGTGTTGATCTGAATAAATATCTAGGAGGAGTTCGTTAAAGTACAACCCCTGAAAATGGCCAAAACAACACTAATTTTGCAGAGAATATTCCAAATAACTGACTTCCTGTTGGGATTCGGACTTCGTACCAAGAGACTTTTTCGTAGATATTGGTGTGTTACATATGTGTACCGATTTTTGTACATGTACGTGAAACATAGCTCAAGGCGCACTCCGTTTAAAGTGTATACGCACTCCGTTGAAAGTGTATAGGTGGCGCTATTGAGCCATTTTGCCACACTCGATGGAATATTGGCCTTCAGATCTGTCCAGGCCAGGACCCTTATCACACAAGTGAAGTTTGGGCAAGATCGGACATTTTATGCCTGAGTTATAACATCTTTTATTCCCATGGCGAGACATTGAACTTCATCACGGCGCCATGGACACACCTTTTAACAAAAACTCAAGATCTTCACAACTAAACATCACACAGGTCTTTAGATTAGACTGACCACAAAAAAGACATTGATGTCATAAAATTTCTAGGAGTAGTTTGTCGCAGTGTAAAATATGTAACTTCCTGTTGCCAATAGGTGGCGCTATGACTATAACTGAATATTGGCATGTAGATCTGTTCAGGTCAAGAGTCTTATCCAACATGTGAAGTTTGGGGCAGATTGGACATTGTATGTCTGAGTTACAGCAACTTCCTTTTTCATGGCGAAACATCGAAATTTGTCAGGCCGCCATGGACCCGCCCTTTAACGCAACCTCAAGTCCTTCGCAATTTATTATCGCAAAGGGCTTTAGATTACACTGACCAAGTTTGGTGTTGATCTGAATAAATCTCTAGGAGGAGTTCGTTAAAGTACAACCCCTGAAAATGGCAAAAACAACAGCAATTTTGAAGGGAAAATTCAAAATAACCGACTTCCTGTTGGGATCCGGATTTCGTACCAAGAGACTTTTTTGTAGGTATTGGAGTGTTACATGTGTGTACCAATTTTTGTACATGTACGTGAAACATAGCTCGAGGCGCACTCCGTTGAAAGTGTATAGGTGGCGCTATAGAGCCATTCTGCCACACCCGGTGGAATATTGGCCTGAAGATCTGTTCAGGCCAGGACTCTTATCACACATGTGAAGTTTGGGGAAGATCGGACATCTTATGCCTGAGTTATAACATCTTTTATTCGCATGGCGAGACATCGAACTTCGTTGCGGCGCCATGAACAAGCCTTTTAACGAAAACTCAAGATCTTCACAACTGAACATCGCACAGGCCTTTAGATTAGACTGACCACAAAAAAGACATTGATGTCATAAAATTTCTAGGAGTAGTTCGTCGCAGCGTAAAATATGTCACTTCCTGTTGCCAATAGGTGGCGCTATGACTATAACTGAATATGGGCATGTCAATCTGTTCAGGTTCGGAGTCTCATCAAACATGTGAAGTTTGGGGCAGATTGGTCATTGTATGTGTGAGTTATAGCAACTTCATTTTTCATGGCGAATCATCGAAATTCGCCAGGCCGCCACGGACACGCCCTTCAACGAAAAGTCAGGATCTTCGCAATTTAACATCGCAAAAGCCTTTAGATTAGGCATACCAAATTTGGTGTTGATTTGAAGAACTCTCTAGGAGGAGTTCGTTAAAATACAACACATGGAAATGACCAAAATTACACAAAATATGCTCATAATATTAAAAATAACCGACTTCCTGTTGGGTTTAGAATTTCGCTCCAAGAGTCTTTTTTGTAGGTATTGGTGTGTTACATATGTGTGCCAATTTTCGTGCATGTACGTGAAACATAGCTGGAAGGCTGTTGATTTTCTTGGTATAGGTGGCGCTGTCGAGCCATTTTGCCACACCCTCTTCTGAATCCTATATCAGACGAAAATTTTCACCAGGTTTGACGCGTGTGCAAAGTTTCATGACTTTTTGAGCATGTTAAAGCCCTCAAAAATGCGATTCATTCGGGAGAAGAAGAAGAAGAAGAAGAAGAAGAATAATAATAATAAAAAACAAAGCAGATACAAGAGGGTCCTCGCACCTCGGTGCTCGGGCCCTAATAACTACAATTTACAAAAAAACTTTCAAATCTGACTTCAATGCAAATGAGACCAGGGCAAATTTAAAATCTTACTGGACAACTGAGAAGATCTGGATGTTCTTCTGTTTACTTCTGTCATCAAACAGGGAGACATATCATTAATTCAATCTAATATAAAGTTAATCAAAAGCTCAAAAGCGTCATTGTGGCTCTTCGCTTTGGAAACAAACTGAGTGGCTGACCTTTCCGGAATGGTTACTGTCATCTTTCTAATACAGCACAGCGACTTTTGACCTTATACTGTACAACATTTGGAGACATAATTGGCCGTGACTCCAACTAACCATGAGCAGGACAAAATAACCATTTAACATATTCTATTCAGTTTAAAGGTCTACAAATATTAAGCGATTGATGTGTGTATGCTAGCTCCTTCCTGATATAAAAAACATGTCAGTACATGTTTAAACTTAGTTTTAATGCACATAAAAATCAAAAACTAAATGCCTGTGGATTTCCTTTTTTACAATTGAGCATACACTACAAGCACTCATTATAAATGTAAATAATAAAATCAGTAGAGTGCATCTAAAATGATGGTGAGTTGTGCTTATTAAGAAAAGCTGTATTTCTGCAGCAAATGGATGAGCCTTTAAGAAATAATAAAAGGAAAAAATACACAGTTATCAAACTTGAGGCTCAATTATATCTTGATATATTTATCCGGATAATACATAAAGATTTCATTTATTAAAATGACAAGTGATATATATTTAAAGAAGACATTTGTCAAATTAAACAAGCTTGAACAAACAGATTAAATCTGACATTAAGAACAATTCTAACATTGTTTTATCACAGTGTTGATCATTTGGGCAACTTGTCAAAAGAACTATAACTTATTGTAACATCAGCTTAAGCAAAAAACAGTTAATATTATACTGATTTTTACAAATTTCCTATATATCTGTATTGAAGGAGGATAAAAAGGCACAACTCTGTTCTGCTTCAGTGATGGTGGAAATAGTGAGAGAAAGAAAGTAAGAGCAGAGATCAAGTACTTTATAGAAAGTGAGGGAGAGAATAACAGTAAAAAGAGATATACATACAATCACTATTATTATTGCTACCTGTATCATCTCTGCAGGCACATCAGCTCTGTTCCTCTTCACTATCCTGTGACAAACAGACAAATTCACAAAAAGAACAGCAGTGAGACACATCAGTGCAAAATACGACCAATGCAGAATTGATATTCAGTAGCACCATATAAAAGTACAGCATTCAAGAGTGTAATTTTCAGTCCGACATGCAGTGATCTGTTCATTTGAACTGTCGAGCTCCATTTTATCATAAACTCAAACTGGAAAACAGGGTGGGTCACATGTTTTCCACAGAATAACCTTCACATATCCTCTTAACATACACGAACGCATTCAGTGAGACTCAAAATCAGAGAGGGCAGAGACAACACGTCTGCTCCATTATAGTATAGTCAGGGGGATATTACATCCTTCGTGGACCTGCCCTGCCTCTCTCTGCTGTGCTGGCAAAGCCAAGCACAAGACAGGCAAACAAACTGGCTCACTGTTTAGACTGTTTCCTGGTTACTATGATTTAATTAGACACTTTAGTGAGTTAAACTTTGCCATAGTGTCTAAAATAACATGCTTTGTCTACAAATGTAGAAACTTAGTTATACGGCACATAACTACAATCGGAGTACCTTCATAAAAAGCATAATTAAGGAATTAATGGCTCAGCGAGGCAGGAGAAAATGCAGTAGATGATTCTGCAGTCAGTCAAGTCAATCTAAGGCAATGTATAGTCTATATGAAGAGTAGATTTGCGGATTTCCAAAAATGCAATTTTTTATTATGTTATGTTTTTATTGCGTTTTATTTAGTGCTGTCGAACGATTTATCGTGAATAATCGCATCCAAAATAAACATTTCGGTTTGCATACTACATGTATATTTATCATGTAAATATAAACACATGCATGTATATATTTAGGAACACATGTTATGTTTGCATATTAAATATTTATTCATAAAATATAAGAATATAAATATATAAATGTATATACACGTAAATATTTTCAAAATATATACTGTTTGTGTGTGTGTATATATATATATATATATATATATATATATATATATATATATATATATATATATATATATATATGTACACATACATAATACATAGTTCACACACATATATATTATTTAAAAGAATTTACATCAACAAATTGCGATTAATCGTTTGAAAGAACTAGTTTGATCATGTTAGTTAATGAAAATAAACAAACTGCTGTTTGATTGAGATTAATTGGAATGCACAATTAAAAAACATGATTTTTGAAAATTGTTAAAAACTGAGTTATCCGTTTTTGCAAATAAACTCTTCATATATATATTTAATTAAGTGCAGATGGTGTATATATTTTAACGGCCCCTGCAGAACACAGTCCAGTAAAACAGTTCAGTCGAAGCCATGCTCAGAGAATGGCGGGGAATGTAAACACCTGACCAAATGTACTCGTTTTCCAACAGCAATCCAGATTCTCCGCTCTCAATCATCTGCCATGTGGGAGTACAGCAGTGAAAAACCCTGACTACTTTCATTCATCACAAATGACATACATATGACAGACTTCATTAAAACATTCGTGACGTTTTGACTGCCATGAAATGCATTTACTAAAGCATCCCCCGTATGAGGTAAAATACTCCTATCACATTCTTCATGGTTGCATACAGTGGTGAAGAAAGTGTTCAGAGGTGTCTGATATGCATGACTGAAGGAGAACATCTAGTTTGTTTTTCATGTTTCATTTTAACACAAAGCTGGGCACTTTTCAAAACATGGGCATGGAAGAGCTTGCGTTGATAGAGTCAATGTTAAAGGTTTGAGACATTTAGACTGCAAAGGACACAAGATTCCAGTCCATTTTACCTCAAAAGTGACAAAACATGGGAAAAGGCGAGCGGGGAAGATGGGTGGGGGAATTGGGGAAATGGAGGGGTGGGTGGAGAATCGGTGTTCTCTTGGCAGCTCAATGCGGCTGCCATTTTCTTGGCTCTGAGTGGCTGGTTCGAGGGCGGGGCAGGAGCAGCCATAACGACCCCCCACCACCCGCCTTTCCTACAAACCTCCTCCATATCAACTGTTCCACGGTCAGATTCATCTAATCCGCTCCGAATCAAACCTGACAGAACACTCGACCATCACAGACTCTGGATCTGTTGAGTGAACTGCCGCATGATGGCAAAGCAGCAGGAGCGGTGCATGCACCCGCACAGGAACAACAACAGCGGCACTTCCTGCACTTTCAGTGAGCAAACTATGCCCACCGCCAACCATAATGAAAGGAAAGCCACTGCGTACACACAACATTCACACCAGCATTTCAGAAAGATTTTGAAATTGCAATATTCCTGTGACCAAATTTTTCACCTGTCATCAGGTTTTGTGTATCTAACTCCCAAAAGGCACAATCATCATATTTTACCAGAGATCTTGACTCAGCATAATACAAGAAAATAAGGACAATGATGTCGTTTTTAAAATTCAGTGCCTTCTCCATCTTAACAAATACATATTTTTTCACATTAGATATAAATCCTATATACTTTTTTCCCCCATCAAATAATAATATAAAATACTAGAAATGACTGACTGATATAATTGACTGTAGCGTAATATTTTGATTAACTAGCATATATTATCAATCTAAATATAATGCATTTGATATGACATTCATAATGAAGGTCATTTAAAACTTTATCCCAAAATTAAAGTTTTTTTTAATCAATACCACCCACAAAGGCACTACAAAAAAAAAAAAAAAAAAAAAAAATCAAAATCAAATGTAGCATCATTAATTTGTTTAATAAAAATACTTACAGAAAATGGGATGTCTCACAACGTGGTAAACAGGATATTTTTTTGCTGACTTGTGTCAGCCAGGAATGATCCCAGTTTAAAAGTTTCAGGAAAAAAAAAAATTCTAAAAAATACTTCTCTCAGACTTCTAAAATCCTCAAACTACAGTGCAATTGTTGACCAAAGTTAACAAAAAAAATTTAAGAGAGAGAGTTGAAACACTATATCAACAACATGAAAAAGGTCACATTATCCATTTGTTAACAGCAGAGTCTAGACAGGTCAAGGTGCATTATGTTTCTTCCCAAATGCCCATCTCAATATCTCCAGACTCCTCACATGAATCTCTTCAGAAGGAGGGGTCAGCAGTGGCCAAGTGCAGGCTAATCAGGGCAGAGGGTAGCGTGACCCCCCAGTGTCTCCACTTGGCTAATCAAAGCCCCCAGTGCTGGGTGTCAGGCTCTGGGCTGCAGAGGGCAACGGGGACAAAGATAAATGGAAGGGGGGGGTTGTGTCCACTGTCCTTTGTCTCCATTCAGAGACAGAGACAAGCTTCCACTCAAACAGATGACATTAGGGCCGGGTTCTTTTACTAAGGACGCCCCTGATTTCAGAATGAACGTACAGACAGACAGACAGACACACACACACACACACACACACAATGCTGCTTTCACACCCCTACACCATCTGGGGCCTTCATATCCCAAAAGGGCTGAGGAGGGAAACCAGGGTTTAGCACACCTCCTCTTTTCTCCCTCCCTCCCTCCCTCCCTCCTTCCTTCCTTCCTTCCATCTTCTCTTCTTCATTACTCGGGGCCTGTTTAAACAGACAGCCAGGACAGACACGGCAAACATACTGAAAAGCTTCTCAAAATCCTCATGCAAATCACAAGCCAATCTGTGTAGAGAGAGACAGAGGCATTTTGGGTTTGGGTGAAAATAATTAACTCTCTTTTCTGTGCTATTTCCACCAGACACAGATGAGTCTGCGAGGCCTGTGCTGCGGAGGGTACTGTCCAAGTCTTCTATGCTAAAATTAGTTTTATTAACTTACCATATTGCACAGAGGAAGATTGTCATTACAGCGCAGCCGAATCACGCCGATATTAAAAGTGTGCAGACATATAACACTTACGTTTTTTTGCACCTTAAATTTAGCATTATTTTCACTTCAATACTTCTATTTCATTTTAAATTTCACCTTTCTGCTATAATGCATTTCAAAAAAACAAACGCAAAGATGGTCTCCGAAATAATACAATATTTTTTATAAAAAGCTGTAATTATTATAACCATGCATAACAATTGAGTAACTCATAATTGAGTTATATATATATATATATATATATATATATATATATATATATATATATATATATATATATATATGTTGTTTCTATGTAAATATAGTGAAAAAATAGCATTGATGCTTTAAAGCAATTCATTTGTTTAATCAAGTGTCTTCAAAATTGCATTAAGGCATTGTTAATAACGCAGCGTTTATTTCTATTGAATAGTGTCCAGTTACCAAGAGAAATATAATATAATATAATATAATATAATATAATATATAATATAATATAATATAATATAATATAATATAATATAATATAATATAATATAATATAAGAATAGTGTATAAAATAAAACACGTAAAAACACAAAATGATGCACAGATCATTTTAGCTCAAATATTTAGATTTTAGTTGCTCTGTCAAACCATACAATATATTTTACAAAAAAAATCACAATAAGACAACTTGTATGACTTCTTATATTGAAGTTGACTGTGAAATACTGTTGATTGAAAGTTGCTGTCATTTTTTACCAACATGTCAAAAGTCTGTCAAGTCAATTGCATTACCTCTTTTGAAGTATAATTTTTTTTTTTTTGCAGAGTTTGATGGACATCCACACAGCTGGAAGGCCAAAGACAGCATGTGTTTTCTTACTGCATATTTGCCTGAAGCACCCAGTTAATGAAAGTCTGCGGCAGCATCTTTATTAAAGCGGCATGAGCGGAGGGGGAAAACCAATAGAGAACATGAAAATAGCTACAGATCCTTTTTTTGTGTGCTAACTGACATAAGATTTTTTTTTTATAACTCAGGTTGAAGCATGTAATATGTATGTAATATTTAGTTATACATTTCTATAAGCACACACTGTGATAAATGAAACAGCCTTTCATTGATGATTTCTAATACGCTCTCATTAAAAATAAGGATTATGATTGGCTAGAGAGGATTGCGTCATTTTAAGGGCGGTGCCAAACCATCCTCTCTGCATAAGTTTAGAAACTTCTATCACAACATTACAGAATCACTGATATTACAGAAAGCACAAAAGCCAAATTATAATGGATTACCTAAGAGATTGTGGCACTTGATTAAGTGTCACACATATTCTAGACATTTATTACTAAGTATAATTCAGCATGAAAAATAAATCAATCAAACCCTTATTTACTGTGATGCTTACTGGTTGGACAGTGCATAGATAAACTATACTGCTAACTGTGATAAGTGCCAGTTTTAAATAGTAAAATTGCATAGAAAATTATTCTTTATCAGAAGCACTAATACTAGTTTTAGCTGTGGTTTTGTTCATATAATAGTAAGTAAATTTTTTCCTTACTTGACACCTTTGATTTTTGCCATGTCTATTTTTTCCTAAAGTAACCCAAGGAACAGAAAAAAGTCTTATTTTATGCATATTTATTCACTCATTAGGCACTTTTGACAGTATCTGTTCATAAGTAAAACAAGTACACACATTCCAAAGCTGCCAGAATCACCAAAAAAGTATGTCAGAAATGACGCTAAAGTTGAAGGCAGATGCTTACTGGTTGGACAAATGTAGATAAACTAGACTCTAATGCTGACTATCTTGAGAGGACATTGATGCATGCTTATATAAGACTGCTTGTTATGGAGGACTGCTTGTTAAAGATTCATCAGCAAATAAGTGTCTGCATTTCGATGGCATTTTGGGGGGGAAATTGAGGTGTTGCGGACAATTGTTCTTCATTTTATTTTTTTTGTGAGACATACACTGCTTACAGCACAAAATCACACACCAGTGAAACATTATTTTCTTGTTTGCAAAAACTCATTAAAAAATGTGCACTGTGTAATTTACATTTTCAGAATGGAGATGGAAATCTTTTTAGATGACTATATTATTTCAGTAAAAAAAAAAAAGAAAACTCACACTTTATCCTTAGCATTAAACATTTAAATGAAGCTCGATTTCAAATCGCTTCCCGTTACAAAACTCAGAGATATAAAAACAGACTTCCATCTGCAGAGACCATCTAAGAGTGTTGCATTCTGTTTAAAAAAAAAAAAAAAAAAGTGTTCTTTTCCAACTTCATGGAGCATTGCCCGGAACAAGTTGTTCTTCATGAACTTTCTGCCACAACTAGAGGCCAATTATGAGCACACAAATGCACTGCTATATATAAGTGTTAATGTTAATTACAGTTCAACTATTTGTATTAAAGTTGACACCTCTTTTGAACTCTACCTTTTAAATATGTGACTACTACAGTAATGAGAATTTAGGGGCAAATGTGCTTAATTGTTCTGAAACTGCAATGCAAACCTTTCTTTAGTGTTTTGCAAATGCAAAATTAAATTAGTCATGTTTTCTTTAGAATTTTGGGTGAAATGTAACAACAAACATTTTGTGTGTGTGTGTTTAAGATATTCACCTTTGATGTCTAAGCACTTATTATTAACATCGAGATTTTAGGTTAAAATGTATATTTTTTTAACACGGCCAAATAGTAACTTAAGCACCTGTTCACCTGTTAATTTAAAATGGTCTTAGAGTCAGAATTTTTTTTTTTTTAAAGACAATTTAAAAGTATAAATATTTAAATGTAGTGTCTCCATTATTACAAGGTCAACAAGCAGCAAGTAATAACAGAATTAGCTACATGTTTTAGAAGGAATATTTCACACAAAAAATACAATTCTGTCATCATCTATTCACAGGAGACATACATTTGATTGGCCACCCTAACATTCTAAACATTCATTGGCTATCCTCAAAGTCAGAGATAAAACCATTAATAAAACCATATATTCATTTATATATTTAATGGAAGCAATGAATATTTAAGGTTTGACAATGTTTCAGTTTAATTTTTTTTATTTTACTCTGATCTGTGCATCTCATACCTTTCAGTGGTTTTAAAAAAAAGCATGAAAATATATAAACTGGGAATAACTACCAATCAGTATTTAAAATATAGAAACCAAAATTTTCATGATTGCTTCACTGAAATGGATGCGACTGGAAAGTTTTCAGTAACATTCTCGGGCTTAAGCCGACTTGAAGTTATTGTTCTAAAACCTAACTTTCCTGAGGAGATTCGAACGTCAGCACAGGTTCATGAATACAGAGTAAGGTCAGCAGCAGTTTATTCCCCGTGTGCCATGATACACCAACATTAGCCAGACTCAAACTGTGAGGTTCATTCTGCTAGCCTTGTTATAAGAGAAAGGCTGTCAACTCTGAATACATTGCTGATTCACTCTCACCTGAACAACAGCAGCATAACACAACACAGCATGACTAATCACCCAATATCTAACCCTCCTTCCAAAACACATTCATGATAACATGTCCACAAAAACATATCATTCCACTTCCCCCATTAAACTAGTAGTGAATACATAAAAATGACAGACAGAGAGGCAGACGGAAAGAGAGAGAGGTCATCACTAATGAGGGAAGCAGGTGATCCCTGCAGTTCAACAGTGATCCTATCAGCTTCCTCTGTGTTGCAGGGGTTAATCCCCTTTAGGCACTAATTGATAGGAGATAACATGATACTACAGCCAAGGCCCTGTTTGGTGCAAGCCCTGCACTCTCACACGTTGAGTGTCAGTGGGAGACCAGACGTGAAATTGATATTTGGGATGTTTGCGTGCTTAAGCGCGGCTCTTTCTTATCGAAGAGTTGCAGTGCTCATTTGGTGTTTGTGTCACAGACTCTTTGCTGGGATTAACCACTCGGTCTTTAATCACTGTGACCAGTTCAGTTGGTTTTCAACCTATCAACACATGCTTTAACAGAACAGCATCAAAACCAAAAGAACTGTTAATGAGTCCGAACGCTTTGACTGGTTGGCGAGCCTTAGCACCTGACAGAATTAAAATAGGGGGTCAAGGTTAAATCTTAGCGTCACCTTTTGAGATCAATCGAAACAGCGCTAATGCAAGAATATAGGCAGCTAAACACAGGGAAAGTTGAACAGTACGGTGGTATCAAAAGAACAAATGAAGATGACCCTTTAACTGCTCACATATGAAGCAATATTTGACATATCCGCAGTCACAGAGGTGTGCGTTTCTCGTGATTTAATGTCAAATAGTGGCATACAAGAACTGGTCGGCATCGTTCAGACTAATTAAAAGGCCATTAAGTGATCAGCAGCTGTGAAAAAGTAAAAGTGTGTGTGTGAGTGAGTGAGTAAGTGAGAGAAAGACAGAGATGAGATTTGATTAAAATACTATGCCTGAAATGGAATAAACAAACCTTCTTTCTACTTTTCCTTCAAAACCTAATAAATCATTCAGACAGCTTAGGAAACATGCATAGAGCAATAAAAAAAAAATAAAAAAAATAAAAGGTGAACAAATAACATCCTGCATATAAACGGTTTGCAATGAGGAAAAGAAGCTGAATTCATCTGAAAATGATTGTTTTTGAGTTGCACAAAAGCCTGAACAATGTTATTCAATTTAAAGCTTTTGAATTACAGGCTGATCCAAACATCCACATGAAATCGCAAAAGAGTTTAAAATTCACCCAAGGTGGACAATGCGTAATATAATGCGCTCGCAAATAGCATCAGCAACTTTGAAAAGCCATTAAAGAGGAATAATATTGTACAAGGACACAGCACTTTAAAAAGTCATTCACTGTTCACACCTAACAAATACAAGCTGTGTGTTTTGGCCTTGTATTCTGCAGTCAGAAAGTGAGTTGAATCAGTAAAATACCAGGACTTACCAATCATATGTGCAGGAGTTCATCAATTAAACCAAATGAACTACCCTCAGCGTTGACTGGCATTTCATCTGGCATAGCCTTGAATCAGATAACCGCTGGCCAATGCCAGCGTATCGAATCTACAGTTTACTATCCGGTTCAAATCATTATGAATGCTATGAAAGGACTGACATGATGGCATGAAGTTCCTGTGCCAATTCTCAAGATGAATGTTATAACTTTTACCAAGTATCAGCGACAGTCAGACATTAAACATGCTTTGTTTTAGCATTCTTAAATTCATTTAACAGATTTTATGCATAAAAGCATTCATGTAAAATTCCTAAAATGATAGAAAACCTTCAGTACTCTTGAATATCTCTCTAAAAAAAATAAGTATTAAAGAAACAGTGCTAATATATTCAGTGTAAACAATAATGCAGATATAAAAGCAAAACATTATATATAAACGAGGAACAAATTGCAAACATATTCCCGAGCAAAAGGATGTGTGACCTCCATTGCAGCAGTACATAACATTTGAGCATTTTCACTGATATGTTTAAAAAAACAACAAAACGTCTTCAAAACTGTAGCAAACTACATTTTAGAATCTCTAGAGCACTGAAACAGTCATTTTTCCCCCCACTGTTCTTACCATTTCTGTCCTCGCACAGTATATCCAAAATGACTATAAAGTAATAACCTTTCAATTACAACTGTTAACACTTTTCAAAGGTTTATACATTAAACGTTTATTATCTATTATCAGCGCTCAATAGTTATACAAACACAGAGGGCACATTTGAACATAAATCATTCCTATATACAATTTGTTTTACAAACATTATGCTCGAACTTAAAATGCGTTTCATAGGGTTTCTCCTAAACGTAGCTATACCAATAATCACAAAAACACCCCTCGTAAGTTTCGCATTTGAAGCTTTTCCAGTTCCGAGCAAGATTTCAGGGCCAATGGGTCACTCAAGAGGCCGAATCTTCCAGAACACTGTGTACCTCAGATACTGAAGCACAAGGCCCCAGACACTAAGACACAAATCCACCCTGCAACACGCGGACACACACACACACACACACACACACTGTCAGTGCCACCTTTGGGCTTTATACACGCTCTACACTTCAAGCGTCTCGTTCATATCATATTTGTATCACATGAATCCATCAAATGTTTTTTAGCAACACAAATAGACACTGTTACATCAAAGCAATTAAAAGAGGGTTTTTATTACAATAATAACAATAAACACAATAATTACGATAAAAAAGTAAAACTTAATTTTACAGCATGAATACAAGACAACACTGATTTATAAAATCTATTTAAAATATTTTTAATTAAACGTTAATAATAACAACTCCTGTATTCACACAAACTGACAAAACAATCATTTTAACAATCACGGGAATGGTTCAAAAATTTTTGCGAAAACACTTTCAAAATATACTCTTTTTTGCTAAACGCATTTGATTCAATGAACATTTACTACAAACCGTGCACATAATTTTATTTGCCCTGTTCACAATACAAATACTGAGACACAGTGACACGATCATCTTTAGAGATACTAACTAATGATAGAGATAGGAATAATTACAGATTACTCTAATGCAGGAGAGCATATAAAGATTTTGAAATTGATGCATTAAATAAATACATAAAATTAAGGACACAGTCAAAGGACTCAAATTCTGGACACAAAATAAACAAATGGTTGAATCCTGCTAAAGCAATCTGTAATTTAATATACATTTAAGTTCAAATTTATCTGGCATTTTAGGTATCGTTCGAATTCGCTACCCGGGGGTTTAAAAAAGAAAAAACTAAACACAGCATACTTATATGCCTGAGTAATATACAATAAAATAAAACAAATAACATTTCACAGCGGATTAGAGCACATCATCATTTACCAGTGAAATCCCGAGGGCCTGAAGGCACCAATTTAATTGGATATTATGATGTTACTTATATCAAAATCAGAAATGCGTTTAAAAAGCAGATTAAAATCTTTTGGTGCGTGGTCAGAAAAAAAAAAAGAAGAAAACAGTACGATCTAAAAATTTACCAATAACACCTATGCAGGAAATCAAAAGTAGAACTAGAAAAAAGTGCATTTGCTTTAATTTGAGACGGGTAAACTAGTTAAACTATATTCCATTTAATCTCCTATAAACACAACAAATGCAATCGAAGCAAATTTCGGGAAAATGTATCACATTCGGGTAACAAATGCACATCGAATGACAGAACATAACTAAATATTGCAGGCGATGCCTCAAGTCAGAACTGATTCACGCTGCAAATTCTGGTACTGTGGAAAGGGTATCCATCTTCCTCTGCAAAACTCCTCCCTAAAATGGAGGCAGCTGTCCTAATACATCCAATGTCTCGCTCCAGCACTTGGGTAAAGCTTTGAGAAGAGTCAGACGTTACGCTGCCATCAGCACGAGGACATGAGTAAAAGGAAGAAAGCGAGTAAGCCAGGACAGTCACCAAAAAGAGAGAGGCTCTGTGTTTTGGCTGCCTGCCAGTGATCCCTTTAAAATGCCATTGTGGCTTTGATATTGAATATATGCAAGCAATGCAGGAGAGTGAGAGCCTTGTTCTTTCACACACAAAATCCATAAGCTTGCTCCACAAGACCTGGGGGGCGCTGTTGGACATTACAACAAAAATGGCTGCCATCTTCATTCGGAGAGATAGCATTTCTCATTTCTAGCTTTTTTATCTTCCATATGAAATCACAAAATGATTTTTGGAGTCTCTCTCTCTCTCTCTCTCTCAAGAGTCACCCTGTAACCTTCATATTCAAACATTAGGCTTTTTCTGTGCCATACTGTCTGTACAGTTTTTTTTTTTACCTGTCTGTTAATCGACCCGTCTAATCATTGTGCTCAAAGAAGAAATGAGTTAGAAATGTATATAAGAAGCGGGTACTAGAAACTTGGTGTGCCAAGCTGAAAGTGTGAATACTCAGCAACATTTCAAACATTAAATATGACAAAGAAAAACAGAGGTTCGTTTCAGTTAGAATAAGCCGTCTGATGCATACTCGTTAGCCTTCGGGCTTTCATAATCGCACCTTTGCACACCTCTCTGAACTCCTGCCTTTCCACCTCTCTCTCCATGACATGCCCAAATGTGCTTCACAGAGTACTGGGTGCGAAATGCCCTTTTAAACCTACCGGCAGCACGGCAGCACAACCGCTGAACACAGGTATCACCTTTAAGTGTAGCTGCATCTGTGACAGCTCCGAGAGGTCATCAGGAGACTGCACAAATGTTATCCTCCTGCCTATAACAAGAGCCCAAACACAAAGAATTAAAATCAGCCAAAGTAAAAATATACATTTATTGCAAAATGACAGCTATGATAATACCACTCATTGTCTGATACACAATTATACTTCAAGTTAACAGGCCGTTGACTATGTTGCGAAATTGCAACATTTATTTTTTACCTTTCTTTACAGATATCATGCAATTAAATACAAATATTACTTTTTATTTCATAATTCTTCATTTTAAATAAATATTGCAATGTACTTAAAATTTATCAGACGGCTGTAACATTTTTTTTAGCACTTTGAAAGCATAAAATGCCTGATACTTAACCTTCAAATACAAATACTAGTATAGGAACATATATAGTTTCACCAACAGGTTGTGGATGTGCATTGCAGATTTTTCATTTTCAAATACTAATCATTATTATAAACAAATGTTTAGCGGGGCTGTGTGCTAAAGCAACATGCACACACACTTACACACACTGCCTGGCATGCAGAAACAGTTAGGACACTGATAGGCCTGTAAGATGAACTGATATACAGAAGTGTGCAGCGGAGCATTTATAATACCATTAAACATTACAGTAATGAAAACTCTGGGTCAAGTACAAGGAACAACGAACACCTTCTACATGCACCATGCTGCTTTAATTCACTGAAAATATCGGCCCATCAGTTTGTGCTGTAGGAAAGAAAACTCAACAACAACAAAAAAAGATACATTTGTGTGCCACACCTATTCTAAACTGACCATGCGCGCCAAATGTAATACTCTGTTTACAAAATATTTAGCAAATACCTTTAACAAAAAGCATAAACTTAAAAGTTTAAATTGATATACAGTTACAATTACTATTCAAATAGGAGTCATTCAGTGCTCAGTTTCACAAGTATCTTAAGTTTTGTTTGAATGTCGTATAATGCATTTTTATTTTAATCAAGTTATACATAAACAGAATTTATCAAACCTAGAGGCCATCTTCCACTACAAAATAAATTAGAAAATAATTTCACAACCTGGTGTGACCTTTAAAGATTTGTTACATCCTTGTGTTTAGATCATATGCATCATTATAATTACATACCTGCACCAAGAAGAATAAGAAAATTATTTATTTGTCTGTTTTCATTGTAACTTGTGACATATATTTGCTTAGCTGTTTTTTTTTTATTACTGTTATTGCACAACCCCTCTGGGTCAGGGCATGTTACTGTTCTGTCCATGCTGTGTCCCGATTTCTTTCACTAAGACTATTTAAACTGACTCGAAACATACTACAAAGGGACCACTATATGTATATAGTCTTGTGCCTCCCGTGAAGCAGCCATCTTGTTTTGCATATGACTGAAAACTGAGTCCCTATGACTGCTTATTTGATATCAATATTAAAGAGAGATGTCTATGTCTGCTGTAAAACTATTAAGGCAAGAGCATGCAAAGCCAAACCACATGGGCAACAGATTCATGGTGCCCTATCTAATCTGGACCAATATGAACATACAACAGGTCAAAAGAGGGACTATTAGAACAATTTAAGAGGAAGAAATCAGACCTAACACTCAAAAAAACTTATGACCAAAGATAAACCTAAAGGTAAAGTTGAGAAACAAAAAATCCAAAAGACATCCTGAAATCCTGTTCTGAATCTGAACTGTTTTAATCTACACACCACTGATGAATCCTCACAAAGAACTGCATTTTGCAAGATTCTGATCTAAAGAGAAAAGATATGTAACAATCAATTGGTATCTTTTGAATACAGTAAGGGGAATCATTTGTATAATAAAATATGATAAAAATAGCCAGCTTAAGTAAATGCCTCATAATGAATGTTTTTATTATATAATATAAAGGAGAACCAGTTGTCATAGTTTTTACTCCAGTGAGTATTTCTCAGTATTTTCTGCATGTTTTGGCACAGACCTTGGTGTCTTGGTGATACTAAAAAGCTACTGAATATATTTACCTTTGTTTTTGTTTTTTGTTTTTTTTGTTTTTGATGAAAACTGCCCGTTTATTGAACATACATGAATCTTTTGTGGTAGGGTAGCTATGTTGTCATTACAGTACATGAAGCCATTAAAAAGCCACTTATTGACAATTACGAAACACATAAGAATTAAACAGCAAGCATGTTAAAGTTAATGTACAATAACTTCGAACCATTGTTTTGAGTGTCAATATTGCAATTTAGAAATAGTTTAGGTTATTTGTAATATTTTCACAATGTAGCCTAAAAACACACCCCAACTTCACATTTATGAAACGTTTAAAAAATAAATAAATAACTTTTAGCTGAATAATCATTTTCTATTACAAAAACAAGTTAATAGTTATATTTGTCCGTAGGCCTACACTTCTCCACAAAAACGGCTCTAAAATATGCTGACGATAACGGTATTTTAAAATTCACTAAAAATATAACCTTTTTGTATGAATTATGAACAGAACTCTTAGTAACAGAACTTTCGTCTTTGCTCCAACTAGCAACCGTCTTCCTTGTATTTCTGTCGGATGATAAAAGTAAATAGTTGTATTGAGTAGATTATTTGGGAACTTATGTTACAACTTAATTGGCTAAGGCAAGCCAGTTTAATTTAATTGAATTTTTTAGGCTACCATACTAGCTACTGGGGAACGAACCATCCCAGCGCGCGACAGAAGTGCACGGACACCAGTTGCGCGCTGAAGCGGGGATTATCACGCGTTAGCGCCACAGTATGAACAGACACCGACACGCGTGAGGAGCTGTCGCCGCTTTATTTTTTGTCAGTAGTTTTGCCAAATGCCACTGAAGTCTATGTATTTTCCTAACCATACCTTAGGCTACCCAAAACCCCAAAAATATATTTTTTACTAAGAAAAAGATTTAACGCCAAACCACGGTGAATTAAAACGCAGTCATCCACCGCAAGCGAGATTCTCGCGCGCAAAGACGGGCCTTAAATCGCGGATAAACAGCAGCCGTCCTGGCGCATGGCTGCATGCTTTTAAGCGCACCGTGCACAGTCCAGACACGCTGATAGAGACTCGCACTGCAGCAGTGTTTTGTCATCACGAGTTCACGGGGTTAATGAGAAACCGAGCTCACGTGAGCACAGGTGCGTCATCTGTCTGAAGAGATGATCGCGATAAACTCTTTCTTCCTCCCGCCGAACGACATGCGCTAACATGTAATCACATTAAAATGAGCACCCTGCAGCCGAGCAGCGGTTCACATGCGCCGTCCGGTTTGCTCTGATCAAACGACATCGCACTGTTAACTAATATATTCATGAACAACACAATCACCATAACAACGGCAGACTGTATCAGACAAAAAGATTTGCGCCCCGCCACGATCATCTTACCTGTGAATTAATGAACTGTCTGTCTGGTGAAAAACATGGAATAAAACTTTGAAATGCGCTACAACAGAATCTAGTTTTCAAGCTACGATCGGACTACAGTGTTGGAGGATTGTATAATTCCGCTCTGTCTCCCTTTGTTTTTCTAATGACTGTGAGCGAGACTCTGGATGAACTCCATCACCATTTTTATCAGTTTCAGACAGACTCCAGACACTCTCTGGCCACTCGCGTGTCGTGCACTGTCTGCGCGGCGCGTTCACGAGCCTCGGCGCGCCACAGACTGACAAGCTCCAGACCAATGGCGTCCCGAACTGGAGCATGATATCCAATAACAGCAGCCCAAAAATCATAACCTCTGAATGACTCCCCGGATGGATGCAGAGAGAAAATAATCTTTAGGAAACGCAGTCAAAGAAATATGACTGGAGGTGGGGATGGATCGGGTTTATCCTGCAGACATTACGCTTGCTGATATGGATATAAACTCTTGAGTGGAAGGAGAGAAGGAAACGGCATAATAATGCGTTACTCTGCGCGCGACCGTAGCTTTAAACAGCTGTCTGGTTTGCATCACCAAAGGATTAATATATTTAATCAAAAGTGTGTACTTGCTGATGCTTCCAGTTTGAGGTGTTTATATAATTTTATTTCTAAGAGAAATATTTTATAATATGTATTATAAAAGAATAGTAGGATGTTGGCCAATTTACAGCATTTGGATAGCTAACTATTACTATACAATACACGAACAAAGATTTGATAAAATGAATTGTGTTTTTAAACACTCTATTATTTGATCTTAATAATAATAATACTAAATAAAAATAATAAATAAAATACGCTATTGAAAATAAAGTCAAACCCAAAACTTTATTGTTCCACTAAGTAGGCTACTAGCGATAAAAAACTGAATAGATAAATAAATAAAGTTGGGGTAAAAATCAAATGTAACATTTTTCTTTGTCAAAAAAGAATTATAATACTATGATGGAGTAACTTGAGTGAAACTCGTCATTTACAAATTCAAATTTTTTTTTTGTAAGCTAATTCTTCCCAAACTAGTGAAAGTGAATTTTGAAATTAATTTGACATTCTTAAAAATCACATGTTATAGGCTAAAAACAGTCAAATGCCTGCAGGGTTATATGGAAAACTGAGAACAAAAACGAGATTCTGCCATTTCCAAAGTTGCGCATAGAAAATAATACAACAATGAAATCAGTGAAAAATGAAAAAAGTACAAACAGCTGCTGGCACAACACAAATTTGTTTGTATAATTTGGAAAGCTTGAAATAATGTTATGAAAATGTATATTGCAACTTCCATAATGCACTATCCAGTAAAAACAATATCTGAAACTTTCAGGGCTGCCAGCTTTTTAGTTCAACTTGGAGTGTATATTCTCCCTGCGGGGAGAATATATACCTTATGTATAACATCTGTCTGAAGAGTTTTGTTTGACATCTTATGTCATAGCCTATGTTTTTATCATAAAAATCATGTAAAATAACTGTTGCAGGGCTGCAAAACTATACATTTTTGTCAAAACGGGAATAGCAATGTAAAGTGAAACAGTTTCAAGCTTTACTAGTCATATAATTGCAACTGCATATAAAAAATATTTTTACTCAAAATTATGTTTTTCTCTGTTAGTCTGCAGTGCACTGATTGAACATCTGTTTAGAGCAATTTTTCCCATTCGAAAATGAATCCCGCATTCATTAGGAATTCATATCTCACTCCAGAAACTTTTCTGATTTTAGGGTAAATGGCTGTTTACAGCACGAAAAAAAATATTTTTTATTCAAATTCTGAACAGATTATATTTAGCCTAGAAAGTGAGCAAATAGCTCTTAATTTACAATCTCAATTTTAATTTTAATTTACTTAAGTTCACCGCGATCTCACACATTTCCTTTATAATCACTGAACCTTATGCTTACATCGTGTACAGTAAGAGGATCAACAGAGTGCAGAGTGAACGCGGTGCAGCCAATCACAGGTGTTCAAGAAATCAACGGATGTCTGTGATTGGCTACACTGCTCAGCGCTACGAAAACACGTTGTAAATAAAATCATTTTGCGATTTCCAAACTGAAGTCCGTCTATCCTTTAGCTTTATTTGGAGTATACGGTAAAGCAAAATAAGTCAGGCTGGTGTGTAGTGACGCACAGCCCTCACATCATACCCATGATGCAGCGCGGCTCAGTCCGGTCGCCATGATTCTAGCGCTGTGCAGATGTTTTCAGCTCAGACTGACGAGGTTTGAAGCTAAGCTAACGGCCTGAAGCTCTGCACTTAAACCAGTTTCAATGCGCTCATCTACGTTATAGAGATTCCAGAGTCTCCAAGATAACACACGGTCTTGGGTTATGGCGACCAATACCGAGGGTATGATATATTTATATATGCAATATTAATTTACACTTAGTTTAGCTCCCAGCTAGTGCTAACGAGGTAGCTGCTTTTGTTTCATAATTTGCTGAGCTCCTGATCTGTTGTTTTACAGATTGAACACAGATTACCTTGATGCCACGACTCTCTGTTAGGATGCTTTTTATTTCTCTAGTCTATATTATTAATGATCGTCAGTTATTAGCAGGCGTGCATTTACACATTTCTACTCCTTTGCGGTTGCTAGCTAAATTAGCCTTCTGAAGGGATGCAATGAATGCGCAGCCCGTGTGTTGATATGCAAAATGCAACGAATGATGTATAATTGGATAGTGATTTTGAAATGTAAATGGCAGATGAAGAACAGTTGTGCGTAGACCCATGAGGTTGGGTCTGTATGGTTATGTAATCATCTGTAAAAGGCCTTTACAGACAGCAGGACTGTTGTTTTATCCAGGCCAGAGATTCAAATGATGTGTTTTGAGAAGATAGATAGATCTGTCACTGGTATATCAAGTGTGTGTTGTAGTGGTTTATTACAGAGACCAGGGTCAGTTCTTGTAAATGCCTTTAACCTGTCAATCGTACACATCACTGTCAGCTGCAGGGTTGCTGATCTGATTTGTTACATCTGTATTTAATTTGGATTACATGCAAATGAGCTTACTAATGAATATTATTATGCTGTTAATTGGTAGTTGAGCGGCCTAGAAAGTAAATATCACTAGAACTGAACTTCTTACAATATTTCAGTTGCTTCTTTAGAATAACATTTGTACTGAGTAATGTTTTTTGGAAAACTGAGCAGATTATATGATAAACAGCTGTTGCCAAATTGATGGTTCACACCAGAATTAAAAATCTGTCATCATTTACTCCCCCCCTCATGATGAATAGGCTGTGACTGACTGCTGTGGTACATAAAAGAAGAGATTTTTAAGTAATGTGTTTTTGTTTATGTAATGGATTTCAGTGGTCACTGTTCACTGATTGGTTTCCATCATCATCATCGTCATTTCTTTTGTGTTCTGCAGAAGAAAGTCATACAGGTTTGGAGAGACATGAGGGCATGTAAATAATCACAGAATTTTTGCTTTCAAAGAGAAATTGCTGCTTCAGAATCTTGAACCCTAAAATCTCTATATAATATATATATACATATATATATATATATATATATATATGTGTGTGTGTGTGTGTGTGTGTGTGTGTGTGTGTGACCCTGGATCACAAACCCAGTCTTAAGTGGCAATTTTTCGAAATTGAGATTTGTACATCATCTGAAAGCTTTCCATTGATGTATGGTTTATTAGGATCGGACAATATTTGGCGGAGATTCAACTATTTGAAAATTTTGAATCTGAGGGTGCCAAAAAAACAAAATACTGAGAAAATCGCTTTAAAAAATTTCCAAATTAATTCTTAGCAATGCATATTACTAAACAAAAATTAAGTTTTGATATATTAACAGTAGGGAATGTACAAAATATCTTCATGGAACATGATCTTTACTTAATATCCTAAAGATTTTTTGGCATGAAAGAAAAATTGATAATTTTGACCCATACAATGTTTTTTTTCTTTTTTTTTTTTTCCTATTGCTAAAAATATACCCCAGTGACTTAAGACTGGTTTTGTGGTCTCACACACACACACACACACACACATATATATGTATTCATATATGTGTGTGTGTCGTTTGCGTGTGTAATGAAAGTTTAATGTGTTTCATTCTCTTGTCTGTGTGTAGACGATGAGTTTGATGAATATAAGCCTGGTGCTGAGAGGTCCAGAAGACGGAGAGGAGAAGATGATGATTTGGAAAGGTAAGTCTTCACTGTAGTTTTCATGGCTCTATTAGGAGGGATGAAAAAGACAAATAAAGAGCAAAAGTTTACCAGAAGCACAATAGCATTCCAGCAAGATTCTTTCATAGGGTTGGGTGATGTCTACAGTGAAACATTGCGTTGGACAATGACATCGGGGTGGTGGCGTCATGATAGTGATGTCATCAGCCATCGGCAATGGCATCATCTAAGGGCCCAACCCTAGTCTTTGATAAAACTCAAAATGAATCACAACAGCAATGATATAGACTTTATTGGTTGCCATGAGGCCAAGCAAATTAAATTGTTGATATCTTGCTTTGCTCTGCTGTAATTGTATCAGGCATTTCAGAGATTTATTTAATCATATATTTATCAATTCACAGTGATCTGGATGAGGGAGACTTACTTGAAGAAGATTGGCTTTCAGCTAAAAAGGTAAACAAGTGATTTTTGTCTTTGGCAATTTCTTACCCCTCTGCTGAAACTTATTTTTATATCTGTTGTTATTTCAGTTTTTTTATGCAATCTTAACTAGGGGTGGGAGAAAAATCGATCGAATGATGCATCCCGATCCTCTCCAACGATTCCGTAGAGAGCTTAGTTTTAAACCAGATGTGCGATGATGCTGAGTTACTTTAGAAACACCTGTATTCTGCTTCCAATTCCTTACAAACATATACTACTCGAACCTTCTGTAAAATAATCATTGATAAAGTTTGGAAAGGTTGAAGCGGATCATTCGCGGGCTTCACTGCACAGGATGCGATATCATATGAGAGACGCGTGCTTTACACTTGAAGTGTGCGATCTCGCCCGTCTGTATTTTCCTTACAAATGCTCTACGAAGTCATAATTTATGTGATTTGGAATGGACTTATATATTTAAATTATGAACCTCACTTACAGAAGGCTGCTTTCAATTTCAAATGCTGACGCGCTATTTGTTTGTGAAGACTGTTCGCACATGCGGCTGTGCGTGACTCCGTGTAAGTGCGTCTCAAAATGGTTTTATGACGCAAATTAAACACAGTTAATTTTGTTTTAAGGGATTAAACGGACAGGACAAACCACATTACTTCTTATATTTCAAAAGAGCTTACAGCTTAACAGATCTCCTGCTGTCTATGATGTCATAGTAAAAAAAACAACAACAACAGTAAAGATGAAGAAAATTCACTCACAGTTCTTAAAAGGAAAACATTCAGATAAAGTTAAATACTTAAAAGCACTCTTTGTTTGATGTTTGTAATCTGGTTCTATGCTACTCCTTATTATTTGCTACTTGCTTGTATGTTTTGAAGTTCTATTAGTATAAAATTCTTAACATACAACTGTTTGAAGAATTTATTTTCAATTTGTAATTATTTTTAAAAGTACTTAATTACTTATGTAAGGATATGTAAATGTAAGGATTTTAAAGTCGGTAAACTAATGAATTAATAATTGGGGGAAAAGTAGATCAAGAATCGTTCTGGAATCGGATCGTGAGGTGACTAGATAGAAAGATTCCAACCCCTAATCTTAACTGATAGGAATACATAAATTGTTTCCAGCAGGTGTACTTAATATTCAAGTCTTATAAAGCCAACGACATATGTAACAATCTCTCCAAAATATCAAGTGTATTAAGCTGAAGATTTTTGATTATATACTTTTTTTTTTGTCCACCCCAGAACCCCTCAGAGATGTCAGATGAGGAGCTAAACGATGACCTCTTACAAAGTGATGAAGAGGACCAAAACGCAAGGTGCCCTAACTAAAACCTTCAAATAAAACCCCAGGCATTTCAAAATCTCTAAGTGATCTTGTATTGCTGTTTTTGGTCACTTCTTTAATTTCTGCACTTCTTTGCTTGAAAAATATAAGCTGTTGGATCGTTTAGACAAGAGACATGAATGAAAATTCATTACTAAGATATGTTTTCAGTTGTTGTGTACAGAATTGAGTTTCCAGATAGACCTTTGTTGTTGTTTTAATGGGATTTTTTTTTGTGTGTGTGTGTCTGAGTACAAGACAGTAGGTAATGTTGTGTTTTTAATGTAGCCCATTTTATGCTTGAGGTTATATTGCTTGGTTTGATTTTGTATGCAAGTACTTTTATGTCACTGTTTTATGAGCACTGACTGAAAGTGCAATATGAAGAAAATTGAATTGCTATTAGTAACTGCCGAATTGTAAGACATGTCTGGTCATATGATCACATTATGGTGACACCTTTGCCTTGGAAATATGTAGATTAAAAAGATTTGTTTAAAGAAGACTGATATGACACTCATATCAGTGTAAACATGTTCAAAATGGTCTTTTCTTTTGGGTTAAATGTCAAATTACCAATTGTGGATCTTCTAAAATGACAAAATTATAATTGGTGTAAGTTATGAGAGTTGATGCTACTGCTTGCTAAATCTAATGATGAGATGCTCTTTATGTTTCTGAGTTCCAAAATAGTCTACAATATCCCAGAATAGCTGATATTAAAAGTATTTTCCCCTTTTTACTTTTTATTATTGTTGCCTAGAAGAACGTATGCTTAAAATGAATCTAAAATACAGCATTACCAAAACTGTTCACTTTTCAATTTGTGGGGTCAAAATTGCCTTCACCCCATAATTTATGCAAAGCTTCAGTGCTCTAAAATCAATAGAGCAGTTCATCCATAACATAATTAGAGATGACTTTGAACTAACTTTGACACCTTCTGCCCTAATCAAACGGCTTGCTTTCTTCCAATATAAAAAAAGAGTTTAGAATTGCAATTTTAGGAGACACGCTTCACTTCAGTCTCTAGTTATCGTTGTAACCCAAGGGCAAGATCAACAAATTCATCACTTTATTGTCCAGAGTTGAACACATGTTTGTCTGTTGGTGTCTGTGTGTCTAGTGCTCAGGGTGAGGTTGTGAGTTTAAACGCCACACTGGGTCTGGGCTCGTCTGGTCACCTGCAAGATGAAGACCCTGATGGAGGCGGATATACCGAATACGCCTATGAAGAGACCGAGGGCAGCCAACCGGGTTTCTCTCAGGGTGGGGAGTATGAGGGAGAAAATGAAGGGGTGGAATACACAGGAGACCAGAACTATGAAGTATATCAAGATGAAGTGCTGGAACTACAGATCGACGAGCCACTGGATGACGATTTCCAAGTACGTAACGCTTTCTCTTGCTATCTCTGTTGCTTACCCACTCTCCGTAATCCCCCAGCACATTTCCTCCACGTCTGCAGCCTGACACCTCATGCTTTGTGACCCTCAGGCTTCAAGGTTTTGTTCAGGGCGAGACTCTTTTCACAGTCTTTGTTCAGCAGATGTCCTGCCAATCCATGCTGGCTAATGGGAAGAGCTCTCAGACAGGATCTGATAAAGTTGGCTGTAGGTGAAAAGATTATTGACCTTCTTTAAAGTAGTCTTTAGCAAGCATGACACGGGCTCATGATTGATGAGTTGTGCGCTTCCTGTACATGTTTATTCATTTATTTTCTAAGATCTTAAAGGCGCAGTTCACCCAAAAATGAAAACTTCATGCGCTATGAGAATTTGAGACCCAAATCATTCAGATCAATTTTGATTTTTTTTTTACTAAATCATTGAAAAGATCCTACTAAAAATGACTTGTCATTTATAAATCGGACATCAGATAAAGTAAGATTAAAAAAAAAGAGGAAAAACAAGGAACTGGAGATTCTTGAGTCTTGAGTAGACTGGATGCTGTCTGAAGAGATTGAGTAAAAGCCAATCTGAGTAAAAACCGATATAACCAGCTGTCATGTAGCCATTTAAGAAAGTGTTTTTTCTTTATATTATTTGTTTAACTATTATTGGTTTGTGGTTTATTTAGTTCAATTTGCTAATTAAGAAATTGTAAACGTCATAAGGGGCGGAAAACCGAATGGCAGAACGCCGGAAGAAGGGAAGTGGGTCAGACATAATTTTTTGACCACTTCATATGTTTTGTTTGTAGAATTCTTTTCCTTGGAACAATAATTTAATTTGCATCTTAATTTTAATGCGTTTTTTGTTGGTCGTTTACTTGTCTAAATAAATGAAACTGAAGAAAAGGCAAACGATTCCCTAAATGAAGTGTGTTCAGAACGAGGCCCGCTACCATGCTTCCGTGGCCAAGACTAAGGCCGAAACAAGCTGTCTTAGGTCAGATGCAGGGTGTTTTTTTTTTATTTTCTACAAAGTCTACTTCTGTTTCCAGCTCTATGCTAATTAAAGGCATATTCAAAATTCCTTAAAGTGTGATTGTGTCAACAGTCATGGGAAGGGATTTTGTTGTACATATGAAGGTGATAAACTACCTTTGCCAGCTGTTTGTAGCCTACCTGCCGAGGCTAAGCATTTTGTTTACACTGTTATCCAGAGTTAATGTGTGGAACGGTTTAAAGGATTACTATTTGCCCTGTATGTGGTCAGTTCCTGTGCTGTGTGCTGGAAACATGTCATAGTCATTTAGGTCTGTCCCACTTTGTGTTATGCTTGTTCTGAGCACATGAGACCGTGATCACAAAAATAATCTTCCGTTCATCACCAATGTCAGAGCACAAACATTTTGGCTCAAGGCCATCTTCAGTGTGTTGAACAGTTAATCCCTCCTCCCACTTTCTTAAAATCATTAATTCCAATGATGTCCTCATTCATTAGCCAATGTTCAGTCACGGTCAAGTGAAATACTGGACAATTTCCATTTGTAAACAAATCATCACATCCACCTATACACTATACAATACAAACCCATTATATCGGATCCTATATTCATCCCATAAATATTTATTAATAAGGATAAATATGGGATCCTGTATAATTGAAAAAGTGTACAAAGCTTTTTTCTTGTATGTTTTTGTATTACATATCTATTTAATTGAGGCACTACTTATTTGTATGTGTACTAGTATGCATACAAAAATATTTTTTTTGTGTGTGTTAAAAGACACACAAAATAGTCTGGAGCTTAGAAACAGTTTGGCGAAGAGTGGTCATGAAGCATCAGGATCAGTCACTTTACACAAAGACAGAGTCTGATAAAATCCTGCAGGAGTCAGGACTCATCAGACTGCTCCCTTTGTCCTGACTTTCATTGACCTTTAATGCAGGACAGATGTCGTTGATCATTCTGCCTGTCCATGTGATCGCTTGATCATCGTGTCCGGGACAGTGCTGACAGGTGCACGGAGGCCTTGGCCTCATATCACATTTCGCAAGTTTGTCTGTTATGTTTCTGTACATTATTTTAAAGGCTTATTCGTAGTACTGAGATCTGGATTCACAGTATCAAAATGACCTGGAGAGTGTTGTAATAGCATACAGCATGCATTTTCTCAAGGATATGACTGGAAAAAAACTGTCTCTTCAAATATAAGTTTGCTTGAGCACTGTTGACTTTCCATAGCAGTGAAATTTGTGTTGTCTAAATGCGTTATAATAGCTGCCCTCTGATGATAATTTCTAGTGAATAATGTGCTAGCGCTTAAAGATGAAAAGTTAGTCTCTTTAGGCATGTTGGCAAGAGTCTAATATGTACATGGCTAGAAGTGAGAAGTAATGCTTTTTGTTAGTTGCATGAGAGAGCAGTGAAGAAACAGACTTCTACAAAAATGCAGAGTGGGACATGTCCCAAATAAGCTAAGAGGAGGGGAGCTTGTTATTTGAAGAGTAGGACACATGTTGGGGTTTGACTGAAAAACAAGTCTGTAATTAAAGTTGGTTGTACGCTTTCTTTAATCATTGGATCAGTGGCTCGCAACCAGGGAGCCGGGGACCAAGTGGTATAGAGGATGACTTTAAAATATTGAAATTAATAAGTTGATATTAATATACTAAAATAATCTAACTAATTTAAAATTCTAAAAAAGCTTATAACTACTTGTATTATATTATAATTTTTTTGAAGAACAACATGCTGTTCTTGAAACTGGAATCACAAAATGAATTGTGGTTAATAAATGTAAAATATGAATACTTTCAGTTTCTGCTAATAAGAATACAGAAATACAGAAAATCTTAAACCGCACATTCAGATATTGTATTGGACAATGCAGGATCTTCAAGTAAATAAAGGTTAAAGAGCCCCTGCTTTTGACCCAACTTTTAAAATAATCGAATTTATTTGAATTTAATAATGCACATTAATCACATCATTTATAGATATGTTAGTTTATAACATAAAAGATGTTTGATAACAAAGTCCTGGTACAATGAGGTAAATCTAAATTCACATGAATGTCTAAAAAAAGGCTATACAGCTTGGCTTTTTAGCTAAAGTATTTGCTGTAAATGTGTATTTTGGGTAGTTTTTAATAAAGCCCACTTTTTCTTTAGATCCGTAGGTTTAGTGTGTTCGGTGGGTTACAGCGTTTTCAGATTCACACACCCAAAATAAAATCTGGATATAAAGAGTGAAACGTGGACTTCAGCAGAGGGAATGGGCTGCTGGCTCAGTGGGCTTTAACAGGTGGCTTGTAGGTGTAGCAGGGGGAGACAGGACCTGTGGGGGCTACAGAAGCAGGAGCGTGAGGAGCGGGACAAGACCTGTGGTGGTGGAGGACGTGAGGTTCAGCAAGCAGAAGTCGTGTGCTCCCGTCTCTCCGGATGCTTTTGTACATTCTCTGCTCGAGCGTGTGTGAGAATGTGCTTCGAGTGAGATGATGATATTTTCCCTGTCAGTGAGCTACGTGTGCGCCAGAGCTTTCTTTCTGTCTGTTTATGTGTGTGTGTGTAAAGACAACACAGTCAATGATATTTTCACCACCACTGAGCCGTGTGCGTGTTTATCTCCCATTCTCTGTGTATCATGTCAAACATTTACATCTCATTGAATTTCAAATATCAGCAGGAATGGTAATAGGGCATAGTAATGAGACTGGGCTCCTACTGTTATGCTAATTTAGGAAGACTCCCCTTCAGCGCCCCCCTCCCCAACTTCAGAATGCTGCACTGGGCCTTTCTGGCCTCTCTCTCAGATATGGCATTAACATTTTCATTCCGAAGTGATTTGGCTTCATTCTAATGTTTTATCTTCATCAGTGTCGTTTGTGGCATCGAACAGGTTCTGGTTGTGCCGACCCATGACACGCTCCACAGCAGGTGTTTCAGTGGATGATGTACAAGAGATCAGTTTAGCCCTGATGTTCATGTCCTGCTTCAATTTCCACTGAATGGAGTAAATATTTGATTGCTCTTCACAGGTGGATGAATACCCGACTGAGTATAGTGAAGAGCAGGCTGACCGACAGGAAGTGCCTGAGGAGGAGGAGCATGAGGAGGAAACTGAGGAGCAGGACAACTCTCAGCTCACAGAATTAGAGGAGGTAAAGATTGGCTGCGTCGGAGAATGTTTTCTCCTGTCCTTCATGAACATGCTCTGAGGTTTTGTGTGTGCTGTATGCTTCAGGTGGAGAATGAAAACGATCCAGAAGCTGAGGCCGAACCGGACGCCGACGCGAAGGAGGAGTCTGATGAGGAAGAGGAAGATCTTGAAGAATCTGGCCGTCTGAGATTTAAGACGGAGCGCAAAGATGACACTGTGGTCAGACTGTCTGATACCACCAGTAAAAGGAGGAACATCCCAGACACACTAGGTTATTCGTTAACAAATGAAGCAGCTTTTTGTGCTGTTATAGGTTTAAAAATGTCATATAGTTATGTTTGGGGCATCTGAAAAATTATTCTGAATGCTACAGTTTCTTTTAAGCATTTCTGATCTAAATTCCGATGTATTTTTGTGATTTGGCCACACCACTGTGACTGACTAGTCTACCGTTTGATTAGTCCATCGTGGCCCATTCCCTACACTTCACGGTCTTCTTTTCAGTCAATAAAGGAGACCTACCTGGTTACTTAGCATAATGAATTGCATAATGCAATTAATGTTCATGAGCAAAGCCTTTCTATTTTCTATTGTCCCTTTGTTTTTTTTAGTTGATGTTTTTGAAGTAATTTTACATTTGGCGGTTAATATTGTGATTCCAAATTCCAAACTTTCTTTAAAGGGGGGGTGAAATGCTCATTTTCACTCAATATCTTGTTAATCTTGAGTACCTATAGAGTAGTACTGCACCCTTCATAACTCCAAAAAGTCTTTATTTTTATTATATTTATAAGAGAAAAATAGTCTGTACCGATTTTTCCCGGATAAAACACGAGCGCCTGGAGGCGTGACGTGTGGGCGGAGCTAAAGAATAACAATCACAAGTAGGCTTTCGCGTTTAGATGCTGTGACACAGACCCAGAGGCTGAAATTTAACAAGAGCAGCATCAGCAAATGTGTCTCTATGTGGTATGTATTGAAACTGTATATATTTGCTTAGCGGTTTTGGAAAATGACTAAGTTCCACTTTATGTCGTCTTTTTTTATTTTTATTTTTTTAAGCTGTACATGTGGAAAGTGCAGTTTGATGACAACATCGCATGTTGTTTACTTGATGTGCTCACGCGCCGATAGCTAAGTTAACAACACAGAGATATTTGAAGCAGTTTTACTCACCGTCTGCGGTTCCAACACACGATCGTGACCCTTTTTCGTTGGGACTGCATTATCCTTAAGAAATAAACGATATGCAAATCCGGCGTCAAACTGGGCCTTGTTTGTAAAACAAGCATCTTCGAAATGCAGGGAACAAACAAAAACACTTGCACAACTCCGTTGATGCTCTGTAAAAATAAACTCCATCCACTGGTCCCTTAATGCTGTTTCTCTTTTGGTAATCTGTGCAGGGTTGTCTTGCCCTGGCAACCAAAAACACACTTCTTTTGTGACATTTCGCGACGCTCTCGCTCTGATCAGTGAATCGCTCTGATCAGTGAATGTCTCGGCTGTGCTCTGCTATACGGGAGCGCGCGCTCTTCCGGCAGAAGTGCACTTAGGACCCAAATAAGGAAATTCCGCTCCATCTAACGTCACACAGAGCCATACTCGAAAAAAACTTTCCGAAACTTGTGACAAACCGGAAGGAGTATTTTGGGAACAAAAATACTCCTTCAAACGTACAACTTAATTTTTGAAACTTTGTCAATGTTTAGCATGGGAATCCAACTCTTTAACAGTGTAAAAAACTCAGTATGCATGACATAGCATTTCAACCCCCCTTTAAAAAAACAAAACAAAAAAAACAACTGTCATTGTCTCCCAATATTATGTAAGTGCATATAATCAAAAATGTTATTACATTAATATTAGTTTATTATCATTATCCTAAGCAGGACAAAAAATGCTACAGTGATCCTTCAGAAGAACTATTAGATGAACTGTCTTAAATGAGCAACAGCTTCATTTTTCAGTATCTAATAAGTCTGTATTTGTATTCGTTTCTCCTTTCAGAGCTCTCTGATGCAGCTAAAGCAGACCTGCGTGAGTTTGAGGAAAGGGAACGTCAGAGGAAGCAGGGCCGGTTTGGAGGACGAGGGAGAGGAGCTGATGGAGGGAGGGGAGGAATGGCAGGTAGAGGTGGGATCAGGGGAAGGGGAGGAGCAGGAGGACGAGGAGCCGGAGGAAGAGGAGATTTCCCTCTGTTTGGAATGGGAGCTTTCCGTGGCGATGGAGTTGGAGGACGAGGGAGAATAAATGAGCAAAGGCCTCCGCTGATGCAAGTGAACTTAGGAATGCAGGTGAGAGATTGATGACTGAAGAGACGCACACGTAATACTGATGCTCCTACTTAACCTGTTCTAATAACACTAATACAGTTGTGTGATAAGACAGTGTTAATTAAACATTAGAGATGCAATAATTATCAGCCAAGTTCCCTGGAAAAGGCCAGAACTATTGTCATTTAAAAAAAAACGTTGCAGTCTGTAATTTAAGAAAATCTCTCCTCACAACTAAACTTTATGAAAGTATAAGCATTAGTTTCATGGTGATTACAAACATTTCAATGAGGGTAAATTCAGGCCTAAAATGGTCCAGAAATAATATAAGAGATTTTTCTTTCTTCAGCTAAAAGCAAAATGTATTATAATATTAGGGTGAAAACTAGAGTTCATTAAAGTTATCTTTGAAAGAACTGAATGAAGACCAGGTGAACCAAATGTGTAGAACATTGTGTTGAAACTGTTCCATGAAAATTTTGACTGATTAAAGGCTGATTTATACTTCTGCGTCATTTTCCGCGTCGACGTCCAGTACACATGCAAACCGCTAGTCTGCAGTGTCCACGGGCATGTTGCTGGAGTAACCCGCAGACCACGGCAAAAACCGTCGGAGAAGCATTATAGTCTTGAAGGCGGCAAATAAATAGCAAGTAATATATGTGTGTATAAGAAGGTGTAACATTAAAATATATTAAAGTGCATCTATGCGTAGGCTATGGTGTAGGTCCAACGCAGAAGTATAAATCAGCCTTCCCTTTAGTTTTGACTGATTTGATAACATTTCCCTTCTACTCACACTGTTGTATTCTGGAACCTTGTCAATTTAAATATCACTGAAGTATTGATTGTCAGGTTTATGCTTGAAGCTACTGTGGACTAGACAGTGGTCAATGCTATTTCTCAAATGACCGAACTGATAATCAGTTGTCCTTGCCTCTGATCCATATCTTTCCCTCAGCATATTGATGTTGTTGTTAGGGAAGTCATTTAACCCTTAACATTTTTCCTTGTTGGTTCAAGTGCATAAAAAAGGGCAGGGCAGTATGACTGTATGACAGTATGGGCAGTATGACAAGATATCATATATAATGGTTTGCTGTATCATATGTTGCAGCATGTAAATATTCCCATGCAGTTCAGGTCTGCTTACAGTTGCTTGAATGAGAAAATCTAAATTGGGATTTCCTTGACGTTAAAAGAATGATTAAAGGCTATATTATAGCCATGTAAACATATTACATAAACAGAGTCTGTTGAATGGAGTTCTCTTTCATGGTTTATTACATTTAAATCAAATTCAAGGTCAAATACAGTCAAAAAAAAGTATTCACATAAAACTGTGCAGTATGTTTTAAGTTAATGTAAACATTTGGGAGAAAATGGAATATGTATCATATATTGAATCTACGGGTACAATCACACACAATTTTTGGAATTGACAAAAGCATTTACTTACAGGTGTGAGTCTCTGAATGTCCAGTTCACATAGCAACTTATAGTAGCATCTCGAATACTGTCTGAATGAACATGCAAAAGGGGTCAAGACTATATTCCTTACCATTAACCACCGCAACAGTGACAGAAGTAACATCAAAGATGGCAATGTCCATAAAACTGAAAGTCTTTTCACTGATTTCTGACACAATAGTCCAATCCAGCTGTGACTTCTTCCATCCTTATCCAGTGGCAGCTTTAATGTTTGATTGGAGAGCAGAGCATGCAGAACACAAAACTAATAGTTTTAGATCCACTCTGTTTTTTTCTTTCACATGACACACAGCTCATTTCTCCATCACCAGGTTATCAAAACCACACATGAAAACACACAACTCATGGTAGACAAGGGTTTGAGCAACACAGCGGCTCTCTCTACACTGTATGACATGACGGACAACTAGTTGTCGAGTCCTGTTCTGGTAACACAGTGCATGTTTTCCACATTAAGGACTGACAGCCGTATTCTGCTGCTATGTGATCGTGTCTTATATGTATGGGTGTGCTGAATCTGAAAATCAGAGAGAGAAAATCACTCACTGCGCTTGATCCTAGCGATCTAACAATTCACTCAGCTCATGATTTTGATTTAATTATTCGTTTTTTTTTTTTTTTTTTTTTTTTTTTTACAAAATGAGATTGAAGACATTGTATAGTGAATGAGAAAGTATCCTTTTATTAGACTATTGTTGCACGTTTCTTTGTGAAATTGAAATATAAAACTAAACTGAAAAAATCCAATAACCAAGTTACACAAATAAAAGAAATCTCTTTATATAACCAAAATAAAGCTTTGTCTGTGCTCTTTCCATTTAAGATGAATTTGAATCATCATCCAAACACAGATGCTGCATACATGCAGCATGAGCAGTTTTTAATCTAAATTAGATTGTATAATTTCAAAATGTGAAGCAAAAACGGAATGGTCTGATTTTAGTTTTGTGAAACTATATTACATAACATATCATAACATATACCTCTGCCAGCAGGTGGCGCTTATGAACAGCAATGATTTCAGTGTTTTCTTGGTTACCGCTGTAAACAACGCAGAGCTGCTCTCTGAACACTAACTCACTTTAATTTGCTTCATTCAGAGGCAAGATGAAAAGAAAATACCGTCTAAACTTTTCTAAAGACCCCCTCAGAGATACATTCCTATAAATCCTACTCCAATAAACGTGTTGTCACATTAAAAAAAATCATTGTGAAAGAACCTGTCGTGAGATTAAAATAAATTATAAGAGGCTTCGAGGCAGAGGAATCATTTTTTGTAATCAAGTTACTCAAATTACTCGAGGAATCGTTTCAGCCCTATTTATATTACTTTATTATATTTACATAAAACTAGGTCTGCAATATTAATGTTTTACATCATTTTTTTATCAAATACCTGTAGTCTTGGTGATCATCTTACTGACCTCAAACATTTGAAAACTAGTGTATAAACAGTAACATTCTTTACAACCGTTAGAAGTGACACCTTTTCTGTTATTACCTTCCTGGTGGTCAAGCCGTTCTCTTGCGATTGGATTGGGCCTTTTGTGGCTATTAAAGATTATGCATCAGTGTTAGATGATGGTGTGTTGACTGGTGTCTTGTCTCACCCTTGTGGAGTGGAGTCAGTTTGCTTTTGAGTAAAAGTCAATTATCACCGTTCTGACTCCCTCTTATCCATGTTGATATATGGATTATGGCAAATAACTTGGCAGGAGTCCATTGAGGAAGCATTACACCAAATTAAATTTGTACTTTGCTGAAGGATTTAGCTTCCTGTGCTTATTTTATTATTAAATATCTGTCGAGGGTGTAATCCCTTTGCGCTTGAGCTGTTCGTTTCGTTCGTTCGTTCCTACTGCACCTTTTTTTAAAGCTGATTTCCTTTTACAGAGAAGGCAAGCCTTTTCAGGCTTTTGACATAACCTGTCATTCCTCGACATTGATGTGTTCTTTTACGTTACGCTTCAGACAGCGGTATATACAGATAGCAGCACTTCCAAAATGATTTAATTAAATTCCCCTCCACCCTTGACTATGAGTACAAGTTGTCTTCATCTGGTGATGGGTTAATAAGTCTAGTATATACGCTTTTCTGAAAGAGACTGCTATGTCTATTTTTGAGTTAAAGCAGTCAATCCTTCAGTCATTATTTGAAATAGGATATTGTTCTTTTGCATAATCAATGAGGACACAGGAGCACAATGCATGTTTTTTAAGAGGGTACTTAAACATTTTGTATTCCTCCTAAACTCCTCATTTAATTCAGATTCACTCCCAGTCACATGGCTCGTGTGATTGATTACTTGATTAAAGGGGTCGTCTTGAGAGTCAGGGTCACAACACTACAAGATAATGATTTTTTTGAGGTGAAAGAGAAAGAGCTTATGCTATTGATTGATGGTGTTTTTGTTTCGCCTCTTTTTTTTCCTCTCTCTCTTTTCTTTCTTTTAAAGCAGCAGCTCAGAATGACTCCCCCGCTTCAGCATCACCACCATCAGTCTCGTCTGCCTGGTCCCAGAGGCAGTGGAGGTCCCGGGCTATTCCCGGATCCGGGCACCCCAATTCCTCAGCAGCCACTGCAGCTGATGACGCCTCGTCTGACCCACCATTCCCCAGGGCCCAGAGCACAACACGACACACATGTACCACGCTTGTTGAACTCACCACCGCGGCACTCACGAACACATCCCAACCAACATCAACAGCATCAGCAGCATCACCCCAAAAACATTCACATCAACCCTCACTTCAGAGGACCCTCCTCCTCACCCGTGCAAGGTACGGCCCCAGACACCACCAATCTGATTGTTATACTTGGGTGAATGAAGGCGCTCTATTTCTAGCCTTCTTAAAAGCCCAGATTTTAAATCAACAAAAAATTTTAAATGTCACTGTTCTCCTCGACACATCCCTTAATGTGTCATTTTCATATTGTAATCAAAGAGATGTGTTCTAAACAACTCATATTTGCAGGTAGGTGAAGGAAGTCTTTTATAAACTTAATAAACTATCCTCAGAGAAACTAAAAAAAGTGCATTTCATGATCATCATGACCTGTGATGTGTGCAATGTTCTTTGTCCAAAGGGTTCTACTGCTGGTCTCTATTTGTAGCTTGAAAACCAGATTATTGTATATACAGAAAACATTCAAAGATCATTGTTTTAAAATAGTTTTATCTTTCAATTCCAAATCAACCTATCAGTTGTTTGATTTCTGCGTTTTCTCCAGAACTCTTGTGTGCAGACACATTTTACACTGCTCAACGAGACAGTATTGGTGAGACAGCAGAAATCATGTTGCAATAAGGAGATCATTGCATTGTGTACTCAGTAGACATGACTTTTTTTTCGGCTACAGTGCAGTACCTTCGTTGGAATGGGAGTAGTTCTATATATAATGCTGTGATCAACACTTTTCATGGTTATATAATCCTGTTAGCTGTTATAGTAAAAATGCAGAAAACGTTTTCAAGAGAGTTCCAATTATAATGCTCATTTCATATGAAATAGTGATTTCATACTGAAATCTCAGACGGCCAGACAGTGATTCATTATTGGATTGTTCAAATATTGATGTCTGGGATGCCGTGAGACCGTGGTGTACACTATAATTTTTTTTTCTTTTGTTCAAGCTTTGCTTAAATGTGACGCCATGATTAAATCGTGCTCATAACCAGCTGTTGACATGGTATTCTCTCCTGAAACGAGTTTAGGCTTGGACCCGGAAACAGTATTCCTTACGTCACGACTTAACAAGCAGATTCCCTGTTCATTTTTAGGCTGTGCACTTTTGGTTGATGCTTACTCGCATTTTCACTCAAGTCCTTAGAGTTTTTTATTTTTTCTCCTTTGGTATGGCCTTCACTCTGTAGGCAGTCCATCAGCATTAAACCAGCTTTCTGAAATGCACACATCTGCGGAGGTGAAATTATTCACAGCGAAATTACTCCTTTTGACTGTCAGTTTATCTCATTAGGTGGCCCAGTCTGCTTGAGAGAGAGATGCACAGTTTAATCAGCAGAACAGCCCTCTCTCTGTGACCAGCTGTGACAAACCATGGTTTAGACACGTGGCAAGAAGAGACTTCTGTGGTGTCTGTCTTACGCCGCCCCACTCTCCCGTTCTGCTTCCCTTTTTCTGACTCGTGCTTTTTCTATTTCCATTTAATCTTAGTTCCCTCAATGCCTCCTGTGCAGAACCAACCGAGGCCTAACATCGCTTCACAGAGACTCCCGGTAAGTAACCTCACATTGCTTAAAGTTAGAATTAAGTGATTTCACTCTGCAAAGAACTGCGGTGTGTTATGGTCGAGACATCATGGTATTTCTTGGTTTGACTAAAATGTAGCCACCGAAAGCAATGTTTGTCTCACCGTGTGGATGGCATTTCTCTAGAAACTAGGGATGCACCAAATTTTTGGCCGCTGAAAATCATAAAATATACATATAATATATATGGCGCGTTCCGGCCCAATCAGGATAGTTTCACTCTCCTCGTATTTGTGCAGTTTGACGCTTCATTCAGTTTTCCGCTTTATGAATGTGCTTGTGTACCGATCACCGGAAAAGCAAAGTGCGCTCAAATAACGTGGTGACAGGATATTTCTATGCAGTATACTTGTTTCTGTTTGCAGTAGCGCTACTGTGCTGTATCATGCTGTAGTATCAACGCTGGTAAAATGATCCTTTCAGTGACGGTATGCTCTGCTCACATGCTGATAATAATAGCTTAGGAATATACATTATTTGGATAATTAGTCCAAAAAAAACAACTTGTATCTGATTCTTTTGCATAGAAGTAAATACAAATAATATATTGATATTTAATATTAAGATAACACTTTACAAAAAGGTCCCATTAGTTAATATCAGTTAATGTCGTAATTTCGTTGGGGGGGTTCCCCCTTTAGGTGGCTCTTATGGTGGGGGGGGGGGGGTAATTTGAGGGGGAAGTCAGGGTATTTTTTTATTTATATTTTTTTATACAAATTTTTAAACTACAATCATCCAACCTAAATGTTTCACGTTTAAATATTTTGGGGATTTCAAGCGCAGAAACTGAGTGAATCGTTAGAATTATGTGCAATCCCCGAAATCCCTGAATGTATTAACTAACATGAACAAACCATGAACATTACAAATATTACAGTATTTTTTTCATCTTTCTTTGTTAGTTTTAATGATAATACAGTGTTCACTGTTAATTCAGAGTGCATTAACTGTTGACAAGCACAACTGTTGATTTTAATAATGTATTAGTAAATGTTGAAATTAACATTAAATAAGATTAATAAATGCTGAAGAACTGTTGTTCATTCTTAGTTTTTTAACTATAGTTAACAAATGTTAACTAATGAACTTTACTGTAAAGTGTTACCAGTATCATTATCAATTCTGTCCAGTTCTATTGTTACTTTCAGTAAAAGTGTGGTTATTTTATTGGCTTGTTTTTTTTTGTTGTTGTTGTTGTTTTTTTTAGTATCATTTAAAATGATTGAGCTGAATTAAAAAGTCTTCCAAAATGATTTTATATATTTAATAAAATAATAAATAATCATTACAAAGCATTTTCGGTTTTGGTTTTTGAGTGCATCCAGAATTTTAAGTTTCATCCCAGAATTTTGGTTTCAGTTGCATCCCTACTAGAAACCTAAAAACATCCTCGTATATTGGTTGAATTTGCAAGTTGAGATGGAAATGGAGACCGTGAAAACCCAGAACAGATGTAAAAGCCCTTTACTTGCCTGTAAGGATGTAGAGCTGCCTATGCTGTGGCTAAAGTGATTACTGCTGAGGAGGAGACCATCTCAGCCCCAGCTCTCTTCTCTTTCCTCTCTGTTAAAAGTACTTTAATTTTCCCTTTTAATATTGCCATTGCTGTTTAAAGGATGTATAGTTTAGTGTTTCAGTCTGGAATATGGCAGTGACAGGAATGCTGTGTAATGCTATACTTAAAGTTTTAATCAAAAAATGTGTTGTAAACAAAATTATTCTAATTTGTATAGAATTAAGACTACATGGTATATTTCAGCTTTTAAAAATGACCACGCCACCAAAAAGAAAAAACATTTAACAGCAAAAAAACAATGAGTCCAATCACCAAAAATATACTCTTTCTATTCTGAACTTGAATCTAATTCCTGATTGAAAAAGGAAAGTTCGTGTCCATGTTATTTGTCACCTACTCGTGTACAGTGGCCCCTTGTTTGGACACATTGTGGACACCTAAAATGATTGGTCGTTCCTAATCTTGCTGAATAGGAGAGAAGTTCCACACACACTTCCAGCTGTCTGTCTCCCATAGCCAGTCTGGTACAGACAGGACACCATTTAAAATGCCAATGGCATTTTGCAGAGCGCGGCGTTCATTAGCCCTCTGGGCACTTGATTATCATACATTAGCATATGATCACATCTCATCTTACAATAGGCTGATCCACAATTTTTCTATGAATATTTACTACTGCAGAGTTTTTGAATATTAATCTCCATACTACATATTTATATTGTATTTTATGTTCGATACTGCTCATAGAAGTAGTATCGTAAAACTCTTTAATATAAAAAAACCCCACATAGCTTTGCTTAATTTTACAAGTTAGAAGTTTAAGTTAGGTTTTCTTAATAACATTTAGTGCATAATGAGGCTTTAGTTGGATGGATACATTCCTTTTATTTTGTCATAAAGTAACACCAGTAAAAGGATTTCTATGTGTAAATGCTTTTATTTAAAAAAAACACACTCGTAGAAAGGAATATGTTTAAAAATAGGGTTTTCATATTTTATGTTTTGTGTGTATATCAGGGTTGGGAATTAACGGGTGTGGGGCAAAAAAACTACCAAAATGGACAAAATGCTTGCTTTCTGTGTATAATTTATTCACTGATAAAATGGTCTTTTTATGCTGAGAAGACAACCAATGTGAATTTTTCTTATCTGTAAAAAGCATAAACTAATTCAGAAATGGTTGTTAGTTTTTGTCTGTTCAGCCAGAATGTGAAGAGCCTTTTCCCCAAATACAAACGTGTTTTTTGTGTTTTGTTAATCAAAATTAATAAGCAGCATTAAACAATCTGTGTAAACGGACATAAATGCCATGCCAGATGCTGATGATGTTGATGATTAAACAATAAAAATAACAGGTAGTGTTCTGAATGATTAAAGTGCTTTTTGACATAAAAGGCAACAAAGATTGATCTTTGAGAATTTGTCCGATACCTGAAGTGCAGAAATGAATAGGTTTGCCGAGTGTGTTTTGAGTCTCATGAGGCTTGTCTCAGAAATGGCAGCAGCCTGTGTTTGGTATTTGTCTTTCCCACTCCCTCTCTATCTCCCAGGCAGATCATAACTGGTTACATATTGAACAGATCCATGGGTATTTACGAAAGATTAGCCCCTCGAAAGGACATGCTGCTTTTATCAAACGAATGCAAACTTGCAAAGGTATTGTGAATGTACTTAAGCTCCCATTGTGTTACAGGAGCTGACCTTTTGAATGGAGCAATGAAGTCCCCAATAACAATGTGATTCTCTCTCGCTCCCTCCTGGCCGCTGCTTAGCTAAGCTGCCTGATTGACTTTCTGTTAAGCAACTTGGCTGGCCTTGGTGACACTCACTGGCCGACTGAAGATCAGAGCTGAAAACCTGGATTAAAAGTTTGATTGCATCTTAAGTCATTTATAATGAGTAAAGAGGTGCTAAGCATCACAATTTGCTGGAGTGTGGCCCTTTTGAACGAAGGCTAATTTCTTAAGAGCGAAGGATATTTTTAAAGAATAAAGGAGAGGGGATTCGTATTCAACCTCAGGATTAGTAAAGATCGTTATCTTTCTTTTCTCTGGAAAGGTAGAGAGGGGATTTTGAGTTTTATGAGCAATGGGTTAGGTAAGGGCGGAGAACGGATGAAGATTTATATTCAAGGGTGTATGCAAATCGCTGTCTTTCTGCCTAAAAGATTCCTCGGCGGTGTAAACTGATGGTTATGATCTTAATATGAAGTAAGAATAAGAACAACAATAAGAAGCATTTTTCTACAAATAAGAAGAATTTTAGCTTTGAAAATCATGTCAACAATAATATTTTGGTGCTGGAATAGTCAGTGTGATTTTTGATTTGTTTGTTTTTTGCCTTTTGTCTGTCCCCCTCCAGGCTCCTCCTGATTTCCAGCAGCATCTTCAGGGGAATTTTGGCCCACCTCAACGGCCTCTGCCCCCCCAGGATCAATGGAGAGGACCACCACAACATCATCAGGATCCAGAGCACTTCTTCCCTGCTGGTAAGGTCAAGTTAAGTGCATAAACCATACCTGCATGATTTAAGATATCTGTTTTGACTTTTGTTATTCCATCCAGTCGTTTACCAGCGACTGAAGCAGTCAGAAATGCTGCTGTAGGTATCTGGCTGCTCTTTTATTCCTTTCTTTTCTCTTTTCTAGAACCACGTTTTTCAGGCCAGCACATGTTTGACCAGCCAGGCCCTGCCCCCCTCATGAATAACAGTGTTCTTCCGATGTCGTGCCAAGGCCCTCCATCTTTCCCCCCACAAGGGGGACTCGGAAGTCCTGGATTTGGTTCTCTGGGGCTCAGGCAAAACCAAGGGCCTCTGGGAGGAGGTATTTTCCAGAGAGAGCCCCCTCCAGGCCCCCCTGGTCCCCGTGGCTTCGTGGGTCACAGACAGCCCTTCTCGCCCCAACAGCAGGGACCCCCCTTTAACCCCCAGCACATGCCGTTTGGTATGCAGGTACGCCAGAGAGTAAGTCAGTTTACCAGATTCTGCATGGCCTTGCTGGCTTGTTGAATCCTGCATGTTAATTTACAGCATGGCGTGGAACTAGCATGAAAAATATATACAAAATATTGGACTTTCAGTCTTTTATTTTGCTTTTAATTCATTTAATGTGCATTTTTGCAGTCCTTGAATTTTTATTTGTATTTCTTTGTAAATAGTCTTGTGCTCACCAGAGCTGCATTTATTTAAACATACATACAGTAAAGCAGTAATATTACAGAATATTATTTCGATTTAAAATAACTTTTGTATTAAAAAGTTAGTTTATTCCTGTGATAACAGCTGAATCTTTAGCAGCAACTACTCCAAACTTTAGAGTCACATGATCATTCAGAAAACAGTGTTTCTTTTTTAAGATTATTTTATGACCGTAAAGATAAAAAAAAAAAAACATCGTTTAGTTAAAATGTAAATGTTTCCTAACATTATAAATGTCATTACTGTCACTTTTTAATCATTTAATGTGTCCTTGCTAAATAAAATGATTACAAAAAAAATCTTACTGAGCCCAAAATTTGTGAACATCCGTGTACATGACAAAAAGACAAAGCTAAGGTGTTTTGGCTGGGTTGGAAACCATTGTTAGGTGTAGTGGAGAAACTGCAGTCCTCATTTTAAGCAGCAGACAAGACTGCCCTCTTGTGTTAGCACTGTTTCAGGTCATGGTTATTTGAGGTCACTGGGTTAGTTGTTACACATTAGAGGTCTAGCTATCTTTCATGAAAATATTTCCTCGTGATTGTCATCAAACACAACTTGGTATAATTTTTTTTCTTGACTTGAGATATAAACTGGTTTTAGCTGTTAAGTTCAGTTAAATGTGACATTATTGGTTTTTAAGACTACTGAAATATTACACAGGGCTGACTTCTAGAGTACTCCCATTCTCAATCACGACTGGCCTATATTTCAGTGTAAATGTCCTCATTTTGGCTGTGTTCTTTGTGTTTTGTGGTATTCAGGGTCTAATGCAGCAGCCCCTACACCATGATCTGCCACTGTCCCATCAACCCTTGCACCAGCAGCACAGACAGGACTTGCCCCCCCAGGGTCTGCCTCACTCCCAGCCTCCACCCCAACACCAACAGCACCACCAACACCACCCAAGGGACCAACATCCCATGGTGCACCTCTCCCAGCCCCTCTTCCGCCAGTCGATTCAGAGTGGCCACAGACAGATGCAGTCCCGACCACAGGGCAACCAGCAGCGAAACAACCATGCCAGACCCAAAATGGTTAGCCATTCAGATGTGTATATTTTACAAAGATGACGAGATACATATTTATTTTAAATAAACATGTATTTAATTAATGTCTGCTCAAAAGGTTTTGCTGTGCTTCTATGAATGTCAATGCATTTATCTGACCACCTCGTCCACTTCCTCAGACGCCTCCATCTCCACTGCAGCAGATTCCTCCTCAACGCAACAGCAATCTCCGTGAGCTGCCCATCGCCACAAGCAACAACAATAACCGCCCGCCAGTGCCTGGTGGGCAAGCAAAGCCTGTTACCAGGGCTACACCGAATGTTAGGCAAGGGCAGGCTGCTCGTGCTGGACCAGCAGGAAGAGGAGGATCTGTGGCACAGGGGCAGGGGGCTGCCAAAGCACCAGAGCAGCCCAGTGTGCCCGAGATGAAGAAAGAGTGTCCAGCTGCACAGCCAAGCACCACTCCAGAGGTAATACTGCGTGGCATGTTCATGTGGGGAGGGGTTAACTCTCAGCATGTTTTCCAGACATGGACTTCTGCAGTTGCAAGTATTTTAAATGCAAGAATTGTTCTGTTTTAACTGCATTTGTTTATGTGCAGCATAGTCCTATTATTGTTGTGGCTGATTGTAGGACTGTGCAATTTGATTTTGATTTCGATTTGGCATAATATCAATCAAACAATAAAAGAAAGACAAAAAAACACGTACTGCTGTAGACTGAAGAAGTATTATATAGCTTTAATAAGAAACAAATTAAGTTTATTCTTGCAGTGAAGATTATGCAGTTTTTTTTAAACTAGGTTATATATATAAGTTTTGGTCATATGGCCAAATTATAATCATGTTTAATAATCATGATTACAATATTGACCAAAATAATCATGATTATGATTTTTGTACTAATCGAGCAGCCCCAGCTGATTGTCTCACCTTTTTACTGTTTTTGTACTGATACTTGCTGTGAAAGCTTTGTTTTAAACCGAATACAGAAGCAAGCGTAAAATTAAGAAAATATTTTGCCATGAAAATAGCCATAGGAGTTGGCATGCCATTAAAAAACAGACAAAGATCTTTTGAAAATGTATGGCTTAAATTTTAGCCAATTAAAAGCAAAAAAAGAAGTCAGTTTTTCAGTCACTTTAGTCCAACTTGTACAAAATCTTATCAGTAAATGTATTTATTTATTTTTATTTTTTATTTTTTTGGAAGTCAGAAAAGCTTGATTTTGTCCTGCATGTATACATTTGAAAAGGGATAGTTCAGCCAAAAGTTAAAGATTATTCACTCTCATTTCTTTCCAAACCCATAAACCCTTTGCTCATCTTCAGAACACAAATTAAGATCTTTTTTTGAAATCCGAGAGCTCTGTGACCCTGCATATACAGCAACTGACACATTCAAGGCCTAGAAAGCTAGTAAAAACATAATTAAAATAGTCCATAGACAACTTATGAAGTGACAAGAATACTTTTTGTGCAAAAATACGTTGTTGAATTAAATTTTGTCTTTGTGCACAAAAAGTATTCTCATAACTTCATAAAATGACGACTGAACCCCTGATATGACCTGGACTATTTAAAAGGGTTTGGAATGACATGAGGGTGAATAATCAATGACAGAATTTTCATTTTTGGGTTAACGAACCCTTTAATTGGGTGACAGTTGACCTCTGGTATGTGCACATATAGAAGTAATGTGCACACTGTTTATTCCTTCAGATATGTTGTGTATACTTGGGCAGAGAGATGAACACTGGAGCTTGATTACACTAACTACACTACACTGATTACACTAAAAATAAACTTAAGCTTACTGTATTTTGTCAGTGCACATTTTTTGTTCACAGCTTTTTCATCAAGCCCCAAAAAACGTTTTGTTCATCCTGAATTTTTATTTGTCATTGTTAAGGACCCAGATGAAGATGAGGAGACGCGTCAGTACAGACTGAAGATTGAGGAACAGAAGCGTCTGCGAGAGGAGATCCTCAAGCGCAAAGAGCAGCGCAGGCAGATGCAGGCTGGGATGCGCAAAAAAGAACTGATGGAACGGATCAGCGGCCAGAACCCAAACCAGACCCCACAAACTCCGATCGCCACACCCAACCCAACCCCAGCAGCCCAACCCCCACAGCCGGTCCCTTCGCTGATCTCTAACGGAACACCCCAGAACCCTTCGACAGGTCTTAGTTCCCCTCGTCCAAATGTGAAGGCCCGTCTGCAGAACACTAAACCTCTGGCCCAGACTTCAGGTTGGTCTGGGCCGCAGAAGCAGCCGAGCGCTGGTCCTGATGCCAGGCAGCAGGGCCAATGGCAACCGCAGCAGAAGAGGACCATGACCCCACAAAACACTCAAAGACAAGGTGCTGCTCAGACCAGCCCACTAGAAGGGCCACTGGGTCAGCCTCAACCTGGAGGAAAGAGAACAGTGATGCAAAGAGCTAGCAGCATCGAATCTCCTCAGGTTCCACAGAAAGTACGTGTAGTTAAGCTTCAGGGAGAGGTGAGTGAATTTGTTATCGGTTTAAACCCTAAATGTGCTTTTTAAAGTTCATATGCCACTTTTTTGTCTTTGTCCTTTGGGGGTTTTCTTGAAGTAGTTGTCAGCAGAGCTCTTTATAGAATAAATCAAAGAACTTGTCGGAACGCGACAAGGAGGATTTCCAATTACTCTAAAAGTCAAGGTGTCTACTTTTTTGACCACTAAAGTTTTCAGCGCTAAAAACTCTTTAAGGCATAATGCGATTTTCTCTTTTTGAAAGAATCGATACAGAAAGTGGTCTCTATGTGATTTGTGACACCACACTTAATTGATGGAACACTTTTACCTTTCAAGTCCATAAATGGCACTATTCTGGCGTCATTAAAGTGAGTCGCTTGGCATTTGCGCCTTTCCTTTGAGTGACAACACATCCAGACGTTGTAAAGGTTTGTGTCTTCTTTAAGTCAAGGCGCTGTTGCATGTGACAACTGGAGAATGGCACAATGGAAGTTTATGTGGAGTCATTTAACACTAAGACTGGAGTTTGAGGTGCTTATTTACAAATCTGACAGGACATTTTCTCCATCTCAACCAAGAAAAAAAGGACCCAAGGATGATTTATGGGCTCTAAGAGATGATTTGCTGCATTGAATGAGGAGAAAACATCCCCTTCCAGTCTCCTGCCTGAAGCAAAGCTAAATATTTCCTTTGAGTGTCGGATCTCTGTGGATGAAGATAACTGTGTGTCAACTTAGTTAATAGAAAGCTACATGCAGCTATCTGAAGTGCCGTGGCTCTGACTGACAAAGAGGAAGAAGGGGGAGGGGGTGTCAGACCGAGAGAAGCTGATCCTCTAGGTGCTTCTCTTCTCCTGCTGTCAACCTCAGCCGCCTGACAATGTTATCTCTCTTTCTTGTTCTCCTTTCTAACTTGCGCTCGCTCGGTATTGCTCTCTTCATCTATCTCGTCTCGCCTCTCGCTTTATCCCTCCATCAGCTCATCAATGAAGTGTGTTAGAATAGGTGTCAGTCGGGGGACATCTGCAATTAATCTTCCTCGTCTATGTTGATATCGGTGTAATAATACCTGCGAGAGTCTGGGAGAAAGAGAGATGGCGGTTTGGGCGGATTTGTATTTTTCCCAGCTTAGCCGCACAGATAAGAGCAAATTAAATTTTCATCAGAATGAATACAAAGCGTGTGCCGTACAAAAGCAGCATGGGGGGATGGAGGTGACGGGATGGGTGGGGGAGGGGGAGGTGCTTGTCAAGTGTCGTCACCCCGCCCCGGTTTATCTGATCGATGTAATCTGAAGGTGTGGATTTTGTATTTGGTTAGATTAATCCATTAACCCCCTCAGATGGAGACAAAATTGAGATAATGCATGTGGGTTTGAAAAACACGGATGGGGAGAAAAGGATGAGTGTAGCAGGTTTGGCAATAATGTCTTTGTTGTAGACTGAAGGAATGTGTTTACAGGGCACATGTGACCCTGGAGCACAAAACCACTGTTGTATATTTGTAGCAATATCCAAAAATACATTGTATGGGTCAAAATTATTGATTCTTCTTTTATGACAAAAATCATATTGAGTAAAGATCATGTTCCATGGAGATAATTAGTAAATTTCCTACCGTAAATATATCAAAACTTAATTTTTGATTGGTAGTATGCATTGCTATGAACTTCATTTGAACAACTTTAAAGGCGATTTTAAAAAAATATTTAATATTTATATTTTCTATATTTTAACAAATCATACATCAATGGAAGATAATATATTCGGCTTTCAGATGTATAAGGGGCCATTCACATATCGCGCCTAAAAACGCGTGGAAAACGCTAGGCGTGCCGCTTTTTCCTTCTTTCCAAAGCGCTCGGGCAGATGCGCTCCTGAGGCGTCTGCCTTTGCTAAGCAACCATGACGTGCTCTCTCCATGAAGATGCGGAAATTTCAGCATAGGATAAATGGATTTGCAGCACTAAAAATCACTCGCAGTAGCTCTGCTTCTAAATTTATTTCAAAATGGCAATCCATATACAGCTATGAACAGCTGTTCCTTCATCTTGGCTCAGTTTTCAACGTTGTTACGGGAAAGGATGAAGCTGATTGGTTAGTTCTTGTCACATGACCCGCGGTGCGCTTGCGGCATTCTGAAAAGTTGAGATGTTTTTAACTCGATGCGGTGCGGACGCGCCTGGAAAAAACGGGCGCGTCGCTTCCATTATGAGCGCGCATGTCGCGCGCCTACATTGGAAATAACGAACTTGCGCGCGCAAAAGACACGATATGTGAACGACCCCTAAGGGTGCTTTCACACTTGGTACACTTGCCTGGTCTGAACCCGAGTTCAATTGATCCCCCTGCCCCCGCTTGACTGTGTTCATTTTATAATATTTGAGTCCGAATCGCGGTTCGCTTGCGTGATCAAGTCAGCAGCTGTTTACCCCGTTGCTTGGTCACGACAGTGCAGGAGAATTTACTGAAAATGCTCTAAAGAATGTTGAAGGTGAACATAAATGAGATGTACATTAAAAGCGGTTCACATGAAGTGTGCCCCAGACCACCGTTTTTAAGCGGACTCGGGTACGGTTCGCGGGTGAGCATCCGAGTACGGAAGACAGCGTTCACATCATCCAAACGAACTGAATTCTGATGTCAATCGACCCTGTGTGCACACCAAGAGTGCTAGTGTGAAAGCACCCTAAATCTCAGGCTTTACCAGCCTGAATATACGTGTTGCTGTCGGATAAAGAATACATGCTGATGTTTGTTTCTCTTTTGTAGTGGCCGATACTCAATTTAGGGGTGCACCTATACAATACTGGTCTGGCTGATACAGCTAACATACTCGTTTTTGTAAAATGTTCTTATAGCAAAAAGAGATTTTGCACGCTGTATACAAACAAACATGGAACAACACATTTATTAATCCGTGTTAAAGTTGATAAAGACAACCGTTCAATGTTTGTTACATGACATAGTAACAAACAGTGTCTGACTAGGGTCGAGATGTGGGGTGATGATATCATAATTTCACAAAATGAACAGATTGGCTGTACACATGAAAATGCAAGCAGGGCTCAACGCTAAGGATTTTTTTCTACTTTCACTGTAGGGCCAGTGGTTCAAATTATTACTTGCCCTGCCAACATTTTCATTGGCCCTGCTGAAAAAAAGAAATTGCTGCCTTTATCATCATTTTTGATCCATGTTATCTTGGATTCTAATAAATAAGCTTATATGAAACAAATATGTTAGATAACAATTAAAGTTTACAATTTAGAATTTTGATACTAAAACTACTAGCCTGACATATATAAAGTCATTATTAAAGACGTGAACAGTTAGTAAATAAGAACAAATGAACAGTTTAGGAACAATAGCACAACTGAATATATAGAACAAAGATACAAATGAAATGATGCTTTTGTATTTTATGTTTGTAGATGTTCAGGTACATAAACTGAATAATCACATCTAAAATAACATTTCCATATTCTTCACCGTGTTGCACCTTGATTTTTCATAGCCATTTGAAGTTAGTGTAACCACTACATTTTAATCATGAATCGATAAAAAAAATTATACATGTAGCTTGTGCTACGTTTGATTGAAATTAGTCCATATAATTTCAAAATTTGAAGCAAAAACAGAATGATCTGACTTCAGCTTTGTTAAATTATGGTACATAAAACACCTGCATGAAACAGAAACAGCTGATTGAGATGCAGATTCACTCTCTGACAGCAGGTGGCGCTTATATAACAGCAGTTTTAACTTGGTTACTGTTGTAAACAAAGCAGCGCTGTGCATATTAGCACTACTTTAAATGCATTTTACCAAGGCAAGATGCAAAGGAAACACCATGTAAACTTCTGAAAACATTCAGTTCCCCTCAGAAGCACATCTATTTAAATTCAATATTTAGGATTTTCATTCTATATTTTGAAGTGATCTTGCTCTGCCTGCTAAAGTATGTTCTCCTCTTTGCATTCTTTTACTGGCCATTTACAGACTAAATATAATATTAACGTTATATTTCCACATAAATTACATTTTGAAAAAATATAGCGATGCAGTTTGTTTGCAAGCACAGAACAGAGATAACCTGTTCTGGAAAAAAAAAGGTAGGTAATACCTTTACTGCTCTAATAAATAAATTAAATGTGGATTAATCATTGATAAAGCTACAAAGTTACTCGCCAAGATGGGTATTTTGACATACTTTTGTATGTATTTGTCCGTTAGCGCAAGAAAGACGTGGAAAGAAACTGAACTCGGGGCTCGGGCATCAGAGACGCAGATGTCTGTGCTGTACACACAGAACAGCACACGTGTACTGAATATAGTTGTCTTTCACGCCTTGCTGGAATGCTTTTAAGTTGCTTTAATCTTTTCATTAGCAAGGCTTAAAAACAGATACAAATTATAAACTTTTTGTGATGATGCGGCAGTGGCCCTATTGGGCCGGTAACAAATCCGTCAGCTGTCCCGAGTGTCTTTCACGCTGGCCCAGGGCCATCGAGCTGTCCTTATTTTGGAGCCTTGGCAAGATTGTTGGTTTCAGATATATCCTCTCTGGGACCCGGTTTCAAAAAATAGCGTTTTCACACTCCCAAAATGCCAGATCCGCCTGGACGATACGATACAAGATTTTTGTGTATACAGCTAATCCGTGTGGACGGGGCCTGAAACTCAATTCCTAGAGGGCCACAGCTCTGCACAGTTTAGCTCCAACCCTAATCAAACACACCTGATCCAGTTAATCAAGCTCTTCAGATTTGGAGCTGGCTGGAGCTAAACTCTGCAGAGCTGTGGCCCTCCAGGAATTGAGTTTGACTGCTGTATAGTGTTTGTCCACACCAAAAAAAAAACATTGACAACAAAACAAACAGGGAGCAGAATTTCCAATAAGGATGGCTAAGATGTAAATATTAAACCTAAATTTGCATTTAAACAAATTCAATTCTTAAAGCAGTGAGCTGATTGAGTGCACAGTGGCACAGACACGCAAGTGTTTTAGTGCACATCTAAACAGTGTTGGAAAGTTTGTATTTAAATTGTCTTTTTTTAATAGTATATTTGAATAGCATATTTACTAACAAGGAAAGAGACCAAGAGAGACCATTTTTTCACTCAGCACACTGTTCGGATTAAAACTAAACTGTATGATTAAGTAAAATATTAGCGGTTTCATATTTTCTCAAATGGTGTCTCTGTGTAAACCTACTGGCACAGATTTGTTCAACTGTACTTTTAAGTTAGCATGTAACAGTCAGATGTAAGTTTAGCACGTGCAGGATTATAATACATGAGCCAATGTGTTAAGTGATATTAACAGATTAACAAAAGTTCATATATATTATTTGTATTTTTTGTGTCATGAATGTTATACTAAATCAACTGACAGCAGGCAAAGCAGAATCCAAGTAAAAGATAATGAGAAAAATGTATTCTGTGACTTGTTTAAAGAACTATACATATTAAATTACAATTAATAAACTGACTTCCCTCAATTAGCCTGTAGGTTTTAATGGATCGAGATGTCAGAAATGAACATTTGACTCATGGGACTGTTAAAAAGAACTTTATAAAAATTTACCATTTTTATATACAAAAATTATTCAAAGTATTCAATGAGAAATATCTTAACATTACACTTTGGTCCCTCGGTGCATCTTACCCCAAAGGTCTAATCTTACTTTTTTAGTTAAAAAAGAAATCTATATATTTTTGCTCACTGTAATGATATGACCTTTGTAAACATCAGGAAGAAGGAGGCAGGAACCGGCGCACAATCAAAACATTTTAATAATTCAAAAATAAATACAAAACAGCGCACCAGCCCCTCGCAGACGGCTGGTGCGCACAAAATAAAAAGCAAGCATAAAATAATGTCCCAGGCCTGGTCCTCTCTCGTCCTTCACGGTCGTCGCTCCAGTTGTATATCCTTCCATCTCCTACGTGGGACTCGATACCAGCGGTGGGGCGCAGGTGTAGCTCATCTCCAATCACTACACCTGGCCTCACTCCTCGTTCCCACGCCTCTCGGCCCCGCCCCACTCGCCACACTCACATATCTAAAAACATTAATGTATCTGTTAATGCAATCCCACATTAACATATAGACACAAAATCCGTTTACATTCAACATAACACACTGTCATAGATCAGAGTTTTCCAGTGATCCAGTTTAAACTAGTTAACCTGAGAATTTCTGTGACCAAATACATCTCACAACTGTTGATATTCAGATGACAACATCATTCTTAACTTGGTCATTTGAGCACAGCAGTTCATTCAATGTGCTGAGATTTTGTGCTGTCTGTTGTCAAGTGAATGGGAGACATCTTTCCCAGTTTGCCTTATGAAAAGTGCCCATTTTGTGAGATTTAGTGGTCCTGTGAGCAACTTAAATCTGGCCATTTTCAAGGCCTTCTACACCTAAAGACTGCCAGTGGCCATTCGATAACGCAGAAAAAGGTTTTCCTGAAGATGAGGAAACAGAATGATTGAGAATTTGGAGGAAGAGCCAGAGGCAGTTTATCTCGACAGGTCCACATCCATGGCATTGTGCCCAGAGATGCAGTCATCACTCTTCTCAAAGATGTGTAATGAATTCAGCTGTACCTTATCCTTCAAAAATGATCTGTGTCATCCCGAAATCCGAGCTCTAAGACTGCCGTTTTATTTATTACCTTAAAAAATGGTGGTGCAGTCAGACTTCAGCATGGTGGACTGTAATTTTAGTTATTTGGTGTGCCGCTGGAGATGTTCTTTCTGTGTGGGTTGTAAGATGTGTCTGCTCTGTATTCAGCAGGCAGATGCCGGTCCCAACACTGGTCCCCCACAGCAGCAGCAACAACCAATCGGTCGGCCTGCCCCCCAACAGAGACTTGGTCCCATCAGAAAAGTTACCATGGCAACTGGTGGTGTACAAAATCAACAACAGGCTGGCCATGGCACGGCAAACCAAACGAACCGGGTATGACATTGAATCTGGATTACTCTCGTAAGCCCTTAATTGGACAGGTGCACAATGGGATTTTGCACAGCTGACACTAAGCCCTGATACTAATGGTGCTTTCAAGTCATGTCCACATGAATGTATTTACCACTTTTTTATTTTTTTATTTATTTTCCATGGCTTTCTGAATTGGGAACGTCTGAATTAATGCATTATGGTGGAAGCTAATTGCTGTTAGACTTAAGAAGTTGTAACTGTGAAATGTTTTTATGCATTTTGTGCATAACTGCATTACTGTTGAGGAAAATGTTCAAACTTGCCAGAAAGCAGCACATTTAACTTGTTTGATGAATCTGACCAAAAATTCCCCATCTCCCATCATCCTCTGAGGTGCACCACAAGAGTGAAAAATACACCACAGAATGAAATGTTTGGGGTCAAATTTTTTTATATTTTTTTTATGATTAATAGAACAAGGATGCATTAAATCATAAGTGGCAAAGTTACAAAAAACTTACAAAAGCATAATATACATCAAAGAATCCTGAAGCAGCATGTTCACAACATTAATAATAAATGTTTTTGAACACCAAATCAATATATCAGCATGATTTCCGATAGATCTTGTGACACTGAGAATTTGAGTAATGACTGCTGAAAATTCAGCTTTGCCAGCAAGGGAATGAATATAATTTTTAAATATATTAAAATGAACCAGTTATTTCAAATGCATTGTAATATTTAACAATATTACTGCTTTGCTGTATTTTCGATCAAATAAAGGCATCATTGGTCTAAGAGATGTTCAAAACATCTCACTAACCCCAAATGTTTGAATGATTCTTTACATAAGCATCATTTACACACACATTTAGCTCTTTGTAGTTATGTTAGCGCTCAAAAGTTTCATGTCTTTGGCAGAATTCAGAAAAGTGAATTTGCTTGTGAAATTGGTCATTTTTCATATCAATATAATTTGATTTATTCGTTTATTTTGACCAGAACTGCTTCGGTTCCTGCTGGACCTGTATGGTGTTGTCCAGAATATACACTTCAGTCTTTGTTAGGCTCTTTTTTTTCTCCCTGTCATAAAGAGCTGCTCTAAGTGGTTCTCTCAGCTCTAGTAAAGACGGCAGATTTGGTTTCCTGCTATGGCTCAGCTGTGTCACTGCTTCTCCCGGGGGACTGGTAGCTGTTTTGGAGGAGAGCAGGAGCAGTAATGATATGGAACCGAGTGCCAGGTGTGATGATATTGACAGGCTGAAGCAGGAGAGATGAAGATCCCTTGGCCTTTTCAGCACGCTGCTGTCTCTGTACAGTAGTCCATTCTCAGGGGATAAATACAGTGCTAACACGTGTCAGTCAGTCACAGCAGAGCGCTCACGCTGTCTCAGTCCGGCTGTCTTGCTGCATCTGCCTGAGCTCTCATGTTGAGTCAGATATTCCAAACTCTTTCTGCTGTTTACTGCTATAACCGTGGCCTTGTAAATCACTCACTGACACTGGAACCCAGTGTCTCGCTTGGAGCAAAAGTGAATTGTATACTCAGTATGTGTAAGTGGTGAGAGAGCATCTTAGCTCATAGCATTGGGAACCCATAAGGGATTTTTCAGCGTGCCTGCTGCACTTAGCCAGCCTGGCCCTTCTGATGACGCCCTTTCATTTAAAAAGGACTGTATGGAATGAAATGAAATGTCTTTACAAGAAGAAATCTCTTTTCACCAACATAACCTCTTTACACATGTTCTCTTTTGGAAAGTCGTAGAATTTTTTTTCCCTTCTATTTTCAACTCAAGTTTACCCAACTATGACAATTTCCATTTTTGAGATCCCCACAGAAATGTGAAAAGAATCCATTAGAAGGATTTCTGATGAATCATGTGACCCCCAAGATATGATTGATTGACAATTCAGCTTGTTATTGTCTGCAATTAATAACATTTAAAAATATATTCAAATCGAAAGTTGTTTCAAATGATATTTCCTAATATTTTTTTTTGACAATTTTTGATCAAATAAATGCAGTCTTTGTTGAGCGTTAGAGACTTCTTTCTAATTGTAGTGTAAATCTCCAGAATTTCAGTTCAAATGAATTTTAAACTAATATTTTTCATGATGTTCATGTTTAACACTCAAAGTAGCTTAACAAGGAACAGTGCCTAAAAAAAAAAAAAACCTTTATTGCCTTCTAAAATGAGAGGCTTATGCTGAAGCGTTATCTGTCTCTGGTTTGTGCCCAGCACAGAGCTTTGCTTTCAAGGCCAAAGAGCTCAGCTTCAGTCTCAACAGACCACAACATTTTCATTCAGCAGGTTTTGTCACATGGCCTCTAGCAGACTCCAGGCGTGACTTAATGATGGCCTTTTTCAGAAGTCTCTTCCCTCTAGCTGCTTCACAGTCTAATCAGTAAAGTGCTGAAGAGATTGGTGGACTGTCTTTCCTACTTCAGACAAAAGCACTCTGTATTGATGTTGCAGCTGGTTTCCTCACCGCAAATACACACATATTCACTATATGAACTAGTATTCTGTAGCTTTGATTGTTTAATAACTGGTAATTCAATCAAGGCTACAGGAAATTACTTACTTTGGTTCAGCTTGCTTTTTGAAACTGTTTGTTCATATGGTTAAACAAACCATTGAAGTCTAACAGTCCCTCTGATGATATAAACATTAGTATGAATTAGAATGTCTGTCTGTTTTTAAGAGCAATTACTGACTTGCCATATTTCATATAAACAGCTGTGCAAAAATAGCTAACAAAATATAACAGTGAAATAACGAAGATGCTTAGTTCCACCAACATGATCTTTTTTCTTATTTTTCTTTTCTCTTTTTTTTGTCATCGAGGTTGTTAGCTGGTAGGGTGTACCTGTTCATTGCTCTTTCCATCTTTATTCAGTATTCCCCTTCCTGATGTCCCCAGGTGGTAGTTCGGGGTCGGGCGCGAGGCCGTGGTGGGGGGCGTGTGATGATGCAGCAGAGCCCGAGAGCTCAGGATTGTCAGAGAAGCACTGTTTGCATCGAAGGTTTATCCACCACTACAACCACCAAACAGCTCATGAACCTTCTCAACTCCATCGGCCCTGTTGAGGTAACTCGCTTCTCAAGACACATTTCCTTTGTTACTTTTTATTACTCCTCAAGCATCAGAAGGGGGGTGTATGTGTGAATTTTATGCATAACTTGCTATTGTGTCGTTGCTGCAATACCCTGAGCTTCCAACAACAAATTGATGATGGCGCCACCTGATGGCCAAAGAGCATGAAACAGTGTGTGTGTTTTTTTTTTAAGTATATGTGTTTACAGTATACATTACTAAGTGTCAACTTCAAACTGTTTTGAAGACAATATGTTCAGAACAAAAAATAAAATTCATATTTTATATTAAGTTGGTTACACTTTATTTTAAGGTGTCCTTGTTACAGTGTAATTATACATTTAAGTACGGAGTAATATTAATGAACTACATGTTCTTACTATATGGTTAGGATTAGGGTTTGGCTTATGGGTTACTTGTAGGTAATTATTTGTAATCTATTAATATAATAGTAAGAACATGTAATGTGTAACACGGACACAGAGTCACTTATGCTCAGAGAAACATTCAGGAGCACAGAAACTCTTTTATTAGTAAAACAGCTGAAGTAGTGAAATGCTTCATTATGTTTCTCAGCTGAGTGGTGCTAATGTATCTGGTTTTGAAGGAATTAAACTCACAGCTTCAGGATTAGTTGAGACATGCTGCACAGGTAATTCTAGATCTAACAACCCATAGATAAAGTATCTAATGGAAATATTTGATTGGTCCAGTTAAAATTTGCTCTGCAGACCTCAGTGACAGCATTACCTTTGACCATTGTTTTTGTGGGAAAATACACAGCTAGGTGGTTCTTCACCTCCATGTTGTGTATTAAAATCATTTAATGCCCTCCTGACTGTAAACTACCCTTCACAAAATAACATGATTTGGAAGAGAACGATTTGCCTCCTGACAGTGATCCCAAGAATAAACTGGGTAGAATATAGAGTAGTCCTCTAAAATAATATTGCAATAGCGCCATCTAGCTGTGTGCAGTCAGGGCTTGAGGTGTAGCAAACAAACACGCAGATGAGCTTCAGATTTAGATAATAAACCCATCTGCTAATACACAACTTGATGGTTATTTTGTAGATGTTTACAATGGTGCCGGAGCAGCGGAAGGCCATTGCAAAGTTTGTGAACCCTCAGCATGCAGCCAGTTTTCAGCACAGCTTTCACAGGTACACTTTTAAATTCATCTTAAACTGGATTGTGCTGTGTGTTTATACACAATGCATGAAAATTAATAAAGTCATTGACATTTTATGGATAATTTGATTTTGGGACTTTTTTTCTCATATTTTTAAGAATGAGGTCTATTAACACCAAGACTAAATATTTATTTGTAATGTCTGTTGCAAATAAGATTTTGAATAGAAACTGTGGATTCCTATAGACTTATGTCTGTTTCACATTATCAAGATCAAATATCAAGGTCTCTTCATATACACTACCAGTTAAAAGTTCTTGAACAGTGGGATTTTTAAGAAATCTCTTCCAAGAGTTCACCAAGTCTGCATTTATGTGAACCAAAGTACAGCAACAACTGTAAAATGTTGAAATATTTTTACCATCTAAAAATAACGGTTTTCTACTTTCTACTAGTGATTTCAAAGCTGAATTTCTAGTATCATTACCCCAGTCACTTGATCCTTCAGAAGTCTATTCTGATTTTGCTGCTCAAACATTTCTTATAAACTTGCAGTGCATTCAGGCTATACATTTATTTATTTCTATTAATTTTTTTCACCATTAAGTGTGTTCCCTGGGATTCGAACCCGTTGCCTTTTGAGCTGCTAATGCAATGCTCTACCACTGAGCCACAGGAAAACTCTCACTGTTCAAGAACTGACTGGTAGTGCATGGTGTGGATATCAAGGTGTATTTTCTGTTGGTGCGATTGGCTGAAGCAGATCACAGTCATTGTGCCTAATGGTTTGTGAAGGCAAATGAAATGTCAATCAGCAAGTGTTACTCATCCAAACAAGAACAAGAGCTCTACTGTGACTCCACTGATTGTCATGTTTTGATGGAGATGCCTCAGACTAGCTTGCCTTTAAGTGTCTCATTTCCATCACATGTTCCCTTGATTACATAGGCACATGATAGATTTGTCTCACATCGATGTTTCCATTATCGACGGCTGAGGATCCAGTCAGTTCGACAACAGACAAGACGACGAGAAGCGAGCGAGAAGAGAGCGACTTTTTCTGAAGAGGCTAAAGCTTTGGGTGCTGTCGACGAACTCGCGCCACATGCATGAAAGAATCAAAAACAAAGAGCCAAACACCAGCTGTGTCCTGCTGGAAATGGCACAGCACTGATCTCACATTGTCAAGGACTTTTTGGCATGAAGCTCTTGCTGTCGTTTCTGTACTTTCATTTATATGTGGAGAGATCAGTAATGGTCTGAACCAGCAGCTGAAAAGAGAGAAGAGAAGGTGGTATGAAACCAGGACATGTTGTTGCCAGCTGATAATAGTTGCTCTCAAGATAATCTTTTGAATGTCTGTTTTTGGTCCAATAGGAATTCTTGAGTTACTGCAGAATGACTTGAAGAAAGTTAGAGGGATGGTTTGGCCTGATTGAGGAATGTTGCGTATGCTGCAGTAGGTTTTGTCAGCTGTAGAGGGCAGCAGATGTCTTCGGTATGTTGGGGTATAGCTGTGGACATCAGAGCCAAAAGCACTGCTTGCTAGAGACATGTCATCCGAGGCATGTTTATTTGAATCAAGTTTTTTTTTTCTAGTTGCGTATCTTTTAGAAGCCACTGTAATAACGCAGGCGTCTCTTTTTGTGCATTTGTCTACGACTATTCATGATCTTAAGTTTATTCATTGTCCCTCTCTCCGTTCTGATTGCATCGCAGTTGGGTTTTGTTCTAGAGAGCTGGAGTGAACACAACAACTGGAAAACAATTATTGACAATAAATGGCTTTTATATTTTGATTTTAGGTTTTGGTGCTAGAATTGCATATATTTAGATTCTTTTAATCGTCGTTAGAAATGGCTTCTGAGAAAGTATTAAAGGCAAGCAGAAAGTCCCCTTCTTTGGTAATACTCTTCTTTTAATGCGTTTAGTTTTCAGCACATGTTGTGTGTGGACGAGGATTGCGGAGTCGTGGCCTGTGTGATGATTCCATAGGATTTTATTGAATGCTTACAAGACGCAGGATGTCCTGTGGTTATTTGTTTGTGAAGATACTGTTTGTAATATGCTTATAACGTTGGCTCAGTTAATAGTTTTGAAGTTTGTCAGATGACTGAATCTGAATTGTGAGTTGTTAGGGATGTGAAGGGACTGGTCAAGATCAGCTTCTCATATCCGTTATATCCATTTTCCTACTTTATTTTTCGCTTTAGATTTTTGTAAGGTTTTTTTTTCTTCTCAGTCTCCTGTGAATATATTACACTCCTAACATTTCATGGCTTCAATCATGAGAATTTCATGCCTCAAATTGTTATTATATCACCCATTATTATTTACAGTAATAATAATAATAGTAGTTTGTGGTACTGTGCAAGCGTAGTGCTTGGTCATATCTAAATGTACAGCTTAACCTAACAGATAACATTACTGCATAACAAAATCAAATTATCTTTTAGCCATTTCAATAGAATAAAATATGTCTATAGATATTAACACATCCAGGTCTGCTCTTTCAAAGGATTTGGGAGCAACTGTTATCAGTGGTCACTTTCTTGTATATAATGAAAAAAAACAAAAAAACCTTGTGTATGAAGCTGTCAAGTCGTTGTTTTCTCATCTTGAAATCTTTCTGTGTTTGAAATGGTTTGAAAATACCTACTACTACGTGACTGGTGAAATTTCCTTTCTCGATTTGTTTTTATATATCGATATAAAAAGTATTCCTTGGTCATTTTACAACAGTTTTGTTATTGGAGAACTTATTATTTGAGGATATTTTAAAGATGAAAAATAAAAGATGGTCACATATATACCATGTAAATACGGTTATGTGAAGCCAGCTGTCTTGATCACCATTAACTGTTGTCTGATGTTGTTTTGTGTTTGAAGATTCCCTCTTGCGTATTATTCTGAACACCACATTTCCTCCCTCCTTCTGAATGTTTCTCTGTTGCCAGCCGTACAAAGTGATTTTGTTTCGATTAAGGTGCCACAGTTTCTCTCGAGTCAGGTGAATTGAAACATCTGAGATGTTTTGTGTGTTCTGGTTTCGAATACTCACTGTGTCCAAGACTTTGGGCCGTCATGTCTATGAAGTTAATTTGTAAAGCTGCTACCCTTCAGCAGCCTCTTGTTTTAAGATGCTCTTGTAATTTGCTGATATGCCATCTTCTATTATAATATAATAGTTGGTTCTGGTTGATTACAGTACCTTATTTGTCTATATGTTTGTGTTAATAATTTGCTCCATGAGTTTCTAGGAATTACAAAGATACATATAATGGGTAAGATAATGAATAATGTTATAAAGTGCATATGGATCCACTTAAAAATGATAAACTTTTTTTTTTTTTTTTTACTTTAACTTTTCTAGACATACTCTGTTTAAAATTGGTATAGGGCACAGATTTTTTTTTTTTTTTTTTTTTTTTCAGTTGCACACATTTATTTATTTATTGGTTTTGAATGTATTTATGTCAAAAGAGTTAATCCTATGGATTTCAAATGTTTTATCTAGTCTGAGAGACTTTTAAAAATAAATATCTCTAGGTATAAATCTTCTAAGACACATAATATTTATAAAGAGTCTAAGAGAGAGAACTCTGATTCATATTGAATCTTTTAGTAACTTCTTTGTAAGTGTAGATAAACTTTGGGGAAACAGTCCCTTTCTGATCTGTAATCACACATGTGACAAATTTAAATTTTCAGAGATTGTCTGTTTTTGGCAGATTTTTTTTACAAGCTGTGTAGTCCAAAATAATGGAAGCGGTATTATGTGATCAAATCAAGAGTAGGCTAAATGTTTCCTTTTTTTTTGGGTCTTGTTTTGTTTCTTTATTTCTGTCAACACTCCCAGTCTTTTATTTGATTTTTTTTTACCGCAGATCCTGCTGCAGTAGAGCAACTGGCCTCTTTATAAAAACACCAGTATTGCCTATTGCTTCAGAATTAAATTATAATTATTTCTCATAATGGTAGATGTGCCCCCCCCCCCCTATAATTACATTTGAGACTCAAAAAAATTCTGGTGCTGGTTTTGTTTAATCATTTTGCCTGTTTTACTCACTTTTTGAAGCGTCAAACACGATGCACTGCTTCCCGTTGGCAGCAGTATGATTATTTGTAACTTGTAATTAAACCGTTTTTTCTCTTTTTCAGGACCGAGCTTCCAGGAGCACAGAAAGGAGGGTTTTTCATAAAACAAATGCTCTGCACCCGTATTCATTCTAAAATGGCATTGGTTTTCAAAAGGACTATTTAGAAATGTACAGATTGTGTGGTAATGGATAGCGCAGTGGATAGCGAATTGGACTTCTAATTTAAAGGTTGTGGGTTCCTTACTTATGGGGTGGTGTTGGCGCAGTGGATAAGACATGCCTTTGGTGTGAGAGACCCGGGTTCGAATCCACTGTGAGACACCAATGTGTCCCTGAGCAAGACACTTAACCCCTAGTTGCTCCAGAGGCGTGCGACCTCTGACATGTATAGCAATTGTAAGTCGCTTTGGATAAAAGCATCAGCTAAATGAATAAATGTAAATGTTTGGTGTTGTAGTAGCAGATTGCTTGAAGTAATAGTGGGTGAAGCAGTTTTATACATCAGTTTTGGAGTCATTCTGTGGTGTGATCATAGCATATATATGTTAAATCACCTATGAGTGACCTGATGAGAATAGTCATATGTGCTCACACTAGCAAACAACCATTGCTGCTATCACTAATAACTAGGACAGGACTGTGCTTTAAATATATATTGTGAAGTCTACAGAATATGTAGGATTGATTCAGTCTGGATCAGTGTTCTGTTGATCTGGTACAGAATCAGGTTCATGGCTTCTTAGCAAAGCTTAGCTGCTTAGTTTTTGTTGAACTAAGATGTTAGATTTGTGCCTGTGTCTTAGATTGGTGTAACGATTGACGTTCCTCATACATTCCCAGTTCTCCTGAGTAGCCCAGTGCTGTGTTGAGCTGCTCGGAAACTTCTGAATAGCTTGAACTTTTTAAGTAAAATGACTTTGATATAATAAAAATAATTTTATTGATTTTTCGAGTGACACTCCACACTCTGTGCTTTTGAAAACCACTGCATAAGCAAATCGGACGAAAACTGAAATATCGAACTGATGTGAAAAACCCTCCTTTTGGTTTCAGTTCTAAATAATGTTGTGTCTGTCTACAGTAGAGCTGCCTCCAGACGATGCTAACTTCTCTTCATTTCTCAACAGGTGCTCTTCAGTTTAACTGGTGCCAGATATCCCTTCTTTCGTGTTTTTTCTCTCTCTTTCTGTATCGTTCTCCCTCTCTCTCTTTCACTCACTCTTTTGGGGGCTGGATGGGAAAGCGGTTGTTGATCTCAATGTGGTGTTTGTGTGAACATAATCCTTCTGTATTAAAGCAGGGGGACCTTGCTTCTGGATTTCCTTACTGTATTAGCCCACGTCCGTGGAAGTTTTGCGTCTCTGGGACCACACCCTTCTGAGTTCCAAAGTTCAAAAACTTGCACAAAGCCCAAGAATGATCTGTACACTCTTGCCAGCTTAGACACACTTGTTGTGTTGCTGAACAAAAAGAACACATTACTTGGAAATCATTATTGTTTGGGGGAAGTGATTTATGCTGTGTTGATCGCCGTTTTGTTGTCCCTCGATCTTGTATTAATGAAACCGTTTTGAAGTGTCTGAAATGTGTACACCAGACTGTCCTACATGTTGAATTAGCAAGAATATAAATGGTGTTTGTTTAGTAAGCTTTCACGGAGCTTGTCAAATGAAAACCGATCAAATGCCTTGATTGTACTTGTTATGAATAATAACTCGAAATAAATCCTTTTCCTGGATTTGATCTTCTCTATTGCCCGTGTTGTTTTTATGGACTCATAAATGAATGACTTTTGACACTCACCTTGCATCTGCTCTCTGAGAGATGTTTGTTATCAATTGTGAGACGCTCATTTATTAACTTTTGTCAACATTCCTTCAAATGTTTATGTTCGTGATTTTTAATAATGTTGTTAACAGATACACATTTTGATCTGGATGCATTAGTAAATGTTAAGACGAATAAATGCTGAAGTTTTATTAATTGTTAATTCATGTGATTGAATGAAACCTTATTGTAAACTGTGTCCTAAACTATCTTTACGCCACACCACACCAAACTGGTCTCGCCTGTAGTCTCAGTGTTTTCTTTTAAAATGCAAGTTTAATGGAACTTGTAGATTTGGTGAAGTGTTTGTCTTTTGGCTAAATATTTCTGCAATCAAGGTGAATGATTGGAATTTAATGATAGGCAAGCTGTATTTCCTTCTTTTCCTTCTCTTTTTGTTTGCAAATGCCAGCGAGCGTTTGTTGAAACGGTTGCTCTCTCTCTGCAGACACAAGGCCCCTCTGAAGGATTAGTTGGTTTTATTTACCTGCTCCGAGGAATGCTTTCGCCCGGTTGCTTTTGTGTCTGTGTAAATGCTCAAGGTCAGGGCCGAGAGTGAGCCTCACCAACAGCTCTAAAAAGCAGCAAAACCTGCAGCACAATGAAGTCTTCTCAAGAAATGGTAGTGGAATTTCTATTCGTGTTGCAACAGAGTTCAAAAGCTCAAACTTCCATTCACTCACTAGTTAACACCCCTCAAAGTGTCCGTGCACACACATGCACACATTCATCATAAAAGACAAAAAATGGATATGGTTGTATATGTTGTTAGCGCAACACAAAGACGGTGAAGACACTAACCTAGCCCATCTTTTATATTTATTGATCCTTCATGCTGATGTTTTTGGCATTTGCACGTCAGTCAGGCAAGAACATTCCCTTCAGACTTTAGTACTGTTCTCAATAGCCATTTTATCCACTGAGCTCACATTGATAATATTATTCGGCAGACTTCACATGAATGATATCGAGGTCTGGGAGGTGCTTGTGAAAGTTTTTAAATGTTTTGAATCGGTGATTGTGACATTTGGCTCTCAGCTTGTCAAAACAGCACCGATTCACTCTACTATAAATGTGAACAGCTTTTGTCATTTCAAAGGTGAAAGCTTATAATTGCTTATTTATTCATTTCACACAGATTGGGAATGTCTGATGTCTGGACCTGTGAATGGGTTCGGGGCTCTCATTTGCTTGCATGCATGCAGAAGCCACATTATAAAGTTAAAATTAACCAAAGGAAACCTTAGTGTTTGGGTTTACTGAACCGTAAGTGATAAAAGACATCGTGCATCATGTAGCCTGTTAGATGTGAAGTGGAGCGCTTTCTCTCCTTCTCTCTTCTCTGTAGGGAATCTTCACTAGAAAATCCCAATTACACGAAGACTGGAGAACTGTGTTCATACGTTTAATCGCAGCCATGGGGTGGTGGGGACTTTGTTCTATGTCATCCAGGTGAATTTCTTCAAAAAATGTGTATTTGATTGCGTCACATGATGTTTTTGACGGGAATTTTCGTCTAAAGCACGCAAACAATGGCCTTTTTAACCTGCGTGAGAGGTTTTCAGATGTTATTTGCGAAGGACTGTCCTCTTCATATTTAACATGGGACCACAACTTTTCGCAAGCATACAAAATCCAGATCAAAGAGTTTTTCGCGTCTTACCGACAGCCGTTTTCAACGATCGCGAGCAGGTTTGTTTCAATGGACTTCTTGTTTCTCCCACTCGAGTATTATGCAAGTTGAATAGCCCGATTTATGTGTGTGGGAAATGGAAACATTATTGGTCGACTGTCAGATAGCGTTTTTATTGTAACAATAAAACACAAATTGTAGGCCTATTTAATTCTATGCATTTAAACAACCTGTAGGCTATATCGTTTTTCTTGTGCCATGTGTTGAACATGACAGCAGTGAACATTACCAGCCCAGTACATATTTGAAGAGCAGCTCTTGAAAGCCGACTATTTAAACAACAGCAATGACATATAATGAAATATTTATGGGCGTTAATAATAATAATAATAATATCAATAATAATGATTATTGAAATGATAGGTGAAGATGTTTAATGTCTGCATTTTCAGAGGATATTCATGAAACAAAACAGAACAGTTTGGATATTTTCTTTATCTCATTCATTTATAATAAACATATAAATAATAAATTCTATACATTTCCTGACACCTTGCCTTGATGAAAGGTAGGTTAACTGGTATGGCCACTCAATCATATGCTATCCAAACTGTGCATCAGCTGCATTTTATTTCTATAAAACTATTTACCTATTACAAAATATGAAAAGAAAAATACATTTTAGTAAATGTACAGTAGTTGTTCATTAATTTGTTTAACGAAACCCTTTGTTCTTTACTGTGGGACTATTATCGTTACTGAATTGTCAGAATGTGCATTTCGTATTTTCTTCAAGAAATACAAGAAACAATGAAAGCAGAGAAGAGTGAACAAGGACGTATATGTCTGTCCCACTCTGACAACCAAAGCAATGACAAAATGATAGAGAATTCTAAAAGAGAAAACAGCACAAGACTGCAAAGACTCTGCACCTATTTTAAATTAAAATATATTCTCGTATCTTACACTATTTCAAATAACGAAAAGTGATTAGGTAACGATCGGTCAAAATCCTAATGTACAATTCTGTGTATAAAAATATAATTTCTGGAGCCCCACGGCGTTTGCTTACCCCTAAAATATAACAGTCATTTGCACATATGCACAGAATGTTACAACCTGTCATGAAAGTTTCTTTCTCTTTTCTTACTTTTCTTGCATTTTTTTTTTTCCTGTTTACATGAGATATACAAAAATAGATTCTGCACCGCTGGATGAGCTCACACTGCATTCGAATCCGTCTGTGTGCCTCCAGCCTGAGTTCACGCGAGAATAAATTATGCAAAGAAAACTTTTAAGGCTCCATTTATTCTTTGAAAATGACATTTCTTTTAAAGTCATTGTAATAAATATCCCAACTCCTCTCGGGGCCTTTGTCTCTCTCTCTTTCTCTCTCTCTTTCTGTATATCTCTCACTCTCTCTCTCTTTCTTGTACTAATATTGTCTTGTATCCTACATTAGTGTGATTTCTCTTGCTTTATTTCCACACGAGGGTTTCAGCTTGAGTTTACTGACATCCCCAAAGGATGAAGCACGTGGCTGTCCAAAAGCCACGTCCCCATGTGATACAGGAGCTTGGAGTACCAGTGGACTCCCTCCTGTTGTAAAGTCGCATTGGACTGACTGATGAAGTTTTGGGGGAACAGGGCCGATGACACGCTATGATGGAGCCTGACGGGCGCGAAGGCCAAATGCGCGAGACTGTGGTCCTCTATTACGGCGTAACAGGACGCCAGTATTCTGTCGACCACAATGGTTCCATGCGCAGTCACTGGTGCGAACGAGCCCTGGTGCTCCTCGGTGTATATCCGCTCCACGATGACAGATTTAAGGTGACCGCTATCATCAACAACCATCACCTTTTGTCCGGCTCTGACACTGCTGGCAAACGCGGCGGTCATGGAGTGCAGATCATCCGTTGAGTTGTCGAGGACAAAAAGGAGGTGAGCAGCGGTGAGGGTGATCTTTTCAACGGGTTCTTTCGTTTCTATCACGTAAAACACGCGTCGCGTCGCGGAGTCTCGGTCTGTGAACATGATGAAGTCGCTGTACACGAGCTTCCCTTCGCCGTCCGCCGCCAGCACCTTGTCCCCTGGCTTCAGGTCCTTCACGGCCTTCTGTCCTCCGTCACTGAGCGAGACCAGAGCCGAACCGGGGAAGCAGCCTCCAGATTTCGCCGCAACCGAATTTTCTGTCGAGATATTAAATAGCAATATTTATTATGCTGCATATCGAGAAGTAACATCATAAGTGGCATACATTTTCACTCTTAAAAATAAAGGTTTCTTCAGAGCGATGCCATGGAAGAACCAGTTTTGGTTCCACAAAGAACCATTCAGTCAAAGGTTCATTAAAGAACCATCTCTTGTGGTTATAATCTGAAGAACCTTCTTTCGCCACAAAGAATCTTTGGTGAAACAGAAAGGTCCTTCAGATGTTAAAAAAGGTTCTTCTGGCATCGTGATGCACCTTTATTTTTTTTATTTAGGGTTGGGTTGATATTGGTGAGGTTGGCCAGTCAAAAAAGCTCAAGAAACATGCGCGTGAGGCAGCTAAATCTGCCCCAAAGTCGCCTCACGTAAGAAAAAGTCTGAATAAACAAAAGAAAACGTGGCAACGGGAATTAGGCTGTAAATCGAAAGCTTTCCCAAAAAAAACAATGTCCTTGTGTGAGATGGAGGAAAGAGTCTGGACTGCTCTAATTAAAAACCAATAAAGCCCGCACATTGTCATTCTAATGCAGCTTGTGTACAGAGCACTCTTGGAAAAGGACACTTCTGCCTTTCCTTGCGCCTCTTTCATATTTGCTCAGGTGCAGAAACTTCTATGTGACAATTCACACTTATAGAATGAGAAAACCCCAAGCAGGCTCAAACAGTATTTACTCAGCCCAGACACTTCTCCAAGGCTCTAATGGTGTAGAATTGAATGTTAATTAGAAATGCTAGCGGTAGTCAATCAATGCCCTCTTCTTCTTTCCTTTCATTTTTTTAAACCACCCTGCTCTCCGTTGTCAAGCTTAATGACAATAATTCGGGTCTTGTGGGATCTCTTCACATTCCGATCTCTCGGCTCGGTAAACAGAGCTATAGAATGGACTTTTCGTCTAATCCTCTCATAAGATTCTAGGGCATGAAATAAGATGGTGACAACTGAGAAACAGATTTGCGCGAGCTAGTTCGACCCGGCTCTGTTCAAAGCCTCTAATGTATTTGTAAATGTGTTTAGAATTTAAATGATAAGATTTGGTCAACGCTTGTGAGGGTTTGCCAATATGTTCCAGAGAAATTATTTTCGATCAATGTTAAACTAAATAAAATCCTGACAAGAACTGCGTCGTAATTGCGCAAGTTATTCCTTCGTCGAATTTTTACAAGCGCGCGTGTAAAAAATACTATCCTCAGTTTTTTGTCATAGATCTGTAGTAAAATGTTTGTACAGTGTGTGTTCTGTTGCAGTGAGTGAGCTTGTGATGACTTGATAAGCGCTTCCTTCAAAGAAACAGAGTGGGGCGATGTAAGATCACTTCATACACTGGCTGGCAAGTCCTTCTGTGTTCAACATATCTGTCCTATAGGAATTTCATAAGGTTTAAAGGCAGATTAAAAACAATTTGTAGACTTTGATTGCTTATCACTTGATCATTACTTATAAATCCTAAAATATACAGTAGATTTATTAATTAGAATAATATTTGTTAGAAATAATAATTCCTTTGCTCTGTTATTTTTATGACACTAATACACTACACTTCTAGTAACAACTTTTTTTTTTTTTACTGTATCAGTATTTAAAATGAGTGTTAACTCAGCTTTTTTTCACATGAAATCGAGTGTGAAACATTGTGCTCATCACTTCTTTATTTTGCCGTTCCAGTCAAGCTGCCATGGTCTTACCTGCTTTAACGGAGCAATGGATGTGGGCTTTGGATTCATAATAGACCCAGTCAAATCCAGCTTCCACAGCTAACCGAGAGAGAGTCCCGTATTTGCTCTTGTCTCGATCAGAGGTGGTGATATCAACAGCTCTTCCCTCGTAGTGGAGTGATTCTTCAAAATGGTGTCCGTCCTCATCCCAGCCCTCTGTCACACGCAGCTTAACCCCTGGCCACTGGTTCATTACAGAGATGGCCAGTGAGTTCAGCTTGTCTTTGCATCTCTAATAGAATAGAGAGAGAACAGGAAGAGAGGTAATTAACTCAGTTTTAATACATTTCTATTCATTCATCCATGATGCCATAAGCACATTTTTTACAAATTTATAAATAATGTTCTGAATCCCCCAAAAATAACAGCATATCTTACATAAAAGCTGTTTGCACCCTCTTAATAAACCCACAGGACTAATTTATTTAAAGCCATAAACTGGTTCAGTAGTATCTTATCATTTTCTCTAAACTTCTCAAGGATCACAGCTGGCCAGACATCATTTGTTGACAATAATTCTGTAATTTCCCAATAGGTATGTCTAGACAAATAAGCAGACTGTATGAGAAACCCTTGTTTACACCGGAAATAATTCAGCCTTGCATGCAAGGATGGTCTGCCCAAAGAGCTTAATGAAAAATTGATAAGATATTGCATTCGCTTCACTGATCTAAAACATATAGATCCAACCATGGAGAGGTGTGACTGCATCTTGGCCTCTTCTCTTTCAAAGGCCTAAATACATGCAATGGTAACTTGATATGAGATAACAATACTAAAAAGGGATGTCTGAGTTATAGTGGTTTTGTACAATAACCTTAAGGTTTAGAGCAGTGGCTTTTGCAGACGGTGCAGGTAGCTGTGGAATATTAGGCCATGTTTGGGTGGTGCACCCACTATAACCTTTCCCGGGACCTTGTGTGGAGATGCCTGGCCTTCTCCAGGACAACTCTTCCCAACACTTAACCAATATGTCAAATAAAACACCACAAAAGACTCTTTCACTGCGTCCCAAAGGAGAAGCAACTACTCATTATTCTTGCAGCACAGGTTTGCTCAAGGGACGTGATGTGATTGCTTAACCGCCGGTCTTTCAGAGGTTATATAAAATCTATTCAAAATATGCTTGCAAATTGTGACACTAAGCCAAATTAATACCTGCAATAATTCACACACATACCCTCCTAGCTTTGACTTGCTTGCTCTCTCCCTCTTTCTCTCCCCCCTCATAAGTGCACACACACACACACACACCATTCTTAGGCTAACATACACCAGACTACTATCACCTCACTTTCTACTTATTTGCTTGACCCTCTAATTTTCATGTGTGCAGTGAAAACCACATGCAACTTATTACACCAGATTAGATTCCATCATAAAAAAAATAAAAAATGAATAAGTCAATTATATATATAAAAAAACTGTTTCAATGTTTCAATACTTGGATCTGTCAAAGCACCAAAAACTTATTGCACTTCACAGATGCATGCATCCTCTTATATGTGGCTACATGCATTAATTTCATATTGAGATACTGATTATTTGTGGAATATCTGTGGTCTGAATTGAAAATGACAGAATGGTACTTTTCCTTAATTGAAATAAAACGGATTTAGTGATTATACTTGGAATCTGCTGCCTTTTTAGATCTACTTGTGGGACTTGAATCAGAGAGGAAATGCAAACGAGGCACCAAAAGACACAACCTAGCACATTCTGAGCAAAACTGCTGGGGATTCAAGAGCCGTGAAGCCTAAACTCTTTATTAATTCATTGGGTCGTGTGCCGCAAATCAAGCCACATTCTGTTCAGCCACCATGAAGCGCAGCGGGAACCCCTGTGCCGCCGCTTTGTGCTCCACACGAGGTTTGTTCAACAAGCCGCCTAGTCACAGTCAGCTACTAATCTCCTCCCGAAATCAACTGTTTTAGAGGAAACACTTATCAGCTACCTGTCAGAGCAAACAGCCTCCTGGATGCTCTCGCAGTTGCGCCTAATTTCGCGAGCAGCACCGTTAAGCCCAATTGATTACACAGCGTGTTCAACCAACAAACCATCTCTTCCACTCGGGTGCGCTTCTCCAAAACATTTGTTAACATGACACCTCGTTAACTCCCCTTGAAAGACTGAGACGTTCATTTGAAGTTACAAGATTGCATGGGTAGTTTTCCTATTTTAACGGCAGCGTGTGTGCCCGCGGGTCATCGCACACTTATAATCACATTCACCTTAAGTAGAGTTTGATATAGCCTACATCTGAGAAAACCACACCAGAAAGGGGTTTCATCTTTTTTTTTTAAGAGCCAGAAAAAGGGGAAACTTTATAATGCACCTGCGCAGCGCGTGTAAATCCACTTTGGTTGACATTTGGAATGTTTAAGCAAACCTCGTCCATGCGATAACCAGTCATGACTTAGACTTTGAACCGAATAGTTATTCAGCAAAGACACGTCCGATATGGACTAACAAATATATTATATTCAGACTAATAGCTTTATAAATTAGACGGAAGCAATCCTGAATATGCATAGTAAATGCATCGAAAATATAGCCTATATTTTTTTTTCTATAGTCTACTAAGCAGCAATGTAATTTTTCCTTGGCATTGCAAAGGGTCAGAAGTTCAAATGATCCCTGCTAATGCGACGAGAGTGGAAAGCCATTTTGAGGACAGACAGCCTATTCCCGATTCTGACTGACTTTTTCCCCCCAGAGCTTTGCTTTCAAAATAAAATAAAAAGGCCTTAAAAAAGGGGGAAAAGAATGACAGAAAAAAAAGATAACAGATGGAGTGTGAGACGGCATAAATAGCCTACCCGGACCAAAAAAAAAACAAAAAAAAACTTTAGCCTATATAATTTTTGAGTAGGCCTACCACACAACTCTAGCATTAAACAGAAAATAAATAGATCTAAGTCTTACTAGTAAAATAATGCACTCTTCTCCGCATCTAAGTGATTTTTACATATAGACACCTATTTACCAAAATAATAGCACATAGTCTACCCTTCTGCAATTAAAGTAATGTTGCACTAGTCTACTCCTGGAGTGTACCACATAAAATGTATTTCAGGCTTTGTGCCGCTTGCTGTTGCTTATATAGTCTATCGCTCAGTTGTACAATAAATAAGCTATAGATTATACAGCATTGCCAGCAGATGAGCAAACTCCCGAATAATATCGAAATAAGAGAGCTGGGGACACTCCGGCCATTGTGTCTGATTCTGATCTGTCACTAAGTGGTACCGCCCTGGCCCATTAATAAGCAGGAACAAATTGAAGAGCATCCTTCGAGAAATGTCAATATTTTCATGCCCTGATAAGCAGCATCTGAGAGCGGGTGGGCTGCGGTCTGACTAAGCGATCCCCTGAACATGTAGCCTATGCTTAAATTCGTTCTATATTTAGCTGTCGTAAGACTGACATGTTCTGACCACCACAGTCCCCTCGGATCAGGTGCTGCACCTATCTAGAAGGATCTCCACGTTTTATAAAACAGATAACGCGCGCCCGATGTAGTCGGATGAAAATGTATAGGCTACATAGAAAACAGAGAAGCGCATAAATATTTCACGCAACCTTCCACAATGAGGGTGAGCAAGGAGGCAACCAGCCGGTGCTCTCCTGATGGCATTTCTCTCGCACAGCTTCATTAGAGAGATCCATGCATGCCGTCAGACTAATTCACAGTCCCTGCACGAACTGTAGCTACTTTCCGAAGCTCTGCCTCTCATACAAGCACCGGTGCGATTTCTGAAGCGAAGGAAATTACCTGTGTCATGAGTCTGTCCGCGCCAGTGTTCTCCTCATCCTTAAAGATAATATCGGGATTGTAATTTGGAGTAAGTTCTTTAAATCTCTCCGAATTGCGCGTGATCTTGCCCTCGTATCTGCCGCTGGCCCCTAAGGTCTTCTCCGCGACATTAGGTATGAACTGCTTGTAGGCGAGAGGTGTCAGCTTCTTCGGATGTCTTCTTCTGCCGTAGCCTCTGCCAGGACCGCAGGCCAGTCCGGACACCACCAAGGACAGGCTGAGAAGAGACACCAGCAGCACTCTCGTCTTAAACCGCATTTTGCCGCACGGTGAATCTCGCTGCGGTGTTCTCGAGCGCCCTGCGCGGTCTGTCTAGCAGGATTTCTCGTTCTCGCTGCGCGGATCTCCGGCGATGTCCTTGCCGTCTCCTCAGCTCACGCGTGTCCCTCGGCGCCGAGCCCTACCGTGACAGGTGCGGAAATGTGCGTCTGATAACGCATCGGAGGGTTGCGGCGTGGATGGGGAAGGTATGACTGACCTCGAAATCACAACGGTACTTGAAGCCACAGCCACTTATGCGAGAAGCCTCTTTACTCCTATGTATTATAGCTTCGATCTGAGGTAGGGAGGGACCTGATTGGCTCAACGGGACGAACCCTTCTGATGTTATCCCACAAAACAGACGCGCAAAAACCTTTCAAGAAGGTGGGTTTCAGGGGAGGGACACGGTGAGATGTGAACGCATCAGTTTCCCCCCGCTGCTGTCTGTGAGGCTGCGACATGCATGTGTGCTCAGCCCCATCTGTATGTGACCTGCTAATGGACCAAGTCATTTCGGCTGTATTTATGATTCTGCTTGAGGTGCATGCAAGGGTGAATAAATTGCGCGACTTTTCGTTAAAAGTTTCGTTTATCACAGTCAGTGGAGTCTGTGCTTGTGCACATGAATCCAAATAAATTCTAAAATATCCACAAACAAGGCGATTCCAAACACAATCCAAAACATGACCAAAACACAGATGTTTTCATTTGATTCAAACTTTTCTTTTTCCTTTTCTTTTTATCTCTTTAATCACATACGTATCAGGTTAATCACTTGTGTTCCCATCAATGTCTCAACCTGAAAAAAAAAATCCAGATATAGTAGTTTGATTTATAATATGCATATGTATTATACTTGTGCACTGTCCCCTGTATCAGCATCATTTTGCCAAGGTTTTAAATTTAAAGGGTCAATTTCTAAACAATATACAGGATTTCACTTTCATTTAAATATGTCCAAATGTCTATTTACAAACTGAAAACCCAGGAATGTTTTGATTCATTTAGAATAAAATTAAATATTGTTCCTCTCTATCAGCTGCAATTCCACTGGCATAGAGATTGAGAGAGCAGGAGACAGAGATTAAGTTGGCTCTTTTGCCCAAAACAGCTTATTTGTGATATTGGAAAGGGCTCTTCCTGTGCACACAAATGCTAAGCTGTCTGTTTGGGAGAAAGATCAGCCTGCAAAAACCCTGTCACCCCTTAAAGTCCACTTCAGTGACAGATTAAGCCATGGTAACCACTGTGTTCCCTGGCCCATAGCAGCGGGTAAGGTATGTGTTTCATTGTCTTATTTTCTCTTGTTTTCACACATTTTCCAGACTGCTCTATCAAAGATGGTGGCTGCTTGTCTTGAGAAATACATTAAGAAGAGCAGGGCCCCTGCTGAAGGTTTTGTTCAATTGAGCACGACACAGGTGATTTGTTGTTCAATTGGTTTGGAGTGTGCAATTTTCTGACAGCAGAAATTTCACAGATGCCATTAAATATTGCCAATTCATGAGTAAATTATTATGTTTAACATGCATCACAAAGGAAAAAAGGTGTTTCTCTTTCCCCCCCAAAAAGTCATAATTTTTTATTTAGCTTAACTGGAAACTGATTCTTGGTCAATTAATAAAACTATATTAATTCTCAGGGTGAAAGCAGTGTGAACTTTTTTCACAAAATGTCGACAGCAGTTGAGTAGTTAAACTCTTCAAAAATAACTTTATAAGCGCCAAATATGCATCCAAAAGAGAGGTAGTTCAATTGCTGCTTCTAGCAAATAGTCACGCAGAAGTTACTTTGTCATAATCAATGAGATTATAACCACCTGGTCAGTGTGGTCTAAAAGAATCGAACTCTGCAGAGTATACTAACGTTTTCAATAAGTTGTGCTGAACACGTTATAAACTTGGACTTAACTGATATGAAGTGGTTTTGGTCAGCTCCTCTATTACATCTCCACAACTGCATTCATCAGCATTTAAGAGATCACTGATATTGTTTTTCATCCCTTTATTGTTTTTCAGACTTCATGATTATGCAGACATCCAATTTCAGGTCATGCATTCATGTAATGCATAGCATGAATAAGCCTTACAAACAAACAGTGTCGTATAATTCTGGGACTCATTCAAGATCATGTGCCGCCCCAACTGACTAATCCTTTGAGAATGACCCTAAGCAGTCAGTGTACAGCGAAACGGTCTTAAGGACAAGCACTCTGTGGAGGAACTTGGGCAGCTCTTTGTGTTGTTGTGGACTGCAGGGAGTGGAACGTGGGGAATTTCACAATCGCGTACCTGAGGTTCCAGCTCAGCTCAGACTCGGAGTGTGTAAAGAGTGTTTTATTTGCCTCGCTCAGCCGCTCCCTCTACTTAAACACAGCCTCAGTCCTCTCAAGGCCAAGGCAAGACAGCCAAGCCCCAGGTCAACCCAACACAGCGGGAGAGAGGGGAGAGTCTGAGAGATGCACAAATATGTGCATTTTCAATCGAACAGAGATTTAGGGGGCAAAGGGGGCTGAGCACTAAGAGTAATTTATAAATTCTAGAACGATGAAGAAAAAGCATGTTATCAATAGCATTTTCACATGGACTTGACACATTCAACTCAGTGCCATTAAAAATGCCATTGTGGAGGCTGAGAAAACCCAACCCGATCTCACGGCAATTCGTACATATTTTACGAGGTGGCTTATTCGTACGAATTTGTACGACCACACTCGTACGATTTTATACGATTTGACTAAACCCCAGTGACGGTAAGGTTTAGGGGCTGGGTTAAGTGTAGGTCATTCGTACAAATTCATACGAATTGTGCAAAGTGTAAAATACGTATGATTTGGAAAAAATCATATGAATTTGTATGAGTGTGTTCGTACGAATTTGTACGAATAAGCCACCTCGTAAAATATGCACGAATTGCCGTGAGATCGGGTTGGGTTTTCTCAGCCTCCACAATAGCATTGGAAAACCAATTTAGTCGCCATCAGCCATTATGTAATACTAATACTATAATGACTAGTGGTAGCATGCTTCAGCCTTTTGCTGTTTTCACTTCTATATGTGTTCCATATTTATTTAGAATATTTAACACTCCTGGAAAAGAGATGTCAAAGACACCAGAAATGTAAAATGGTGATGGACAGCGGAAGAAAATATTATTGCAGTGATATGAGAAAGTTCATGAGAGTAAACCATCTGCTGTAGCATGCTTTGTTCAATTGCCATTTGACCTGAGGACACAGATAGTATCTATTTAATGAACTTGGGGTGCTTGTGGCCTGTGCCATATTACCTGGAGCAACCATAATTTCTCTGCAAATGTAGTCAACGTTCAACACGGCTGACCACAATAACCACTGAAAAGTGAAAGCATCATTAAACACCCACTCACAAGGTAGTATCCATGCAAGTCACCATTGCACCATGAGAAGTGCTGCCTTTCTACCGAAGTGTTTAGAGACATTTCACAATAATAGTGAACAGTGATTTCAAAACATTCCCGCACTCAAACGTCTCCTGGACAGGTTCCAGGATGTTGCTCACTGAATAACATTACAGCCAATATGTTTCATATTGATTGTAAAATTAATTGTTAACTACATGTGTCTGCACGCTTCAGCTTCTGAGGTGATGGATAAGGATGAGTGTTGTAACGTCATCAAGGATCAGGAGGGGAGCAGAATGATCCCAAACGCTACTGCTGCTGAAGAAGAAGAAGAGAGAGAGAGAGAGAGAGAGAGAGAGAATGCAGCAGTTCCTCATCACAGCCTTGGATAATGACCTCATTCCAGTCGCCAGAGTTTTGCGATCGAGGGCAGCATGATTGCACAGGAAAGAAGCAAAGCCTGAAGTGAAGAGAAGAGGAAAAGGTGTGAAAATAAAGCATAGGCTTTGAGGTGAGAATTACATGATGCTATGATGAACTACCTCAGATCTCTCAAGTCTCAAGACACATCTCTTCAAGAGTCATTAAGTGATCTGACCCAGATGGTTTGTCTCTAGCACTAAATCAGCATTACATTTAATCCGAGTACTAGCTATATGTTTAAACCCTTGTAGACATTTTCTGGTACGTTTTGTGCTGTTTTCTTGAGCAACTGTTGTGGTTGTTGTCATTATTTGGCTCTCTGGAACACTTGATTCTGCTTTTTATTTTATTTTGCATAATTAACACTAAACTGTTTAACTGACTTTTGTCCCAGGCAACCAGTAGTTTCGAGTTTTATGTATTTAGTTCATTTTTTGTGCAGTCACTCTTCAAATCAGAGCCCTGATCAGATAAAGACGGGACGACTGTACGTTATCCCCTTACTTGTGTGATATGTAGAAATGTAGAAAAGAAGAGAGCAAATAAGAAAAGGCAAGCTCTAAATCCCAAGAATAGCCTAAAACAAATGGTTGAGAAAGTCCAGAACTGTGTCTGTGGGCTTATTTAACATCCTCACCTTGTTTTACAGGCTCTAAAGCTCTGTCTTGTGGTAGCTTCAAAAGCAAAATCAGCTTTCTAAATCTATTTATGGATCTTAATAAACTCCAGACGAGATGTTTATGGTTCTGACATGTCTCTGTGTGTTTTATATTAGGTATTTGTTCAAGGCTCAGATTCATTTCTAACTAATAACCATACAGAGCAAAGGCATTTGTCAGTTTTATGAAAGCCAGCATCAACTTTCTCAACTATACTGATACAAGTGAGAATCTTGAGAAAAGCACCTCTAGATATAGAAACGGCGATTTTATTCATCAGTAAAGCATTACTTTTCAGGATTGGCAGTTCAGCTTTATCGAGGTCGAGTCTGCATGTTCAGATAATAGTTTCCTGTAGATGAGAATCACATTAGAAGCATTCGAAAGGTGTGGTTCAGATCTGTGGAATTTTCCCAGAACACGCAGTGGGGGATTACTGTATAGACACACAGACAAACCTGCACCAGCCTTTCCAGGTGTGTCCTTTTGCAAGAACAAAAAAAATCCACTTTAGACCTCAGCTCTACTGCTAACCTCCAGCAATACAGAATTGAGTGCCTGTTAAACCATCTGACGCTCCTTCTCTGTGACTCTAAACATCTTACTCATGGCTCTCTTCATATCCACCGTTGTTTCGTATGTGGCAGAAGCTCAGCAGACAGACACATGACGCATGCTTGCAAAGCTTGCACCAGGTTGAGAGGCGCTACAACTTTAAAAGAATCACTTTTTCTCTCTTTTCTATTTCCTTTATTTGGTCGCTCGCTCATGTAGTCTAATAGCAAACATAGCACTTTTTATAGTCCCTACAACCTTACCAGAGGAAGTTAACCCCACACATGCAAATTCTGAAACCTGTTGTATTCAACCATTCTTGTTTTGGCTTTCACCCTATCTTTGTGTTCGCTGATTTCACGCCTAAATTAATCTCAGCTGTAATCATAAGATTATGTGAACACCAACCTAATACAAACAAGCTGAAACCATAACATGCAACCATTAACCACCAGTTTTAGCTGAAGAAGCCTTTGTGGTTTACTTAATTTACCCACATTTTACAAGACAATAAAAATGACTACTCTGTCTACTTATACAGCTTGCAAGCACAAGCGCTTTAATAAATTCATGGAAGTGTTTGTACACTTTTCTCAGTGATGCAACTTGAGGAAATGCAGAGCGCAGAAACATCAAGCATCAAGTTCCCCGATGTAAATAATCAAGAATATCACTGACAATCTGAAGCAGCTAAATCACACTTCCACTAAACGACGTCCTAATATGTATCAATATGGCTCATGTTGGCAGGTGGTTTGATCTGAATGTCTGCACAGGTGGGAAAGCACCTCGGCCTTTATCTTTATGACTGTAACTCCGTCTGCCTGAAAGGGGGTGGGTGGGGTGAGTTAAAGCACTTCTACTAAAGTGACCGTAAATGTGAAGACCAGCATCACAAAGACAAAGATCACAAAGAAAACAGACAGGTGTTAGTGTACAGTATGAAGATGAAAGGCAGAGATGTAGGAGAGGTATAGAAGAAGGTAAAAATGCATATGTACACACATTTGATACTGTATTCATGATGCTCTACTTCAATCACATCATGTTACATTTTTTTAATTAATCACACTAAATGAATTATTTGTACTTTTGGTGCTCACTAAGGTTTTCCAATGTGATTCCCATGAAATCAAACTCAGCAGCGTGAGACCCGACATATCCGTGGACTGCGTCGCTCCAGCATAAATGACAGGAGGGTGCATAAAACCTCACCAACGTGCCACATTAGAACTGAAGACCCGGCGCAGACTAACACTCACCACTCACAAATGTGTTGAATTTTTCTCCACTCCAGTGCTTTTGTAATATATATGTCTACAGTGGAGAGCAATTCACAGATTTCTCAGCTTTGGGATTACGTGCAGCCCTCAGCATTTGTAATACAATAAACCAAGATATGCCATGCTCTGATGAGTCAAAGTTGTTCTTTTCATTGTATTGGTTCTTTTTTGTGTGTGTGTTGTTGTTGTAGTTACACATTCTCCACATGCAGTGGAGGACACTGTCTCTATGGCCTTGAAGATCCAAGACTGAAATAAGTGCAAGGCATTAAACATCCATGCTTCAGTCGTTCACATTAATGGTTTACTGCCTGTAAGTATAACAATGGAGAATATTCTCACAATATCTGAAAGATATTATAGCCAGTGAGCAAATTACATATATTTTTATTTTATTTGTGGTTATTTATTTCAGGATCCATATGGAATGGGGACAACAAGACTCTATGAAGACGTACTGTAAAGCTAAATCCTCATTTTAGAACAAAGCTGCATTGTTACATTTCATCTGATAAACTGTTGTCATATACAGTACAAAACATGTATACTACTTATTTGTAATGCTGTTAAAATTGTTGTTTTACAAAAAACTAATTCCCCCACATTTCACTATAAAGAGTACTATAATATTTCAGCATAGATGTCATAATTTCCTTGGTTTAAACATTGATGTATATCATACATATATCTTCCAAGATTTACACAACAGACTTCGGTACTAAATATTTAGCTTTGGGTTTTACTGCCTTTCTAACAAAATCTGGACTTTTACAGTCCTATTAAAGCTCCATAAAAGATGTTTTAAAAGAGTTTCAATTTCTTATTGGATGCTTTAAAATATACAGTACCTTATTCAAATTCATTATATGAATATAAAAATTCATATTTAAATCTATATTTACATGTATAAATACATGCCTTATATATACTGCAAAACTGTCTCATGTTGTAATCTCTTTAATCTTTCTAGATTTTATAGCAGATATATAAAACATTTTAGCAGATATTTAAAACAAAAAAATGATACAATGAATGTTTTTACAAGCAATAGCAAACCCTGTGTGTTGTTAGAATAACATAAAGTCACCATTTGCCTGGAAAAATAGGATTTTAGGACATGAAATGTGAGAGAAAACACAAGAAAAGAAAATTAAGTTTTTTTCTTTTATATATCATTAAATAAGACAGTTGAAGGATCATATATATATATATATATATATATATATATATATATATATATATATATATATATATATATTTGCATTTAAATAAATGTTATTTTATGCCAAATAAAATCTTAATGAATACATTAACTCAAAAAAACTAAAATGTATATTTTTATTTAGTGGAACTAGAAGCTATGACACTGGTGCCACCAACGCACTGATATGGGTTTTTCACTAAATGTTTTTTCTTTAATTGGTTTATTTTTTGTTGTGTCACAAATTGGATTATTTGTGATGAGAATCACATCTCAGGACATTCCCTCTGTTAATAATTCTTCCATCCAGCACCTCTGTTGCTTCCATACATGCTTTCTTCTGCCATACCAGGAACTGTAATAATTAGTAATAACTCCCTCTGTCAATCTGCTTTCTAGACCAGAGGGTCACTCCGATCTTTTGGTGTCGGCCTGAAATAACGTGTGCTGTGATGCAGGACAGGACACCGGGAGCAGCATCAGACACACAAGCCAATTAGAATCAAGCGTTTCCTGTCTCTAGGCAACCCTGACATTGAGCATGACCTGAAACGGCCAATTAGAATTCATCTCCCTGTCCCACTGACACTTTGATGTTCAAGAAATATAGAATGACTTCCTCTGAAACACATTTACCTAAAAAAAGCCTCCACATCTCAACACCATTACTTAGCATGTTTCGAAAGGAAACAAGCATCTTGAGCAACATTGCTTGGATTATGATGAATAGAAAGTTCCTAAGCGGGTTTCTGATCCCAAAACTATTTTAAGAGTCTTATTTCAGAACAAAATCCTTGCCAAGCAATGGGCAATGATATTTGGTGCTTAATCTTTGAGGTTAATCTTCCAAGAATTCAATCCATTCAAACCTAAATGTTTTATGCCGTATCATAACATATATCTATATGCTTCACATCTTGAGTCTTGAATATGAACATTGCGTCACAGTAAAGAACTGTCCCGACTCTGAATGATGAGTATATGTATAATTGACCACATGTCCCACAGAAATGGGCAAAAGACAGTTAATGAGATCAGGGAGGGCCAGAATATGAGTTAAAGGGACAGAGAGCTGTGGTGAACTGACTGCACATGAGAATCTGATGTATGTCATGTATAAAAGCAGCGGCGGGGGGTGGGCTGGGACGAGGATGAGGATGAGCAGTGCCGAGCAGTTTACAGTCTTCTTAGCCAAAACTGTAATTGAGTCTTACCTTGTATAAAATGGCTCTGAGCACCATGCTCTGTGTAACAGATTGAGTGGTGAAGGGACCAATACAATGTGAGCTGTAACATACTTTCTTTGCGTCCAAACTACTACAAATAGCCAATAGGGGGCGATATGGAGGTGTTCCCTAACTGTAGTTAGAGACCCTTCATGAACAGTTGTTGACACCACTTTAATATCATCAGTGGTTAGAGGAAGAATGGGCTTCTGAAACACAAATACAGGAGCTGCATTTTAAAACTAAAACAATAGAAAAACCTTCTGAAAAGAAAGGGTACCTCTTAATGTATTAGATAACAAAACTCTGCTCAAAGGTACAATACACATATTGGAACTCCCTCCTCCCTCATATATATACATGTGTATATATATATATATATATATATATGCTTCACAAAATTGCGTAAAGCTGGCGAATTCAAGAATATTTCAAACAATAAAATCATTTCAAATCTGTACAACCTTTTTTTTCTGCTATGGAACACAAAAGCTGACACTTTGAAAAATGCTCTGTATAATTTGACCGTATAATAACAGTCAGTGGTGTCCAGTGTTGTTTTGGACAAACACATTCTTCAAAATATTTTCTTTTGTTTTCCACAGAAGAAAGAAAGGCATACAGGTTCAGTGCGTCATTAGGGACAGAATTTTCATTTATACATAAATGTTTGAGACGTGAACCTATTCCCCTAAATACTCTACAGTTATGATGGTTGAAACGAGTGCACACAGAACATCCTCACAAAGAGACAATACATCAGTCTGCCCAGCGACTGAAAAAAATGCTAGCCGTGCAGACAAGTAGAATTTTTCAGACTTCAAGGTTAGTGTATGTATTTGAATGAGAGAGATGGACGTATGTATTTTTGTGACAAAGATAAATGAGGTTTAGAAAGAGTTGCACCCAACCCTCCAACACTGATCAGCAGACTGATTTGAGTGACAAGAAAAACAAATGTACATCAATCAACAACTAAAGTTGCTTAATGCAGAAAATAGGAAGACGTTTAGCACACAAAAACAGATTCAGAACCAGTGGTGAACCTTTTGAGCTGTTTCAACTTAGTAATGGCCACATTATAGACATTATACAGGCAGCTGTGAGGACATACTACTTCCTGCAGACATAGCTAGATCAGCAGTCTATTGTGTAACTACTTCCACAACAAGCATCCACTTTAACAAGCATAATGCAGCATAGATTGGCAGTTCACATCAATAACTCTTGTTAGGAGCATAATGACACTGATGAGCAGAGATTGGTTCATCTGTGTGGATCTGATTAAAAGCAGAATCAAGATACCTACGAGTACACACACACACACACACACACACACACACACCACCATCAGCTCTGATGGTGTGAAGCGCTGTTCTTAGGATGGTGATAGGCCTACTCGCCTTCATTTAGCAAGGACACGTTAGCAAGGGCAGCAGGTAAATAAACCAGCTTGCTCTAAATATAGAGACTACACTCCTGCCCTTCATCCACATGAGAATAGAGAGTGAGACGAGAGGATGATAGACAGAGGAGACACAGACTCCTTCTTATAGAGAAGAAGAAAGACAGTGAAGCAAACCGGTTCTCAGTATCTTAAAAAAAGAACAGAGAAGGAAAAGGGTGTTTTTGGACATTGAATGCCACACATTTAAGGGACAGTTCATCCAAAATGTTAAATTCTGTCATCATTTACTTACCTTTATGTTGTTCCAAATCTGTATGAACCCAAAATTAGATATTTCAGTTTCAGCTGTTTGAATCTATATTATGAATGTTTGCTGTCAGCTATGTACACATTCACTGACCAGTGTGATTTGAGAGTGAAACAAGCTTCAATTTCAGTCTCCTTTTCATGCAAAGTAATAACACTGCTTTTAATGGATTAGTTCATCACTGTCTTGTGTCAGAAAGCTATCGGATTTCATCAGAAATATCTTAATTTGTGATCCGTAGATGAACAAAGGTCTCACGGGTTTGGAATGACATGAGGGTGAGCGAATGACTGTTTATAAGGAGCCTGATTGGCAGGCGATCTGACCAATCATAACACAGAATCCACCATCTGGTCCAACAGCTACGGCCGTAAACTAACAATAAATGAAATTCTCTACCTGTTATATTGTGTTTTACTAATGTCTACTACATCCACCCCAACCTAAACAATATTGCAAAAACAGTTAATATTGTTGTACAGTGTGACAAAAAATAATGCTATTCATGTGCGCATGCCCAGTAGTTGCAGCTCTATCTCTTCTAGCCTTAAAAACAAATCAGGAGAGTTGATTAACTTCGGTGTATTTAAACTTGAAAAATTATGTGTTCTGTGGTTGAAATAATATACGTTCTAATGTTTATTTCATGCTTTAAGTACATATGAAAAGACGATCAGTTCATGTGTTTGAATTGAGGCAATACAGTGATCTAACACTTAAAGAGCTACAAAATGCTATTTATTGGTTGACTTTCTTTAAAAATGACTCCTGAGACCTTGTTTCTTACCAGAAGTAACCTGCTCTGTCTTGTCCTCTTTGCTCCACAATGTATTTTTTACTGCATGAGAACATGATGTTTAGTGTGAGAGTTTGTCGGAGACGGCAACAGTAACTAAGAAGGGCTTTGTGAAGGGTTAATTAATGACAGCATTAAAATTTTGGGGTGAAGTATCCCTGTAAATTCTGGACTCCTCTTACTTTCTGAACAGCTTAAACATTCTTCAAAATATCTTCTTTTTTTTGTTAATCAAAATAAAGATATAATCATACATAATGTTGGAGCAGCATGAGCTATTTCTTTAAGTGCACTTGTGCCGAAAATTTGACATAGACAGATAATAGAATAGGTGAAAGGACACGAAAATATCTGTGACCCAAGGCTTCCTCTGCACCACACCATCTGTCCCTCTCTCGCTTTGTGTCTGTGTGAAATATATTCCTCTGCGAGCCTTAAAAGGATGAGACAATGATGTCAGCCCAGTATTCAAATTCAAGAAGAATAAAAGACAGAAGGAAAGAGATAAAAAAGCAACCAATTTGTTAGATGAAACAAGTCTTGTGTGTGTGTGATTTAGAACGTCTACTGTGCACCAGCTCTCTTCTGGGACAAAATGTTCTGTCAATCCAGCCAGCCAGACTTTCTAATTATAGGCTACAGACACAAGAAGGTGGAAATCTTATTAAAAATAAAGATTAAAATGTCCATCTGCATATGAAAATCGCTGTCTAACATGACCAGCACTTATTTGCAAGCTCACAGAGCATTACATTTCAAAGAAGCTCAAAACAGTGATATATGTGTTTGATAGCTGGGGATGTGGTCGAGTGAAATGCATGTGCATCAGGAAACAAGGGCCACTGCTCAATACACTAACAGTAAATAGTTTTTGCACATCAGAGTTAAGACTTTATTTAAGCTGTCAAATCATCCTCATAACACATCACAAAGATGAACCTAAGTGTTGCAACGGGATGAGCAGTGAGCGAAAAGTCTCTTAAAGATTTAGTTTCTTATGACTATACCAGTTCCGGATAAGAGGGAACTTCACATAGTCCAAAAAGCCCATTAGAAACCAATACAAAATGTTTAGCTGTTTTAGTGATATTTTTTCCCTTTCTCTGTGTCTCTCTGCCATTCTGTCTGCAGCATTAGTCTTTTTCTATTACCTAAACAAGAGCTGTGTGTGTGAGTGTGTGCTGGAGTGAATGAGAGGGCAGGGGCTCAGAGGTGCCAGGGCAGCACAGGGGCAGAGCTAAGAGCTCAGAGACAAGACTGACGCAGGTGTTGGCATCCTCAGAAATACCACACTTCATCTTGCATTCCCTGACTCCATCCTGTCTTCTCACACATCAAACCCTGGCTCTAGGGCTGCAGCAGTGACACACACACACACACACACACACACACACACTCCATGTCTGAGCCATATGAACTCATCAGTCTTCAGACACAGTCCTATAGAAATGCTGTAGTTTAGAGCTGAGTTTGCGGTGGTGTCTGTGTGACAGAAGACCCTTGAGGTGCTTCTGCAGCTCAGAGACTTGAGCTACAATGTCAGCTGAGGTGAAGACACATCTCTCATCCACTGTTCCTCTGAGAAACAAGAGGGAGACGATTGTGAAGATGAGCAGAGGGCCAGAGGAGCTGATCTACAGTGAAATATCTATACTCTATAAACATAACATATACAGTATTACAGAAGTCTTACTCACCAAGACTGCATTTATTTGACATATTACAAGTTAAAAGAAAGTTTCTCTTGTAATATATTTGAAAATGTCTTTTATGAGAAAGCTGAATTTTCAGCATCATTCCTCCAGTCTTCAGTGTCACGTGATCCTTCAGAAAAAATTCTAATATACTGATTTTCTGCTCAAGAAACTTTTCATATTATTATCAGTGTTGAAAATAGTTTTACAGCAGGATTATTTTGTGGAAACCATGATACATGTTTCTCGGGATTCCTTGATGAATGGAAAGTTCAAAAGAGCAGCATTTATTTATATTTAGTTACATTACAAATGTCTTTACTGTCACTTTTAATTAATTAACTAACTGCGCGTTACTGAATAAAAGTATTAAGTGACATTTTAAATTTATTGGCGTTGGTCTGAAAAATAAAATAGACAAATATATTTAAGCTGTTAAATTAATGATCACGGGTTCTCACAATATCCTACTTGTAAAAAAATAAATAAATAAAATAAAATAATAATAATAATAATATTCAATATCTATCTTTAATATTTATCACATGCTTGGTATCACTCTTTAGATATCAATTAAAGACATTCTGGTGCAAAGATTTTTCTTTTGTTCAATGATAAAAGCATGTTACTGGAAAACAACATGGGAAAGACTTGTACCTGCAATTACCTCATAGCACCTTAATTCGGTTTCTGTTTGAAAATCATTTTCCAGTTGAGAGTGTGTGAGATGTCTGGCCAGTCTGCAGCTCCTCCTCTGTGCTCTCCTGCTTTAATCTCTATTTGATCTGATTTCAGCAGCCGTCTCTAATACGAAGGTACCTGACAGAATTACAGGACTGCTGCAGAGAGCAGCGAGATTCACTTTCTTGTGGCTGACTAAACACTGTCTTTTTTTTGTGGGGGGGTGAGGGGGGCAATGTGGAGCTGTGAAGTTTAGTGGAGATTACCCAGTCTACAGTTTTTATACAAGGCTTTGAACACAGGAAGTGCATGCTAACTTGCTCTACAATTAATTGACCTCATTCTAATGTGATGAAGCAGCATGAAGTTTTAACCTGTAACTTTGGTCTTTGGATCTTTCACATATCAAGTTTGCTAAATCTTTTCCCTTCATTAAAAGCGTTAGAAAACATTAATAAATCAATCAATCGATAAAGAAAGAACACTTACTTAGTAAGGCAGTAAGATGTAAATAAATATAGATGACTATGTTTTGATTTTGGTATACCAATAACTATATCTTTATAAATTTCAGAAATATCCTCTAGATCACATTTCAATTGGATTAAGTCAATGAAGGAACATAGAGTCTAGTGATTTAGCCACTGATGTTCATCTATCCTATGGCATAGTCCAATTCATATAGGCTTCTTAATGTGATGCTAATTTGGTATTATGTTTCCAGTTTTACAGCGACAGCAGCTTAATTATCAGCTAAGCAGAAGGTTGAATAATGAGCAGAGAGGCTGAAGTCTAGTATTGAGGGGACTCTGTTAGTTCTGGGTGACAGAATCGTAAGGAGCAATTACACCCACCCAAGTCCTGTCTGACAGTTTTATGCTCTAACATCCATTTTTTTTATATCCTCTACCCTCTGCTCGGCTTTAAAAGCGAGACGTATGAAGAGTGGTTGAAAGAGGAAGAAAAAGCGGAGAGAGACAGCGACGGAGCCATAGATGACGTCACCCTTTGGTCTTTCTAAGGATCCACTCGAGAGAAGAATAATTACTACATATCTGAAAACAAGATTGATTCGACTCTTTATGCCCACAGAACGCTAAATCTTCGGGATGAAGGTGGGCAGAAATGCAGAGTCATTGTATCTCACTTTCATACTCATTACGTGATAATGCCAAATGATTATAATAATTCAGTCAACACATTCATTTTGGGAACAAGTCGTGCCAGGACTGCATTGCTGAGCTAAAACTCTTGCATGGCAGTATGCTGTTCAGTGCTACAAGTTTACCTGTTACAAATGCATTTGTAACCCTTTTTGGTTCCTGCATACCCTTGTGCAGACCCTTTCCTGAAAGACTCTTTCCATTGCTGTCTACACCAGTTACATTATAGAAATTGATGAGCGGAGAGAGGGGCCAAACTCTTAATTACTTTTGCTGCAAGAAAGTGTATCACTGTCTGTTTACCTTTGATCCAGTTTCCCGGCAGTAAAAAGGGTGCTGTACTAAATCAAGAAAACGTATGCATTTAGCCCAAATGCAACCAGATCCACACTGACATTTAACGAGCTGCTTCTTTGAAAGGTTATCATACATTTTTATTTGACAAGTCTTTGGACAGGTTGATCATAGCCACAGGCCCCAGCGCATCTCAGTTTGGAAAGGCCAAAAGAATTTGCATTCTCCAGACATACTCGCCATCTTGCAGAGCTATTGCCTGAGCTTTATCTGAACATTGATTAGTTGGTACTTTAGCAAATTTGGGGTCAGTAGGACATACCCATGTCTGTGATACAAATGACTTTTTTGGTTATGTATGGTGAGAGATATGTCTCCAGTTTCATAAGAAAATAAGAAACGTATAAATAGTAAAGGACTTCAGCAAATGCTATGTCAGAGATTTTGTACTCTCTGACTCCTTTATAACACTTACATTGGGAATTATATGTAATATCATTGTGCACTCATAAGTATATACAAACACTAAGTCAGTCCCTTTTCATGGATGGGAAATCCTTTTTGATATAACTTTGAGGCAGATTCCCAAATTCAAGTCCCCAGGCATCAGAAAGGCCAGGAAGCAATAATAGATAGAGAAAATACCTTTTTTCAACACAATTATGTTTTAAAAATAGAAACCAAGCAAAATACATATATACAGGCACTCTTTCTTAGGCAATTTTTTTTCACTGACCCTAAATAAACATAAATATAAATAAATATCACAAACCAATAAGCAAATAATAACATTCCTTGGGTGAAAGTTTCCTGAGTGAGAAATTTATTTAGCTCACACGACGGACCTGTTCACTTTCCTTCTGACTGAATCACTAACCGATTTGGATTGCTAACCAGTTCATTGAAAAGACTTAAAAGAGTGATTTGGCAATTACGAGTTTCACAGTATTTCTTTTTAAATGTATGCAATTTGATTACAGTTAATAATGCCAGTAAAATTACATTACTTAAGTTACAAATCCAGTGTAAAAAAAATGAAGTAAAATCATGTTTTGCGAAACAGTATGCCTTAGAAATAAATCACCGGAGAATGCTAGCTTAAATGCATATGTGTCCTACAATTTTTAGATGCAATGAAAGGTTGCTTATTATATTTCAAAATGTTTCACTCAGTTTCACATATTTTAGTCTGGCATTATAATTATGGAAATTTTCGACATGAATTACTTTATTTAATATAGACACTTCAAGCTTTCTTTAGATACATTTCTCATATGTGTGTGAATAAAAATGCAAGTGATCATTCAAGTCAATATTAAATGAAATAACTAAGAGGTTCACTTTGTAGTGTATTTGATAACTTGAAAAGTAAACTTGAAAGTCAGTCATTCGTAATCTGATTACTTTTTAAATGCATCAATCAGCAGTATAATCAAATTACAATTTTAAAGACATAATTAGTCATTTGTAGGCTACTGGATTAAACTTAAACATGTCATGAAGGGATATATTCTATTTCTCACTTACTGTACTTAACTCTCAATTGCCTACTGTTGTTCTGTCTGCTCTATTTGTCAATTGCCTTTATTGTTGTTTGTTTATTGTAAAATGTCCTTGAGCTCTGGAAAGGCGCTATAAATAAAACTTATTATTATTATTATTATTATTATTATTATTATTATTATTATATATAAGATATTAAAACAAATAGGCTATGTACAAATACAGATCACAATGTAAATGGGAGAATTATGTTATGGTCGTCACGATCACAATGACAAAATCCCGGATCAACACCGTTCTTATACTGTAGAGTTAGATTAAATTAATTCACATTTAACCAGATTAATGGAAAGGCATTTTCATATAGACCTTCATTTATATGTTTTTGACTTTCACTGCACAGTACATGACGAGACTCGAGAACAGTTCGCTATTTAGGTTTGTACGTTAGCAAGGACTCACTAACTTAAATGCTAACGTTAGCTAGTTTTAGCCAGAAATACCTTGCTGAAGCACAAAATGTCATTAGCGTTCTGCTTGAGCAGATGAAAAGTGTAACTTAATGAGAGTATGACAACCAGAAAATGAATGTTTTTGTCTTCATTGTGATGCTTAGGGCCATTCAACGTTTTGGTTGAATTTAGGAAATGGAATAAAATAAATTACATTGCCTATCCTCTCAGGATAACTGGAATTAGTTTTACAAGTACCCTAGGCACATTGTTTTGCCCCTTTAAGACCTAAATGAGGATACTTGCATTTTGACACATATAAGTGTTTATGCAATTGTTTAAAGCCAATAAAGCAGCAAAAATGCTCACAAGCTTTAATAGCAACTGATGCGCGGCTTACGCACTCTTCTCACACATAAACAGAGACAACATACAGCTCTGTTGTTTGTGTTTCAATGGCCAAAAGCTTTCTTTAGATATATTTCATGTCTGTGTGTAAATAAAAATGCAAGTGATCATTCAAGACAATATTAAATGAAAGAACTATGAGTTTAACTTTGACAGACTCGGCAGAGCCAAACGTACTGTGAGGGTCTGTTGGGAACGTTTGGTCGAGCCCCCTGTCAGAGAGATCTTCAACTCCCACCTCTGGCAGAGCTTCGACCGGATCCAGAGGGAGTCTGGAGATATTGAGTCCGAGTGGACCATGTTCTCCACCTCCATTGTCGCTGCGGCCGTAAGGTCTCCGGTGCCTGTCGAGGCGGCAATACCCAAAACCGCTGGTGGACACCAGAAGTAAGCTGTAGTAAGTAAGCCGGAAGTAAACTCCGGAGGCAGCTGACAGGTACCAGCAGGCCAAGCGGACTGCAGCCCGGGTAGTCGTGGAGGCAAAAAATCGTGCCTGGGAGGAGTTTGGTGAGGCCATGGAGAAAGACTATCGTTGGCCTCGAAGAGATTCTGGCAAACTATTCGATGCCTCAGGAGGGGGAAGCAGTGCCCTACCAACACTGTTTACAGTGAAGATGGGCACCTGTTGACCTCAACTGGGGACATCGTCGGGGGGTGGAAGGAATACTTCGAGGATCTCCTCAATCCCACCGACTTGTATTCCATTGAGGACGCAGTGGCTGGGGACTCGGAGGAGGACTCGTCCATCACCTGGGCTGAAGTCATCGAGGTAGTTAAAAAGCTCCTCGGTGGCAAGGCACCAGGGGTGGATGAGATCCGCCCTGAGTACCTCAAGTCTCTGGATGTCTCTATACCCTTTCCAGGCTGCTGGAGGGTTCATGGGAGTTTGCCCAACCAGTCCACATGTGTTTTGTGGATTAGGAGAAGGCATTCGACCGTGTTCCTCATAGCATCCTGTTGAGGGTGCTCTGGGAGTATGGGGTCGGCGCCCCCCTGCTTAGGGCTGTTCGGTCCTTGTACGACTGGAGCAATCAGCGTGCACTGGGACGGTTTGCAGCCAAGTGTGAAGCGGCTGGGATGAGAATCAGCACCTCCAAGTCCGAGGCTATGGTTCTCAGTCGGAAAAGGGTGGATTGCCCATTTCAGGTTGGTGGAGAGTTCCTGCCTCAAGTGGAGGAGTTCTTGGGGTCTTGTTCACGAGTGAGGGAAGGATGGAACGGGAGATTGAGAGACGAATTGGTGCAGCTTCTGCAGTAATGCGGTCGCTGTACCGGTCTGTCATGGTGAAGAAGGAGCTGAGCTGTAAGGCAAAGCTCTTGATTTACCGGTCAATCTACATTCCTACTCTCAGCTATGGTCATGAGCTGTGGGTCATGACCGAAAGGACAAGATCCCGGATACAGGCAGCCAAAATGAGCTTTCTCCGTAGGGTGGCTGGGCACTCCCTTAGAGAAAGGGTGAGAAGCTCGGTCATTCGGGAGGAGCTCAGAGTAGAGCCGTTGCTCCTCCACATCGAGAGGAGCCAGCTGAGGTGGCTCGGGCATCTATTTCGGATGCCTCCTGGACGCCTTCCTAGGAAAGAGTTCCAGGCACGTCCCATCGGGAGGAGGCCCCAGGGAAGACCTAGGACACGCTGGAGGCACTATGTCTCCCGGCTGGCCTGGGAACGCCTTGGGGTTCCCCCGGAAGAGCTGGAGGAAGTGGCTAGGGAAAGGGAAGTCTGGGCGTCTATGCTTAGACTGTTGCCCCCGCGACCCGGCCCCGGATAAGCGGAAGATGATGGATGGATGGATGGATTATTCATTTCTGTTTTTAAATATATAACAATGCATTTAATATATTTACAAACATTACATTTGTGAATGGGCTGCAGCCACTGTAAGCAGTTGAGATAATTGATGAAGGTGGTGATGGTTCATATTCAATGAGACAGATATGAGTTATCGCTGGCCATTATATGGCAAGTATAGGGAAGCAGAATATGCTCTGTGATTGTGATCTTATTGGTGTTGGAGGGCAGAAAGAGGACAGGGATTGGCTCCCAAACTTGTCTGGCATGGTAATGAGTTGTGATAATGCTATTGATGACAGCATAATGGCTGCCTGTGACCATGAATTAAATCAGATCTGTGATGATATTTGTTCAGCTCTCACATGGACTGCTTTTTGGACAAAAGATAATATGGAGTCAAAGTTAGGCGAAAGGAAAAGAAAGAGATCAGAGAGAGGCACAGAAATAAAGGCAGAAAAAGAAGAATGAGAAGTGGATGACGTAAAGGAACAAGAAGGAGAAGGGAGAAAAGAATGATATAGAAAAATCTGTTAGGACTTGTTGGCATTGTGTAGGCCAAACGAATGGTCAGGACTGTTGTCTCTGTGGTGCTACATGTCCAAGCATAGCATGACACGGTCACTTGTGTTATTCAGAGCTCGCATGAGCTCTTTGTCAGGGTGCGAAACCCTTTAAAATGGTCTCAGGGGTGAAGCCCTATCTTCTTCTAGGCCTGCTTCTATCTCTCAATCTGTGCCTCTCAATCCCAATCACAGGCACATTGTTCTCATCATGTTGTGGAAAAGGCTTTTGACAGGGCACAGTGATGAATCACCCACGCTAGTCTTTCAGCGAAGGAAATAGAGTGAGCAAGTGAGCGAGAGAGAAAGACAGGGAGCAAGAGAGATAGAGCGACGGGGCCTCACAATGTAAGGGCAGCAAAGAGGAAGGAGAAAAGATGGGAAAAAAACATCAACCGCACAGCATTCAATTCATTTCTGTACCTCTTTCATGTCTGGCTCTTTTCATTGGTGCGACAGTGTTTTAAAGTTATTCGCTCCTTTTTTTCTCAGGATCAGGTTGAGCAAATAGCAAGAGGCAGAGGCTCAAAGAGGAAGTGCTTTTACCTGAGCAGAGGTGCTGATGGCCGTGAGCTCCCTGTTATGTTGGAGACACTTAGAAAAACAAACCTTAAACAGACCCAATTCCTTAACTAATGAGCTAGCATTCTAATCTCTGTCAGAGACACAAAGAGAAAGCACCACATCAGTCTCTTTTGTGTCATTATTTCAAAAAGCTATATTTAGAGAATACGCGATTTCTGGAGGTGAGAGACATATTTTAGAAAAAGATGTTTAAATGGATCTTTAATCATGCAAATATCTCAAAATCAACATTATATTATAACATTATAACATTATAACTAACTAATAATTTATATAGACAAAAAAAGATATTCGTAAGGATATATGAAACAGTGGTCATGTTTTTATCTCAAGAATGATTTATAATTTGAGCACCTTCAAAAGTTTTAGTTCAGTAAGATTTTTTTACTTTTTTTAATGATATATATAAATGATATATATTTTTATTTGTTTATTTTTGGAAATAAATTTATACATTTATCCAGCAAGGATGCATTAAAAAAGGAAAAAAATTTTTTTTTTCATGATTTCTATTTCAAATAAATGCTGTTCTTTTGAACTTTCGAATCATCAGAGGATAAAATGTATCACGGTTTTACACATAAATATTAAGCTAGGATTATGTGACACTGAAGACACTCAATATACTGTACTAAACTAGAAAACAGTTTTCAGTTTTCATTGTGTTTTTGATCAAATAAATGCAGTCTTTGTCAACATAAGATACTTTTTTTCTAAACACAATTCTTACCAACCCACATTTTAGTATAATTGAAAATAATAATAATAATAATAATAATAATAGTAATAAAATCAACTCGTTGCCATATTGTGTTGATAAATCTTTCGACATTACATTATCAAGGTAATCACGAATTGATCTGACATTTGATCTGGGCTGGACTGCACTGATGTATAGGATGTAGGATTAACCATAATTTACTGGCCAATTATGGAGCAGTACGAATGCGGGAGGAGCCAGGCTGAAACCACATGCTTCCACCACACCTCCTCAAACCCCAGACTAAACAACATGTGCTGATTGACAAGTCCTAAAATTTGCTAGACCTTCCCATTCTCGGCCTGTTGCCAACAAAATATCCTGCTTATTAGCAAACTAATTTAATTGTTCTCCAGACTTTTAAACAAGCACAAAATGTTAAAGCCATTCACAACATCTCTACAAAGATAAATGTTCTTTAAGTGTGATGCATAGTGAACTTCTCCTTGCCAAGTGCTCCAGGTCATACCTTTTTTAACCATCTGAGTAATTATGCACTTTATTCTTGGGCCATAAAACTTAAAACTTTTGCGCAGGGTGAGTTGGGCTTTGTTGATAAATGGGCTTTGGAGTGAACAGAATGCTTAGCTGGGCTAGTTAAAGCATGCACACTGCACATAAACAGGAAACGGGTCCAGGGCCCTGACTGCCACAGCTGTGGCCAAGGGTTTGCCTAGCGCTTTGTGATCAGATACATATACATATTTCATATCTATTCAGGTCTAATCTCCAAACCCTGAGATGGATTCTGTTTGGAAAGCTAGTGCAAACATTGCAAAACAAAAAAGAATGCTGATAATGGTCACGACTTCCGAAACTTTGCGAACCCAATGAGCTTTCTTGCTTTTTTTAACGGCTTGTCTGAATCGACCTGTTGGGTGCTTTTTGTCTGAGAAAGATATTGCGCGCATAAAGGCCAACAAGGACGCTGAGAGCAGTAGGTTAAAAAGTGAGACGCACCCTTGGCTGACTGGGTTAGAGGGACTGACACCTGGGCAAACACTGCCGAAAGACTCATCTGTCATCAACTCCGAGAGCGAGTTAGAAACTCAGCCGCTTTTGTCGAGCCACAACAAAAGGGAACATATGAATTAATTTAACACTTTGCATTCAGCGGTCTCTGAGGTTGAGCTCTTTTGAGGCCAATATTATGGGTCAATAAACATCATAAATTCCTTGACTATTTGCTGGACTTGATTTCCCTTATTGCTGTTGTTGTGCTCTCTGATCTCCTCGCTCCGACACGACTCTTCATTCAACGTGTCCAAGACAGACACAGCAATTATCCTGGAGTCTTCACGTCATGCCTCCATTTCAAACCCGAGGCACTGTGAATTTGAGATTAAGTAAGGCACAGTAGGAGATTACTAAAAAGTCTGAAAACGATGACATGTTTGTATTCTTTGTGCCTAGTCTTTTGTGACGCATACTTGGGGGCTGAGGAAAACTCTTGTGTGGCTGGGAATGCTAAGCCATTAAGGCCTAGATTCCACGGTGAGCTCAGAGCCGTACAGACTGTGAGTGTCACAATTACAGAAATCAGAGTATTAGCGACACGCTAACACCCCTTAGCCTTATTCAGTCTGAATACTTACACTGAGTCCGCTCACAAAAGAGTCATTATATGGAGCCTTATTCCATTAGATATTCCATTTAGTTTGATTCTAGGGACATCTGCAGAAGAACACACACAGGGCTACAAACATGTCAAATATAAATGTACAATAATAATAATCATAATAGCTGTATCAGACATGCATCTTCAAAAAAAAGAAAAGAAAATTGTGCTTTTCCAATAATCATTAGTGTCAAATGTGATCACACACTTCTTAAATTATCAAATGAGCTTCTGCATGTGATATGAGCACCAATATGGTAGCTGCTGATTGTGACACTGAGTTGAACATAAATCAGCTAAGCACATCGGAGAATGAGCTTCAGAGACATTTCCATGGCAACACATGCACTGAAATCACAGAGACTGATTGTTTTTTGTCAAAGGCCAGCTACATGGACAGAAAACCTTGAGAGACCACGTAGACTAGCACTTTGTGAACAGGTTTCAAGGCTTTCACTTTTCAGCACTCGGACTGCTGTGCATGTAGAAAAGAAACTCTAAGCTGTTTAAGTCAGTCAGTAATCCAGATATAAGTGCAATGTGACATGACCACTGGGGACAATGAGGGCATGCTCATTCATTCATTGTCCTGTCAGCCTGATATCATCTCTGTGTTATCTAAATCTGCTACCAGCAGAGCAATGGGATTCTTATCATCGTTATTAATATGTTTGGACTAATCGGTGTCTTTATTACACCCTAAAGCTGCAGTAACAGGATTTAATTATTTTTGAAATCCCCATAAATCCTCAGAATGGCTGCCATAGATTTATGGTTTTCTGTGAATGTTCCTCCATTCTTAACATCTATATTCACCAATTATTTCTTTTTTTGAACCTGAGTCACTAGACAACACCTGTGGAAAGAGTGGAAACTACACCCCCTATTGCTGCTTGTTATATATATATATATATTCATTATATGAACAATAAAACCTGAAATGATGTGCAAATAATTTAAGTACGTAATAGTGTTATAAAGCACTACTCAAAGTTAATGAACTATGTAAAATTTTACAGTATATGCTTTGTTCAAATATATTAACAACAGAGTAACCATATGCTGTATACTCTTATAATAATAATAATGATAATTCATTACATTTATATAGCGCTTTTCTAGGCACTCAAAGCACTTTACATTGTCAGGGGGTACATCCTCATCCACCACCAATGTGCAGCATCCACCTGGATGATGCGACGGCAGCCATATTGTGCCAGAACAACCACCACACTCCAGCTTACTGGTGGAGAGGAGACAGAGTGATGAAGCCAATCAGCAGATATGGGGATTGTTAGGAGGCCATGATGCTCGGAAGCCAATGGGCGAATTTAGCCAGGATGCCAAGGTCACACCTCTACTCTTTTCGAAAGAAATCCTGGGATTTTTAATGACCACAGAGAGTCAGGACCTCGGTTTAACGTCTCATCCAAAGGACTGTGCTTGTTGACAGTATAGTGTCACCATCACTACACGGGGCACTAGGACCCACACAGACCACATGGTGAGCACCCCCTGCTGGCCTCACTAGCACCTCTTCCAGCAGCAACCTAGTTTTCACAGGAGGTCTCCCATCCAGGTACTGACCAGGCTCAGCCCTGCTTAGCTTCAGTGGAAAACCGGTCTTGGGCTCCAGGATGATATGGCTGCCTGCAATTATATTAACCTTTCAATCAAACTATCCCTCTTTCAAAGGTTGATTTGTTAAAAACAAATAAATTGTAATAGTAATTGAAATACAAAATACAGAAATACAGAATATGACTGTATGCTGTGTGTGACTACCTCACTGCTGTATATAGGCTATAAAAACTGTGCAAAATGAATAGCGGCAGCAGGATAGAGCTTTAAAACAGAGAAGAATCACACTGAAAACAAAAAGTGTCCACTTACCTAAAATGTATTAAAAAGGAACACTAGCATATAGAGAAAAATCATATACCTTTAAATGATTATTGGTGAATAAAATGATTCCACTGCTGAGTCATTTTTGTGCAGTTTTGATATGCAGTACAAGCACAAACAGGAGCAAGCTTTTAAAAAGTTAGCATGAGGATTAACACCCCTCCTATGGTAAATCTCTGTACTGCATGGCGATAAATCACTCCACTTAATTTCATTACATTTTCCATTAATCCACAGCATTTTTGGCAGTCAAAATATTTTGTCTTAATGGTTTCCATACAGATTAAAAGCTTTGCTATTGCCCTTGTGAAAGTTTGAAATATAAGTGATTTAAAGGGGTTATATGATGCTACATGCACTTTTACAAGTTGTTTGAACTGAAATGTGTGTTGGCAGTGTTGTACACAACCACCCTACAATTATAAATATCCACCCAGTGTTTTTTTTAATCTACTAAAATCTTAACTCCTTTCTCAAATCGAGCTAATCTCAGATGCCTGATCTGTGTGGCGTCACAAAAACAGGCCCCGTCCACAATAGTTTGATTGACAGAGGCGTTTCAGCACAGACTCGACTCTTACAGAGTGAGCTGACATCAGATTAAATCACAAGAAAAGAAGCAGTTCCTGGATGCGCCGGTGAACCCCACAGGTATTTTCTGCATTGTGGTGGAGTCTCTGTCGGAGAAATATGCCGAAACCGTCAAGCAGTTTAAGATGATGCTGCTGCCGAAACGGTCTCAAGCCCCCCCTGCAGCGAAGTCCAGGTCCTCTTCAGCGCAGCGCCAGGCGGGATATGCCAGGCGCGCAATCCCCGAACGCGTAGAGCAACATGAGCCAGAGCCGCCATTCTGCCACAGGCAGTTCAGCAAGCACCGTTTTGGTGCGAAATCGGCCTCTAGCAGCCAATGGCGCCCTGCGGACAAAAAGAAGCAGTGTTCCTGATGCTTGTGCCAGGGTGGAAGAGAGCGTGGGATGTGTTCATCGGACCCGCTGTGAAGAGGGCATGTCCCCCCCCCCAGAGTTTGTCAACAATGTAAAAGTTGTTACAATAAAACCGCTGTGTCAATAAACATGCATTATATGCCTCAGCAAAGAGCTTTCTTCCTCCCTCTACTATTACCCTCAACTTAAGCGAAGCCTCTCCCCAGGGAAATGCTTCGCAGAGTGGAAGCTCTGGGAAACCAGAGGAGGTGACTATGTATGTCCCCAAGACCACGGATGAGTCACCTGCCATTCGTGTAGCGGTAAATGCTTCCCCGGTGGGTGGCGGGCAACCCCCGCTGCAGCATGTGTTAATGCCCCCTGTATCGAGCCATCTGAGCGTGGCATCCTATTGGCATCTCATTGGGTGATCAACATGGTAAAACACGGCTATATGCTCCAGTTCGCTCGCAGACCACCCTGCTTTGGCAGTGTGATTATGACTGAGGTTTTAGAACAGAGCGCCCCACTGCTATGGGCAGAAATCTCCTCTCTCCTGGCCAAACAAGCAGTAGAGATAGTGGCCGAGGAGCAAAGAATTTCCGGGTTCTACAGCCATTCTTTTTCAGTTCCGTATAAGGGCTGAGGTATGCGCCCCATCTTAGACCTGAGATTACTGAACAAAGCGCTCGCAAAATGCACGTTCAAGATGATAACTGTGAAGCAGATCCTTGCGCACATTCAGCCTGATGATAACTTCATTGCAGTGTATCTGAAGGATGCATACTTCCACATCCAGATAGCCCCACATCACAGGCACTTCCTGCATTTTGCATTAGAGGGTGCGTCGTACCAGTTCAAAGTGTTGCCGTTCAGGCTGGCTCTGGCCCCCGCTTATTTTCAATGTGCATGAATACAGCGCTCGCTTCTGTGAAGCTCAGTGGAATGCGCATACTGAACTAGTATGGTCGAGAAACGCTCTTGAGGAACACAAACACAGACTCCTCGCCCACCTGGCAGGGTTGGGGCTGTCTGTGAACATTCAGTAGAGCACACTTCAGCCGCGCCAGTCTATCACATTCCTGGGTATGATACTGGACTCACATCATAATGCGTTCATGTCTCGAGGCACCTTGGTCCAGCACGACCATGTTCGAATAGGGTGCTGCTATGGGCAGATGTATAGTGGTCACTACAGATGCATCACTATCAGGCTGGGGAGCCCTATGCTATGGCAGACCAGCATTCGGTACGTGGGCAGGGGAGCAGATGCTCTGGCATATAAAATGCTTGGAGATGGAAGTGGTTCATCTAACAATGCAGAGTCTCCTTCCATTCATGAAAGCTCGTCATGTTTTCATCAGAATAGACAACACAGCGGTGGTGATGTAAATCAATCACCAGGGAGGTTTGCGTTCATGATCCCTGCAGGGATTAGTGAGACAGCTGCTGTTATAGATGTACGGGGTACTTCTGTCGATTCAAGCAGTGCACGTACCGGGCAGTCTGAATTGCAGCATGGACATGCTGTCCAGGGATGGCATTGTACACAGAGAATGGAGGCTCCATCTGCTAACTATAAATCTGGAATCTGTTTGGCAAAGTTGATCGACCTCTTTGCATCGCAGGAGAATGCCCACTGCCTTCAGTACTTTTCGCTGACAGCAACCCTTCTGGGGGGAGACGAACTGTCTTGCCACTGGCCCAATGATTTTCTCCCGGTCAAGTTAATGCCGCTGGTGCTGCAAAAGATCAGGGAGGAGAGATGTGCATTGATTCTGGTAATGCCCAAATGGCCCAACCAGCCATGGTTCCCTAAACTGGTGAACTTGTCGCAGCTTCCCCCGTGGCGGATCCTGCCTAGAAGGGACCTCATATCCCAGGCGAGGGGCACCATATGGCACCCCAACCCAGAGATTTGGGACCTGCATGTGTGGCAGATCAGCGTGGAGTATCTCAGCGAGTGCTGCATGCAATAGCAGAGGCTAGAGCCCCTTTGACGAGGTGCTTATACGTTTTGAAGTGGAAAGTATTTGCTAACTGGTGTGTTAACAGAAAGGAGGACCCCAGGAGTTGCGATATCTCCATTATTCTGACCTTCCAACAGGAACGTGTGGATGCTGGCAGTTCTACAGTGAAAGTCTATGTGGCCTCTATCGCCGTTTTTCATGACTTGTTAGATGGCCATTCAGTGGGGAAGCACCCCCTGATAACGAGCTTTATCCGGGGAGCTACAGTAGGCGTCTTAATCCACCCCACCTTCGTTAGATGCCTGTCTGGAATCTGTCATTAGTGCTTAGTGTGCTGTCTGACCCACCTTTCGAACCAGCCGAGTCTGGCAAACTTAAGGTGCTTTCAGTTGCTAAGACGATGCTACTGCTCGTGTTAGCTAGCGGGAAACGAGTGGGAGACTTGCCCTGTCAGTGACCAGCACGTGTATGCAGTTTGGCCCAGAAGATTGTATGGTCAGACTTTTACCTAAAGTGCTCTCAACACCATTCAGACCTGTGGTAGTTACAATTCAAGCATTTTGCCCTGATGAGGACAGTAATTCTGTGTCTCAGAAGTGCGCTTTGTGCCCCGTGCGCAGTGTTGGGAGTAACGTACTTTACGTATAACCGCGTTACTAACAGAGTTTAATTTTCAGTAACGGAGTAATCTAATGAATTACTTTTCCCATCTTTGCAACGCTGTTATCTTTACTAAGAAGGTAAAGTGTCGCGTCACTACAATTTGGTTGAATAAAGTGCATGGTGTCATGCTTTTAGCTATACTTCAGCTGCCTTGAGAGAGCAGTAGTGGGGATGATGACGCCGTTGCAAATCAGATGATGATTGGCTGGGTGGGTGGTGCCCTGCTCATGCTGTCTCACTGCACGGCACGCTAGGTGATGGGAAGTTTGGTTCTTTTCCGCGAACTGGTTCAGTGTTATGGTGATCCGAAAACCAATGCTCCAGATTCTTCGCAGTGGGCTTGTTCTTTCATCATCAACTGTTTATTCTGAGGGAGTGTCAGTCATGTTAAAAAAGTTAACAGTTTAAGTAATTTGTGGATTAATGCTTATTGGAGACGCAAACCGTGTCAAACGATTCAGTTCGATTTGGTGAACTGGTTCAACCGATTCACTGAGTTGAATCGGTTAAATCATTAACTCAACAAATCATTACTGCACGCTCTGACAACCACTAAACACAAGACGGCGTCAGCAATAATGGCGTTCTCGAACTGGAAGTACCGGCACTACTTCTCACACGGGTGCCAAGAAGGGCAGCGCGCTGTCGAAGCAGAGGCTATCACACTGGATAGTGGAGGCAGTTTGACTGGCTTATGCTTCCCGGGGAAACGCTTGCCCAATGGGGGTGCATGCCCACTCCACAAGGAGTTTGGAATCATCATGGGCTTGGATGAAAGGAGTTGTCTATTCAGGACATTTGTTCGAAGCGGGCTGGTCGTCTCGCAAGACATTTACGAGATTTTATAACTTGGAAATTCCCTGGTGCAGTCAGTGCAGGAGGAGGGAGTTTGAGCAGTCATTGGACTAGGTTATGAGCAAGCCCCACCTGGTGCGTGCCCTAGCCATGGTTTCGACCAGGTCGTATAGGCAGAGTGAGTTATTTTAGTTATAGCTGTGGTTGATGTATTCATTAGCTATCTAATGTGTCCCCTTATTATGCCCGCATTATAAGCCGGCAGTGCATTCCAACGCACCAACATATTGCTGCATTTTCCCCATATCACACCGGTTCAATGTTGCGCAGGGTTACAAAGGTGTAGGAGCCGATTTGACTCGGTGCAAAGAGCTAAGAATTAGTGCTTGTGCTCTACTGGGGCTCGATGCGAGCTGGGCCAGATGGTTTTTCCCACATGCCGGGGGTTTTATTGTTCCCCATACGTAATGTTTAGAGACCGATTCGATACCAACTTGAACCGACCCGAACCGACCGGTTCAGTCGAAGATTCTGAGGTTTTTTGGTGTTCAATATAGGTGACCCGTCACCTATATTGAGGGCTGTCAGCCAATCAGGTGAGGGCGGGGGCTCCATTGTCTATTTGCAAGCAAAAGAGTTATTCAAATCAGATTTCATAATTTTAAGGAAAATTTGAAAATTTCCCCATAAGTAATGTCTCGTTGCCTCCTCTAAGGGAACCAAGGTTACGTGAGTAACCGGGGACGTTTTTGACAGGGTAAAAAATAAAAAATTTTACACTACCATTGTGAAATTTTAACCAAACTATGTTACAGACTTTCATTAAGAACCTAAAGAATCATATCAATTTGTGGAAAATGGGCATCCTATGATCACTTTAAGGAATTTCAGGAATCCTGAGATAATGAAGTGCATTTTATTTTAAATGTAGAATTATAAGTGTTGACCCCCATCTATCAGTCTGCTTTGTTATGACATACATCTCTTCAAAAGTGTTTCTGCTTTGAGAAGAGAGTCATATGAAATCATTAGAGTTGAAAAATGTTACAAGCTACTGACACCCACAGCCAAATCATCAGCAGCTTAACTGAGAGTAACACCACTTGCCCATTCTAAGCAAAAGTCATGTGATCAGAAATGGTCATATTTGTAACACCGACTGAGTTCAAGTTTGAGATTTGTCACAATTTGAAAAACCTCCTGCAGTTCCACCTCACACCCCTAGTGGATAACACATCAATATAACTATATTTCACATCCTATGGGGGCATATTGTCACAAAAGGTCAACATGTATTCAGTAGACAATGATAGTGGAAATATACACATATATTTTCACACTCATCCACACTGTTTATCATCAATAACTCCCAAGTAATATTCAAAATCAAAGCGGACACAAGACAGGAAAAATGCTTTCACACCGATGTGTAGTTAATGGTAAAATACTAGTATTCAGCTTGTGTCTTTGTTTGCTGTAAAAATAATAAAAGACTAGAATCACACATACTCCTTTGCATTACCATAACTATCCCTCTTGTTCTCAACTACAGTGTAAGTGCACTGCAATTTAAAGATGACAGTAGGAATGGGAATCTCTTCTAATGGTTGGATGGGCATCACTGATTGGGAGTACTCCCTTGTCTCCAGCTCAAGAAACCAGTCATAAAAGGATTGGACTCCTCAGACAGCACTGGGAAATAATAATTAACTCTCCTTTGGTCTCAGAGACACAAGCAATAATTGACAAGGCAGATCTAAAGACCTCAAAATACACTTTACCACATTCTCATGATGGATTAACATCTGAAAAGCATCCCAATGAGACATTATTCCAAATGCTCGTAATATTTTCAGGAGGTGAAGTGGCTGAGTAGACAACAAAAAGATATTTAGTCCTGCAGTTTGTATGGTCTCTATTGCCATATACCCAATTATCATTAATCACACTGTGCAGAATGTCAGAATTTGTGTTACTGGGAAAATGAACATTTACAGATTAATATGAAAAACATAATGAAGAGGACGTGTGTGCGCATGTGTGTGTCAGCACTATATGGTGGAGCATATTCGCTATACAGAGACATGCACAGATGCCCTTGCTCTCCTTATATAGCTTGTACATTTTATCATCTCCTTGGCAGAGGTGTGTCACTGCACTGTTCCAAATCTGATCTGACAGAGTGCTGCTGTTTTCAGTGATACAACATCTTAGCAAAGTGCTCCAAAGACGAAGCCATGTTTTATTCATTTCATCTTTATAACCCATGAAAATAGACAGAGATGCAACTTCGTCCTAGTCAAACATGCAGAGATAAGTTTTCACACATTCCCACCAAGCTTGGCCTAAAATAACTGATTTGCATTACTCGTTATTCAACCATTCAGTTTTGTAGCCATCTCACAATATATTTATTAATTCTTTAGAGCACAAATACAGTATATTCTTCTATAGTAAGTTCATCCCAGTGCTGAAAACTGTAAAATCTCTGATCTGTTTCCAGCATCTGCTGGATCTCAAAAAGATACATTTGTAATAATAATTCTATTTTTATATGATATATAAACAATATTATTTTAATTGCTGTCTGATAAATGTAATTGCTTTTATAAGGACTTTTTGATATCCCCCCAAAATATACCAATGCAGGTCAGTTCTGTGCATCACTGGTTAACAGTCCTAGAGTACTAGAGTCCAATGAACATGATTCTGAACATTTATTAGATATTATAGCATAAAGTAAATGCTTTAATAAATGTGCACTGATACTGGATGGGCCCAATCACCACTTCCTTTCATCCAAAGCAGAAATTTACACTATACAGTAGCTCTGGGCCACTGACCACCATCAATATTTTATCAGGCCCCAACCCTGACACATAATTTTTTCATGTGACACTTAAGCTGCTGTGGAGATGGAGGTTTCTAGGCATGTAAGAAAAACTGCATTATTTTGTTCACCGGGACAAAAGATTGTTAGAGACACAAAATGCTATTTCTCTTGTTTGTGTGCACACATATTTCAGATATGGCATACATATGGTAAATATTCATAAGCATAGCAAGTTGACCTACAGCAAATATGTGTATCATAAATATAAGATCTCCAGAAGGGAATTAAGGCCAAGACATAGAATACTACAGCATGACTTTTATGACTTTTTACCTTCATTGGTGAGCAATGGTAAAATAAATCCTAAGAGAAGCCAGTCCAAATAAATGCAATAAAAATGAAAGTGATCATTTAACTCACTCTTTTACTTCACTTCACACTTTCCTGATAAAGATGTAATGTCCATTGTCAAAAGGACTAAAGTGAGGTGACAAACATTTTACTGATGTAGAACTCATAACAATTACAGTCGGATATTTTGGAGGGCGAGATCAAGAAAGAGAGAAAAAGAAGAGTGCTCTGTTTGCCCAACAGTGGTATTTGAACAACAATACCACTGAGAAAGGATTTGTGGTAAAAAGGAGGTGTGGTGGGGATGGGGAATAGGTGGACAAAAAAAAAAAAAAAGCACAAAAACTTTTCAATAACTGTGCCGAGTGTTGAGGCCTCAGCCCTGCCTGTCTGTTGCCCTGGGTGCGTGTGAAATGCTTCCAGTGAACAAAGTAAGCCATGGGTGCATCCCAAAGGCCTTTGTGGCCAAAGCCTGGTGAAGAGGCTCTTCAGAGCGCCAGCAAACACAGTCTACAGCCTCTCATCACAATTCAGCAGATCCTCCCATTGTGTCCCAACACACATTACACACTCGAGAGGGAAAAAGGAGAAACAAGGCAAAACTAATGAAAAGCTTTGAGTGGCTGCTCTTCTCAGAGCACACCCACACTCTAAAGCCCAAGAACTGCCCCAGACGCACACACGCACACATACCTCACTTGCAGCTAATAATTGCTATTGAAACACTTATTTGCTGTTGTTACCTGCACATCCTGCCACATCAAGTGGGATGGTTTTGCTGTGGTGTTACTTCAGTGACCTCGGGAGGGAGGCGTCCTATTCCTTATCACGATGCATCATGTAAACCAAAGGAAGTCTATTTTCTTCTCTCTGAAACAGGTAAAAAGAGGTTCAACATCAAGTTAAGTAATTTGTGTGGGAAACGTCAAAACAGGTAATACATGACAAATTGTACTGAGCATACTAATGCAACAGTTTTCACAGAATAGTCCAGCCAAAAAATGGTGCTCGTGAGTATATGTGTGTACACATTCATAACAGCATAAAAAGGACTACAGTTTTAAAATAGGTGCAAAGCATTTTTTCATTTTTTATTGGACCCAATAAAGCAAGAAGAAACGTCAGGAAAACTTTTGGCTTTAACTTTGAATTCTGATTTAAGTCCTGTTTAATACTAATACCTGGTACTAAACTAAACTATGATATTATGTTTTTTAAGAAGATACTTTATGCTTGTCTCAGTGATGCAGAGATATGATTTATCATAAGAAATGACAGGCCTAAAACTGAGATTTCTTCCCTCCACACCTCACCATTACACACAGTATATTGATAAATGACAAATATGCTAGCGTTTTATGGGAAATTCAGGAAAATTCATTGAGAATTTTAAGAAAGAAGGGGACGTTCGGGTCAGATGTCCTCCTTTAGTTACACTGGGAAAAGCTACTTGATGACTGTGCATAACTGAGATATATATTTAGGGATCAGTATAATTTTAAGAAATTTTTATTTTTATTCAGTATGTATTAAACTGATTCAAAGTTATTAATCAAAAGAGTAAAGACACTTATAATCCTTCAAAAGATTTCCATAAAAAAAAAAATTGTGAACGAAAATGTGAACGAAAATGTTTTACTGTTTCCACAAAAATTGTTAACACTGATTTAGTGCATCTTGAACACTAAATCAGCATATTAGAATGATTTCTGAAGGACAAAGTGACACTAAAGACTGGAGGAAGGATGCTCAAATGTCAGCTTTAGCATCACAGGAATAAATTACATTCAGTAAATTCAAATAGAAAATTGTTATTTCAAATCGTAAGAATATTTTAAAGCATCACTGTTAAGAAATGCATCCTTGATGAACACTGAAAAAATAAATCTAAGCTGTGCACAGTCCCCTCTTCAGGAAGTCTATCTCCACATCAAATCTTCACATATCATGATTAAGGTGCAACAATAAGTATATTAAAAGTCAAATGAAGGAAGAAAAAATATCTGCTTTAAAATGAACTTATAGAAAATCTAAAAAGGTAATTTGCTCAGACCTCGGTAGGACTTGGTAGAAAAGCCTATATTTATTTTTGGAATTAATTTTTCATGCATTATATAAAATGAAGGAAGGTCAGCGAGCCAGTCAGCAGTTAAGAACTTTAAAAATATGCACTGTGTATGAGCGCAGCAGATGGAGGCAGACATGTGGCCCTGAGTGCATTTTACTGTATTTTATCAGGAAAAGAAATATTCTCTAAAAATAGAAAGGATGGAGAACTGGATAGAGAGGGAGGGTTAAGGGGACTCTAAGGTAACAAGGGCTTGCTGTTCTGTGCAGCTTAGCTGTGCAAATTTAGAGACAGTCACCATCATGGAACAAGACCGAGGAAAGATGCTGAGTAATTCTTTCAAATGTTCCGCTAAATTAAAGCTACAACAAATATTTCACAATACATGCTCCTTGAGATATGAATACATTTCAGTGGCATTTTAGTTTGTGGAAAATGTATAAATATCAAAATACTGACATGTGATATTACATGTAAATTAGTTAATGCAAAAAATATATATTTAAAGATTTTTAGGAAAACTTTTTGACAACTTTTTTGAACAGCAGCCATTGCAGCAACATTTTACTATTAATTATTTTACCTATCAGTGATATATTTTGGAATGCACTTTTATTATTATAGGAGAAGAATAACTTGAAGGATACATTTGAGATATTACTATACTGAGGATAAATGTTGTGGACCAATCTGACATCACAGACAATTTACAAACTACAATCAGGGACTACACAAATATTTTCACACCTAATTATGCGCTTTTCCAGCTGTGTTCATGTATGAAACACATCATCTGCCTGAGTATCTTGACATGATTTCCCCACATATAGTTCTGTAACTACATGACATTTTCACTCCATTATCTGAAGCATGTCTCACCAGCTCTCTCCGGTATGTTGGGTCTTGTCTCTGGTAGACTGGAAAAGCTTGTAAAAATATTCTCAACCTGCAAAAGAAAAACAACTTAGGTGAAGGGGATTGTCCTCAGAGGACAAATTATGTTTTTGCCTCTCTCTTGAGTGACAGACAACTTCATAAAGACATGGCAGCTCTATCTGTCTTTGGCAAAAATGTCAAATTGTAAAGATGCAATACAATAATGTAGACACCAGGAACTCAGTATTGTCAACAGCACATATTTACATTTTATTTGTGCATATATGAGTACATTTTTAGTCCAATAAACAATATTTTATCCAGTCACCAGTTTCATAAGGGACTGAATAAAACATCACATGAATCATTATTTATTAGCAGCAAAACAAGTAACATAATCCAAAACTTCCACGACCTTCATGATCACACCTTTATGTTTTTCAGTTTGTGGTGGAAGGGAATTCTTGTCTGGTGATGTTCAACAGAGTCTCTGACAATCTTTTTAGCAATGTGGGTAATATGAGACAAAAGTTACTCAATGGCATAGTATCACAATACAAGAACTAGTCTATAACAAAATGCAAAGTCATGGGGATTCATGCGTAAACCCATCTTCAGAATATTATGGGAAATGTCCTCCTAATAAGCCTAGGAGATGATAATCTCCCAAATAAAATAGGTGCAACGCTTGTTTATAATACTTAATATGCAGCACCAGACCAGCTGTGTCCTCATACTGAAAGACACACATTGTTCGCCTCTTGTGAAACTGATGGAAAAGAACCAGCTTTGAAATGTGATTTATGTATCATCTGTGTCATCCTGATAACCATATATTCACATCATGGAGCAGCTCTGAAGCAGCTTTATGGCCAACCTGTGTTAAATAGTTTAAACACCACATATCATTTGATCAAATGGTACCAGTGTTTTTCTGAGACTTTTTAGAATTGAATTATGACTCAGAGTGTCACAATGGACACCAAGATGAGATAAGATGCATTAAGACAGGATGTGGTCGAGGAGTGTTTTTATAAATTAAAGCTGCATCATTTTGAAAAAAGAGTTCACAGTCATCATACATCTTCTAGAATGTTATTCTGAAAGCAGGGAAATATGCTAATCTTGACATTTTGCAACCTTATTTAAATAAGCATCTGACATTATACACAGAATACACAGGATTTTAGCCTGAGACAATTCTGTCGTGACTTGATTACCGTCATGTCATTCCAAACCTGCAATAGTTACTCTGTTCAATAAAAAAAAAAAAAAAAAAAAAAAAAAAAAAAGATATTCTGACAAATGGCTTCATTTTAATCTATACAGTGAAGGTCAAATGTTATTTGGACCTCGGTGTTCTTCCAAATAGCTTCGTTTTGTGTCTCACAAAAGGGTGAATAAAAGATTGGAGAATTTTCATTTAAGAGTGAACTGTGCATTTAAGGACAGTCAAAACGATCAATTGATTCTTTCATTTAACACATGCATTCGACCACAATTTATTTTAAGGTTCAATTCTCACTATTAGCAAACCATTAACTCTGACTTTTCCTGCCTTATTTGTTGCTTATTAATAGTTAGTAAGGTAGTTGTTAAGTTTAGGTAGATTGGATTAGGGACATAGAATATGGTCATGCAGATTACGTGCTTTATAAGTACTAATAAACAGCTAATATTTTAATAATAGGCATTCTAATAAGCAACTAGTTAATAGTGAGAATTGCTTCATATACTAAAGAGTTACCATACATTCTGTTAATTTGTTAATTCTTAGGGGTATCAAAGACAATCTACAAAGACTAGATTTGATCTAGCATTGATACAGAAATGAGTGTCTGTAAGTCTGAAAATTATTATGCATGCATGGGAAGCAGCCTCAACAGGTGTAGCAATTCACTTTCAAACACTATATGATTATGCCTTTTAATTATAGGATGCAGCTCTTGTTTAGGTGCATTTTAACTTTTTATTCATTTTCCCCCTCTCCTAAATATTAAGAGTTTAAATGAAATGGCCCTCTATGGGTTTTGAAACCCTGATACTGCATTTACAGCAAATTGCACCTTCACTTGTAAAAAAATTACAGTGCTCGGTGTGTATTTAAGTAAGACTGTGTGCCGTTTGGAAAGCAATACGAGCAGACTCCATGACCACATGAAACACAACTTAAAACTGACTTCAAAGGAGCAGTGGAAGAGCAGCGGGAGCAAGCTCTGACAGCAAAAACAATAATTTAATCACATCATTATAAATATTAAGCAAAATTCGGATTTCTCTCATCATCTTTAAAGTGGCTTTTTACGATGTTTACTCGGTGTAATAAAGGGTTAGGATGATTGAGGTGTCATGTGGGTGGAGTCCTCAGCTTCCCCTCGATTAACATCTAAACATGATGTGTCCGTTTATCTCTAAACTATCTGCAGACACTGATCGCTCACACCGCCTGCAGCTCTCAGGTTCATCTCCAAGCTGTTAATCAAATCTTTAATTTAATTAACCCATCTTTGAGAAACTGCCAATCACTTTGTATACAGATACCCAGGTGTTCAAAACAGAAGCCGCATGACAAATGGCATTAGTGTGGAAACGCATTAGTGTCTAATATGTAACAGGGATTTTGAAAGTCACGGCAGCGTAATGCGAGGTCACAATAACACGCAGGTTACCGTATACCATATGTATTTGTCTGTTTGAATCAATGAAGAAAAAATTCATTTGAGGTTCATGTTTTAATGTTCAGAGCAGACAGTAGAGGCTGCACTTTATCCTCAAACAAAACGATAACTTGAACATATCCGACTAAGTATCCAATACCATGAACTCTGGTATTCAATAGCTGCGAAGTGTAGCACAAAACGGTTTAAGCAGAAACATAATGTGCTCTTGGGAAAGGAAAAAAAGGGATGAGCTTAATCTATCCTGTGTAAACCAGGGAAATTCCTATTGTTGGCAGACAGGCCTCAGTCCTCAGGCATTTAAAGTGCATGTCTTGGCTGCACACGACTGCCTCGAGAACACAGGCAAAATACACAAGCTCAAAAGAGATAAAAAGACAAAAACAACCAGAAGGGTTGGGATTGTAAATCACTGAACTAGAGGATTTCCTCTTGTGAAGAATTTGTTCTTCGTGGAAAACCAAATGGGCTTCTGTAACATGTAAAGACTTACAGCGAGATGAAGAATAATACAGAGAGAGAAAGCGACGTTCACCGCGTAACAGTGTGAGTGAGCATCTCAAAGGCTAGCTCTGTTGTATGCTACAGACAGACCAGGCAAGTCCAGGCTCATGACTGTAAGCATTTAATAAATCTTCCTCTGAGGGAGGAAAGGCCTCCAGAGATTGATGAACTGCTGACAGTTTTATGGCAAAATTACTATTGTTGCACTGGGGGCACTCATCATTAGTAAAATCAATGATAAGGTATGATCTTTTCTTTTCTAACCACACGTTTCAAGCTACCAACAAGCCACCCTCCTCTTTTTCTGCCTTTCTGCAATTTCATCACTAGTCTATCAGCATCTCTCTTCAAATGACATGCTGCGAGTTGCGAGGCCTGTCAAAGCGTTGCTGTGAGTTTGTCTCAGACGTTTGTACACCACTCATGCAATATTGCGTTGATCTTCAGTGACAAATGCTGTGGCAAAACAATTTGGACTAATGACTCATTATGTAGGCTCTCTAATGCATGAGGACAGGCAAATTAATTTAAAACGATCTCTTCAATTTCGGTGCATGCACTGGGCAGTTTGTTCAGAATCGAATCTGGCCTCCTTAAATGTCTGTGTTTGGCTGATAATCAAAAGAGTTAAATAGGTTAAGACAACAGCTTGTAGTTGCATTGACCTGTACAATCTACCTAGTAGCATCGTTTCTCTGTATGAACATTTAACTATGTTTTCAAATTCTGGAAAAATCACTAGTATCAAAATTAACCTCAAAACATAATCAAAATAAACTCATGTCTTTTTGGGATTCAAATAGTTACTCTTATCTAAATAAGATTCAGTATTGTTTGAAGGATTTATCTTACAAATTAATTAATTCATACACACTACATACTCATATAAAATAAAATAATAAAATACAATAATATTATTTTCAAAAATATTTTCTACGACTAATATGCATTTTTATAAGCCTTATTAAATAACTAATAAATGCATAAAAAATAAAACTGTAAATAAACAGGATGTGAATTAGCCACAATTTACAAGGAATATGAAATATTTCAGCATGCCCTATATGAATGCTTCTTTACCTGACATACTTTGAATCCAGCTACATTAAAAAAAAAATCCCTCTCTCCATAACCACTTGAGTAGACTTTAACAATGGTATATACATTGTAACTGCTATAGTGTTTGCTGAGTTTCCCTCCTCCCTGAGTAGGTTCTCACTGAAAAGAGTGAGAGTCCTGTGGACAGCAAGCGGACATAATCTGCACAGGACATGCATCTGCAGAGATGGGCTTAGAGTGGCCACAGATGCTCAAAGCTGGAATCCTTTGCAATTTCAATGATGTGCTTTATATCCTGAGTAAGAGCACATTGGAAAAGACTTTGCTGTTTCCCTGATTCACACACTCAAATACACACACATACTATGCTCTATTCTCATTCAACTGACAACGGTCCGTCCTTAATGGGGATTCTGCTTCTGATGAGGAGCTGGTCAAAGAAAGGTCTAGACCTACCGCTAAACAGAGAGACAACTAAAGAGACCATTCTGGACAGAGGGACACCACAAAGCATCCCCTCATTAGCAGTGGCCAAACACTCCAAGACAGGAACAGCTGTCTCTCAGAGAGCAGAGAGAGAGCGGGGTGTCAAGAAAGGTCAAATAGACCAAAGTTTAGTGAGCTTCTTTTCACACAAGTAACAGAGCAGCAGTCTTTAATCCAACTGTGGAATGCAACATAACATAATGACATTAATGACATTTAAACTACATGATGTATGTAGAGAGTATTTTGTGAGTATTTTTACGGATGAATGGCAACAATTGACATTACTTTTAAAAAACATTTACATTACAAAATGGCTTTAATACACACAATTTTTAATACACAAAGTTATTAATTCAAACATTATTTTAATAAGCAAATGTGTTCATTTACATCCTTTTGCCACAAGATAATGGAACATTGCTGTGGAACAAAAATGTGGATGTTGCGCAGTGATGTGAACAGGTCTTTCACATCATAGCTGTTAAGAGTTTTTCTCAAATGCTTTGGCACATTCTTCAAAACAGTCTTAATCTCTAAACTTAAAGTGCAACTGTCAAAACTGTTAACTGACACATCAGAACCCTTTTGTGTGTCTGCAAAAGGTAGTATCTCATCTAAAACATTTAATTCATGCTTTAAAACCTAGTTATTTTTTCAGAGCCAAAACAGAAAGCATATTTGTCATTGTGTGAGCCACACTGGTCAAAATGTTTGGATGGTTTTTTTTTTACCATGGAAATATGTGTTATATGCAAATGTAATTTTATTTATTTTTGTGTTACAGTTTTTTTCAGTTGCTTTGGTGCATTTCTCATATCATCCTTAATATTTGCAAAAAAAGTATGTGCATTTCTCAAAATAATTTGTACAAATAGCACCACACAAAAAAGCTGCATTACAAAAGCCTGTAACTTTGTCAAAATCTTTAGTTCATGTCTAAAAAGTAAGTATTTATGTCAATGAACGTATCAGTGCCATCAGAATGAAAAGTCCTTGTGTCATTGTTCACAAACAAGACAGTCCAAATGCTTACTCATGCTGTCAATATAACAGTGCACTTTGTTAGTATTACCTGATGTAAACAATGGCAACAGTTTGGATGACAGTTACATTGAACAGCAGATTCAAAAGTACCAATTTACACATTATCGTATGTTGGATATTGACTAAAAAAGACTGGAAATAATTCCTAGTTACACTTTTACACTAGTGGTCTGACCAAAAAAAAAAAAAAAAAATACAACCTTTCCAATGTTATTGTTATGTAAAAAAAAAAAAAGGAAAAAGAAATATGGGCACAAAGATGAAATTTTTTTTTATAAGAAAGTCCATTGTCAGATTGTGTAACTCTTATCTTGTCCTCTATCTATACATTATGTGTGCTCCAGCTGAAGGTTCATGAGATGAAATGGTCATGAAATGATGAAATTATCATTGGCTGATCTACAGTACATTCTCATCATTAGTGAGAGTCAATATTCACTTGCACAATTCATGCCAAATCTGCCAAAAAGTCTAATAATAATAATAATGTGTAAAAAAAAAATGTTCTTGACAGTTTATGACAACTAGATTAACCATTTTGCATTAAATGACTTATACGATGACTAAAGACTAGATGTTTTGAGAGGTAAGACTACTGCACAGAAAACTGTATTATATATTTAAAGCAACATGACATTAGTAAATAATAATGTAGGAAACTGCAGATAAATGTACATAAACAATTGCATGAATGTATCAAAGCAATTGCAACATGTAAAAAAAATAACAACAAGAAACTGGTTTTATGATGTGTACAAAAGACTAGATGATGTGGAGGTTTTGAGAATTTCATTTCTGATTTGAAAAATGCACCAAAGCTACCGAGAAAAAATGTACATGCAAATTTAATTTTGTTTTATGCAATTTCATTTCATATTTGTTATATGCATTTTTTTGTACTTTTTTGACAAGAATGTCTGTTTTATCTGTGTATCACACAGCCTACTTCAACTGTAATAATGTATTGGGAAAAGTAAACATTGTAGTACACAAAAAGGAAATGAAAATGTTATTCATACACTACATTTAATTATGTGTTACATGTAAACTGAAATCTCACCATTGCTTATTCATTTTTACACACTGTTATCTTCCCCTTACACTACACCATAACACTTTCTTACATATCTTCTTATTGCCTTTCCACAACAAGCAACTTTGAATGTTCACAGTTTACACGTTAACACAAATGTACTGCACAAATATGTATATATACAGCACCGCTATGGTTGTCATGGTCATCCTTGTTAAAAATGGTAGTGCTTGTGATGGACAAACTCTATATATATGCTTCCAAACTTGATTGTGATCCCCATTTCTTTACAATTGCAAGTAGGGCTATACATTTCAGGCAATTTCTGGAAACTTTCCAAAGGTTTCTGAAAATGTAAAAAAAATAATAATAATAATAATAAATAAAAAAATCCAAAACTGTCCATAAAATTCATAAGATTTTCCCAAAATTCTGGAAAACTTTAGGAAATTTACATTTTCACACACTTAGCAGACATCACAACGATTCCACATCTGATATTTATGGAATTTACATGCTTATCTGATAGATTTTGATAATTGAATGGTTCATTTTGCATGTGATATCTCAAACGATGAAAGAACGTTTAGAAGTGGTGAAGACTTTCACTGAGAATCAACTCTTCGGTTTTGATCAACAAGCCATTAGCATTTAGTTATTATGCAAATTTTAGACAGTTGCACTTACTCATTTGTACACATTCACACAAAATTCACACAATTTGCTTTTTTGGAAAAAGAAAAAAAAAACTATAAAAAACTCTCAATTGCTAGCTGAGCCAATAAGGTGATTGAGAAAAACTGTAATATATTGTGGATTTTAGCACACCTTCAAAGCTGTGTCAACTAATCTAAAGAATAAACTGCAACTATCCGTTTTATTATAAGACCCCATGCATCAAATATAAAACTTGTGACTGAAGTATTCATTCAGTTTCACCTTAAGGGAAAACACTGTTTCTGTCTTCTGTTAACAAGTTATTAGTGAACTAAAACCATAGCAAAAGTAAAAGGCTTCCTATATGTTCAATTTACAACTAGTGTGGGCTCCATAAAACCTTTTTCACTTTTATATTGAGTGCAAGATACTTAATAGAATGATATTGTGCCAAGCGGAGAGACATTTTGCCCTTTCTTGTTGCAGGCTATAGTTTGAGATGAAACACGATGGCTAGAGGCAGGTCAATTTCTGCAATACGCTGATGGACAGAACCAATTTCAGCTTCCAAGACCTCCAGACTGATTATATAGCTGAAGAAGTGGTGTGAGGTTGTCTAGACAGAGGCAACCAATGAAATACCAGTGTTAGGAAGGCAGTCTGTGTAGGAAGTTCTATTCAATTATTTCTCAAAGTAGTAAAAAGTAAATGAGAAAAGTTTTCTTCATCCCTCAGGGGTAAGAAGACTTTTCTATACTTTCCCAAAATAGCTATTTCACAGTTCAGAGCTCCGCAGAATAAACTGGTATTGGAATGCCACAAAAACATTTTCTCATTAACACATTAAACTTACACACACAAAAAAAACTATGTTATCTAAGCATAATTAAATACTAATAATCAGAGCCTCACAGCTAAAAATATCCAGCCCAGCGCTATACTCGAATAAACCACTGTGGTTTATTCCTCTTTATCAGGAATGATAATAATTATTTATTATGATGACTGATTAAATGACAGCGCACAAAACACTTATATAATGTATGTTTACTGCAGCCACGGCATTTGTCTAATGTTTGCCAGAAAAATCATTCACCTGGCTTGAACTGATCTACAATCCATGTGCATCTGAAAACCAAAAACATTCAACAAAGTAGTTAACATCTTTACAGCCGAATAATGTAATTATTATCTCAGGAAAACTAGGAACCCTATTTGGTTTAAGACGTTTCTAAAATTTCTAAGCCACCCTTTTACTTAATTAACATCAGACAGCAGCTTCACATTTAGTTTCTGAATCTCATTTAAACTTGTACAAACTTGGTGCTTATCACAGATTACTGTGGCAGTTATCCAGGACGTCTGTGTATAAGGAAAATAATATATTCGATTTCTATGCACATGTAAGACTATCAAAAGAGGAGTCTTTACATGACCTCGGCCTGAGGTCACTTTTGTATGTTTTTCAGCTCCAGCAGTTAGTAACTCCATCCTGAATATATAGTTTTTTCCCAGAGAAGTGTGTCTATTTACTAAACGGCCCAAATGCAACCCTTACCCTGGCTGGTCTGCTACAAAGCTGAAGTGAAAGATGAAAGCATGGCTGAGGCTGTCACTCAACCCATCCAAGCAACCAGTGTCGGCGCATTCTCATCGTCTGTCACTCATACAGGTGTGCAAAAGAGAGACAAAAGGATACGGAGTGAGAAAGATATAAACAGGTCAGAGAGTAGACAAAGCTGGTCTGGTGTGGGCCAGTTTAACAGTTGTATGTGTGTGTGTGTCTATGTGAAATGTACAGCATGGGCTTTGATATGTAGCCGCTTACTGAATGTATGTGTCAAGGTGATGAGCAGGAACTTGTTGGGTCCTTGATGGTTTGTTTATTAATCACGAGGCTTGTGGGGTAAGTCTCTCATCACCCTAACAGGTATAATTAAGCATTAAAGGGCACGCAAAGCTTGATGTGTCTTAGTCTAGCTTTTAGGTTTCATCCTTACCTCATCCACTCCTTTTGATGTAAAACTGCATGAGTGGAGTTTTGCAATAGAGGCCATTTTGCGTTAAAACCATAGACTGTATTAAAACGAAGTGATTACCTTTAGACTATTCGCTATTAAACTGCTTGGCTCACTTATTTCTCTATATTCAATTAAATTCAATTCAAGTTTATTTGTTTAGCGCTTTTTACGATACAAATCATTGCAAACGACTTTGCAGAAATTAACTTTCTTCAATATTTAGTAGTATTTTATAAGTGGTGACTGTCAGTTTATGTGCATATGACAGGAATTTTCAGAAAAATTAACACAAGACGTAGTCAACCAGATGATGAACATTATTAATAGCAATTATTATATGATGCAATCACACTTGTAGCAAAAGTTCTCTATGTTGTTTCAGGGTAAGCATCATCTGAGGGTCTTCTATAATCTATATTACGTAACATTATAGATTATAGATTATGTCTCAGCAACTCCTGTATCATTAAAATTAAGAGTTCCCATTTGTAAATACGACTTCGCTTGTCATTCGTGATTCATAATTACGATATTGCCGAACCACTGTTAACCTGAAGGGCAAATATCCATCTTGGGAGTCTTGAGCGCCAACGGTGTAGTGTGGCTCCCGAATGAATGACTATTGAACCGGTTAATTTTACTGAATCAGAAACATACAGTACAATGCAACAAGCGTAGACCAATTTGCGAACAAATGATTCTACATTCTACATGCTCTTTTACAAGTTGTTTGAACTTAAATATGTGTTGGCAGTGTGTGACGTCACACAGACAGGCCCCTCCCATGATAGTTTGATTGACAATAGCGTTGCAACTCAACTCTTACCTTAGACCTGCTCTGAGTGAGCTGTCATCAGTCCACCTCCACCATTGTTTCACCGCCGGAGCAGATGTAGACACAAATGAGTCCGAAGTGATTGAGGTGTCCTGTTGTTGGATGTAATAATGAATAGAGCAGTCTTCAATTACTCCCGACATCTGAGCCACTGAAGATGCAGTGGTGTATGTTTGTTTTTAAAGAGAGTGCACCTCCGATCTACATTAATGAATCTATGTTTGCGCGAATCATTCGTGATCCAGCTTCACCTACAGAAGTGAGTGTAAGGTTTTCTAATGAATCTTTGCAAATCAGCTTTCCTAATAATGTGCTAATTAGCAAGTATCACGATAAATGCAGTTAAAGTAAACAGTCCCTCAAAGGCAAGCTCGGAAGAGAGGGGTGGGGTCAGCAGAGCTCATTAACATTTAAAGGAAAAGGCTACTAAACTGCGTGCTCTGAAAAGAGATGTGTTAGAAAAGGGGGAAAATAGTTTTTTACACTACCATTGAGAATTTTTTTTACCAAACTATGTTACAGACTTTTCATTAAGATCCTGAAGAATCATATCAACTTGTGGGAAATGGGCATGATATGACCCCTTTAATACGGTTACGTTCACACACACAGTTCAGTTAATGAGTTAATGTTCTCACCGCAAACTGTCACTCCCACCTTCCGTATAAACTGAACCGTATGTTGGCCCTCTGGTCACTGGACTCACACGCATTTTGAGTTTGCATTACATGTTTTTTTATGTTTCAGTAACTTAAAAAGATGGAGATATATGAGCTATCTAGCATCCTGGAGATTTAAATCGAGTCCTGACCAGAGCCATTTCTGTCAGTTTTGTGCTCTCTATTTAGGTAAAAGAGCATATGCTGCCTGTGTTCAGTGGATATTCTCCAAAATGGCACTTCAGTGATGCGGAGAGATACAAAGTAGACAAATTGTTGAATAAAGTTGTTATTTTTGTTTTCTTCATATTCTCATTGCTTCATAACATATATATTTTGACGATGATTTTCATACTTTTCTGGACCTTGATGGTGTAACTTACTTGGCAGTCTATGGGACAGTCACAAGCCTCCTTGTTTTCTTCCAAAATATCTTGAATTGGGTTCCGAAGATAACAAAACTTTTACAGGTTTGGAACTACATGGGGGTAAGTGATTAATGACCGAATTCTCATTTTGGGGTTAAGTATCCCTTTAAGGCCAGTTATTTTGTTATGCAACTTTGACAGAATGTGAAACTTATGGCTCACTGACTGACTGATCTATTTCTGATATGGTCTTATCATGTAACAATTGAATTGCATTTGTTTTTGATGGTTTTATCCCCACAAAACATTTATTATTTGAAAGAAGGCTGCTAGAAGTATCATTCATTGAACCATTAAAGGGATAGTTCACCCCAAAAATGAAAATTCTGTTATTAATTACACACCCTCATGTCGTTACAAACCCGGTAGACCTCCGTTCATCTTCGGAAAACAAATTACAGTGGTCATATTTTCTAGGATTTCAATTTTTCCTTTCTCTTTGGAGTGTTACAAGCTCTTGGTCCATAAAGAAGATCTGTAAAGTTGCAAAGACTAAAGTCGCAAACACGGCTCCACATGTCTACGCCACTATGTGGAAATATAAAGTAGCAAAGTATTTGCTATTGAATGTTCAAATGCAAAGTTTTGCGCATCTTGTGTGTGTGTGTGTATGTGTGTGCGTGTGTGTAAGTGTGTGTGTGTGTGTGTGAGAGAGAGAGAGAGAGATAGAGCGAGAGAGAGAGAGAGAGATAGAGCGAGAGAGAGAGAGAGAGAAAGATAGAGCGAGAGAGAGAGAGAGAGAGAGAGAGAGACAGGGTCACACAGTGGAGTCAGCTGTCTTAACCGTCCGTGGCTTGTGTACTGCAAACACATACAAGCTTCATCACTGTGTCTGTCACGTGACTCTGTTCCTCTTTCGGCTTGAACTGATGGTAAAACTAAAGACATTATTAACTGTCATTACATTTATTTTGAAAGATGAAGCTTGCGATTATGGAAAGGGACATTAAATTTCCACCAATGCTTGCGTTGTTCGGCCAATCACAATGCACTAGGTCAGTTGGCCAATCAGAGCAGACTGCGCTTGTCGGAAGGAGGGACTCTGTAGAAACCGACGTGTTTGAGAGAGGCGGGCCATAGAGGACCTAAATTAATGTACAGTATTTTAAAAATCATGTATTTTTTGAACAATAAAGCATGTCAAAATAATCTGTTACACCAAATACACAAAATAATGATCTTGAAAAAAAGCATTATATGACCCCTTTAAGAAATTTTTGACTCTGACCCTCCATAGACAGCAGTGCAGCTGAAATGTTCCCAGGTCCAGAAACGTAGTAAGGACATCTGTAAAATAGTCCATGTGACATAAGTCACTCTGTGCCCCCCCCCCCCCCCCCCCCCAAAAAAAAAAATAAAATAAAAATGTTTTATTCAACAACTCTTCTTCCGGTGTTACCATCTTCCACCACTATGGAGAGTACCTTGACACATTCACGCGCTTTCTAGCTTCTAACTTCATTCATAAATGTCTGCATAAACTGAGAACATATGTAAGCTAATATCAAAGTATATGATATTGCACAAAATATGACATAAGCGGAAGCAGAATCTCTAGCTCTTTCTTTCCATATTTCCAAACTGAGTTGAGTGATTCACAGTAATTCCCCAACAGGAGAAAAATCTGCAAGCCTGCTGACGTGATAAAGCTCACAAAGCATGTTCACCCTGCTGAAGGGTTATGTGAACTAGATCTCCTCCTCCACTTCATCCATCCTTTATTGATTTGCAAAGCTGGATGAGAGATGTGGAGGGTGGAACATCAGAGAAAAATGTAAACACGTCACTCTCGTCTGCCCTTGATCTTCCATTTCCCTTGCCTGACACGTGGATGGGCCTGATGGTTCAACAATGTAATGTGAGACAAAACTATCATCCAATCGAAGCTGTCAAGGCCCAAGGCATTTTTCTTCCCCCTGCCAATATTGTTCATAATGTACCTTTTGACATTTGGAGAACAGAAAGTCAGGTAAAGGTATACGAAGTAAAAGGGAATGCAGAATAGGGATTACATAAATGGAAAACATCTTATAAAAAGGCTAACACTGTAGGCCTTTTTTCTCTGGATGGGCATGCTCTCATTAGACTGTCAAGGTTTTTTTTTTTTTTTTGGTAATGTTTACTGCTACTGGCCTACATAATGAATAAAACAATAAAACATCTGGAAGGATGCCAGGATTAAGGAAAATGTGAGCAGAGCATTAGAGAGTTAATGCCTCAGAGCTTTGGATGAATGAGGTGACAAGGAGAACTTGTAAGCTATGGACATGTGATTTAAGACATATTGAACATGTTACATTTTTGTATATTTTTCTTCCATATTCATGCTGTCGAAGATATACAGCTGAGGGGGTGTAAAGTGATGAGAGACGCACCTGTTTACCTCGGCACGGATGGCAGGGTCAGGCTGGCAGCCAACGGGCTGTCACCTCCTAAGGCTATCAACCAGTCATTACAAAAAAAAGTGGCATTTTAACACGCCACAGATGGAATCTCATTGAAATGTATAGGTCCATTTTGAAACATTTGATTCTGACATGTGAAATAGGTTTTTCCATAATCAGAGATGCTTGAGTTAGTCTTAGCACAGCTCACAATACTTTTCATAACATACTAATTAATACATAATATAACATTTTTATTGAAACTGTGGTCATATTTTGTATTTCAAATTACTTAGTGTGACAAATTAAGAGTAAAATTATTGCACATAGTACTGGCATATTACTTTTATTTCTAGTGTAAAGCTTCTCACCTCTTTAGTGTGAATGTACATCATTGCAATTCAAGGCAAGACATTTTGTTTTCTCAACATTAACGATGTGCAACAGAGCATATCAAACTTTCAGCTTCACCCGTCACAGCCTATGTCAAATAGATGCTTCAGATGCTGTGGTATGGATGAAGGATGTTTCAACGGCCCATATCGAAACGGTATTATCAAGCGTCGGTCACATGTCACTACATTTAGAAGCACAGAAGAGGTTGTGATTTCCACTGGACATGTTCAGGAAAATATCCGAAGCATCCAGAGCCTAGAAAAATCAACATTTAGACAGTACATTCGGAATGGAAATAATCTCGACAATTGTGCAGTGGAAATATGAGAGATATGATATAAAGTACATAAACAACATATACTTTGAACACCATTGTGATAATATTGACTGGGGGCACAGAACAAAACAAATGTACTGTAGAAGTACATGTCAATATGAGCAATAAAAGGCCAAGTGAATATTTGCTATGTTGAAAAATAAGTAAATATGCACTGATAGTTTATCTGTCATCACTGTCTGAAATTACAACACAAGACTAAAGTAGTGCTCTCCTTTGGCACAACCTCAACACGCTTTGAAGTATCAAAGGCGTGCTGAATGACTCGCCTGCTGAACAGTGAGGCAACATGTGTCATTTAGGCTTTTTTTCTTTTTCAAGAACTGTGCTTATCTATCCAATCATTTGGATATGGAGTGTGAGAGAACAATAAACAAAACAAACAAATGGAAAGAACTATCTGTGAATTAAGTCAAAAGTCATGAGAGCATTTGAAACGAGCCAAAATGATGATGGTAATAATCAAAAATGGTCATAATTGAAATATCATTGGCTAGAACATTAGGATTATCGAGGCACTTTTTATTTAGAAATGAACAGTGATTTACATGCATTATAGTATGGAATAAAAAAACTATTATGTTCTAATTTAAAATACATAAATTACATATATGTAAGTACTTTAAAGGTAGACCATGTAGATAAGTTTATCAAACCTCAAACCACGGTTGTGTATAATGAACAGATCTCTGTAGAATTGCTGCCTGCACTTAGATTGACTCCGTCAAGCAAACTGTTTTGTATAGAGAGATAATGTCCGGAAGCCATAAATAAAACCTAACCAAATTCAAACTCAGGGCACAGCACAGAGAGTTGGAAGGGTGTTGCCCTACGGTAGACGTGGAAAGTCCCCAATTATGTGATAATTCTAGTGAGTGGTTTGGGACATATTTATATTCCTTGCTCAGAGAACTTTTGCATTTACGACATTTCACCACAAACACATTCCATCAACCCGAGGCAAACGTCAGCCTCCATCATTCAGTCATTCATTCACTCAATCACATGAAATAAGCCATGATTAATGTGGGACTTGTAAGGAAGTCTTAAGGCTCTGAACTTCTGCTTTAAATGAGATGAGTTAATTACCCTCTCAGGTTGTTTGTGTATATGTGATGAGGGGTTCAACATTAATGATAATAAATCTATACTCAGTGAAAACACTAATTTTCTATGCAGATTTACTCTATATGGTTTTAACAGTTAGAGGGTTAAAGTAAGCCATCAAACCACCTCAGGCTATCCAGATGACTGTCAGTTCTTTATAAGCTTCCTTTTTCCATTCCAGTGTAATTCTCAATAGAACGAAACCACACATGCCGCACAGGTGAGGTATCACAGAAAACTAACTTCAGTGTACTGTATTGTTGGCTTTAGCGCAGCTCTTCCTACACATCCACCCACCAAGAGCACAAGGCCTCCTGCTTTAGGAGCTATAATTTTAATCACTGGCCCCATGTATGAAATCAGCAGGTGTTGGAGAGGAGAACAAGACAAGCTCGTCTCTGGAGGTGCAGGAGACTCTCAGGCACAGCAGGGTCGGCACAGCTCCGTGTGTTAATCCCTCCTGAGCTACAATTTATGGCCATTATGGCAGTCTATTTTCAGCCCCTGTGATGGATTCTGCTCAATTATTGGCCATTATGGGGACGAGATGGCTTCACAAGTGTGTTGCAGATTGCTGGGCACCACTGCGACATTCAAGTGAAATCCACTTGGCACACAGAGCAAGTCCTTACAGACTATGAGAGCGAGTGCAAAGCATCCAGACTTATTATTATATGTCGTATAATTGGAGGTGTGTTGATGGGCAGGAAGTACCATGTGACCAAAAAGACAAATAGTAAAACCATCACTTGCAATGTTGTTGATCCATAAGTCAAAATTATGTCACTGTAGTTTATGGGCAACATAAATACAGAGATGTTCCCTCAGCGGAAGTCGGGTCCGGAATGTATCCTCTGCAGTCTGAGCTCAGCCAGGCTAACTGACAACAAACATTTCCAACAAGCCATACACAGAGCCAGCCAAGACCTGTAGTACTGTGGGAGGACCCTTCAGACAAGTTAATCAAACCGCCTGATCGATTACTCTCAGCCGCCAGGAGATTTATGGGAAATCTTTTGTGAGGTCCAAAGCATGAGGTAATGTAGCACTTAGCAAATGAAATAAAAAGACGCAAAAGCACACAGTGATTTGTATTTCATTTTCAATGGACATGTTCAAACTATTTCGCCTTCTGTCTTTTTACAGACAAAGACTGTTTTCTTTCTCTTTTTTCACAGGTTTACCTAGTCAGCAATGACACAAAAATAGCACAATAGCAAAAACTTTTTGATTAGTGCCAAACTGAACTGCATGGGTGATGATGTATTTTTATTTGATAAGAGTGGCATTATATCAAGGTTCTAAAGGTGCATCTCAATAAATTAGAATGTCGTGGAAAAGTTCATTTTGGTTATTTTAATTGTGATGATTCTGGCACACACTTAACAAAAACTCACCAATTCACTATCTCAGCAAATTAGAATATGGTGACATGCCAATCAGCTAATCAACTCAAAACACCTGCAAAGGTTTCCTTAGCCTTCAAAATGTTATCTCAGTCATGGGGGAGACTGCTTATCTGACAGTTGTCCAGAAGACAATCATTGACTCCCTTCACAAGGAGGGTAAGTCACAAACATTCATTGCCAAAGAGACTGGCAGTTCATAGAGTGCTGTATCCAAGCATGTTAACAGTAAGTTGACTGGAAGGAAAAAGTGTGGAAGAAAAAGATGCACAACCAACCGAGAGAACCGCAGCCTTGTGATGATTGTAAAGCAAAATCGATTCAAGAATTTGAGTGAACTTCACAAGGAATGGACTGAGGCTGGAGTCAAGGCAACAAGAGCCACAATACACAGAAATGTCAAAGAATTTGGCTACAGCTGTCATATTCCCCTTGTCCCATTCCTCTGCTGGTGTTGGTCCATTGTGTTTTTTAAAAACTAAAGTCACTGCACCCATTTACCAATACATTTTTAAGCACTTCATGCTTCCTTCTGCTGACCAACTTTTTGAAGATGCTGATTTCATTTTCCAGCAGGATTTGGCACCCGCCCATGCTGCCAAAAGCACCAAAAGTTGTTTTTAATGATCATGATGTTAGTGTGCTTGACTGGCCATCAAGCTCACCAGACCTGAACCCCAGAGAGAATCTATGGGATATTGTCAAGAGGAAAATGAGAAACAAGATCCATTGATCTGAAGGCCACTGTCAAAGAAACCATACCACCTTAGCAGTGCCACAAACTGATTGGGGACATGTACAGTAAATAAACATACTTTCCAGAAGGCCAACAATTCACTCAAAAAAAAAAATATTTTATTGGACTTCTGAAGTATTCTAATTTGTTGAGATTTTGAGAATTTGTGGGTTTTGTTAAATGTGAGCCAAAATCATCACAGTTAAAAGAACCAAAGACTTAAACTACATCAGTCTGTGTGCATTGAATTTCTTTAATACACGAGTTTCACAATTTGAGTTGAACTACTGAAATAAATGAACTTTTTCATGACATTCTAATTTATTGAGATTCACCTGTATTAGAAGGAACCACAAAAAATTATTTGGACAATGGCTGGTCATCTCCACCATTGGAATAATTCATATAATTTCCACCACTGAAATAATTAACATATGTTCCATTATTCACTACATAACTCTTTCTCTCGCCATATGAGTATACTGACTTCTATGTAAGCTGGAGCTTAATCTTAATCACATCTTTATTAGAAATCCTGTAAGTTTAAACTGTCAGCTATAGGCCAAGTAAAAATCTATTCATTTATTCATTCTAGTCACTAAGTCAAGGGCTTTGAACAGGGCTTTTGTGCTGTGTGTCCATTCTGAAAGGAAAGGCTAATAGCTTAACATCACCTGACTTGATTGGAAGCTGCACATTCTGTTGTTCAAAGAGAACCTATGCGAAACAATCAACAATCATACAATCCGTAGGGAATTTCTACACTGATGTTTCCAATTATTCAGCAATACGTTTTACACTAATCATTGCAAAATCTTCTTAATGATCTTTTCCCACTTTGACGTGAACGTTGTTGTATGCCTGCCACTTTTCTTTGAGCAGAGATAAATCGATGGATTACTTCTCCCTTTTAAGCTGTCTGTGCCTTGCAAAGTTTGCACAGAAGTTCAGCAAAGGTTCCCTATTCAACACATCACACCAACAGACCCCACAGCCCTCGTTTCTTAGGTCATCCACACATTGCATGGCAAGGTGAGTCCCCTCTTTTTTCAGAACAGGTTAAAAGGTTCACAGAGAAGAAAGTTAAATAGAAAGCGCTTTAAACTGGTATTTATAGAGACGAAGAAAACAAACAGAGTCCATGTTGAGAATGAAAACATGTACTAAGATCCATTTCGATGACAGTTGGAAGAAAGCAGCTTTTATGGAGAGACTTGACTGTACTTCTTTTTGAAAACTGTGATTATTTACTTAAAAACACAAACGATGGGCCTCAAGTCATGGGGATTGAGGAAGACAGGTTTTGATTGAACACTCAGAGGATAAATTCCTCACAAATAAATTGCTCCACACCTTTGTCTGTGGCATTAAAGGCCATAGGCTGTGCTTTTCTTGCGCTAATCTCAAGAATGCATCAGTCTATAGAAAAAAAACATGATGGTTTTCCTCTGTCACACTGAGAAAGAAGTCCAATGTTCTTTTAGAAGACACCCACTTTTATTGATGTGATGGGTGACCCAGTGATGGGTGTTCAACATAGCCAGTTGTTCTGCACCATATCATATGCCATTTATCAGACATTCAGAATGATCAAATAAGACATCATTACATTTTGATCACTGGTGAAATGTCTTGTATGTGTGTTTTTCTCTGAAGTTGTTTTTTTAACATCTCAGAATGACCTCTTTGAGACACCTGAGCTCATGGTTCAGGTATGAGCAAAGAAGCGTTGAGGAATTCAGCATTTGACGAAAGCTTGATGATGAGATCCTCCTGCTCACTGTAGGCGGTACATGTGATTTAACCACAAATTCACCTTATTCTTTAAAAGTAAATATTTAATGCTGCAACCATGTTTGCATCGCTGAAAAGTCTTTTAAAGTTAAGACATCCACAGGCCTAATAAAAATGTGAGTTATTTTTGGGAAACAAAAATGAACAGACAGAAGAGTTGTACTGTAACATAGTTATCCAATATTCTTTAAAGTAAAGGTTCCTTAAAACAACTTTTTTCCATTTCACAGAAGGTTCTTTGGATTATTAAAATTCATGCTAAGAAAAAAAAAACAGATATTTTAAGAACTGTTCTGAAAGGTTCTTTGGGGTGCCAAAAATGGTTGTTTAATGGCATTTCTGTAAAACGTCCTTTTGGAAACTTTATTTTTAAGAGTAAAAACACTGCAAACATTGTAGGCCTACACTGAACATGGTTTTCCCTCCCTGACTAATTAAGTGCAAACTCTACCCCGAAACTGATTTAAAAATGAAGGTTTTCCCAGTGAGGGAATAGAGGAGTGAATGTTTTTTTTTTTTTTTATGTTAAGAAAAAAGGACAGTTAGTGTTTAATGTTCTGTTTTCACCATTTGTTCACCATTGTGATGAATAATTTAGCTAATTCTTAGACTGAGGTAGACTGTTCTTTGTGCTGTTGTAATTATGTAATGGTTTAAACGAAATCCACAAACTTGACATGCTTGTTTCTTCATTTATTTAGTCAAATAATCATTTATGAGTGCATATTAAAAATGAACATAACTGTTTTCAAACCTCATAGCAATTGTTTTAAAAACTTTTTGAATCTAAATTAACATTTTAAAAGTAAGCTATTTCTACTATTCAATTCATCACTCGTAATCAGATCTATCTATTGACAATCAGGAGAACGAGTTGAGTTCGTGGGAACGTCACACCGAGTTGAATGGAACTTCGTTGCGTAGCGACCAAGTAAACACTGTTTCTGTGGACAGCGATGCCGCGGGTGAGGTGCTTTGCTTTTCTTTACTCTTTTTGAGGATCATCTCTGCGTTGTTAAGCTAGTTTGAGAGGGTGACTTGTAAGTGATTTATCAAAATGCGTCCCTGCTTATTTTGCGCATCATAATTTAAGATAACGTTTGTCTCCGCGATCTTGATATCTCTTTTGGTTACTGTCCTGATTCCGAGACAGTCAGGTGTAAAGTTAGGTTGCCACGGTAAACAAATGACCGCCATATCAACGACACATTCGCAAATTCTCGTAAGCATAGATATATCAATGCTCGTAAACTGTTTGTAGGCTAATCTCTGTGAGACACAGGTCTAAGATAAATTGACGCTGTAAAATAAACTGCATAATAGTTACTTAAAATCCTATAATCGTGACCGTTTTATGAGGCTGGTGACTAAAAATCTTTTCTGCTTTACGAATTCAGTAATGCTCATTTAATCCTGTAATCATTATCATCATCATCATAACAATATAATCTACCATTGTTGGTGCTTATAAATCACTGGCATATGACGCAACGTTCAATTTAACAACATGCAATCTTCTCATAAAAAAGGAACTTGCTGTAAGACACACAGTCTCAAACTCCCAGACTCTCCAAATCTGTATGACAGACTTCAGCGCAGCTCTTGAACACAGGTTTAAGTTTAAAGATTTGTTTGAACTGGACTGAAGATATTGGGTTAAAATTTGGAAATGCTTCATAGCCATTCGTCTATAGTTAAACCAAGACTAAAAAGCCAGCTAGGTCTGTAATTCCTTAGCATTGCCATTCATCTTAGTGGACGATGATCGACTGTTGAAGGACCCCACAAAAGTATGTGACCTGACGGCTGGCATCTTTGCTCATGAGCGCTTCCGTTTCAAGAATGTTTGTCATGACTGAGTACTCATCAAATGCAGGACACAGAGAATAAATATCAGCCCATTTCACACTTTTAATAACCATTAAGAAATATGTAGACGTCATTGATAAAAAAAAACAACAACAACAAAAAATAAAACATTGAATCCACTTTAATATAATTCAATTTCAGTGAATTATGAAGTAGATTCCTTGACAAAAAGGCTATTTAATCAGATTACACAGTTACATTGGGATTGCCATCAATATGGAAACTTATTTCTTGCCCTCATGCAGCAGTAGACCATTAAGTCTAAACTGGTTTCAGTGGATTAACTGAGTTTGACAGCTCCATGTTCCTTAGGGATTCGGCTGTAAAGCAGAGCGCGGGAGGCTGACTCTAGCAGCTGTAGCACTACAGGACCATATCACACGAAGCGTTCTTGTTCGAAAAATTCCCCGTAACCTCCCCATATCAAACGCTTCATGTGGGGCAGCACATGTTAGTAGGAAGCACAGAAATCACAACCGAAGGCAGAGCATCATATGTCCTGAGCAGACACAAGGACAAGAGGAGAGAGAGTATGTGCTGGATCGGGGCCCTCCACCTCTGACTCTTGGTAAGTTGTGATTGTGTTTCATGTTTAGGTAAGCTACTGCTGAAAGCCCACATTGGCTAATATTCATTTGTTGCTGTTGATGCAGCCCAAAGGATGGGTCTGGTGGCAGCTCCTTCAAGAAGACTAACAGCAGAGGAGTGGGCAGAGGTCAAAACCAGGTCCATCCAGGAGGGAGACTCAACCCAGCCCTGTGTGATATGCAGGGAGGACTTTCATCTCCAACCACAGGTAACTGCATTCAGATGCATCGTGCCCACTTATGTGCCCTCTCGTTTTTTCAGACAGTTAAGTGCTATGATTATTGTTGGTACAAAATGAACAAAGTTGTCAACGTTTGGAGCCAAAAGAGGCTATTTAGCCTATGTGATTAATTGGGCAATCCCAACATTTTACAATTTATTTTACAAAATTTGTCAACAACATACAGCCAAAGAGTTTTGAAATGTAAAAAAAATAAAATAAATTTCGAACAATTTTTGAAAGGGATACAAATAATACAGCTAAAATTGTACTTGTAACACAGAGGAATGGCTTACTACTATTAGTGCAGCAGGGAGACCATGTCAAATTAAACAATGTCAAGCAGTTGTGGTCGCGCCGCGAAAGTGCTCATGTCTGTTGGAGATGTTACTATCTGTCACAGTGTTGCCAAGTCCATGGTTTCCCTTTGATTTGGGTTACTTTATCACTGTTGCCGTCGGTTGTTTTTCATGACCGTGAGTTGAAGCGATGCCAGTAACGTGTATTTTAGCCCCCAGAACGCATTTTTTACCTCGGGACCCCCTCAAAACACAGTTAGTTTGGGCTAGTTTTGAGTAGCAATTGGGTGGGTTTTATTAAAACGTGGCAACCCTTTTCGTCAAACAGATAATGTTATTATTGCTAATATAGCGGACTCATCGAAGAATACATTGGCATCATCTGTATTAAGGAAAAAAATGATCACTTCATCCAATGTTTCAGTGAATGAAATAACCTTGACAGCCTTGGAGTTCCACAACTATCAACTTTGTTCTCTCTCACTGAACTTGTGTGTGTGTAGGTGATGTAAAAGAGGAAAGCAGGCATTTGGATCAAAGCAGTGTGAGGCAAGGGAGGGGAGACTCAAAATGTTTCTAAACTTAAAACCTTTTTTTTGCCCCGTTTGTGTTGTTTTACTACTTATACAATTATTTAAAGTATAAAAATTGTTATTTACAATACACAGCATGGTTTTTAAAGGGATGGTTGACCCAAAAATGAAAATTCTGTCATTAGTTACTCACCCTCGTATCATTCCAAACCCGTAAGACTTTAGTTAATCTTCAGAACACAAATTAAGATATTTTTGTTGTAATCTGAGAGCTCTCTGACCCTCCCATAGACATCAAGGGTCCTTACATGATCCTACATAAAATAATCTATGTGACATCAGGGGTTCAACCGTAATTTTACGAAGCTAAAGCCGCACCACACGGATACATTGTTTTCATTTCAAATCAAAGCACAAACAACATAGAAAACTGCATGGCACAGCTGACACAGAACAGCATACTTCAGTGGATACTCTCCAAAATGGTGCTAGGGCTGGCGCGGAGGAGATGAATTGTTGGATAAAGTTGTAATTATTTTATTTTTTCACAAAAAGTATTCTTGTTGCTTTGTAAAATTACTGTTGAACCCCTGATGTCACGTGGATTATTTTACCGATCTTCTTGCTACGTTTCTGGACATTGGTTATTTAAGGACCCTTGATGTCTATGGGAGGGTCAGAGAGATCTCAGATGCCATAAAAATATCTTAAAAATATCTTAAAAATATCTTAAAATACCTTAGTGTCACGATCCTCAGCTGGCGTGCCCATGAACTCCATTTCCCATAATCCTGTGCCTAGGGCTAATCACTACCAGGTGTTCCCCATTACCACTCCTCTATATATACTGTGTTTGGACTCTCAGTTATTGCGTCTTGTTTAGCCCAGTCTGACATTTCTGAGTGTTTCCCTTGTGTTTGTTCCTTCCGTGTCTGATCTTGGCTTGTTTATACCGCCTGTCCTGACCTCTGCCTGGTATTGTTTCTCTTTCTGGATATCCTTTGACATTCTCAACGCTGTTATCTGATTACTGCCTGTCTGACCATTCTCCAATAAATATACTGCAACTGGATCCAAACGTCTCTGACTCCCCGTTACACTTAGTCACATGATGTGAATATTAGTCTACTAAGATGTGGCAAAAAAAGACGTAAAGCACTGTGCTTAAACAGCAGTGTTAATTGGTATAATTCTATTAATATATATTATAATTTGTTAAATATTTTAGCTATGTATTAGTTTGAGGTATGATTCTCAAAATAATTATTATTGGCATAAACATAGTTTTTTTGTAGAGATGAAGATTAATAAACTGCATGCAAGTAGATCAGTTTATGCATTAACAAAATAATATTGAAAGTCTGAAATATTATTATCTACATAATACAAATTGATTTGAGAAATATGAATATAATATAAATATATAAAACTAAGTTTGGAACTTTTGTGTTTGTTGACGTAAGCTAGATGCTTCATCTGCTCCTGTGTTTGTTGACTTGGTCTGAGAAATTTACGCTTGAATACAGTCTAATGGAGACTGAATGCATGTAGATTATCAGACTGACAGTATACATATACTCTCAGCTGCTGTTTCTGGTGACTAATCTAGAACATCACATCTTTTTGTACATAAACACACTGGCCACAATGATCGATTCATTACCATGCTATATTTTTGAGCAATATGCTGGAACTCATGCATTCTACATTTGGCATTTGGTCAACTAAATGTTTTTATATAATAGCTAATTAAAGGACAGTATTTTATTGTTTTTCTTTAATTATGTTTTTTGTGGTCCTTACTTAGGTGCTACTCTCCTGTTCTCATGTATTTCACAAAGTAAGTCATTACAGATCCTTCCTTCATCATTAATTGGCATTGAGACTTTGATAACACCTTATGAAAATCACTCCGAGGTTGTGATTTAGTTACTTTGTGTCACTAATTTCAGGTGTGTCTGAAGTCTTTTGAGAAGTTCTCAGGCAGGAAGAGCTGCCCAATGTGCAGGACGGAGCAGTATGAGACCAGGGTGATTTACGATGGTGCTCGTCTCTATCGCGAAAAGTGTGCTGTCAGGTAAAGATGTAACCTTCATGCGGCTGGACAATCTACATTGCTCTCATTCCCAATCTTGTCATTGTTTTCTTGTGCTTTTTATTTGACAAATCTCAGAATACAGGCATTCTGGCGTGGCTACCTTGTTCGCAAATGGTACCGCAACATAAAGAAGTATGTGCCCCCGAAAGACCAACAATTAAGACGAGTATTCTTTGAAAAAAAGGTAACATTAATTGAGACATTATGACAATTTTAGTCTATTAATTGACACTTCGGTCATTTTTAGTTCATTAATTACATTATTGTTTTCTTGATATAATATTTTAAACTATTAAAATGTTGGGATTTTTTTTATTTATTATTCTGCAAAATCAAGAGAGGAAAGCCCCAACTGAAAAATATTTAATTTTGTACAAGATTTGGGAGTTGAGAAATTAAGGTTTGTTTCAAAAAGTCATTTTTCCTAGCAGTTTTCATGCCCTCTTTGACCCTTCAGAGTGCAGGGTACTGATAGCAGGTGAAGGTGGTTAGAAGCTGTTGGTCAGGGACCTCGCTGACACCCCCCTCATCGTCCCACACAGCATTAGCCCAGGGAAAGAAAAGGTTGCCATCTAGTGAGGCATCAACTGTCAAGTATTGGTTACGGTTCTGGAACTGACAGCACTACTCCAGACTCCAAGCCATATTCTCGAACTGCTTTGAAAAGCTTATTTAAAAGCATACAGATGTATGCACTGACCTCTGTGACAGTATCGTATACTGTTGAGCGTTGTTAAATATATTTTTTATTTCCATTTTTAACGTTTAGTTGTTCAGTTGATTGCTAAACAACTAATAGCCAAGTGCTCTCTTGACAAGGCAAGTTAGATTATGAAAAGAGGAAATGATCTACATTTACATCAAATGTATTAATTTAGCAAATACCTTATCCAAAGATCACTAACAATTTTAATGGAAAGATAAAAAAAAAAAAAAAAGTATTTAAGCTTTTAATTAGCACATTTCTTTTTTTTAAAGCATTCTATGTATTATCGATGTATCATATGTTTAATTTTGAAGTGTTATTATTATGGTATTTACTTTTTTTGCATGTGAAGTGCTGCTTGTAATGCTTTTTTATTGTAAAACTCTTTGAGCTACATTGTCTGAAAGGGGTTATATAAATTAAGTTTAATATTGTTAGTGTAACTTAGATTGCTTTCAAGGTATACGTTTGTGATTTAGATCCATAATCTTGGTTTTGCTAGTGTCATGATATTACATTGGCATGGTATTACATGGAATTTTAGGAATGTAACATGAATTTCTGTTTTTTCGCATGTTTGTCTGGACCTTTGGCACACCAGGAAGCAGTTAACCAGCTAAACAAAATGGAACAAAGAGAGAAAGAATGCAGTATGCTTATCGCTTTGCTCTTAGATAGGTTTTCAATCAACTAGTCGCTCGTTTTTTTTCCTCAGGTGCCTCACTAAGTCAACATATTAGAAAGTTAAATTGGTGACATTATGATTGATTGTACCTGCCCTCTCTTTTTCCTTGAATGCAAGGAGGCAGAGTTCACACTGCCAAGTGTTGTTTGTCCTTTTTTAGGAAGGTCTACGTTTGAACTCTGTGGAACGCTTAACGTCTGTTTAATTACTGATCAAATACAGCTATAAAGAAAGCACTGATGTCATTCGCTGCGATAGCCGCCACAGGATGTATGTGCGTACCTGTGCATGCTTAATCTTGCAGGTCAACTTCTGGGATCGTCCAGAAAGTTTCCTTCATACATCCATTCATACTGCTATTGATCTGGCTGTTCGCAGCTTTTCATTGTCAGCGCAAGACTCAGAATTGATCTATGTTATGATGGAACATCAGTTTGCCTTAAACCCATTTTCATGTAATTCGTTTCCTTAATCAGTTTCAGGAGATGAACGACAGCTTGGTGCGGTCATGCAGCACAGACGTGGAAGCCTTCCTGAGCGATATCGATCGCTCTGTGGCCTCGAGCCACGACATCTTGCGCCGCTTCGACGACAAGTACACCAGTGTTTCTGAAATGGAGGATAAGGACTGGCTGGAAGCTCAAGAGAAGGTTTGTGATAATGCCGCTGCTCCTTCACCCACACATGCAGACGGAGACTGAAATACCAGTCTACTTTTATAAAAGAGCAGCTCATCAATGCCTCTAATCCCTCTCTGCAGTCGCTCCTCGTCCTGCCCTTCGCTCCAACGTGCCGCCACCTGTCCCGGAGCGCTCGAGCCGCACTGGCGGCACAGATGTTCCGATTCAACAGTATCAAACCCTCCAAGAGATGATTGTTTACCTTGCTAATGAATGAGTGGAAATAATCCACCGTGTTTACTAAAAAACACAAGCTGCGCGGATAATGCACGCCTAGCCTTTCATTACATGCGAGCTGAAGACAAGATTTGGCATTTCAGTGGGCCTCATTGTTATTGTGTTGAGGCAGCCAATGGCAGTGATCCACAAAAAAAGGAAAAACGCTCATTTTTTATCTTCTGGATGAAAGGTCGGGCAGATAACTTGAGACTCTCCAACCTAGAGTTAGCAGAGTTCAAGTCAGAACCAACCTGTTCCCACCCAGACAAACAAAACGAACAATTATGAAATGTTCTCGTGCGAAGCGATTGGCCTTTGCTGAATAAAGGAAGCTTGACAGTCAGTTAATGATTATGGCTGCACACCTACCTTCTGTCAGACACGACTGTGATACGAGCCGCACACAGCGGTCATAAATCTGCTAATCATTTTTCCCTGATAATGGAGCAGGAAAACACTCTCATGGAACACGAGGTGTGTGTCTGTTCACGGGCATGCTTTTTCATTTCACAGGAGCCTTTCAGAGGCTTGTTAATAAAATCTGCATGAGGGAATAATAGAAGCATGGTGATTAAATACAAATTAACATTTCTACCAGTCAGAATACATTTTTTAAATAATTGAGATTTTTTTAAGTTCTTGTAAAAAGTCTCACCAAAGCTGCATTTATTGATCAGATAAAGTAAAAAAAAAATTAACTGTTTTTTCATTGTGCATTCCAATTAATCTCAATCAAACTGCAGTTGGGTTATTTTGAATAGGTTAAAAAATGACTGAAAATACAGCTAACTAACACAATAAAAACATGAGAACAGTTTTTGCAAATAAACAAAACAAATTTTAAAATTATTTATTTCTGTGATGGCAAAGCTGAATTTTGAACAGCTGTTACTCTAGGCTACAGTGTTTTTCTTGAGAAAATATTCTAATATGCTGATTGATTCGGATTTTTTCTTTTTGAAGAATAACATTTTTAATTAATTTATTTAGCAATGAAATCTAGCACTAATTAGCACCAAGCATGGCATAGTCACTTACGTTCAATCTCGATCAACAGAATTAATGGTGATAGAGGAATGAAAACAGTAAATGGTCGTCTGATCAACAGATGCAGAGCAGCAATTTAATTGAGTGGCACTTCTGATTGCTCTGAGTGTCAGTGTGGTGTCTTGGCAGCATTAATCACTGTGCATTTTGAATGGTTATAGTCTCTTAAAAGTCAAGAATTGTCCCCGACAGCACATTTTACGGATAGTGCATAGTTAACGTTTGATCGTAACAGGCCATGGGTAACATTTTCAAATGGATACTGTAGGACATATATTATGTAGTTGACATTTCAGCACCTTACTGAAAGCAACTGGATGGACATGCATTTAAGCATTGTGTAATTCTCACTAGCAATATTACTGTTTGTCTATAGTCACGTGTTTACTGCTGCCGGTTCCTAAGACTGAAATGACTTCTTTCAATTACACAATCACACATGATTGTTTTTCTTGCTTCCACCAGGCTGTCCAGCGTGGCGTTCAGGACTGCCCCATTTGCCTGAATCCCTTGGGCTCACAAAATGGCTCATCTAAGGAAGACAGGAATGTCCTGTTATTGTCCTGTTCCCATCTCTTCCACGAACCCTGTCTGCAAGCCTTTGAGCTTTTCTGCCATGAGGTGAAGCCCACATGCCCTCTCTGCCGGTCACACTATTCTAAAATGCTTGTTTCAAATTAGAGCTCAGGATATTTAGTAGACTGTCTTGATGTTCTATTTCATGAGACAAATTAAACATCTTCCACATTGTGATTCTACATCATCAAACAGTACAGTAAAAATGGTCAAAAGTCACTTTATTGTAAACTGAAATGAAATACAAAGTAAACTAAAGACAATCTGAACATTTTGCTTCACAAACATATGCAATGAAACTCTACAAACACAAGAGAGAAAACATTCTGAAAATACATTCACACATGTAAAAGAAGCAACAGGAAAAAATGGAAATAGAATTAAGCTTTCCCTTGGGATCTGAAGATTAGAATTCATGAACGAACGAGTTTATTTGATGTAGACGGGACACTTTCTAGTGAAACGCTGTCAACAGTTCAACAGACTAATAAACTGATATACCACAGCATCTTTGATGTACTACATTTTTTGTAACTCTTGTGCCAATTTTGTACAGACAAGCAGATTATAGAATATGGAATGAATCTGCATTCTTTTTCTTTCAGTTCTTTTTAGTGTATCACTGCAAATGTCTCTATTTTGAGAAACCCAAGACACAAACTGACACACCAGTCCTTGACCTTGTCCTGCATAAAGCAACAGCAATATTCCTTGAAAACCAATTCGATTAAAGCCAAAGAGTAGAATTTAGCATTAAAGAATGTAGTATTATATAGGTAATAATAATATAAGATGCTCTGGCATTATAAAAGTTGTGACATTAAAGTATAATACACATACACACAAAAAAAGAAAAAACATTATAAATTTACTTCAGTGACACAACTATTGACATAATACACTTATTCCCCAGATACCTTCTTACAAAATGTTCCTTGTGCAAATCAACAGGAAGAAAAAGATATTTTACATGCAACATATTTAAATCCATGACAATGAAAAGCACACAACAGCCCAGAACCCACTGAGGTGTCCACTTTTAAATGTCCTTTCCACAGGCTTTGAATCCAGTGTCCCTCATGTGAATCCTAGACCTCTGCAGACTCAATCCATTTCTTAAAATGATTTCTGCCCAAACTTTAATATTCAGTATCAGTGCCCTGATAGTTTCTTTTGACTTTGGCCAGTTCGAGTGAAAAGATACGCCATGTTATTGACAATCACACGAGGGATTCACAGTGAATAAGTCAATAAAAAGGTACACAAACTAATAATCGGTCTCACTCACTTGCACATCTCACACATGCATAACTTGTCTCCTAAATACTGGACAACAGGAGACAAAAACAAAAAAGCCTAGAAAGCCTGTTTAAGGCATCAGAGGTGATTTGTTTTGTTTGTTTTGTATAATTAACAACTGAATTAATAACTGTCTGGCCTTTTCCACAGATAGCATAGTATGAACGAGGCTCAAAGGCCACTTCATATCTACATTCTACAAAAATAAAACAAAGAAATATACTGTATATACATGTAAATACACCATTTACATTATTATGAGGCTTGCCATAGTTAAAGAGATGAAAACTGAAGACTGCACACAGAATGTCCGTTCAGCTTTTACATAAACCCTTAAGAGAAATGTCAGGACTGGCCAAAACATCATGATTTGATGTTATTTTAGCCTATTGGTTTTGTCATCAGAATGGGAATGTTTGGAAACTATACTTAACATATTGAACATTAACTGTATAATCAGTAACATTTAGACAAAAATAAAAACAAACCAAAATAGCTTCTATGACACTGTATTTCATAGCTACAAAAGAGACCCTTCAATGAGTCGTGCTGCGCTCTACACGCGTAATGACAACGGACTCCGCTCGGACTTCACAATAAGCTTTCATAGATGTGAATCAGACTGATGTGGCGCTGCAGTCCTGTTTTCACAGCCATTATAATCAAGATCCTACATAATGTAAGAGTTTAGCCACCGATCTGTGTAGACCGGTATTTTGTTCGACTGAACAGACTGAACTGGCTTAAAATCCAGCATGAGAGTGAGTGGAAAAACATACAGATATCTTCACGGATAATCTGCCATTTGCAGAAAGCAAAGCAGCTGCGAGGTACAGACTAGATGTTGTGAAGGCTGTTTCGCTAGTGATGTTGAAATAAGGCAAATATATAGATCCTTACAAGCTCTGCAGTAAAAACCAAGTCAAAAGGATGTATGTTATTGGAAGTATGCTGTCGGTTTGCGTAGTACATGTAGCATAGTATAGGATCCAATGTTGTGAAGGAAGCAGCAGCAGATTTAAGTACAGGCACAGGAAGCATATCCCAAGATTGTGCCTCATCTTCTCCCATATATTTGGTGCAGTTTACTCCTACGACAGTAGAACAGCATTTCTCTGCTGTCTTTTCAATTTTGTACAAGACTACAATACACTACACTCCATTACACGTGTTAAATCATTTTGGTGATTTTGCGAAGAGTGACTGGCAGGTGGCAACATCCCAAAACACAATCTGCCACAACCAGTTCAAGTAAACACAGTAACATATTAGGCTGGTTGTTGGTAGTGACTCGAATAATGGGACTCCCATAATCTGAACCTTGCCTACCAATGAAAACAAGAGCAGTTGCAGTACAAGAAGAAATTTGGCAGGTAGGCTCCTCCACTCTTTGTAATATTGTAATACTACCCAGTATATGCCAATATTGTGAGTAAGGCACATGTTTCGGGGAGTTTCCTCGTCAATTCCCATTACTTAATTCTGTCACTTCCAACAAACCTGAATTGTCACAGTAAAGCATGAGGAAACTAAAATCATAATGCTTCCTCATTTATAATGAATCAACATGTAAATTATAATTGATCTTCATTTTAACCAAGTGAATGTAAACATATGCAATGGCAGACAAAGAACAACAAGTTTTCTGATTACTAAACTTCCTTACAAACTTACACATCAAAATTCAAACAAAACATTAGACAGCTATAGACTGCTGCTTACTATTAGTATTTGTCATTGTGACTGGCCATCGTGTTTTGCTTGTAGATTTTTTTTAACTGAATTTGTAATGTGCCCCATTTGCATAAGAACCAGTTAATTTGGCATTAAAGCATCTATAACTTAAATTGAGATCTATGTTCTGTTAGACTCACTGCAACAATTTCTTTGCCAGTGTTCAATTTGACCACTCTGCATTTGGAGAATGTAGCTTCTAGTATTAGTAATAATATTGTGTGTGCCTCTCTTGTCATTAACAAACATGTTTATGTCATTTGTGTGCTGTTTTTATGCAAACTAAACCCATTTCTTTTAACAAGGTCTATTTAACTTTACAAAATACTGATCTTCGAGGGCACGAAATGCAATCAAACTATAATTGAGGAAAATTATAAGCCCTAACTGAGACTAATGCATCCTTCATTAAACGTGAAATGATCAGCTTGGCAAACAGCTTAATATTTCCCCTAATCAAACTAGAGAAAGAATCATAGATAAATCAAAATAATAATAATAATCCCTCACTGAAGGGTGCAGTCAGGAGGCCTTTTAGGCGTGCAGATCAGCAAAAAAAAAAAAAAAAACATGCTTTCACTTAAGAGAATTGAAATGAAAGCATTTACAAGCTGATGAACAAACACTACTAACCCGAATGAAACATTTGTGAAGCTGGAAGCATTCTGGAGTGAGGTACAGAGGTATTTACACTACACTACTGTATTGTAGGTTGACCTCTCAAAGACTAAACACTTCCACTCTCTGACTAAATACCACAGTACTCTTAAAATAAAGACGCCAACTGCATACACATGAGTTTGTGTGAAAATGGCTCGATTTTGTTCTCACTGAGTTTTCTGATGCCCGTTGACAGCATGTTTCCCCGACTCTGCATCTGTCGTACTGTTGGACAGATTTAATTTATCCAGACCTGAAACCAAAGAGGTGCATATTTGAAACATTTGGACATTTTGACTCTTACAGACTGACAGATAATATAGCATTTCAAAACTAAAACTACAGTATGTATTTTTTGCACTGCCCTGAATATATAGACACAAAGACATGAGCATAAAAAGAGATTATGTGAGCAGAATACATTACCGAGGGCTTTGAGGAGTTCCTCTCGCACAGCAGATGTGAATTTTCGGACCAGACACAATGTGGTTACCACAGCAAACAGAAGATTGTAGGAAAGTACGATGTAAAAATTTCCAAGCCAATTAAATCGTCCAAAATCACCCAGGAGATCAAACCTTGTTATTCCTGCAGCAAGTAAGACACAGAAAAATGATTTTTGACTATTTTTTGACATTCAATAGGTGGGAGTGTCTTAAAAAGTCTCAAGCATAAATAGAAACAAAGAGTAAAGAAAGGGGAAGATGGTTCGTTGGAAAGAAAGGACTGAAAGAGCAGGTGAGGGCTCGTGATGAAGACACGATAAAAAAGAAGGCCATTCTGAACGACACTTCAAGAACTGCAGCTCCATCTTAATCTGATTACACCACATCATAAAGTATCTTTTCCCACATTCTAGATAAGCAAGTCTGACATTTACCATCTGCTGTCATATTTCAGTTAGAATGAAGCTTGTTTATTGTCATCAGATAATACATTCTTTCTGAAACAACAAGTTGCACTCTGAAATGGTATTTGTAAAGCATAAAAATCTATTTTTTTTCCTCCTCTCATGCTTTTGGGTGCTCCTTTAGGTAACATTATAACTCAACCTTTTTCTGGACTACCTCTAAATAAAACATTGGGTACAACAGGCTGACTCCTGAGGATAACTTAAAACAACTTCAGTGTTATCATCCAAAATCTCAAGCACCATTCAGTTTGTTGAAAGTGGTAAAAAACTAAAAAAAAACTAAAGGGTCAAGTTTTAATTCGTGGGCAAAACATATTCATTCTAAGTTAGATGTGCTTAGCTGAAGTATCCACTAGTAAAATCACAAAAGGTCAACAATGGCCCCTTCAAACTTAAATCCTCAAATATAATCATTAGTTACCCCAATAATTTTTCTTCCCTAGGATTTCCACCTTGATAAATCCCTTGTAGTTTTTTTTTCTTTTTCCGCCAGCCCTAAAAGAAGAAAAAACTGCAGAAGGATAAATTAAACAGTTTACTTTAATTAAATGAGCTTTTCTAGACTTGATGACCAGTTGATGAGAGCAATGGCCAGTTTCTGTGCTCTATAACGTTTAAAAGGAATTGTAAAGTGAATCACATTTAAACGGAACAAAATTCTAATGTCAAAAGGTTTCTCTTCTGCATGCCTGATTTTTTGGCTGTGGTCAAATGTACACCATTATTGTAAGTAAATTAATTACATAGAATCTGTAGACCTTCAGACAGATATAACTGTCTATAACAGCTAGTCATTGACAGAAATGTTCAATTAAAACAATGGCATAAAACTCTAGATGAATGGCACTCTCTAACCGATGATTAAATGTCTTATTTAGCTAATTCTTTCTCAGGTGACCCCATTTAATGGCTTAGTGAAATAAAGAAACCTACTTCTCAGAAAGGTAAAAAAACAATCAAGAGTTTAATATTGTTAAAAAGAAGAGTGTTAGGGTGAGAGTTGTTAACTGTGTGTAAAAGTCAGTGCTGTCACACAAGTCAGTTTGCCTTTCCCACATTTTCAACAGGCTCCTGCAGTCTTGCACAAACACACACACAAACACACACACAAACACACACACACACTTCACTACATTAGTGAGGACATCTTATAGACCTTCAGTTGTTTTATATAAGGTCAATGATATCGACCCCTGACCCTAAACATCACCCCCACAATAACATGATTCAGCTTTTCCATGATTTTATCCAGTGATGTCTGGCTCACTAGTCAGCGTTCAACATGTTTTACTATATTAGTGATAATGAGGACATGTTTCGACAGAGAGGATATTTTGGACCTCACAGATATAGCCAAACCTGCAAATATTTGTACACACACACACACACGCACACACACACACACAGTATTTCTGCAGGACTCCCATCTTTCCACACGGGGGATGTGTTTGAGTCTATGTGCCAGTAAATGTGTTTTAATTCGTCTAGCAACCTCTCCTTTCATCTATTGAGTGCAGCACAGCAGAAATGTTGATATGTTTCTGAAGCTCCCAGTGAGTCACTGTACTCACTCACTCATTCATTTACACATACACACAAAGCTATTTGAACAGCTGTCTGTAGCTTGCCATGTTGTTTATTGCAGCTATTGTGACGGCTGTTCTTCTGTCCTTTTTCTCACTCCATTCTTGTGTAAAATCTCTATGGCAAATCCCGCTGGAATGTAACTTGTTAAATCTTAACAGTGGAAATGAGTCTGCCTGTATGTTTATACATCAGTATAAATGGAAAATTTATAAAAATGGTAGTATCCAAACACAAACAAATGTTTAATGCTATGTTTATGGTAACCCAAAAACACAGACGCTTACACTGCTGTACAAAAGTTTGGGATCAGGAAGTTTTTTATGATTTAAAAAAAAAATGTTATAATGCTCACCCAGGCTGTATCTATTTGATCCAAAAAATAAAACACAGAAAAAAAAAAAAAGAAATTTTGTGAAATACTGTTGCGATTTAAAATAACAGTTTACAATTTTAATATACTTTAAAATATATTCCTGTGAAGCAAAGCTGAATTTTCAGCATCATAACATGATTCTTCAGAAATCATTCTAATATGCTGATTTATAATTAATGTTGGAAACAGTTGTGCTGATTAATATTTTTTTGGGACCGGTGATATTTTTTTTTCAGGATTCTTTGATGAATAAAAAGTTAAAAAGGAACAGTGTTTATTCAAAATAGAAAGTTTGGGGTCAGTAAATGTTTCTTTCCTATTTTTCATTGATACTTTTTTTTAAGCAAGGATGTGTTAAATGGATAAAAAGTGATCGTAAAGACATTGTTAGAAAACAGAAAACATTTCTATTTTGAATAAATGCTGTTTCTTTTTTTACTTTTTATTCCTCAAAGAATCAAAAAAAAAAAAAAAATATTAACACTTTCCAGAAAATATTAAGCAGCACAACAGTTTCAACACTGATAATAAATCAGCATATTAGATATATATGATCTCTGAAGGATCATGGGACACTGAAAACTGGAGTAATGATCCTGAAAATTCAGTTCTGCTTCAAAGAAATAAATACAATTTTAAAGTATATTAAAAACAGAAACCAATATAAGAAATTGCTATGATATATAATGTGGTCATATATTATTTTTTTTGTATTTTGATCAAATAAATATAGCCTTGATGAGCTTAAGTGACTCCATTAAAAAACAGGAAAAACCTTACTGATCCCAAACTTCTAAACGGCAGTGTATGTACATATGCAGGTTAGGAGGACCTTACCAAGTGTTCGGGACATGACAGGCAAGGCCGAGCTCAGCACTAGAATGGATACACAGCAACCAATGATCTACAAGACAAGACAAGACTAGACTAAGAAACATTTCCACTGAATGCACCATGACCACATTTTTTGCAAAATGATTAAGAAACAATTCAAATAAAACAACTATTATCCTTGAACTGCTTAACATTAAGTACAAAATGCAATAATGTGTTGTTTTTGGTTTCCATTGCTTAGATGCTTAACAACATATTTAGGTATTGAAAAAGACAAGAATTCAACTTCTCAGAATTGGAAACGATTTGACTCCACAACAAATTGTCAATGTTTTATACATTTGGTTTAATCTAGTGTGAACAGGCCTTAAAAGTGAAGCAGTGTTGCAGATCCTACCGTTGTCATGGTAGTGTCGTCCTTTCTGGGTGTGAGCTCCTGAAAGATGCGAAGGCTATAGAAGCCAACCACGGATGAGACCATCAGATAACTGTTCAAGAGTTAAGACGAACCCAGCTCTTTCCTCTAGAACACACTCACAACATCCCTTCACTAAACACACAATCTGTGATCAAACACTCGACCGGAGCCTATGCAGCATTAGATTATCACACACAGCAAAGGATACAATATGAGAATGATTTCAATAACTGCCTGGGCAACTCCAAATTTGGATAAGGAGGCATTGCCAATATTTCCTTCCTGCAGAAACAGAGTGAAAGTTACTGTCAATGGTTATTTTCATAAACTGATTTTATTTTCCTCCACATAAAATATGCTTTCAGAATATGAACATTTTTCATTTGTCTCTCAAAGGCAACGTTTGAGGTTCAGAACTGAGAGGAGTAACTGCATGTAGTGGACGTGTTTTAGCGACGTGCCCAACACACAGGCTCCTGTTACAACCGAAGCTGTGTAATCTAAATAAGACTACAGTGTTGACACCTCAGTGCTTCAGGCAAAAAGCGGCACAAATATTTGGAACTGTTCTGAGTGAACGCTATTATGAAGAAATAAAACATATAAAGCTCAGATTAGCGAAGTTTCCCCTCTCACCAATGAGGACAGACAGAGTGAAATTGGCGAAGTAATGAATGGAAGCAGATGAAAGAAATCTTTTTTAAATTCACCGCCGCTCACACACACATAATATGTGAGCAGGTGTTCAAACAAAAAAGAAGCAGCAGAAGAAAAAAAAAGAAGCAATGGAGCTCTTACAGTAAGAGGCTGCATAGCATGAATGGCTGCCAAAAATTAAGAGAAAAATGTGAAAAAAACAAATGCGCTGGCAAACAAAGTTTTTCAATCTCAGGCCTTTAATATCTTTTGAAGTCATTGACGCGATCTGAAGGTTTAGATTGGAATTATTACAATAAAAGCCAACATTTATTTGACATAATTTATCAATGTAAAACAACTTTAGTCTGGGCTTGACAAGCAAGAAAAATAAAATAAGAATCAATCACCGCTCTCATTCTAATGATGTGTATTTGACAGCAGACCAATTCAAAATCAACAGAGCATAGAAAAATATTTATGACGATCTTTCTAGCCGGATTAGATCAAATCTGAACCAGATTTTATAATGCCAGTCTTGCTTGCTGTTATTGATGACAGGCCTGAAGAAAGTTTACATGTGATTGAAAAACCGCAGAAGCTAAACTAAACACCTGCTCATAAAACATCATCAAACACTCAAACTGTTATATAAGTGAATAGCTAGCTAGTAGTTGGATCACGCTTTATTATAAGGTCCAATTCTCTAACCATGTACTATGAATTTTGCCTCAAACTCCTAATTTTCTGTTTATTAAGGTAGTTGTTAATTTAAGGTATAGTTTAGGATTAGGGATGTAGAATATTGTCATGCTTTATAAGTACTAATAAACAGCCAATATGTTAATTATAGGCATGCTAATGAGCAACTAGTTAATAGTGAGAATCGGTCCCTATATTAAAATGTCACCAGTAGTTGAAATATATATATATATTAACTCTTCTGTGAAGAGAAAGGCGTCTCAAAACACTTGAACATCGAATTTGCTTATTTTTGCTCTTGTGCCAACAAATACATAAAAAATTTGTCAAAATATCCACCTTGGAAATTATGCTCGAAAAAACTGTCAGATATTTCTTAAGTGAAAGTAAACAGTTGAGAAAAAAATGGGATGTGTATTATATTGGATGCGTTCATCGTCTCTTAAAGTGACTGCGCCTAATTTAGCCACTGGCTGCTGTAATGTTAATCCAAGAAAATTAAAGAAAATCACTCACTGCTCTTGACTGAATTACTTTGTAGTTTTAACAGTCAAACCAAAAATTATTCAGAAACCATGTATAATTTTTGATATATATAGCAAAACTGTAATAATGTGAGAAATGTTGAAGGTGTCTGAATAAATGTAGGTTTGATTGTATATTTCATTTTTACATTGAAGACTATCCAGTGCTTTTTTACATTTAATTATTTAGTTTCTGTACCTTGACACCTACAAACTTGAAAGAAACTTAAACATTGGTGTGAAACAGGCGTAATGTTTTTTGCACCTTGTGTTTACAGCTTTTTCAAGCACTTTGTGATACATTTTGGAAACCGGAGATGAGCCCCTTTTCTAATGCACCACCTAGCTTGATGAACCCCTTCTCAAAGAGTTAATGTTTGCCAATTTTATTTGGGTAACACACATATTCTGAGTGCCTTCGGCAGAATTCGAATGAGCCATTTTAATCTAGATTAATCTAATCTCACAATCTAATCACAGTGAGATTAATCTAGATTAAAAAAATTAATCTATGCCCACCACTAATATATATATATATATATATATATATATATATATATATATATATATATTGCTTTCTTTTTTCAAACTGATTTTCTTTTTCATGAATGTATGGTTGACCTGAAGAATGGTGATGTTTCACTTTACAGCGTGATTAAACGATGTCTAAATCCATTACATTTTAATATTTGGCCACGTGCAGAAATGTTTATTTTGAAATCGTGATGTACAACACATGGCATATTTAGCAATAGGTTGATGTAGTCTCCTGTGTTGGCAAAGGTTTATAAATGATTTACCTTACAAATCTAGTGACATAATGCACACTGTTTCACCAGATGACATTAAGCAATACAAATTCAGCGTGTATACAGAGGGAGAGTTTAACCCCTTTCACACATACAGTCTTTACTGGTAAATTACCATTAAGAGATCATGTGTGAACAGGACCTTTACAAAAATCCCGGTAAATATGTTCTGGCAATCATATCATTCTTATGGAGATGGCATGATTACTCTGAGCTGTTTAAAAAGCTCCGCTGCTTTATAATTAGCTTTTCTATATAAATATGCGCTAGATGGACATCATTGACCATTGTGCCTCGCAGCTTTTTGTCACACTTCTCCATTCATCAGGGCTGCAACTCTGCAATTGGATATTATTATGCATGTCTTGTGTTTAGAAGAGCAAAGCATTCTGATTGGCTAGTAATGATAATTTGGTTCACAGTGAAAGCTGCTCGTCTCATACCATTGGTAGGCAAACTTATGGACTCGAAAGTGATATCAATCAACAAGATTATTTTTTTTTTTAATGTAGGATTATTTTTTTCTGCAGACAAAGACTGTATGCCGGTGTGTCTACACATCCATCCTTGACTGTCATTTAACTTACAGCCATAAACTGACTGATATTATTGAACAGGACAGGTATCTCAAATCCAATTTTCTGCTTAGAGCTGTGTGAGGTGTTTGTTGGCGCTGCTCAACACCTGTGATTTTAAGCGAATTCAAGGAGATCTGTGTGTGTACCTTCCTTCAGGTGTGTCCTAACTACACTGCATGTTTTGATGTGCCTCAGCTTCCTCTGATGAAGGATAATAACAGAAAAAAAGAGCATGGATTAGAGAGGCCTTTTTTTTTTCTTTTTTAGAAAGATGTTTACTGACAGGTAAGTGGCATCTGTTGACTCTTGTCAAAGGTTCAGAGGTCAAAAAGAGAAATATGATCTCTCTCGCTTTCCCTCTCATCTCATTTCTCATTCCATCATTCTTTCTGCTCTGCATGACACGTGAGATACGAGTTCGGATGAGAAACGGACATTAATGAGGCTGTTTTTAGCATCGACAATAATTCTGAATCCATGGGGAGTGACAGCAATAAGACTTTTACTGCAGTCATTAGCAACAGTGCATCAGACAGCTTAATGCAAGCAGTGCCATTGCATTAGATCTCTTTACCACAAAGCCACATTTACGATGCCCTGCCTTATCGGACAGTCTGGCGTTAACCTAGTTACCTTAACTCGCATCAATCTCTCTGAAGAATGCTGCCCTCCCCCGCCACATCCCAGGCCGACGTAAAAACCATCAAACAGACGTGCAGACACCGCTGCTGGGTTGTCGTGGTTACATGAGATCTTAAGCATGGCACAAGTCCAGCTCATCAAACGCATAAACCATTAACCAGCCTGTCAAGAGGGCCCTTCGTCTCTGAACACTGTGACAAGTGTAATTTGGGGGGTTTTCAGTCAAGCGTCATGCCAAGGCAAATATCGACACTAATAAAATAATTCGAATGGGGAGCGGGCACGCTTATAGAGCAGCTCAACGCTATCAAACCATGGCCAGAAAAAGGATATGTTGAATTTCCTTTGTCATGGGAAGATGGTATGGAGCAGGGACAGCAGGTGGGAGTAGTAAAGTTGTGAGATAAGACCATCATCGTATGGAGGAAAAGAAAGAGTGAGAACAAAACAATGTTCACCTTAAAAAAAAAAAAAAAAAAAAAAACAGGAAATAATGTAACTGTTCCCATGGCCCTGTTAATCTATTTACCTGTCCAGCGTTAAACTGACTTGGTCCTATATTCAAATCAGCTGCAGCTTGTAATTTCCTTGTCAAAGAGAAAAGTGACACGGACTTCGCACAGTCGAAATTGTGCAATGATGGTTTCAATACAGAGCTTTGACTAAAAACACCCAGTTGAGACGAATGAGGGCTGTGTCCAGAGTTTCACACACATAGGGTGCGTGAGTGCCTTTGAATTGACATCAAGCAGAGCGAATGGGAGCGCAACTCTGATAAAAAGCATCAAACAGCAGTGACATGATACACATCTCGACCTGCCTTTTCTTCTACAGAACACACCTGAGCATATCTGGAATTCAGTGTGGCACGATGCAGAGCGTGCTTTTTGCTGGACAGCGAGAGAGGGAGCAAGTGAACGAAAAGCGGAGTATTTGTTTACATTTTCAGCTTTGTTGACTTGCATTTTTCTTACCGTTGAACCCTTTGGCAAAGCCGTCTCATCAACAAGCAAGTACACAATGTTCAGGGCAACCAGTAGAACAGAAATCGCCTGCAAGCAGCACGGATGGAAACAAAAATAAGCATTATAAACAGTAGAAAGAAACATCAAAACAACATATGAAAAAAAACTGCATTGAATCAAATGCTTTGTTGGTTCGTTATGATAACCCTGCAAAGGCTAAATAAACACGTACCGTTCCAGCAAGCAGGATCAGCATCACTATGGGGTAAAGGAGGTTCTTTTCCCAGGCTGAGGCCTTCTTTCTCCTTTCTAGGACAGAAGGTGAAAGAAACGATTGTAGTTTCTGACTAGCGGTACATGTGTTTACCATGAACTGACGTTGAGCAAATTCCCCAAATCCCTTTAATCATTCCATTCCTCTCAGTGTCTGACAGAAAAACTATTTCACACCAAGATAAAGAGTAAAGGCCTGTTCACACCCAGGACAATAACTATAAAGATAACGCTAAAGATACATTTCTAAAAATCATTCTCAATATTAAAGAATAGAAGACTCCACACAGCTATAATGATAAAGGCACAGAGAAATTATATTGTGTGGGAATCACTTTCAGAAATTTTTTTTTTCCAGCTGATGAACGATACAAACATTGACACCCAATCAGAATCAATCCTGGTCTCATGGCATAAACATACCTGTGGGCACTTTTTTTTTAGCGAGACATGAAATACATACCAATAAGTACAAACCACTGGAGTTTCCAAAAGAAATGAACACTAGAGGCAGTAAAACTCCGACCTTTTATTCCTTTTCACACAAATTTACAGTTTCGATTAATAAAGCACCATTTTTGCATAATTACTTGAAGAATATTATTTTATGACTTATTTATGACAATATTAATATGCTGGGAGATTTGAAAACTGATGATTTTGAACATTTGCATCGCACATATCCAGCTGGACACCAATCCAACAGTAGTTTTGTTCGGTAGCTCACGGAGTACGGAGACACACTTGAGAGGCGAGGAGCTCCGTGTAACCTTCAAATCCCGTGTAACCACGGATTGACAAAACAATTCACTTCTGCATACAAGGAAGTTGAAATGGCACGGTTGCATCAACAAATGCATTTTTATATATGAATTCTGAACCGCCACAATACGTACCTGAAGCAACATAATAAAAACACAACAATACATAAACGTTGTTGCACAAAAAGTACAGAGAGGTACGTATTTTTATTAGACCAGAGTGGCAAAAGCAGCAGATGAGCGTGCATTTAGAATTAACACACAATATTGTCTGCTGGGGTGGAGGTTAATATAGTTATCTTTATAGTTATCGTTCTTGTTGTGAATGGGCCTAGAAAGATTATATAAAAAGTATAAACTATTTACATCAGTGTAACATTTTATAAGTTTAATGAACAGGCTTAAATGTAATATTTACATAAAATAAAGCTATCTTAGAATTTTTTAAAAACAGTAGTCTATGTATAAATTAACATTTACCTAGATTAATAAATGCTGTAAAAGTATTGTCCGTTTATGATACCAAGTGCATTAACTAATGTTAACAAATAAAACTAACTGTGAGGTGTCAAACATATACTTGTTTAAATGGTTGGGGTCAGTAAAATTTGGATAGAAACAGACTTTTAGCAGTTAAGTGTTAAACTGAGTGATCATGAGTGATGTGTAAAAAAAAAAAAAAAGTTTCCACATTTTTTAAATTTTTTATTAAGCAGCATAACTGTTTATAATATTGGTAATAAGAACTGTTTCTTGAGCAGCAAATCAGCATATCAGAATGACTTCTGAAGGCTAATTATACTGAAAATTCAGCTTTGCCATCACAGGAATAAATTACATTTTAAAATAGAAGACATTCATTTTAAATTGTTTCACAATTTTACTGTACATTTGATCAAATAAATGCAGCATTGGTGAACATAAGAGGCTTCTTTCAAAAACTTGAACGGTAGTGAATAAGAACTACAGCCTTACTGTAGAAAATGTAATGCTTTGTATTTTAGTGTTGATATACAGCTACCAGTTATTTCTGGGTTAACTCAAGTAAATCCACATCTGTTTGAACAGAGGTTTCAGTACAGTTCAGAAGAGTAACAAATATTAGGGATTCTCCTGCTACACCCATGAAGTTAATTCTAGAACATCTTTGCTTGATCCCAGTGTCTGTCACTCCTGTGCTTCTCTGTCCTCTACCCTCTCCTTCTCTACATCTCTCGCTCTGATTCTGCTCTGGCTCGGAGCTTGGCAGGGTTCCCTGCATATGCACCATGCCGCCTCTAAATTAATGACCGCACTTGAAGAGACAGCCACAATAAAGTCTGCATCACACTCCAATATCCTAAGTGCCTTTGTGGCCTCCTCTCCTTCCAACTGCTCGTCTCTCCGGAATCATTTATAATACCCAAAAACACAGGCTGACGTCGAAAATGATACAGCCATACCCTATTTGGCCACAGTCCAAATGACTGTTCACTTTCAAATATGCACACACTTGGCAATTCAACAATATTATGAGGAGTGGATATTGCAGCCCACACATATTTGAAACTGACAGCTCTGACAGAATCAGAGTTTAATTTGGTTTAATTAAACGTTGTTAAAAACATCTCTCACCGAGTTTGTTCCTCTGATTGCGAATGTTGTCCAGCTCTTTGTAGAGATGGAGCTGAGAGTTTCCATGGAAATAAGAGTTTGACATCATACCTGAGAAAAAGACAAAGACAGAAGGAGCTTTAGAAAAAGACATATAGAGAGCAAAGAACTGAAACAAAGAAAAACACTATCATTCTGTTTACCTTGGCTTATTAAGAGCTTCTGTAAAAAGATCAAACCACTAGGAAACATCGGGGATGTGAACATAAATCAGTGGTTTGAACTTTGTTATCTTAACTGTTACTCAAGTACCTACTTAATATAATCACACCATCTGTCAGAAAATCTGTCAAGAAGGAAAAATATATTCATTTACTGCAAGTAAAAGCAGTTAAACATCTGAATGCCTGAAAAGCGAGAGTGCGTTCAGTGCCCTTCAGGAGGTTTATCACCACAGTTCAGCCATACTCTATATTTGAACAATTCTATTAAACCTTCGATTTTGCTTTGCTAATTCTCACACTTTCAACATCTGCAACAATTGAGAAAATCTCATCAGCACCACACGACTGCAATGTCTAATGTATTTAACAAGCTCTTCAACAATGTTTTGAAAATTAAACTATTGCATTAGTCCTTAAAAATAAATAGAATTATTACAATATGTTATTAGAAAAAGTCCCACTTTATATTAGGTGGCCTTTCATTTCAATTGATCATTTGATACAATCTACTTATTATTTACATACATTGTACTTTTAGGGTACACTAGCTCTTTTGGTTCGATTGACGTTGATTGCGTTCAGTTCGTTTGGATGATGTGAACGCTGTCTTCTGAACTCGGGTGCACACCTGCAAACTGTACATGAGTTAAAAAAGCTTGGTCCGGGGTAGAGTTCATGTGAACGCAATCGTACCAAATCGCAGAAGTGCGATTAATGATGTATTATTTGATAAAAGTGTGTGTTCGTATGTGCGTTTCAGTTCCACTCACTTTCCTGACGAGTGTGACTGACGTGCTGCAAGCAGAGAGCTGTATGTCTCATTTCTGATCGCCTTCAGCGTTCTTACATCATTTGCAGTGCATTCGTAAGACAGACGTAAATGCCAATATGTACCAAAGCTTTGTAAACAAAATGAACGGTTCATAAATGTAAATATATAAAAGTGCAGAGAGCAATGTTATGCATTTTCCGCCTTCCCCTGTGCCGTTGTTACTAAGCAACGGGGGGAAAAGCTGCTGGCTTGATAACGCAAACGAACTGCAGCTCGGACCCAAATAAAATAATGAAGGCAGTCCAGCGGGGGGCAGGGGGAGGGGGAGCAATCGAACTTAGGTTCAGACCAGTGTGTTTTACAATACAATATGAACACAATAAATACTGTACATAGTACTTATTTTTATGTCACCTAATATAAAGTGGGACCTAAAATTTCTAACAATAAATGAAAATTAATAATGTAATTAAGGATTAATTAAATTAAATCATTGACATGTATAATAGTTTTTGTAAAGTTTTGCCTCTAAAGGTTTTTCCTTATTGTCAAAACGTTACACTTTATTTGAAGGTGTGCTTGTTCTTGTTGCTCGTAAGTGCTGAGAAATATTAATTATATCAATTACTTACTATATGGTTAGGGTTAGGATTAGGGTTTGTCTTAGGGTTATTTGTATGTAATTATGCACAATATATTCTTATTACAATAGTGAGTACATGTAACAAGTACACCTCAAAATAAAGTTTTACTATCAAAAATAGCTTATAATGAAAATAATAGGTGTACTTTTTTTATGGCTTATATACATTATTCATACTCTGAGAACAATAATGTTAACCCATTTGACAGGAGCATGTCTGATATGCTGGTCCAAGACTGGAAAAAGTTATATCTTATTAAAAAAATTTTGCCATAAGAGACTTGACAGTGTCAGGATGGAGTCTCAAGACAAGGAGGGAAAGGAGAGGCTTCTGGTGGCATTTGTGAATTAGACAGAATTACATTAAAAAAAGAAAAATTATGTTTGTAGCATATTTAAAATTCAAATATTAAGGTGAAAAAAAAGAGTTACTTGGAAAAGTTTAAATTGAATGGACTTGAACACAGTAGGCATGTACTGTACATGTGCAGCCCAATGATTGAGAGTGTGGATCAAAAATGGAACATTGAAATGGACAATGCTAAACATTTGGTTGCAAGCATACACCAAGTGTTTACGTCAGAACTGAAGTATACTTTGGGAATGCGTTACCCCCAACACCAGTAGTTGTATAACTCTAACTGCAGAGTCTAGGCCAGACATTTGCATGCTGCGACTGGTTCTGACGGAAGAGGGGACTGAGGTTTCTTCTGAACACTGAGTGTGTGTGTGTGTGTGTGTCAGGAGGTGAGAGCGAGAGGGCAAAACCAGAGAGGGGTTCTCCAGGAAAACCACAGACTTCTGTCTCATTTAGTTCTTATTTATCCGTTTCATGCTGGTATTTTTTTTTTTCACAGCTTCAGTGGTTTGTTTGCTCCTCAAAGCAGAGGATTGGTTTGCAGAGCCTCGGGGGACACACTGGCAGATCAGCAGCAATTAGTTCAGTGTTACACCATTACTGGCGTGCAATAAAAACACAATCTTTCATCTTTTCACCGACATGAGGCTGAGGAGTCAATCACTTTGATCAAAACGTGATTATTATTATGATGAGTGCACCACGCCCTGTCTGGTAGAGGTTCAGGTTCAGAAAGAAATCTATTAAAAGAAAAAAAAAAACACAGCAAGTGTGTTCCTGATCGTGTAACTTGTCCATACCGGTGATTTTTTTAGGGAAAATCTGTACCCTCCAACCAAAATGATGAGAAATAGGAAATGTCACTATTAGCTGATCAGGTCTGGATTGTTCTGCCAAACATGGCCCCGGGCTGCCCTGAGGGGCTAACAAGATGTGAGTGAAAAATGAGAGCAAGAACAACAGTTAAGATATCTGAATGCTGTAAGGAATAACTTTTGATTTCCTGTTATTATTAATAGCGTTTTGTTCACAGTTTAAAGTTGGCATGAAATGAAAATTCACTTTCATGTAATTTATTAATGCATGTTATTGTTAAATAGATATTATTTTACTTTATCTACATTTCATTAAAAAAAATGGTTATATGCTGGTCTCCAATCATTTAGTCTGCCTTGCATTCATTTATGTGTCCACATATCAAAATCCAATCAACAACAGATTAATTAATCCTAGTAGTTGTGTTTCATTGTGGATTTTACCTGTCAGAAGCTTCAAATTTACTGTTAAGATTTTTTATTATTATTAATTAGGTACACTTACTGCATTGTATCATCTGCAGATTTGCAGATATGGTTTTGTTTTTGTAGTTTTGTTTGTACAGTGCATTCATGACATCATCAATAAATATCTACCCAAATTCCCTTAAAAACCTAATTCCTGATGACATAAGCAATGGTGGGGGAAAACACTAATAAATCAGATAGTTTGTTAAATATTTAGCTAATAATTTCAGTAACTGCTGCTGTCCCCATTTCAAGAAGATTAGAAAACTCTTGAATAAATTCCTGCATACAGCCCTTCAATTAAGGTGATAAAGGTAGCAAAGAAGGCTGGCAGAAGGAGAGGAGATGATGTCATTGTTTTCTAAAGAAACTTCGGCCAGTTCTGCATTACATCAGTGGTAATTATGCAAAGCAGAGAGCCATCCGGTACCGAGAGGAGTTTTTGCAAGGTCACCCTGCCACTGCGCATCTGGGCAACAGAGAAAAGTGCCAAGACAGAGGACAAACAAATGCCTGCACCCGAATTGGTATTGAAGCATACACTCAGACCAATGCACCTAAACACAGAGCCTGCAAGACTCAGTTCACAGTGCCACAGTTCAGAAAAAAAGTGCCCTAATGTACACATTATTACTCATGCAACTACATGAATGCATTCAGATTAATACTTCAATACTGTAACCTGTCATAATGGCCTCAACTAATGAGAATAAGCAGAGATCCAGATCAAGGCATTAATGTAATAACTAACACGCTTATGAATTAGCCCATATCAAGGGTCTGCAAGAGAGCGTGTGCATGCATGTAGGATCTAAATGAAGTTACAGTGAGCTGAATAATTGTTATTAGATAGAACACAGATAAGAGAGTAAAGCAAAGGAGACAGTTTCCTCCTGAACTCTTTTTCCCCCAACTTCACCTCAGGTTTTGCATTTATGGGGTGAAAGAAGAAAAGAACGAAAATTCCTTAAATTCCTGATAAGGTAAAATCGTTCTCTCCGTAACGCCTGAGCGAGATCTTCCTGTAACGCAGAGTTTTTGAGCTTTGCCAAAATCACATTCCACATCCCTAGTGGCCTTTTGTCACCCGAACACAGTGACTGCCAATGCGCTTCACATCAAACGGCAATCATAAAGAAGCCAAAATCGTTAAAACAGATTACAATTATTTTATCAGGTGTTCAAAGCAAATCTGCCTTTGGTGCTAACACTACAGAACCAAACAACCAAATGAGAGGCTATTGAAATTCATCCATGGGATTTGAGCAACTGGGCACTATCAGTTAAGATGATCTAGCTTACCTCCGTGAATTCAATAGAAAAGCACATGTTCTATGTTGACTGGCATCTGTACACTCTGTTGCGTGCATGAGTTGAAGCAAAAGTCTAGTTTGGCTTTAAACATGAACACTTCCTGTATTGTGTGTCAGCTAAAAGAAGACATACAAGTATGAGAAAACCTTATAGTATATTTTTAATGATGTTTCACCGGCTGCTTATCTGATTTAAATCAAACAAAATCCTGTAGGAAATACTGGAGCATATGGGTATTATTTCTCAAATACAGAGGGGGGGTAAGGGAGGGAGTTAAAGAAAGTGAGAAAACATGAGAGGGTGGTTCAACAGGGATGTAAATCTATTAGATTCCTCTTTTCTTTGCTTTTTTAACTAAAAATAAACCAAAAACAACACTATCTGTACACCACCATTTATTAGTGCGATGAATTAATGCTGTCGAAAACATAAGAAACCACCCAACTAAAGTGATCCTCTACATTTCTTGCAACGTCACCAAAACTTTGGCAGCAGAATAAATGCTAGAATTTACAGAAGCAAATAATCCGCTGTTATTCAGGTAATACAGAAAATAATACAAATATGCAATAAACCTTGCATTTGCTCTTCATATAAAAACAAAAACACTCACCATTGAGTCTACGCTCCATGGCCTCTTCCTGCAGCTGTATACAATAAATTTGCTCATCCAGATCCTCTAAAATCTTTACAGACAGAGAAAGAGAGGAACCAAGAGTGAGGGAGAATAGATGTTTAACAAATGCACACACACACACACACACACACACACATGGTGTAATAGTACTTACTGTGGGTTTGACTAGTAATTGGCCCATCACTGTGAACATGCGTGACAGTCCTACTGGAGTACACACTGATGAGAAGAGACAAGAGGCTGCTTTAAACACACACATGTTCATTTATGCTTTTCAAAAGCAAAAATATGAATGTAACCTTTGAACTAGCTAAAATGTATCTAACTACTGTAACAGTGGCTGAAACAAGTTTAAATAACATCTTAATATGCATCTGTTTGCTCTGGAAAATATATTTTAAGCCATTTTAATCAGAGGAACCATTCAACCAAATAGCTACTGCTGCCAATGAGATTCAACCTGCTTAAAGTATTCGAAAGTAACAATCTAGTTATGTTTCCACACTGTTTTCAACTAAATTAACAAAAGAATGAATGAATCAATTTAAATGTATGAAAGTTAAAGTGACGTGTGGCCAAGTACAGTGATCCCATACTCTGAATCTGTGCTCTGTATTTAACCCATCAAAGTGCACGTGCACACTGTAGTGAACACACACTGTAGTGAACACACACAGTAGTGAACACACACCCGGAGCAGTGGGCAGCCAATGCTGTAGTGCCCAGGGAGCAGTTGGGGGTGCTGTGCCTTGCTCAAGAGTCTCAGTCATGATGTTGAAGGTGGAGAGAGCGTTGGTTATTCACTCCACCCACCTATGATCCCTGCCGGGCCTAAGACTCGAACCCGTAACCTTCGGGTTACAAGTCCAACTCTCTATCCATTAGGCCATGACTGCCCCAATACAACAATACATGGGAATAATTGCAGAGGCATAACTGCCTCGTTCACAGTTTTGCTTAATTTTATATTGCCAGCAAAATGATTGTGAATACATCATAAATATTCTAAATACTGCACAGCCCTAAAGCACTCTCAGCTAAAATCTCTTCCAGTATATTACTATCCCACAGCAAACTGTGCTAGTATTTTTTCAGTCATATTTTTTTTTTTTTAACTGCTGGTCAACAAATTATATTACATAATGTTACATTATACTATATTAACTACAGCCAGCAGGCACAGGTCATCAATATAACTTTGAGAATGAAAATAGTGTTGGCATATTTGACGCCAATTTGGCATTGACTTAACATTGGTTTTTAGTTACACAACCAGTAAAAGCAACAAACATCAACTGACGTCAGTATTGGACATCAAATTAACATTGACATTAGACGTTGAACTGACAATGAATTTCTCACTCGACATCGCACCTTAAATTTAACCAAATATCAACATCTTATGATGTGTGCATGCTGGGTAGTAAACATTATATTTTGGTAAATTATAGAAGAACATATTAGTAATTTAGTAATGAGTACATTTATTGTCAAATTGGATTGAATCAAGAAAACTGTCCTGCTATGGGACACTTTGTCGAGATTTAATTTGTTCTTAATTTCCTCGAAACGGATGAAAATAAAAAGCTAATGTTCAACCAGGAGGTTCAACTCCAAAAGGCCAAACTGCAACACTAGCCCTCCAAATACGCTTAAAAACCACTTCAACTTCAAGGTCTTCATAAGCCAGTGCTTAATTTTACTCTTCACTGCATTGAAATGTACAGCATCCACTGAGAGCTACATACAGAAGTGATCATTCACTGACAGCACAGTTTCACGTGAACTTACTAAGCAGCAACAGGCCTCCCATCAGAGAGATGCAGGAGTAGAGGTATGGCAGATAAAACTCCCATAAATCTAGAACGAGAGAACGTGACAGGCACAATAAACCACAGATCAATACATAACAGATTACATCACATGCATGCATCCACAACTGCAGAAGGAGAGTTAAGAGACAAACCATAGAGCGATTCCATGCTGGCTGCATCATTGTCGATGAGAGCGGACGCCACCCATACAATGCCCAGGATGAGGAGACCCAGCAGAAAGAGCATGACAAACGTCTCCAGCACTCGAGCCTTTATGCCCTGAAACCAACAAAACACCCGCTTTAATGTTTTCAGGTTTACTTACGGCTGTGATTCAGAAACACACACACACACACACACACACACACACACACACACACAGAGATCAGCAGGTGTAAATGAGGCTCTAATTGGAAATTTAGCTCTGGAAGCCCCGGGACTTCCCTATAACACTGACTCAATGTCAACCCCCTTCCCAATATAAAACGCACACACAACAATAGGTCACCAGATGCAAAAAGAAACTAATGACCTTCCTCTCTCTCATTCACTGACACACACACTTATATGAACAGTTATTACCATGTCCGGTCGGAGTTTGCGGCTAAAATGAAAAAGGTGGCAGCTACTGTCTGAGATTAACTCCAGAGGCTCATCTGGAAACTATTAGGAGTTTTTTTCTGGTTCAGTAAGTGCCTTATGTGTGGCATTTAACTCCACTCCTATTGATCTCGGTGACTGCCAGTGTTTATAAACTGCAACACTGTGAAGAGATGAGTCTGCTCTTTCACTGTGCAGAAAACACACAAAAACACACAGGTCCAAAGTTTGGAGTCTGAAAGGGGGTTTTTTTTGGAAGGAAAGTAATACTTTTATTCGACAATGATGCATTAAACGTATCATGGTTTCCATGAAATTAGTAAGCACCACAACTTGTTTTAAACATTGAAAAAGATCAAAGCAAATCAGCATATTAGAATGATTTCTGAAGTATCGTGTGACACTGGACTAATGGCTGCTGAAAATACATAAAATAGAAAACATTTTTTTAAATTATACCAGTACATTACAGTAATATTTTCTTGTATTTCGAGCAAATAAAAGCAGCTTTGGTGAACATAAGAGACTACTCCTTTTAAAAAACCTTACCAATCTAATACATTTGAACAGCAGTGTCACAATGATAGTAGATATAGAAATAACGAACTGATCTACAAGCATTTATAAGCAATAAATAATCAAAAAAATCTGACCATGGAGATGATTTCCCTTCACCTGTCCCTTTCACACATTTTCAAGCGTCTACCTGAAACATGTCTGTCTCAATCCATTAGGGACTTTGTATATGTGCAGTATTTAATAGCTCTTCTTGATATTAAGAGAATCTAGAGCACCTCCAAGTGACTTCCTGATGAACAACATCTGCCTCACATCAGTCTCCCCTCAATGGACTTTGAACCTTTCATATTTAGACTGTGAATTAGCACATTTAAAGAACTGGTGTCCATAAATAACACTGAAAAACTGCAAAAACAATGCATGCAAAGGTGTCACAAGGCTATTTTGTTAAAGTAACTAGTACAGCGCTCTCAATGTATTTGGAAAGCAAGAAAACAAATACAGCCAAGAAAAGAGAGATGCAAAGCCAAGACAAAGAGAGAGATGTGGCAGAAAAGCCAGATATGGCTTGAGCTCTTCTTCTCGCTCCCATCTAAATGTGAGCACTGCTTAATATAGTAACTCTAAAATATTCAGCATCTAGTCCATTCTCTCTCTCTCTCACACACACACACACACACACTCTCTCACTCTTTCACATACACACACACACTGCAGTATACTCTAATTGGACAGCTGCTAATATGTTGACTTCCAAGAAATGCATGTATGTGTGAGGGAGACAAGGGGAGAAATAGAGATGCAAAAGCGAGTGTTTGCATTCATGCATGTTTTCTTAGTCTGATTCACTCTGAGAGGGCTCTCCGTGACTTTACACACCCTCAGTCAGTGTCAGGGTCACAAACTGCTCCCTGCGAAACAAGCAAACAGAATATAATAAAGACACATCTTTTAAAGGTTATTAATATTAAGTGCATGTCAGTCTGAAGAAGGAAAACTGAAAGAAAGATTTTCCAAAAGAGTCTGACTGCAGGAACAAAGTTCGAATCTCTGATCTCGTACACAAAACACCAGAAAAGTGTGCAGTGTTTCCTTTGTCCACTATGATTTCCTCTCCATGAACTGACTCTCATCAATAAAGGCTTAGCATGAACAGTAGTCATTACCTTCTTTTTAAGCCTGCTACACTGAAAGCAGTGCCAGAGACACAAAACAGAGCGCAGAACACACAGGGGACATGAATCACTGTGTATCAACACACACACACACACAAGCCATTGATGTGCCATTCTGACTAATACGTTAGAAGCCCGTCAAAATGACGAGAAAACAGGATATATGACTTAAGGAAGGCACTTCAGTACTTTTGAAGTTTGTGGGTGTGTTTCATTTTCTTTTTATCCCTCTTCCTACAGTGTCACCATCTTTTTCTTGTTAGCATGAGGTGTCTAACAAATAAGACCTTTGAGAACGGCTTCCGAACTAATCTGGGGTTTGTCAAGAACACAAACAGCAGGATGTTAAAAGTCAAGAGAATGTTTAAAAGAGTGATAAAAATACGAAATGATTCCAAAACAAATAGAAAAGGCAAACAGGCAATCATTTTTAAAAGTATTAAGACACATCCAGTGCAATAGTCAAACTCATAAGTCCCTCTAGTGTGTCGCCGTGCTGATGGTAGTGAATGGTGCACACACATTCATTTGCATTCAAGTAAACCTCGCAAGAAACATCTCAATACACACAAACATTCAGGCTTTCTAAGGCTTTGACTATGGAGGCTATTATCCAATCCAGTGTTGCGCCTTTTTCCCGTCAAAATACAGAAACTCATATGTTGTCATAGAAACGGGTATAGAATGGGGCGCAGGCAAAGTAAATACGCAGTGTCACGGCCTCAGCAAGCAAAGCCTGGGAGCCAGAATCACATCTCAAAAATAAATATCAGCCCTATTGTGGACAGACTACAAAGGAAGAGACTGTCACACACACACACACAGAGAGAGAGAGAGAGAGAGAGAGATCATTTTAGCATGTTCAAGGTTCGTGTCATTCCTAAGGAATCAGTTTACATATTTCAGTAGTGTTATCTCCATGTGCATCGTAGGAAATTATGAGGCCATAAGGATCTTTGCGGTGTTTTTTTAAAAAAACGTTACACTGACTGGGGCATCAGTCTCTTTTCTTACTGAAATCATAATCCTGCCATCTGTTGGACAAAATCAGAACTACAGGCACCCTTAAAAGCTGTGTGTGTACATTCAAAGAGTAATCTAAATAAAATAAATAAGGTTTTTGATGTTAAAGAAATATCTATTATGCTCACTAAATCTGCATTTATTTGATCAAAAGTACAGTAAAAATAGTAATATTGTGAAACATTTTCACACAAAAAAAAAAAAATAATAATCTGTTTTCTATTTAAATAATGAAATTGATTCCTGTGATGGCAAAGCTACATTTTCAGACTTCAGATCCTTCACATGATTACATGATACATCAGAAATCATTCTAATATGCTATTTTGTAATTTGATACGCTTTATTATCAACGTTGAAAAAAACCCTGAATCATCCAGTTCAGTATTTGAAAAGTGCTTCATATTTTTATAGAAACTGCAATACATTTTTCAGGATTATTTAATGAATAGAAAGATTAAATACATTTTTATTTTTACAAAAAAAAATAACATTGCAAATATCTTTACTAACACTTGATAAATTTAATACATCCATGTTAAATGAAAGTGTTATTTCTAGCCCTTTTTATTTATTTTACTTACTTTTAACTTTAACTTTTAAATGGTACTGTATCATGGTTTACACAAACATATTAAGCAGCACAACTGTTTTCAACATTGATAAAGAGAAATGTTTCTGGAGCACCAAATCAGCATATTAGAATGATTTCTGAGGGATCATGTGACACTGAAGACTGGAGGAATGGTGCTGAAATTTCAGCTTTGACACCACAAGAATGTGTTAAAATATACCATATTTTCCGGACTATAAGTCACACTTTTTTCATAGTTTGGCTGGTCCTGCGCTTATAGTCAGGTGCGACTTATTTATCAAAATTAATTTGACATGAATCAAGAGAAATGAACCAATAGAAAACATTACCGTCTCCAGCCGCGAGGGGGCGCTCTATGCTGCTCAGTGCTCCTGTAGTCTTCACTTAAGACATAGAGCGGCCTCTCGCGCCTGTAGACGGTAATGTTTTCTCTTGGTTCTTGGTTCTAAATAAATGGGACTTATAGTCCAGTGTGACTTATATATGTATTTTTCATCGTCATGCCGTATTTTTGGACTGATGTGACTTATACTCAGGTGCGACTTATAGTCCGAAAAATACGGTACTCAAAGAAGTTTTATTTTTTTAATTGTACAAATTTCACAATATTGATGTTTTACTGTATTCTTGGTCAAATAAATGCAGCCTTGGTGAGAATAAGAGACTTTTTTCAAAAACATAATAATAAAATCTTAAATATTCTAATTATTTCTAGAGAGAATGAGAAAGAGGGAGAGAAAGCAGTCTTTCTCTTTCTCTAAAGCAGTCACACACTTTCCTTCCCCACAGATTTTTGGTTTTGTTTATTACATTTGATGAAGTACTAATGCAAACACTGGCCCATAAAATGCAGCAGCTACAGCTCACAAGCTTTTAACAAACTACCCAGTTTCATTTCCTCCAGTTACTGAATGTAATTTGCCATATATACGTCCCCGTTTAACCATCTAACATGGAGACTGGCACAAGCAGGCCATTTGACTTTATACTTAAAAAGAAAACATGAAATCTTGCTTTTATGGGCTTCTACGGTTGACGACTTAACCCTTCCCTGTATCAGCAGGGGGCTTTCATACAAGCGGCAGTTTCTGATCGTTTCCTCTCTTTCGCTACACACGCACACACATACGTTGCGCCGGTCATTCTGAGACGTGTAGGCCAACATAAAGCAGTGCTTCCCTCTCTCCTGTGTTTCTGGTTGATCAATGGCCAGAAACAGTCATGGTGCAAATGAGACAAAACGAAGCAATACGCCTCGCTCCCGTACAAATGAGTGCAGCCCTCATAAACTACAGTAGCAACTAATCTTTATGTAGCTTTGCCAGAAGGGACATAAACCAGGAGCGACTTCAAACTGTGATGAGAGTAAGACAGAGGGCAACTTGATGCATTCCCTCCCACCCTTTCATTTTCATCTGCAAGCTCTATTGTGACGTGTGTGTGTTTGCTGGTTTATGGTCTCTATGAGCACCGGTGACATGCCTTGTTTGAGTGACTAATGACATGAGGCTGAATGAGCTGTAGAATTAAGAGAGCTCTGCTTTTGAACTTTTATCTCTTTAGGGTGGGGGAGTGGCTGAAATCAAAAGGGTCGGGCATAAAACCGTGTGTGCTCATGTTTTGCCAAGCGAGGGTGAGTAACAGCACATATCTGGTTTGTACAAATGTGTAAAAATGTCTTTAGTATCTTATGCGTCCTATACATAATATCATTATGCAGCAAAGCCACAAGCTTGCAGAAAACACACAAACACACATGACCACATACCTTTTTGGAACCGGCGAAGCCCTCGGACTCCAGGAAGAAGTAGGCAAAAGGCATCAGCACAAAGAGACAGAGATTTGAAAAAAGGGACATCAGGTTCCACAGGCCTGAAGAAGGAGAAATCATTTTGTTCCATATTAAGTTCAGATAACTAATTTAATTTTAAATTTAAATTTAAATTTAAATTTAAATTTAAATTTAAATTTTAAATTTAATTTTAATTTTTTAATTTAATTTAATAACTAACCTAATCAATATGAATTTACATAATAACAGCAAATGGAAAACACCCCCCCCCACACACACACACACAATTCCTTGTTCATTAAACATTTAGTTTTAGTTGGTTTAACACATTTAAAATGATTTCATAGATTTTCCCTCAAAAACCAATGAATTAAAAAGTTAAGGGACTCGAACTTCTAGTCTTCATTTTTTTTTTAAACCCAAACATCCTTGTATAAAACAATCCAAAAACTGTTCTCAAAAGCTCAGGGCTGCGTTTCCCAAAAGCATCGTAAGCCTTTGATCGTAGCTCCATTGGTTTCAATGATTTTAGGATGCTTTTGGGAAACACAGCCCAGGTCAGTTTAACAGAGAAAGCATCAGCTCAATAAATAGACACATGACACCACCTTGTGGCCATGACTGAAGCTAAGGAGAAAAATGATTCAGCTGTATTGAAATGATTAGAAATAGGAGAAGTATGGCCCCAACAACAAAATTAAACATTACATAGATTGTTCAGTGCACTTTCTATGAAACACACAAATTAAATTTTCGAATTTAGACGAAAAGTATCAAAAGCTAGGCACAAATAACGTAATGCGTATTTGGAAGAACAGTAAACCATCAGCAGAACACAAGCAGCATTCATTTCTACATGTCAGACAATATTGTACAGTCCTATGTAAGACTACTTGTTAAGTAACACATTAGAAATTAAAGGACATAAATAAATAGGTGTGATACTGACCATGAATGAGTGATCCATTGAGCCACTGTATGTAGTAGTTTTTTGGCAGGGAGAGCAGGATCTCATTACTGATGATAGAAAATGGTAAGAGAAGGACAGCCCCTCCAGACACTGCCAGTGTGAATGTACACAGGTACATACTGAGAAAAAGAGGAAACAAAGTGAAAAGTATGTCAAGTACTTTTTATTATGTTAATGATTTTAATCAGTTTTCTTTTCACATTTAAGGTGATGTAATTATGCAATAATATAGCGTTACATTAAGAAAACAAGTGACTACGATTCAAGGTACAGTGGAAGATTTTATAAGAAAACGTTAGACTAAAGTTTCTCTGATATTAAGTTGTATATAACTTGATCCCTTAAATGCACAATAAAAAATTAGTACTTGTTATCATGCCCGATATGGTCAATATCAAACAACTCACGATATTCTGTTGACGATGGCATCCTCATCTTCCTGGTCATCTGTTGGCATAAGACAACAACATAAAATCAAACAATAAAACCAGACACAGGTTCAAAGTGATCTTGTTTTGGATTGAGATCATGTTCCTAGTGCATAGTCAAACAGAGGACACAGAAGCGTGACAGATGGTTTAATATGTCTAAAGTATGATCTCTCTTCATTTAACTGAAAGCTACTGGAAAACAGTACTGGAGAATCATAAATCACAAACATGTGAATAGACCTTTACAATCAACCGGCCAGATGGAGGCTGTCAAGAGTCAAAGAGGGTTCAAGAAATAAAAGAAAGGGTAAGAGAAAGATGAATAGAAAGCAAGGAATAACATCACTCTATGAAAACTAATTTAATAAATTGCAGTAACTGAATATTCAGACCCTTGAAAAAGCCTCTACTTGAGGCCACAGAGCTTTATAGCCATGCTTGACAACAGCAGCTCAGCTCAGCTGTACTTTAATAGAGACAGGAGGCTTAAGAACAACGTACTTTCACCTGCCATCGACGCTCTCCACAGGGCTTAGCTGACATTAGTTATGCTACTTTTAAATAGGAGGGCACGACCTGATCAGGAACTAAATGTGTCCTCGTAATTGTTTGTGTACGGAAGGTTGGAGGGGGCAGTGCCTTGTGTTATAGAGTTGGAAAATGCTGTAAAGTGCTATAGAGTTCTAAATGGTGTAGACCCCTTAAAAGTTTGCAAGCAAACACACTTTCTATCAATCAAAGTGTCCATTTGCCACCTAGGAATTTGATCTAAACTAACTCTGAGGAGCTCACAGGTATTATCAAGTTATACATAGTAAAAATTAATGTAGATACATTTTAAATATAAATATAGTAATACATAGTAATATACTATGGCACGATTTCACAGACGGGCCTCAGTTTAAGCCAAGACTAGGTCAAAGTTTAATTAGGATTTAAAGTCTATTTTTATGAACATACATTATCTTGAGACAAAACAAGGGCACCGACACTGATATATTGCACACTGGAATATTTTATATTTCCTATGCACTTTTTTTACTGTCCATTGCACTAGTGTAAATTATGTTCACAGTTTCTGCTTATAGTGTACATACACTTATTACATAATCCATCTGTATAGTATGTTCATAGTACACCTGACTGTTTATCATGCTATCTATGCTGATAGTTTTTAAAATCTGTAAATTATGTCCAAAGTACTGCCTTATTTGTATATTCATTTTACATTTGAAACATATTGTACACACTGTATATCCTGTACTTACTGCTTATTGCACTTCTGGTTAGATGCTAACTGCATTTTGTTGCCTTGAACCTTACATGTGCAACGACAATAAAGTTGAATCTAATCTAATCTAATATTTAAATATCAATCAGTGCCAGTTTCTTTAATTTGAAACAGATCAGACTTCCATTTTATTTGGGGACTAGGCTTAAGCCTCGTCTGTGAAACCGAGGGTATACATAGTAAATATTATAAATACTATTGCATTTAAATAGTGCAACAGTTTGATCAGAAACAGAACTTCTTACCGCTTTTTCTCTTGTAGCGTGAGATGACGCAGTACGATACAATGTACAGCACTGCAAACAGGAGGAAGCATACCTAGAAACACATGGAACGAGATGGAGTTTTCAAACACCTCTGTTCTGCAAGAGCTTTTACCTTTAACTTTTTATTCATACACTTTTTAAATAAAAGCATCATCTTATATCAACTGAAACTGAGTAGACTAGAAATGTTACCCAAGTAAGATTTTGTGCCCTGTGTGTCTAGAAGTTCACTGATTCAAGAAGCAAGTCTTTTTATATAATAATAATAAAATAAATAAAAAAACTTGCTACTTGTACTACACTAGGCTAACCAAGACGTGTCACTGCACTTGTATATCATTGCTCTTTTGTTGATTTTGATTGCTTCCATTGTCCTCATTTGTAATGAGATTTGGATAAAAGTGTCTGCTAAATGACTAAATTTAAATGTAATGTTAATGTAAGTCTTGCCCGTATTTATAAGCAGTAATAGTCCGACTGAATGGCAAAGTAAAGTGTCTCTGTTTTAATCATCAATAATATGCTGATCAGTAATCTGAAGCAATGTTATACTGCATGAATAAGCAGAGAGTGTCCAGGAGACTGAAGTGTATTTTAAGAGGACAGACTGATGGATGAGAATATGTAAACATGCCGTTCATGCTTGAACATTTGCTCATATTACACCTTGCTTGTAACCTCACAGAACCACAGAGCACTAACAGACATCTGCATTACATAAGTGCAACTCTGCTCCACCATGAAAATAAACCTACAACACGGTGAAGGATCTGTCGATACAAGGACTTCAGATTGTCAGATTAGAAGACATTCATACCCCAGGTTGCTTTTGAAATCACAAATAATTTCTATTAAAGCATACATAATATGCTTAACCTAACCCTTTGCAGAGTGAAGCACAGACGTTTTGTGATCTCCACTGGAAGATGGCACTCAAAATACACACCAAAACATTTAGCGTACTAAAATTCACTTTTATTTTCACATTTATATTTATTATTAAACATGGCTTCTTTTAAAATATATATTAACAGTGCATAAATGTTTTTCCATTTCCTCCAACAGCTATACATTTCACAGGAATAATGTTACTCTGTGAAAGCTATAGATCACCATAAACACTTGTGCTGAAAAAAAAGCATATGGTGCAAAACATTATGTATTCGTACTTCAAACCATTCTAACTGATCCTTCCAAGACGATTACAACTTATACAACTTTCATCTGAACTGAAATGTCAGTTGTTACTCTTAAAATAAATGACTGCTATCATAATAAGAAAATACATTTAAAACTTTTGTTTATGCTTTTCAATGCTGCACTTGACACTACAGAAACACTTTCTTGGTTGTTCAAAATGTGGATCAAGAACAACGTTGACCACTAATTCATTCATTTAAACATTGATATTCATTTAGAAGGCAGAGGCAGAACCTGGGATCACTATAAACAACAATGAATATTTGTTCGCTGTTCTTACAAGCAAAGGCTGCAAAATTTGTTCAGTCAGACATGCCAGTTAGCTCTAAAAGATTAATTCGTGATATTTAATCACTTGCAGATCATGCAATCCATTCATCTATGACACATGAGAACAGGTTTGCCTACGCAGGAAGGAGAGACACATTACATCTTGACACCCGAAATAAACACTGCAAATCTGCAATGCTCATGTGTACACCAACAACAGTAAACCAGCTGTCAGTGTGGAACCGTTACGATAACTCAACTGATCTAACTGACTTTACCACTTTATAATACTGCTCAGTGAATGCTGCGTCTGCTCTAATTCTACTACAATATGTCCCAAAAACATAACAAAAAACATACATTCAACAATAGTGAATCAAATGTGCCACAATAGCTACAGAAAGGGATCAATTAGCTCAGTACTGTAACTAACGACAAGCTAACATGCTAGCTAGCTAACTAACTAGCCTAATGAACCTCACTCATATACACTACGGTTTCTACTGAGAAATTATGATACATTTCAATTACAGCAAACCCATTAATCTTTCAAGAAATATAGGTAAATGAGGCTTCATAAGAGTTGATGTGTGCACACGCGGCCAGTGTGTTGTACGTTACTCGAATCAGTTTCTCTGTACGTTACTTACAATGTACTCGCGCACTTGGCTGTGGAAATTCTGCTCTCTAATCGTCACATCGTCTTCTTCCATTCTTCATATTGCAGAAACACATTCATTAGCAACGCATTTGTGTGTCGATTCCATTAGCTGTAAGAGAAAGCGCATCTGTGAGATAAACAGACCACCGGAGCAGAGCTCGACTGACTTGACAGCGCTCGCGCCTCGGCGCCAAATAAACAACCAAAACACAGTCAAAATATACTGCGTCATCATTCAGCGACACGCGACAGGACAAGAGACTTCACGCACACAGGTGCGCTGTCACTGAGAGTGAAGGCAAATTATATGTAAGATTTACATAATTCAAAATTTGCTCAGCGTTGTTTTGGACAGGTCTGATGTTTCCTGACGTAGCTGTAACGTTATACCGAGAAAGCATCATAGAAATATATAAATATGTATTTTGTTTATATATACATATACAGTACAGACCAAAAGTTTGGACACACCTTCTCATTCAAAGAGTTTTCTTTATGTTCATGACTGTGAAAATTGTAGAGTCACACTGAAGGCATCAAGAGCTATTTGACAAAGATGAAGAGCTGCGCCAGATGACCTGGCCTCCACAGTCACCGGACCTGAACCCAATTGAGATGGTTTAGGGGTGAGCTGGACCGCAGACAGAAGGCAAAAGGGCCAACAAGTGCTAAGCATCTCTCGGGGAACTCCTTCAAGACTGTGGGAAGACCATTTCAGGTGACTAACTCTTGAAGCTCATCAAGAGAATGCCAAGAGTATGCAAAGCAGTAATCAAAGCAAAAGGTGGCTACTTTGAAGAACAATATGACATATTTTCAGTTGTTTCACACTTTTTTGTTATGTATAAAATTCCATATATAATTCCACATGTCTTAATTCATAGTTTTGATGCCCTCAGTGTGAATCTACAATTTTCATAGTCCTGAAAATAAAGAAAACTCTTTGAATGAGAAGATGTGTACAAACCTTTGGTCTATACTGTACATACACACACACATATACACACACACACACACACAGATATGTGTGTGTGTGTGTGTGTGTGTGTGTGTGTGCGCGTGTGCTTAAATGTAATCTGGATTATGTAATCACATTCCAAAAATTAAGTACTTAAATTGGATTAAGTACTATTAGATTAAATTATGTTTTACTCGTAATCATCAGACTACATTTACTTTTTATAGATTACATGATTAAATATTATTTATACAATAGCAATAATTTATCCATAATTTATTGATTCTCCCTAATTCATCTTCTTAATTTTTTTTATTTCTATTTCCCAATAGCCAACTGCTTATATACACTCAGAAATTCTTCAGTTTTGTGGACATTTTACATTTACATTTTACATTTAATCATTTAGCAGGTGCTTTTATCCAAAGCGACTTACAAATGAGAACAATAGAAGCAGTCAGGTCAAGAAGAGAACAACAACAGTATACAAGTGCCAGACAAGTCTCAGTTAGTCTAGTACAGAACGCATAGCCAGGGTTTTTTTTTTTTTTTTTAATAAACGGAAAGACAAGAAAAGAAGGAAAAGTGCTAGTATTAGTTGGTTAAGTGTTGGCGAAAAAGATGAGTCTTTAGATGTTTCTTGAAAATGAGTAAAGACTCAGCTGTACGAATTGAGATTGGGAGGTCATTCCATCAGCTGGGCACAGTCCAGGAAAAGGTCCGTGAGAGTGATTTTGAACTTCTTTGGGATGGCACCACAAGGCGTTGTTTACTTGTCCAGCAAACTTCTGGAGGGCACATAAGATTTAACCAGTGAGTTTAGGTATGTTGGTGCCGTGCCAGTGGTCGTCTTGTAGGCAAGCATCAGTACCTTGAATTTAATGCAAGCGGCTACTGGTAGCCAGTGTAACCTGAGGAGACGAGTAACGTGAGCTTTTTTTTGACTCATTGAAGACAACCCTCGCTGCTCCATTCTGGATCAATTGCAGAGGCTTGACAGTACATGCAGGAAGGCCCGCATGGAAAGCATTACAATAGTCCAGTCTGGAGAGAACAAGAGCTTGGACAAGAAGTTGGGTGGCTTGCTCTGACAGGAAGGGTCTAATCTTCCTAATGTTGAATAAGGCAAATCTGCAGGGCCGGGTCGTTGTAGCAATGTATTCTGTGAAGCTTAACTGATGATCCATCACAACTCCTAGGTTTCTGGCTGTCCTCGAAGGAGTAATGGTTGACAAACCCAGCTGTATAGAGAAGTTGTGATGAAGCAATGGGTTAGCTGGAATCACCAGGAGTTCTGTCTTCGTAAGGTTAAGCTGAAGGTGATGGTCATTCATCCAGCTAGAAATGTCACTAAGACAGGCTGAAATGTGAGCAGCTACCGTCGGGTCATCTGGTTGGAATGAGAAGTAGAGTTGGGTATCATCAGTGTAGCAGTGATAAGAAAAGCCATGCTTCTGAATGACAGATCCTAATGACGTCATGTAAATGGAGAAGAGAAGTGGTCCAAGTACTGAGCCTTTAGGTACCCCAATAGCAAGGTGTTGTGACTTAGAAACATCACCCCTCCAAGACACACTAAAGGATCTGTCAGAGAGGTAGGACTTAACCCACAGGAGTGCGGTTCCAGAGATGCCCATCTTTCTGAGGGTGGACAGGAGAATCTGGTAATTAACGGTGTCAAACACAGCAGACAGGTCCGGACATTCATAAGGTCAGTCATTAGTCACTGTCATTATGTCAATCTACACAGCCTTTGACCACTGGATTTGCAAAAATCACTTCAAGTTTAAGAAGTGCATACTGATGAACATGTTCATTTTTATTTGAAGTATTACTCATCCTGTTATTTTACCATGTATTACTTTTGTTTATCTTTCAAAATTTCAAAAAAAAAAATTTATTATTATTATTTTGTCATCTTTCATCTGATATATTTTATTTGACGTACCCCTGAGGTTTTAAAATAAATATTTTAATAATGAAGTATCACAATTGCTTGTTCCCGGTTCTCTGACATTCGTTCTGTTCACATGATAAATAAATAAAATATTCCATCTAAAAGTAATCAAAAATTAGTCTCATTATATTACCAAACATTTTAATGTAATGGATTACATTACTAACTAAAATTTTGTCATCTAATTTGGAATCAGTAACAGTAACCAACTCTGTACATAAGGAAGCTAGGAAGCTTACACAAAGACCGCTTCCTCTATAGTACTACTGCTTCCACTACCAGTAATAATCCATCCGTAAATGTATCATCTATCGATCCAGTCAATACTACTACTACAACAACTATTGCTAGTGATAATATAATGCTGCTGTAGGCATCAAATATTACGCTATATCAAGTTATGAGCAAATGTCTTAGGCTACTGCTGTCTCCAAGATTAAAAGAGGCCTATATATTAAAAACAAAACATTATACTTGTTATTAAATTAATTCATATTTCGACAAGTTACGTTACGCTCCATCTCAATAGATGGCGATAAATCCACTCAATTGTCTTTTCTCTATTGTCATAACGTCTAACGAAGAAGCAGCATCAATGGCGACCTCCAGCTTCTGCATGTGTTTTTTTTTCTGAGAACTTTCAGTCTGTAATCACGCAACCATTTACAACAAATAAAGATTGTATTCACAGCCAGATATATTTCGCTTAGAAAATGAAGGCAAAGGCACAGCGCAAGGGCAAAGGGAAAGCTGGGAGGCAAACACACAAGGATAAACTTCAGAAATTCAGGGATTCAGTTACTAACTTCGTGAAGAGCAAAGGCTTCTCCGGTGAAAATGACAGCGACCAAAGAGGGTTGTTCGTAAGGAGGAAGAGTAGAAAAGAGCTGCGCAAAGAGAAACGTAAATTAAAGAAAGCCAAAAAGAAAAGTCACCACACGGGTCAGTCACTGCAGAACCCCAGAGAGGAGCCTGCTCCAAAAACTCCTGTGGAGGAGGAGAAGACACAGAAACCAGCCCTGAAGACGACTGGAACTGGAAGTCTTAAAAATGCCTCTCAGCAACAGCAGAAGGCAAATAAAGACAGTGTTAATACTAAAGACAATAAAGAAGAGACGACAAAAAGAAAGGTCCACTTCTCCGAAGACCTGCCAAAACAGAGAAAGAAATCTAGTCTGAACCAGAGCAGAAAGCGAGCTCTATTAGAGGCGAATATCGAAGAGGACAAAGAAATAAAAAGACTAGAGAAACGCCTTGGGCTGAATAAAAGAAAGAACAAAAAGAGTATACCTCAGTCATTCACCGATGATGGACTCGATTACATTTTAGGGATTCTTGAGCCTGGAGCATCTGCAACGGAATGATGAAGAGATGGACATTGACAAAGCTAAAGATGACTTGATGGGCAAGTGACAGATGATGAGAACAAGTATGACGGTGACAGTGATGAAGAGGAAGGAGATGAAGAGGATGATGCACAGATGGAAGAAGAGGAGGATGTAGAAGATGACAAACAATTGGAAGATGAGGTGGAAGGAGATGATGAAGAAGAGGAGGATACAGATGCATCAGAGGAAAATGATGATGGGGAGGACATCGACTCTGAACAAAAAACACCTGAAAGCCAGGAGCCCGTACGTCATTTTAAATCTGGATATTACATTTGATTATTATTTAAGTTAAACTCTCCCTAATGCTCAAATAAAATGTATTTATCAAATGCTTTATAAAATTACAAATAGTTTCAAAGCAGTTTCATTGTAATAAACACAAAAGTAACAGTGTTAATGTAGCAAAATTAATCTATTAAGGAATACATTCAATGCCAGCTGTGAAACAGCTCAACCAAAGACAATAGTGTCATTATTCCATATCATTCAGCTAAATTTAGTTCAGTGTTGATGAAATGTATTTTAATAGTGGTGTCATGAAACAAGCTTAATTCAACTGTAAAGCAGCTCTACAGAAGACAATAGTGTCATTATTCCATTATTCAGTGTCGTAAAGTGAGTTTTGGTTATTTTTCTTTTTTTCCCCACACTGCGTGCTCATCAGAAGAATGTTTTGAAGCTAATATTTGTGCGTGTGTTCTTATATAGAATCCTGCCACAGCAGGCAAGTATGTTCCCCCTCACTTACGAGAAGCCATGGACAGTAAACGCAAAGCCGAGCTGGAGAACCTGAAGCGCACTGTGAAAGGTCTGATAAACAGGTAAGATACAATGGAAGGTGTAGGCTACAGAAATGCACAATTTGAAGAATCTGTGTTTTATAAAAAAAATAAATAGAGTCTTTGGTAAACCAAGTGCAATTCAGCCAGTTTGATAACCCTGTCAGGTGTTGGACAGGTTGAGTCAGCCCAACATGGCATCCATCAGCAGTCAGTTGGAAGAGCTGTACATGAGCTCCAGCAGGAAGGACATGAACGATACACTCACTGACATTCTGCTGGCTGCCTGCGTCACTCCTGCTCTCATGCCTGGAAGGTTAACCTTTCAAGAATGACTTCTTTTATTAACTGACTCTTTGATAATCACTGTATTACATGTATGTTGATTTGAGAAAATAAACCTGCTGATATTTTATTTTAAATTAATATTCTTCTTCTGAGACATTAGACCCTAGAGCATTTAAGTCACATCCACCGAATAAGGCTCAGACCTTCAAACCGTTGAGAACTAATTTTGCCCAGATCTGCAGTCTGGACGATGGACGCATAAACACTAGCTGCTGAAAGTCAGAGCCAGTCTTGAGTTTACAGGTTTCGCAGAGCATTGTTTGTGATGGGCTCAGATTCAGATTTTTTACCTTCATGATTCCGTCTAGCCAGACGACGTCAAACATGTGTGATAATTTGAGCCAATTTTAGAATACATACAATACGTTTTCTGTGTGTGTTTCGGGTGGGGTGGGGGGGTTGGCAGCAAATATCTCACTGTGCATTGAACTTTGGGCGACGTAACTTTGCAGATGTTGTTTATCCTCTAACAGCAACATCACGCACTAACTAAAGTTAAAAAGGGAAATCATAATCAACCAAACCTTTAGTCAGCATTCAAGTTACTGTACTGAATCCTGGCTCACTTAACTTCACACTCAAGAAATTAAATATGACCTTAAAACAACACACTAATAAATAGTAAATTATTTTAATAAACACTCACTCTCTCTTCCAGGCTTCTAATGGAGCACAACCTTCTTGTCAGTGTCCTTCACCATAGTGTTGGCCTGGAGGTATCTAATATTTCACCTCACATTAAACTTCTCATCATGGCAATATAGTCCACACTAACTTACTGTTGCCTTCAGTGGCATACTATTATTAGAATCACTGTCGCAGTGTGTATTTTAGCTTGATGCTGCCTAGTTTCTCACTTATTTTCCCTGAGGTTGGAGCTCATTTTCTGGAGACTGTAGTCCGTCTGTTTGATAAAACCTACGGTCAGCTTGATGCCACAGACAAAGAATGTGACAACTTGGTGTCCATAATTGCCCACCTCTACAACTTCTATGTGGTCCATGCTCTCCTGGTTTTTGACATTCTGAAGAAGCTGGTGACACGTTTCAGTGTAAAGGATGTAGAACTGGTTCTGCTGGTGCTGAAGAACGTCGGGTTCGCTCTGAGAAAGGACGATCCTCTAGCTCTTAAGGAGCTGATCTCCGAGGCTCAGCGGAAAGCCAACGCTGAAGGAGAGCGTTTTCAAGACCAAACAAGGGTAAGACACCTTTGTCATGAGAAGAAGCTGTCTTCTGGTGCTTAGGAATTATCATATTGCATTAGCTTTTAATAATTTACTCATGAATCCAACGCAAACTAGAAACCAGGACAACCGAGGCGAATCATAAAGGAGGTCTGCAGTTGGTCTCAAGCACAGACGTTTGTTATGTTGGCTTGCTTGTCAGATTCGGTTCATGTTGGAGACTATGCTGGCGCTGAAGAACAATGACATGAGAAAGATTCCAGGTTATGACCCTGAACCTGTGGAGAAATTAAGAAAACCGCAGAGGACTTTGGTGAGAAAATGACTGATGTTAATTTGCATTACTTATTCTGTTTATACTGTTCAATTTATAAGGTGGACTTGCAACACAATGGTTAGAGCAGTTAACTATTTAATATTCATTTGTATTTTTAACACTAAAATGAATAGTTGATATTTTGTTTATGCTAAATGTACTTTTCGCCGTGTCCACTAGGGGTCAGACTAACGCTAGTTTAGTGTAGTCACATTGATCTGACTTTTCTACGGTATTTTTACAGAAAGGTGGAATGTGTTTAAAGCTGGTTTCTTATGCACTGAATGTAACATTCTTAACAGATTCAGAGCAGTGCCGGTGGAAGTGACATGAAGTTGAGAGTCTCACTAGACAGTCTTCTGGAAGCGGAGTGTGTTGGTCGTTGGTGGATTGTAGGATCTTCCTGGAGTGGAGCACCCATGATCGACAACCATGGAGACAAGACAACTACCCCATCCTCCAAAGGGGAACAAGTAAATGAAAAAAGAAAACCGTTGTTTTTTGCTTTTTTAGAAATGTTTTTATCTGTAATTGAAATGCTCAGATTTACAATTATTTTGATCTGATAAAAAATGTAAAATTATATAGTTTCTGTTTATAAAATCTCTCCATTTAGGCATGTTTTATGGACCTTTATGAGAGTCAAAGTCGATGCAGAAATTGTCATCTGAAATTTTTTGTTTCTCTTTATGAATTCGCAGTACAGTGCAAAGATGTTGGAGCTTGCACGCAAACAAAGAATCAACACTGACATCAGGAGGAACATTTTCTGTGTTGACTATTTCAAGTGAAGACTATTTAGATGCCTTTGAGAAACTTGTAAGGTTTGTCAGCATGCCTGTTTTCTTCCCATGTATTGCAAACCTGATGCACTATATTTGTAATATTTGTCATGAACCATTATTTACCCAGTTCAGTGGATCCATGTCTTCTCAGGTTAGGATTGAAAGACCAACAAGAGCGGGAAATTGTTCATGTTCTGATGGACTGCTGCTTGCAAGAGAAAATGTTCAATAGATTATATGCGGTCCTGGCAGAGAAACTTTGCTCACATGACCGGCGGTTCCAGGTAGAGTAGACCAGCAGTGATTCCTAGCCCTCACTGTGTTCTTGTGTCACTAGGTGGCACTGGGTTCACTGCAGTAGGAGCTGCTCTGTCTGTGTCTGATGTGTGTAACTTGTACATTCAGATGTTTTCAGTTCTTTGATCCAGTGGTTAAATTAGCTAAAACTGCTGTTGATATTACTCTGTAATGAGCTGTAAGCTTTTTAATAAGCAAATCTATGAATATCAATAATGTAAGTCAGTTCATTAACATCTAATACTGCAGCATTTTAAACCTTCTGTTTTTAGATGACTTTTCAGTTTAGTCTGTGGGACAAGTTCAAAGACCTGACAAGCCTTTCCAGTCGGCCCTTCAGTAACCTGGTCCAGCTGGTCACTCATCTTCTTCACAGGAAGTGTCTCTCTCTTTCCATTCTTAAGGTAATATTTGATAAAGTCCACCCCTCTCCAAGAAGCCATTCTTGAATGCATTTGTGGTTTGTATGTAATGTTGTAGTATATATGTGTAATGTTCTTCATCTTCTTTATGAACTGCTTACAAATGAGTTAATGAAGGGCAGCTTTATTTTCGGCCTGTTCTCTTGTTTTCACAAGGCTATTGAATTTGGGGAGCTGGATAAGCCCAAAGTCAAATTCTTGAAGCAGGTTCTCTCAAAACTCCTGAAAGAAACCGAGCCAGAAGATCTTGTGAATATATTTGGCAGGTGAGTATCCTTAGTACTACAAAAATGAATAATAGTATATATATAAATGTTCATAATGTTGAGTGGTTTGCGATTTTGCTAAAGTGTGATTGCTTATTAAAAAATAAGTGTTGTTTCAGAAGCAAATTTCGTGATGGCAGTGTATATTAAATGAAAAATAAAGAAAATTAAATTTGACTTTGTACAAATGTAAGAATCTGTCAGGACAAGTTTTAAAAAAGACCATGTTTGGGAATGTAAAATTGCTTGTGTGTGGCCTAGTGTGTCAATATCTGCCTGTGTGTCTAACATTGTGTGCCAGGATCTCTGGAATCCCCAAGCTGGGAATGCTTCGGGAAGGCTTGAAGCTTTTGATCAATCACTTTCTGCTCCGCAACATCCAGACAGAAGAAACCGAGCAAGCCAAGGTACTCAAGGATAGAGCTGAGGTCGCCACCAAAGCCATGGAGGCCCGGGATGCCAAAATGAAGCTATAGAGCTCTTGCACACAGAAATGTGTACATAATGCATCAGACTCAAAAAGTGTGAATTACCACAGGGGCCAGTGTTTAATCTGTATGCCGACTTTACGACACGTGCAGATCACTGACATGTTACTGTATTTTTGTATTAATTCTGGCATTCTGTACAAAAATGAAACGCAAAATGTGTAAAGTATATAAATGAATTTTAGTGTGTTTTAAAGAATTACCACAAAAGCTCCATGGTCAGTTTTTCTGCTCTATATTTTTATGGTAAGATGTCAACAGATTTCAGATTTGAAATTTGGATATCTGACATTTTGTACGTTTTATTCACTTAAAGATCTATGTACTTCTAAGAAAAAAAAAAGTGTTATGCTTAAATGTTTGGTTTTATTATAATGTGTCTTTTTTTAATGGCAAGTCAAAGTCGCTGTTATGAAAAAGGACTAACTAATCTTTCATTTGAAAAATGTAAGTGCCGAAAATGCCCCCCAAAAATTATAAAAAATTTTTAAAAATCAAGTCGTTTAAACAACAATTTAAGTATAGATACAAAATAGAAAAACACAGTGGCCTGCTTCATATTCTTAGTATTTTTTGTAAGCCAGAAACATGTCTCAAGCAGAAAAAGAGAATAAGATAATTCATATTCTTTTGCTGCTCATTAGCTTCCCATGCACATACAGTATGTTCAGTGTCTGTTCTGGTAACAGAATTGATTATTGAGTATCTTATTCCATATAAACAATACTGTATTAACTTCATTCAGAAAAGAGTACAAGGATGCATTGCTCTACTCTTCATGAACTATAGGTTGATTGCAGTCGTCTGGAGCAACTGCACACTGTCGCGTGACTGACTAGTATAACATAGCAGAGGGCTACCGTTAAATTTGATGCCCTTTGTTAATTCATTAGCAACATCGGCATTACTGACATCAATCCACAGCATGGACTGACCAGAGTGTGAGCTACAATCATATGGGGTCAGGCAGCGGAAACCTCACCCTCGCAGCTCTACAACAAAAGAGCTAACTGTTTAATTATATTTGATTAATTAAACCGTATCGCATCCCTCAATGTCAGCTCAAACAACTTTTTTTTTTTTCTCACAGTTTTAAAGCTGGAAAAAGGACTTTTCCACCTTTTAACAAAGACAACATTGTCACCATGTGTGAAGAGAAGCGTATAATGGGGGTCCAGCCCTCTAAGATAAACACAGGTGATTGTGAAGAGTGTGTGCTATTGTCTGTCTGTGTGAGACCAGAGGAAGGTTGATACTGACCCTAGTTTGAACTGGTTATAGGAAGCAAATTGGCTTCGAACTGATAAGACCACAGTTAAAATACTGTTTGTGAGGGTATTGCATGCTCCTGTGCAAAGGCCATGGGACTTAGTGTGCGTTTTTTATCAATTCACCATTGTTGGCTTGTTCTTTTATGTTTTCAAAAATGTAATGTGCAGGAATCTCAGCCAGAAGGTCAAACGAATCACTTGCACTGGCCTATTGATAAATCTTTATTGTGTGGTTTATTATGGAATTTATGAGTTTTTGTTTTGTCTCATCCAGGCCTTCACATAGCTGTCCCACCCTGCTCACTTGTGTGTGGTTTCTTTCCCGGCCGTTAGAGACTGGTAGTAGCACTGATAAGGTTGAGTCCTTTGTACTTCTGCAGCTGGGTAAACTTATTAGGCATTAGTTAAATCAGTAACTAATGTTTCCTAAACTGACTACTACCTGCTTAAGGCAAAATTTATTCTGTAATTAAATCATTGTTTATTGTTACTCAACAGAGTATTTTGGACAACATTATTGAAGCTTTTGTTTATATTTATGGTCCAGTTATCTTTAACATTAATTATGATGTATTATAGTAAACCATTTCAACATTTGAACAGTATTTTATCATTTTGCCCCTCTATGAAATCAGTATTTCTGTGCTATCCTATGCTGTCCTCTTGTTTGATTATAGCCTGTTAGAACCTAAGAGTAAAGTGAAGGTTAATAGATTAACCATCATTTTTAGTTTCTGCATGCTTTGCTTAGTCACATCACAGGACTGGTAGTTTCTGTTTTAGAGTAATAAAAGGGTAAAGAGTAAAAAAAAAAAAGTTTGTTGTAAAGAATTCTTTCACCAAAATCCACAGCTTATTATGCTAAATGTGTTTGGAATATATATATATATATATATATATATATATATATATATATATATATGATTATTTTCCACTGAGAATATGGCTAAAGTGGCTTAGTAAATGAAAAACAAGCAACATTTCAAATCACATTCAGTGTCTGAGTAGATAGTTGTCATGGCCCTGGACTAGGAGTGGATAGTGATTATATTTAAATGTCCTCTAATTGATTTGAAGAAGCTCCTTGGCAAAGACCAGATGGATCTCTAGGTTTATTACCCAATAAAGCATGTCGGTATTAATAAAGGAGGAAATGCACTTATGCGAAATAGACCTCAATTAGATTGCAGAAAAGACCATTAAAAAAAGTCTTGCTGTAGAGTGATCCAGCATACTCTCCTTCTTTCTTTATCATTTTCGTTTCATGTCCTTGCAAGTTTCTCTGGTTTAGCCAAACAGGCTCATTTTCATCATTACTCTGTGAACATGATAGAAACAGGCTTCCGGCTAGATATAACATGAAGTGTCTCAAATCAGCAAAAAGGTCAATCTAATTTTACTTCACTTGAATTAAAGTCTAACATAAATAGAAAACCACCTAAAATAGCTTGTGTGATGTGCTCTGATGATGGATGGGCTTCGTCTCAAAGGTTCATTATGGGCTGCCCATTGCTGCAGTGGTGAGAAATGTTTCTCCATATTCGAGTATGCTTCCTCGCACATTTGCACGGATATGAGAGCGCTATAAACAGAGATTCCCATGACCCGGCCGTGCCACTGACAACAGACCGCTTCACATCCAGCCTTCTCGTGCTGAAGCTCTTTCCTTCGCGTTTGTAATGGAATAGCTATCCGAATTCAACACAGGTACAAATTAAAAAAGGCCCTCCGAGATTAGAAAAAAAGTTTTTATTTAACTGATAAACCTACACAATAATTTACATGCATTTTAAAAGCGATTTCGTTATAAATACATTGTATAAAAATAAACAGATCACATAGGCTATATGGTTCTGGGTGTAGATGAAACAAAGCCAGATTTTGTTTTATCCCACTTGAGTTTATAAATTAACACAGTGGTTATTAAATAGGTACATCTTGATGATGCGAATTATTAGCTGATAGGCCTACTAATCTATTTGGCTTGATGTAATGCATTTTTACCACATGCTCTGCAGCCATAACATCAGGCTTCACCTTCAGAAGTATCAGTAGTCAGTTGTTTGTGAGTGGCCTATACAAACAGCTCATGAGGGCGTCCAGCTCAGCATTTCCATACTGACTGCAAGATGATAACATGCAAATCACATAGCCTACTTCGCTAATATAGGCTAAGTGTCTTTTTGGAAACGAAGTCTCATGGTTGTGGACTGATATCACTGGCATTGGTTCGTTCATCGTCGGAGGAACAATCCGATGAATTCAGCATGTAATTGTCTCCTTCTTCGTCGTCACTGTCTCTAAAGTCCCGTATTCGGTTTCTTTTCACTGAATCTGTCTTCTGGTAGTCCTTCTCCAGTCCGTCCGTTTTGTCCTGGCTTCCTTTCCCCTTTTGCTTGTCTGTCTCCTGAGCGGCTTGTTCTTTAGCCTTTTTACTGCGCTTCCATTTCATCCGCCTGTTCTGAAACCAGATTTTCACCTGGAAATAGGAACATAACATGCTGTATCATTTATAAATAATTCCGAGTAATCGAATATTATTTGACCTTGCTGATTTTAATAGCCTATTTAAATAAAACATATTTTATTATTATGTAGCCTGTTAATAGACTTTCAGCAAATTAATGAAGACATATTTTAATGTTAAAAAGCCGATGGTTTACCTGTGTCTCTGTTAGCATTAATGATGTGGCCACTTCAAAGCGTTTTGGTCTCGATAGATATTTGTTCAGCTTAAACTGGTGCTCAAGTTCAAGGAGCTGCTGGCTTGTGAACGCGGTTCTTGGTCTTCTGCACTTCCCGAGTAAGTTTGACTGCGCCTGGCCTGCAGAACAAAACAACGGAGCGTGGATATTGTGTAGGCTACAACACTTCATAAATAAAATGTTTAGGACTGAAGGTTAATAATATAAAAATAAAGATTCCAAAATTCCAATTAGAATTAAAATGTGTTTTACATGTTGACACCTTAAGAGAACATCTCAAGTTCTACAAAGATTTTTGTATTCTCCAAATCTACAAACTGATGCTTAAATAACCCAGTCTAACACCGCATCAAGCATTTTCTTAATAATTTCCTTAACAGAATGTTATTTGATTAACATGTACCGCACCTAACTTATTTTTGAGAGTGGCACGGACAGCGGAATTGTTTGTCCCGGTTTTCCACATATTTTTATTTTAAAGGCCTATAATCTTGCGCTGCAACATTAGTGTAGTAGCCTATAGCCTAATGCTACGCGCAATGGATTTAAGCACAGAGTGTAGCCTCAATGACACGGCAAGAAATAATAAAAGCTCTCATTCGAAACAAAAAATAAATAAATAAATAGGCTACCTCAAAAGCAATTCCTACTCACACCTAGACTCAATGTGCCACGGCATTGTCAGTACATCTGCTAACATTTCCACCCTATCTGATTTGTTTGGGAGAGGTTTGAGAAAATGTGCAGACGATCAGCGGAACAGAGAGACAGTGTCTGCAGTGCACACAGTTGGCAGGCTGTGGTTTTCACACTCGCCCGCCACTTTCCCTCTGTCCATTATCTGTCCATTTAAACCTCTCTTTGAAAGACAGAGCTCGTTCAGTCTCGTTCAAAGAACAGCTTTACTGACCCTGCACGCGCTTGTTTTATCTGGCTGATGTGATCTGTAGCACTGAACACATTTGATTTGATTTTTTTTTTTTTTTTTTGTATTAAAAAAAGTAGGCTACGTGTTGAAAATAAACAGCGTTATTCTGGAATATAAGTCTTAAAAGTGATCAAATATGGTTAAAGAATTCAGATATTTCATAATTCAGATTATTCAAAAATAATCAGTCATAACAGAACAGCATGGTCACAAAAATGAGAATGGAATGAATTTAGACAGTATAATAATAATAGCCGGATAACAATGTTATTTATTTAGACACATGCATTTGAAATAACTCACCATTGAAATCTGCCATTTTCGGCAGCATCATCCCCGCGGTAGAGACCCTCAGCCAGTGGTCGAGCTGGAAGGAGCTGGCGGTGAGTTTGAGGGGGTCACTGGGGTGGTGATGGTGCGAGCCGTGCGGGTATGAGTAAGACAGAGCCGGGTGCTGGCCCAGCGCTGCTGCTGCTGAATAAGTGTACATTGGGTGACCGTAGAGAGCCTGAGGGGGGATCCCGGTGCTGCTCTGAGGGTGTAGTCCTAACATGCCTGAATGAGGAGAGTTCAGGAAACCCGGTTTGGGAATCAAGCCGCAAGACGATATCCTGGGGGGCGACGGAGACTCGGTTCGAAGAGCCTCGGAGTTCGTGTTCAGCTCCGACGCCTGGACGCCCTCGGAGGAGGATGATACTGAAGAGGTGGGCAGGGAGGTGACCAGCGCCAGCGGCGAGGTCTGCACTTTTGGTGGATCGACGGCCAGAAGCGCATCGATGCGAAAGTTTTTGGATTTCTCCATCTGACCCACCTCACAAACAGATTAACGCGTCGTTCGCAACTTTAAAAGGATGTCACGAGTGTCACCGTTCCTCTCCTTAAAGTTATGATCTTGGCTAAGGTGTGCAAGCTAGAAGTCCACTTGTCAACTGCTGCTCGCGAGGGGGTGTGGATCACTCGCGTCATCCTTGTGGATATCCGATTGGACAGTGATTTCAGTGCTCACTGAGCGATTAGTAGAAGTCCTCAAAAAATACTATTTGTATCGTTTGCAGAAGTTAAGGGTGTGTGAGAAACTGAAAAATAATAAAATAGCTATTAAAATTAATAAATAAAAAATGTTACAATATAGCCTAGTTAACACACAGCACACACCTTTGGCATGCTATGTCCATATTTGAAGAACATAATAATTGTTTTATAGATATTCTGCATTGTATGAAGAAAAGTGTATTAAGAAATAGCCTAATGATTGATATTCATCGTCCTCTAGAACAGATTGAAACATTTTCATCACAACCCTTAATAAGAGTAGCCTATATCATATCATTTTGTAAGTGTTTTCGACATGTCGTTTTAAAAATATAGAACTAAGATGAAGATGTGATTGTCTAAAATTGGTAGTAGCCTACCTATTGCTCTTTAGGATGTAGAAAATTTATCCAAACCGGGCTATATTTATATATATTTAAAGATATCGATATTCGTTTAATAAGAGAGAAAAAGGCAATCATCCGACAAGAACTGTTTAGTACTGACAAAAAAGACTTTATAGGCATTTTTTCTATTAGATGATTAGGCGTATGAATTAATAAGTGGGAACCAGACGTTTGATATTTAAACATACATTGAATTCTGTAAGAGGACAAATTTGTGGAAAGACTGTTCTCACTTGGACACCTACCTTAATTGCCTTAATTAACTTTACTGCAGTGCGTATTTATGAACAACCTACGGATATTTGTTTTCAGCAAAAAATGTAAGCAGTAAAATAATGATGAAACATAAAACAATTAGCCTAATGAAAATACGCATACAAAATTATCAAATATGATTTGAACAACAAATAGGCCTATATTTAATAAATTGTAGCCTAGACATTTATAATAGCCTATGTAAAACTCATGTGACAAATTCCCCCCCTCTACCGCCAAAAATGCACCGACCTGACATTTATGAAAAATAACCAGTTTACCCCTGCCTGAAAATAGGCTAGTTACTGTGTAATTTTTTTTACTTTACAAATGTTTGCTCTGGAGTATAAAATACACAAAAAGCAGGCTATTTTAATTTGAGAGGAGATTGAAACACAAAACTTCTGCTAGAGAAACACTTTTTACGATCTAATTTTTTACTTTTCCCTGTGACAGTGCATTTAGACTATGACTATTAAGCGGGAAAAATATTTTTAAATCTAAGGCCTAATTAGGCTACGCTATTAACTAAATTAATCTGTGGGCTATTAGCTAATATTTGTTGACATATTTAACAACTTTTATATACGTAATTTGTTTTTGACATTAGGATATTACCAAAATAAATAACCTACCCTACAGGCTAAATTACAGAAACGCCCAGTGTGAAAACGGGAGATTATAATTCATCGTATTATCAAAACAGCAAGGCTATACATTTATAATTGTAACATGTTGGTCCATTAGAACGAATATTAGCCTATTTATTCTACATAGGCCTAGCTCTAGGCTATATGATCAAATGATCGGGTTATGCTGCCTTAAAGGTTTTCAAGTGTCTTCAGTAAACGTTGGATCTCGCATGCACACTTTAAATCGAAATGAAGTAGCTGCACATGGAGGGATGGGGATGTGGGAGATCTGTCGTGGGGTCTGGTCCTCTTATAAGCCTCTTTAAGCTAATGGAGGAAGAGGTCAGAGAGAGAATTATTGACACCCTGTTGCCCTTAACCTGTCTACCAATAAAGCGGATTAGTTTTTCTCAATTCATCAGCTAACCCTCCAGAGACCGGCCGCATGCGTTTATTTGCTCAGGGGAAATCAACAAGTCACGGGCCGAAAGAAGAAGAATAACAGGGTGCAGTAATGATACAGTGACCAATTATGTAATAGAAAGCACCAAGCCTCACATGTAATTGCTAACAACATATGTATAGTGCACGGTAGCTAGCCTACTGTAAATAGTATTTTGACGATACGCTGAAATACGAAAATAGGTGAGCTAGGCCTATTTGTATGTGATTTACAGCGCCACAAAAACCCTGTGTTATGTTTAAATCTAGCCAATTCTTCTGTAGTTTGAAGTCTGCAACATTATTTCCAATCAAATGCTTTTGTGACTTTAAACGCTACACATTAACGCCGATTTGTCCGTTTCCCAGTTTTAATTTCATTAAGGGATTGCATGAATATTTCTATTAAAGCAGCAGTGAAATATGAAGCCGTGGAGCTGCAGCGATCAGTGAGATTTATGGCTCTTTTCATCACGTCAGGAGAGAGTAAAATTATTATTGCACTCTGAGATAGAAGGGCCTGAAACAGGGACTCTCCTCAAAGCTGTTCAGTCGCTCGGTAGGCTAATTACTTTCACAATTAAGTGGAACACATATCACAATGACAAATCGAAATAGTTTATATATTAATTATCCATGGTAAATGTGTTCATTATGAAAAGCCAATTTAACGGGACCTCCACTGTCTCTTTTATTGCAATAAATATTTTCGATCGTAATGGCACAAATGGGCAGTGTGTTGAAATGTAGGCCTTTATTGCACTGCTTTTAAACACATTTGGGACTCATAATCTTTTTATCAATTTAATTTTTGGAGAACATTTAGGCCAAGGCTACTTACAATGAATGGTCTCAGTATCAAAATGCATTAGTCTAGAGGAAATCCGATTTCAGTGCTTAAAGCTGCATGATTTCGTCCCCTAAGGATTCTGAACGTGATGATAATTCATTTTAAACGCACTGCATATTTAAAAATCCCTGCTTGGCTATATTTGCTTTGAGAAGTCTGATTAGCCTATCTCTTAAGTGATTCACTGGACCAAACAAACCAGTGAACTAGCCTGAAAGCCAGGTGTCTCTTAACCGAGCGCACTGGTGGACTACACTAATGTGATGAATACATACACAATTCAGTCAGTGGTGTAATTTCAAATGTGCCTTAAACGAGATGACCCACAAGTCCCCTCTGTCCGTGACACGAGCCTGTGATTGACGATGTCACCAGATGTCAGGCTAATTCAAATGAACTGATTTCATACATGTCGTGTAGGTACCTCTCTGTTTATTGAAATGAGTGCCCTGGAAAGACTGAGGACCAACTTAAGAGTTTAAAAGCAACGTTTCTTTTCTAAGAAATTAAATGTAGCTATTAAATCAACAACAAACGTTATGATTTAAAATGTAAAAATATTATTAGGCTATTTCTTTGCCCTGCAAGTTACAATGATTTGAATGTGCACATTTAACATTATTTAACATTATTTAGAAACAACAATAAAGAAAGCTACAATGTTGACTTAAAGGTCTATGCCTTTATATATATATATATATATATATATATATATATATATATATATATATATATATATATATATATATATATATATATATATATATATATATATATATATATATATATATATATATATATATATATATATTTATTTAAGGGGTGCCATTATTCTCATTTTCTTCCTCTCATTTTGATTAATTTTTCGGAAAAAAAAAAGAGAATGAAGGTGCATTTCAATTTATCAACCGATATCCTAGAGCAAAACAGCTTTTAGTGAGTGAAACCTGTCTGTTTCTTATTAATGTTTCTCAAGCTCAGCTTTAACATTTTATTCACTGACTGATGAATGACCATAGATCAAAATGTAAGACTTGTTTTTGTATCTAAGGAGTTTTATCATTTAAACAATGGCTGTAGCCTGACTGCAAAAAAGCACATAGCCCAGCACATAATGGACTTGATGAGTGAGACTTAAAGATTAGGTAAGAATATCATTTTTGAATTGGTTTGTGAAATTTGACAAATGCTCTTTTGGAGCAAGATGTGCTCTGTGATCAGTGTTTGTGAACAAATGATTTATAACCCACATCTGTTAACCCACATTTTAATGTTTTTATTTTTTTATGTTTGAGAAAAACGTATGGCTGCATGAGTTTGTAATAAATTGTTAAATACCCAAAAACTGATCCTTAAATTTAAGCTATATGAATAAATAAATAAATAAATAAAATAAAAATCTTAATTGACATGGTTAAGACCTTTAACAGCCATGGACATTTTCTGTTTTGCAAAAGGGTCTTTAGGATGGAAAATGGTTCATTGAAACATCTGGATTTAAGAAAAATATCAAATACACTTAAAAATATGGGAAGAAAGGACTCTTGAGTTTAGCAATTAACCAGCCTCAACGAAGAGTTATGGAGATATATAATTCACAGAGTTGACGTAAATGAGTGACCTTTTTGACATCTTTCAAAATTAGAGACCTTTTGAGATGATGAGACCATTTTGTATTCTGAAGCAGCTCCAGAAGACTTGCTGTAGTGGCTCGTTATCCCCTTTTCAGGTCTAAAAGGCAGGATATGATCAATCAATAAGTCATAAATCCCTCTATAACATATATGAGAAACGGAGTGGTTTTCTTGCTGCTGCTGTCCTAAAAGAATCAGATGCCAAGCCATGAGTGTTATATTCTACAATATTTATGAAGATGCCCGTGATGTCCTTCTATCTCTGATAGAGATGTACAACTCATACACAATCTTACACCAACACTTCTCATAATAACATGTAAATTTAGCTTCATTGTTTGTGCTTTTGTTTTGGCTTATGTTTGTTGTCAGACTTGCTTTATATTTACTGCACTGTTTTCCTCCTGTTTTATACTGTGTTTCTGTATGTTCTAATTTGTCTTGTTCTAAAAGCCAAAAAAATCAAATCAAATAAAAACCCTACACAGAACAGCAACTAACTAATTAACTAACTAACTATAGTGTAACTAACTAACAGTTAACTATTTCTTTTATGTTTCAAAACTTTATTCACAGTAGATGATTGTTTTTTTTTTTTTTTTTTTTTTATGTGTATGACATGTCATGGTATGCTATGCATTATGAGAAAATTTATACAATGGAATACATGTTTTGAATAAAAAATCTGTTTATTTTTATATATTCTATGAACAAAAATAAATATCTACTTATTTATTCATATATATTTAGAATAAACCTTTTTAAAAATATAATAATAATAATAAAAATAATAATAATTATTATTATAATTTACATTCTGACTTGAGTATACATTTTAAAATAAGGTTTTCAGAGCCATAGATTGTATAAAAACAGTAGGCATATTGGATAGTCTCCTAATTTTTTTTTTTACATCTCTTACAATCAAAATAGAAAAGAAAGGCTTTTTATAAGACATTTTTTAAGAAGATCTAGAGAATATGATTAAGTTACATTTTCCAGAGATTAGACCCTTTGCACCGAAACTGATTTTCTTTAATTGCTGGGATTCATCCAGGAAGTAATTGTAACAGTATTGACCCCGTATTAAACCAATCGTTTGGGAGGAAATGTAATGTTGTCCAATCACATTTCACCGTGCTACTGGGTGGGCGGGCTCTTCTCATTCTGTGTTGTGTTTGTTTAGTAGCGCAAGAGCAACGATTTCGGTTCTGTTTTCTCTGATTTCCAGTCGCTGAACTGTATCGTTCGGCTGAGCATTCAATAAAACCAGGTAAACAATTCGCATTTCATCTATTAATTCGACTCATCAGTAGAAAAAGCGGCAAAACATTACTGAAATCACTAGAAGACTCTAGAAGCGACCAGAGAGACAGATGACTGAAGTTTGTATCAAGCTCAACTATCATGTCGGAACAGAGTTACTACATTGATGGTCAAAATTACTGCCTTAACTCTCGCTAAACGTTGACAGACCCCAATAACATATACGTTTACATATAAATTACTGATAAATGGTGAATTGTCGAGGCGAAACACAACTGACCTGCTGCTGAGTCATTAGCTAGCTAGTCAAAGAACCTTTAGCCGAAAGGCTAAAAGAGAAGTTCAGTCGATCTGACTGAAGAGAAAACCACCGTAACCCTGTGTCTTCTACAGCACGAGTGCTCATTTAGACATAAAACATCAAAGAACGCGTTCATAAATTATGATGAACTTCTGGTATTGTGATTCTTTGCTTGTTCTGTAGGTTAGCAAGCTAACTAACGTTAGCCTGGCTGGAGACATACCGTTAATGTATTTGTCTCTTATGAAACACTACCCTTTCTAGAACATATTCTCGCTCAGATGAGACCGCAGGGCAAGGCACTTTTCATCCACACAGATATTTGTATGAATCAAACGTCTATTTCCAGACTTCAGGTTTTTGTTTTTAAAATGTTTCTTGAGATTTTTGTCTATGTTTCGTGCTTTTGACACCTGCTGAAGTGCCAGGTTAGTTTCTGCTGTAGTGACAGTTTCCATTCAGTCCCACTGTGACCTTCTGCCCCTCTTCAGTTATCTACATTACCACATGGATAAAGTTGCTTCAAATATCTTCATCATAACTGCTTGCTTTATTCACAGTAGTATGTATTTAAGCTTGTCATGCACATATTTTTGTCTTCTTGGCCAGTGTTTATTGTTAGTTGCAAACATGAATTCTGTTGTGAGACAGAGCAGATTTTATTACGATTAGTTCATTGGATTAACATCAGTCTCATGAGCTTTGTGTTTTCTCTGTCTCATAGGCACAAACAGCACTTTGTTGCTCTGCACAAAGGGTACTTGAGTTGATCGCTGCTCGATGGAAAGAGTGTAACAATGTTCAGTTTTGAGGGAGATTTCAAGAGAACACCCAAGGTGTCCCTTGGAGGTGCTAGCAGAAAAGTAAGTTTTCCCTAAAGGATGGCTGAATGATCAAAGTGTCTAAATCCAGACTACTTTGTTTACACAAATGTGTCTAGTTCTGTGCATCACTACTTTCGTCTACTATGATTATTACTTGGAAAATGCTGATATGGTATATTTGAGAGTTTTTGGTGTAAAGGATTTTAACATATGGACTACATGAATCTGGCAAAAATGGTTGTATCATTTTGATATTGGATCTATTTTGATATGTCTCACATGTGTGTTTTGTACAGGAGGAAAAAGCGTCACTTCTTCATCGAACACAAGAAGAAAGAAGGAAAAGGGAGGTGAGAATCGTCCATTATGGCATTTTAAAGTGCTGTGTTTTATGGTAAAAATAGGACAGAAAAGTTCTAAATAATGTCTAAACCTTTGTATTATGAGCACTTCTTAATGATGAATCACTTGTTGTATTCTTCATGGATGAAACTGTCTGCTAAATGAATAAATGTAAAACTGATGTTAGTTAAAAAAAAAAAAAAAAAGCTTGGGTTGACTAATTGATCGAATGCAGTAACATTTTCAAGTGTGTCTTGAGAGTAAAAATACTTTTTGCTGCCATTGTACCCATGACGTGTATAGTATTTCTGCATAATATATATTTTCGTTTTAGAGCTCGAAATGAGGATATGAAACTTAAAGTTGCAAACTCATCTTTGTTTTTCCACAGGATGAGAGGAAAAGACTAAAAAATGCAATCATCATTCAGTCATACATAAGGGGATACCAAGACAGGAAACAGCAAGTATGTGACAGTGGTTTAAACACTTACTTTCTTTAAACAGAGAGCATGTTTGTGTTCTTGTAGTTGATAGACTGTTTGTTAAATTCCTAATTACTCTTTCTCTTTTAGTATGCCATTCAGAGGGGCTTCTTTGACCACTGTGTGTGTCAGTGCCAGTCAGGCTCTGGCCCTCAGCTCACAGACAGTGCCATACTCAGCCAACTTGCTCGCCAGCTTCTGTTTTTTTACAGACTTAGTGAAGACAGACACAGAATGGTAAGGACTGCAGGTTTAAAAAGGTGTTATTGCCAGATGAGGCTCAGTGATGCTTTGTTATTTGCCATTTTAATGTGTTTTGAAGAAAAAAGAAGTTGGACAGATTGGTATTGTTATGGTGTCACTGACTTTATAAAGTCATGAACCTTCATTGTCATTTATGGAGGTTAATGTCTTAACTGTGCAGATCTGGATGTGTCAGAGTTTGGTAAAGCATCATGCTCAGTTCGTGAAGCTGCTGACGGGGCCAGAAAGACAGAGCTGTCTGTTTCAGATCAAGAGGATACTGGGGCACTGTTGCAGGTAAAATGAGATGGTCTTCAGATACCGCTTTGTGTAGAAGCATTCCCAAAATAAATCACAGTCACATGTAAACCTTTAGATCGTCTTGTTGGTTGGCTGCTAAGCATTTTCTCTGTCTGTTTAAGGTTATTGCAAGCATTTGAGGATGACAGTCTAAATGTGGCCGTCCCGATGAGGATGCTGGAGGTGTTTTCATCTGAGAGAACATACTTGCCCTTTCTACAGGATGAAAACTATGTCACTGCACTAATTGAACAAATATTGCACTATATGGTAGAGAAAGGTACAGAGTTTTGCCCCATGTTAGATTTATCTTCATTAGGGTTAACAGATGAGTATATTTAGTTAGAGAAATTACGTAAGATACTCTTTTTAATTTAGCTTAAGTTTGCAACCGTTATCTATCGTAATCATTTTTTTTTCTCTTTTAGGTTACTACAGATCTCTGTATGTTTTAGTGAATCACAAGTTGCCATCGAGTCTAGAGTATAGAGATGCCCCTTCCATTCCACTGGCACAGACATTGCTGGAGCACACGATCAAACCTCTGCACTTTACATACAGCTCCTGCCCCCCAGATACCAGGTACATATTCACAGAGGTGCATACTGGGAAAAAAAGTCTAATTGATTCAAATGATTCATTGCCTCTTATTCTATACATGCTGAGAAGAGCATTTAGTTGAAGCTGTTAGAGGAATGTCTTTGTTTTGGTGTGTGTGTTGCATGGGTCCCACTCAGTAAAAGGCTGCACACTGACCGCTTATTGCAGACCGTTAGCTTTATCCTTCCAGGGGACCAATGGACAGTAGTTCTCTCACTGCTGTGTTTGCAGAGAGTAGTAAACCCCAGACAGACTCATTGACTCAACATGTAATGTTTACACAACATTTACCCTCCATTCTAACACTCTGATTGACGGACACTGCTGTTTTCTTTGCTTTTCTCTCTGAAGAACGACATGAGCGCGAGAGAAGAAGCTTGTGCATATAGTTTCGTGTTTGCCCTCTTTCTTTCTCTCACTCTTTCTCTCTCTTACACACACACACACACACACACACACACACACACACACAGAGGCATGTAAGCAGACAAACCATGTTTCCCCCCAAAACCTTATGATTTAAATGAACATTTAAAAATTAAAAAAAATAATGTTTTTTAATAATTTTACACTACTATTCAGAAGTTTTAGGGGTTAATTTGTAAGGTTTAATTCCAGTGTGGATACATCAAATTATGGTGGTGTCACTTCTATTTATTTTAAAACTTTTTGTCCATAAGGCAATTGTAAAATACATCCTTTAGAATTATTGTATTACTGTAATGTCAGTTAAATAAAATATTATTTATTTATTTATTTATTATTATTTTTTTTATATGTATGCTTAAATTAGGGAAACTAACTACGTTCTTCTAAGTCAGAGCTCTCGTGTTGGCAAAAGAAAAAGGTTGTTGAATTTGTTGTCTCATAGATGCACAAATAGCTATGTGCATACATGCGTTTGTATATTTATTGGGAAGTATATTAGTATTAAAATTTCTATTAATTGTGATGTATAGAAAAAAGAATTAGGTCCTTATTGCAGACTGAAACATACAGTACAGTTACAATAAATAATAATAAATTCACAGGTTCTCAACCTTTTTTTTCTTCTTTGATTCACAGGCAGTTTGTTTTTTCAGCCTTCACCGAGGAGTTCATTTCAGTGCCTTTCACTGAACAAATCTATCATTTCTTTGTGCCAGCCTTGTCAGACCCAAAACTAGCTTTCCCATTTCAGAACTTCCTTTGGTCACTTCAGGCCACCATAGCCTCCTCTGCCCAGGCCAGAGCTCAGGCTCCCTGGCTATTTTATTTTGTGCTATCAGTTGGGGAATCAGGACTGGGTAAGCCTTCTGCTTAATGGCACGTTACAGTATCACTAATATACTGTGTGTTAGCAAGGTGCCCGATCAGTGAATAAAATGATTTTGTCCATTTTGTTTATATAGGTTCACTCTCCGAGGAAGGGTTGCTGTTGTACCTGAATGCGCTCCAGACTCTGTTGCCATTGTTGCCAGTGACGGAGTGTAACAGTACAGCTGACATCAACAGTGATTCAGAAGATGAGGAAGAAATGACCGTACAGCCTCCTGCTGCACAGGTACACACACATTCAGAGAGCTTCACAGTGTGCAAATGTGTTCTTAAATTGATGAATATAATTCTGTCTTATTTTTTAAAGGATGGCAGTTGGATATCTGTGCATTATATAACAGAGGAGTGTGTACAGAAGATGGACACCAAGCAGCAGACTAACGCTCTGCTTACATTAGTGTGGAGAGACTCAGCAAGTGAAGACATCTTCACCATGATGGCCTCCATCTGTCACACGCTGATGGTGCAACATCGTATGATGGTGCCCAGAGTCAGGTAAGATATATGCAGTGGCGACTCCAGACAATTTTGATTGGGGGGGGGGGGCCAATGGGCGTCCTGATCATTTCAAGGGGTCTCAAGAAAACCAACAAAAAATACAGTGGACACGGCTAATAACTGAAGATTACTGCTACTAAACAAAAAAAAAACAACACAGCATATCAACTACTTTGTTTTTAATTAATCAATTGCAGTTTGCAAACAATATGCTAAAACTTTAAAGGGTTAGTACACCAAAAAAGGTAAATTATGTCATTAATAACTCACCCTTCATGTCGTTCTAAACCCGTGATACCTCTGTCCGTCTTCGGAACACAGTTTAAGATATTTTAGATTTAGTCCGAGAGCTCTCAGTCCCTCCATTGAAGCTGTGTGTACGGTCTACTGTCCTTGTCCAGAAAGGTAAGAAAAACATCATCAAAGTAGTCCATGTGACATCAGAGGGTCCGTTAGAATATTTTGAAGCATCGAAAATACATTTTGGTTCAAAAATAAAAAAAATTATGACTTTATTCAGCATTGTCTTCTCTTCCGTGTCTGTTGTGAGCGTGTTAACTGCAGTGTATATCCGGTTCGCGAATTAATCATTTTATTTAACTGGTTCTTCTTGAACCAGTTCACCAAATCGAACTGAATCGTTTGAAACAGTTCACGTCTCCAATAAACATTAATCCACAAATGACTTAAGCTGTTAACTTTTTTTAATGTGGCTGACACTCCCTCTGAGTCAAAATAAACTAATATAGTGGAGTAATTAATTTACTCAAACAGTACACTGACTGAACTGCTGTGAAGAGAGAACTGAAGATGAACACCGAGCTGAGCCAGATAACGAACAAAAGATTGACTTGTTCTCGAGTCAAGAACCGGTTGCATCGGTTCTCAGATCACCAGTAGTGATGGGAAGTTCGGTTATTTTCGGCAAACCGGTTCTTTCGGACAGTTCGATTCAATAAACCGATCGAAAAAAAAAAAAAACGGTTCACCGGTTCTTTTGCGCTATGTATGTGTTCATATATATATATATATATATATATATATATATATTAGGGCTGTCAAATGATTAAAATTTTTAATCAAATTAATCAGAATTTTCAGTTTTCAGATTAATCATGATTAATCACTATTTGCAATTACACCTGAATCCTAACCCTTTTTTTTTTTCTGAAATGCATACCAAAAGATAAATAACAGGACACAGATACATAATTTTCATGTATTGATTCATCAATATGTGGTTCTTTTTTTCTGAATTTCAAAAGTTTAACATTTACTTAGATTAAATTTACCTGAGCATTATATTAAACCATGCCATTTAACTACAGATAGTGTAAGAGTTTTAGGTGAACCAGTGGTTAAATATAGCCACATATCTATGAAATTATGCATAGAGAAACTCGAAAGAATGAACTCAGAAACACAAACATGCGCCACCATCACATAAGCAGCACTCTGGGCATTCTTGTTTTTAGGAGGTGTTCATTTGCTCTGCCACAATACTTTAGGATCAATATTTTCATGTTCTGAAGGCTTCAAGTGCCAGTAAAACCAAGTGAAAATGCGTATTGCTTTCCCAAACAGCTGTAATTTTCGCTGCATTGCATGTAGGCATTCTGCGCATGCGCAGTGTGAAACACAGGACGCTATAACAGGAAGAAGCTCCACCAAAGTCGTCTCTGTTTATCGAGCTTGGCATGAATGTATTTGAGAGTAACTGGGGTAAAACCTTAAGCTTCTTCGGTGTTTTTGTCGCTGCACTCGCCGCTGTTTTTTACTATCTTGAGAATTCAGAGAGCGACAAGACTTTCCTGACCTGAATAATTTGTCACACTGCGCATGCGTGAAATGCATAAAAAATTTGACGTAATTAACAACAAACAACTAATTAACGTCATTAACGTGCTATTTTTGACAGCCCTAATATATATATATATATATATATATATCCCTGAAATATGAACATAATCACTCTCTTACATCAAGATCATGTGGGCATGATGGACCACTCTAATTAATAAAAAGAGCTGCAATCAGATGAGAACTGGATGCACTTTTATACGTGTATAAAAAGATTCCCCAACATCAAACTGTCAGGTCTAGAAGCAGATTGTTCATTTTTTTTTTAATCTTCTGGTTTTCATTTTATTTAACGATAAAGCAACATTGCGATCAGGCAGTTTAGTCTCATCTAACTATGTTTTTTTTATTTTTATTACCAGAGCAGTTTTAATTGCTGCCACTCATCAATTAGTGTAATGAGCTCTACTCTCAATCACCTTCGCTTTATGTACTTCTGGTTCTGCAGTGTTGACAAAATGAGAACAGGATTCAGCAGATAGAATGAAAGAAAGGAGGAAAGTGATGGAGAGAGACCGAATGAAAGACAGGGAAGAGGAGAACGTCTGGTTTAATGAGGGAGAGAGATATCAGATAAAACCATTGAGCATTAAAAGGTGGTGTCAGTAAACCAATCTGAACTAGTTTCAAGTTTCCACTCATGCAGTGTGCATCCTAGTCTATACCTTTTCTCAATATCAAAGTTGTATTGTGTATTAAAATCTTAATCAGAAAACAGTCTTCACAGTAGAGGAGGCAGCATTCACAAACCCCTTACATTTTAGAAAAAATCGTCCCACTTTAACCAAAATTGTAACTTTTAAAAAACATTTTCTTTTTCAGTAGGGGAATGTTTTTTTTTTTTAATTTTTATTTTTTTTGTAATTTCTTAAAAATAATTTCTTTTGAGCATTTCCCAAAAAAAAAAAAAATGTTGCTAGCTAATGTTTTATTATATTACTTATAAATTATTTTGGGAGCTTACATTTTCTCTACAAATACTTATTTATTTTGATTAATGATTGACATGTTTTTTTTTTATGTGGGAAAGATACTTTTCTTAAAATTGAGTCTATTTAACACTCATATTATGGTCTAATTAAAATGCTTTTTTCATAGACAAAAATGACAGAACAAAATGAACCTATTTGTAAGACTGTTTAATATTTTTAATAGTTCTTTGAAAATATAGAGTAATCGGAAATAAATAAAGTATAACATATCCTATAAAGCACATTTCAAAGTTGATGCAACTCAAAATTGTTTCTGTGAGACACCTTAGACTTCTTTTGCAGGTTCTGCTTTCATTCACGCATTAAATAAACCTCTTGGATTTCCATTATGTTTTCCTACATATTCTTTCCTCATGCTGTATTTTCCTCCATTTATTTTGGAGGTATTTTTATATTTTACAGCTCCGTCCAGAAGGAGAAGGCTTTTATCATAAATCCTGCCTTCACTACTTTATCATTATCGGATATCTGTACAAAATAATTAGCTGGCCTAGGAAGATTAATTCCTGCAGGAGTGGATGGGATAGTTTTACAAGAGGTATAACAGCTGGCTCTGATTTACAACCTTTAAAGAAGCGCCCAGTGAGCGTGCAAACTTGGTTGCCTTTAAAACATGATCATATTTTAAAGTGAAGAGTATGGCGGTATTTCACACTAAACAAGGTCATTATAGTATCAGACTGAGTTAGTGTAAATGGCGCACTTGGGTCTTGTCCATGGAAATTTCTCATTAATGTTAAGCTTGCTGTATTTGTTTTGGCAATTTAAAAATTCTATGAAGATGATTTTAAATTGTGATTAGATGCAAAGAACATGCATTTAAAAGACTTGTCACATTATTAATATTAATAAAAGATAATGGAGTTATTATAACAGTGACATTGACTTAGATATAATATAGTTCTATAGCTTTGATTCAATTTCAAACACGTGTAAAACATTTTTTATTATTTTGAGAAAATGAAAACCTGATAACATTTTGCTTTGTGTGTCCATTTTATTTAATTTAGAATTGTTTGTCTACTTCAGCGTTTCATCCATTTATCAGTGAGAGTTCTGCTATTGCTGTGTTATTATTTTATTGTCAACGTTAGTTAATATAGCATATTGGGCAGAAAGGTCTATAAAATTGTAAACAGAAGTGCTTTGTGTGAAGTGGATTTACATCTTACCTTAACCTCAGCTTTAACTGTATCTTCTCCCTCAGTTACTTCTAATTATGCTTTATTTATTCTTTCACGCTTTGACACAAAACAAGTAACCCCCAGAGTGATTTCTCACACCCTGGTGTGACGGCTGTTAGGTTTAATGATTTGGTGCGACCTAAACACAGAATCTAATTTGTGATAGCAACACTACTTCTACGGTCAAGCAGTTGAGGCCGTGCTACATTGTCTCTCTGGCTGTCATTAACTGAAATGGAGCCCCCACAGGAACCACTGGTCTGTTTACGACCCTGAAGCAGACCGCTAGTTTACTAATGGAAGGTGCCTCACCTAAATAAAGCTTAATGGCTCATTTAATCTTTCCTGTGGTCACATACAAAGACGAGAAATTCCAGCTCACTGGGTTGTTTATATTTTTTTCTATTTTATTAGTCCTGCTGTACTGTTTGGGTTTTATGGGCAGGAGATGTGGTTATTTGAACATTTAGTGATGAGAGTAGTTCCTGTAGCACCTTTGACTAAAAGTGGTGGTGGGTTATGTTCAGTAAGGGTATTGTTTATTAATCTACATAATGTTTGGTATTATCAACTCTTGTACTTAAAGATCTATATTCTTTCTATCTATTTTTTGTCTTTTTCAGGCTTTTGTACAGTTTAGCCTTCAACGCTCGCTTTCTTAGACACCTATGGCATTTAATCACATCTATGAAGACTAAAATGATCACAGGGTGAGATTTCTACATTGGTTTTTCTTTTAAATGTGTACTTTAATATAATATTAACGATATTAACCATTTTTCTTTTGCCCTGTCTTTTGTGTAGCTCTATGGTTCCCTTGTTGCAAGTGATGTCTCGAGGTTCTCCAATGTCTCTGGAGGACGCCAACAGGATCATCCCCCTCTTCTATCTCTTCAGTTCACTCTTCAGTCATTCACTCATCTCTGTGCACGACAGCGAGTTCTTTGGCTCAGCAGACGGTATTAACATCTATTCTGCAAATATGTACAAATTACTGTATCATAATATATTGAAGCATTTAATAGAATACATTAGAACACATCAGGTCTTTTATTCTTTCACCTTCTTTTGATTAAGGTCTTTGTTAATTCTACAGCACTCCTGAAATTTTAGTTTCTCGTTGCCAAATTTCTTTGAAAATTGAATGTTACAAATAAATGTCTCTGATTGCACGGTAGGTCAGAGCCAGACGTCGATGATGCCCTTCTCTCTGGCTGAGTTGGTGACATTGTCTCGGTGTTTGCGGGACGCCTGTCTGGGAATCATCAAGCTGGCCTATCCTGAGACTAAGACGGAGCACAAAGAGGAGTATGTAGCTGCGTTTCGCAGCGTCGGGGTGAAAACTAACAGCCAAGTTCAGCAGCACATTCAAGCTAGGCAGAAACGATGGGTCCAGCTCTTTAAGGTGATTCACTCCATATCTACATCTCACACTCTTATTTCATAGCTGAAATTAATGGCATATTCACGGTCATAAAGTGTTGTAGTTTAAAGGGATTAAATGTTACCAGTACTGAGAAGATTCTCACTAGTATGAACTCAATATTCGTTAACACTGATAATATCTTTAGTGGATGGTGGGCGTCACGTTTAACCGGTCGCTGTATTAGCAGTGCTAACAATGTCTTTGATGACCTAATTAAATGAACTGACAATTAATGAGGCGAATAGTCTCAGCATCTGTTAGGGCCATCAGTGCTGATCAGCCAGGCAGGAAGACCACTCACTCAGGAAATTAATAGGTTGTTTGCCAAGACTAAGTGAGCTGAACAACAGCGTTAGGATATTAGTCAGCTGTCTTCCCTCTCTGTCTTCTTCCATCATCCTCTTCCTCGTCTTCTTGCTCATTATTTATGTGTACAGGATGACCAGATCTCCTGCTTGCTGTTGACAGCTCATTGACCTTCTTTTGTCCTTTCATTTAACTAAAAATCTTTTCAGTAGATTTGTAGAGCTTTTCAACATTGACATTTAAAAATGAAAGGTCATGATTTATAAACCTTTATCTTAGTGATTGATGCATTATAAAAATGAATGTGAAGCAATTTATTTAATTATATGATACATATTAGAGTACATACGTTTCTCCAGGAGCTTGTTAGCATCTGCAGCTTTAAAAGGAATGTTCCTCTTTAATGAAAGAAATCATTACCAGATTTTACATTTGACTCCAAACCTGTGATTGGTGCACTCAAAACAGTTCACACAGCTGTCTGTATAGACGTAAAAAAATATATTTTTCCACTATTGGTTATATTGTGTATTCATCAATGTACATGCACAAGAATCCAGACTTCACAATTCATTTTCAAAACCTATTGTTCAGGTTCATGTTGCTGATAATTAAGATCATTAGTCTTAGTTCGGACAAATGTGTAAAATGAATATATGTATAAAAATGTAATATACAAAATAATAATAATAAACAAACAATTTATTTAAACAGTAGTTATAGTTTTAAAGCAGTGCAGCAGTAAAATGCTTTTTTTTAATTCTTAGGAATTCCAGCTTCAAGCTCAGTTGTCATATCATACTATCAGCAGCCTGTGAGATCGCCAATGTACAATATTATCATACTAATTTAATAATTTATTTTGTTTCCTTGCTGGGAAGTGAATCAATTCCAGCATAAGACCAAAAGCATCCTAATATTTTTAATAAGACTGAATTTGTATTTAACGATAACAATTTAATAGAAACATTGTAAGTTATTAATCATAAGGCTCCCATTTCCTCAGTTATTCAAAAAACAGCTACAGAAAATGAGCAAAGAGCATTTACATCACTGAATAACGTCATACTTTAAAAAACACTCCCGTTATTATAATCAGCGAACCTGTCTACATTGTATGATGAATAAATCTCTTACATAACATTCTTGCATTGCACATACATTTACACTTTGTTGTTTAAGATGAGAGATTTCACAAGTCAGAATTCAGTCAGCGCGCACTGAACAATAAAAAAAAAATCAACTTGTACGAACACTATGAGTGGAATCCCAGAACATGAACAGTTGGAGTCTGAATAATGAGAAGGCAGTTTTACTCACATGTGACCAGCATAAACACTTTTTGGTGCACTTTGAAATGTTGCCTTTGTTAAAGTGAACAATCTAAGGAGAGAATGCAACATTGTAAATATTTCCCTGGTTTGGAACAAAGCAAATATTCTAAAGGATTTAAGAAAATGCTTATTTATTTTATTTTTTAAGTTTGTACTATTTCAGCAAGTGTCTGAATGAATGAACAGATCATTGTTTGGGTTCCACTAGTCGAGTCAGTATGGTATACAAAAGGCTCTGAAAGATTTCCACAAAAGATGGCGGAAAACGTCTCCTGTCAGCTAAAACGACCCATTAAAGAAGTACAAGCAGGAGAAACGCATTTCCCAAATTGAATGTGCAATTTACAGTCGGCTCTAACGCTGTTGACCCCTCACACACTAATGTTTGCTTCCAGCCATGGGCCGTCCCTCCGGATGTTTTATCACTCCTATTGTCGAGCTATCTATTTAATTGAAAGAAGTTAATTGAATGAAAATGATCAACTAAGCTTGTATTAATATTGCTAATGGAACTTTCTTCTTGGCTGTGTTTGGAGAGGGATGTCACCGCTGGAGTTTTGGAGAGACCCATTAAGGCCTGCACTTAACCCGATGGGCTAATTAACCAATGCTTATTCAGTCCACTTAGACAGGAAGAGCCTTCGGACCCCCTGCCCCATAAACTCACTAGCAACAGAGTTTTGCACTTGCCGTTATTACGGACTCTCTGGCGTTAGCATGTCTCGGTCAGAGATTGATAGGCGTTCTCTAGAAATGGTTTGTTAGACCCTGTAATCGGAGAAGAAAAAGTGTAGATAAATGAATTTGGATGAAGTTTGTTGACATTATGGGTGAATTACCCAGTGTTTAAAGATAATCAAGACATAAAAAACATAAAAAATTACACACTGATTATTTGTGCTGGCTGAACAATGAAAGTTTGTCTGCACATTCTCCATCATATGAGCTAAACAATTATCTATTAAAGAAATGGGTTTACATGGGGCAAATTGATGACAAACACAATGTTTTTGATAAAATTTTTAGTAGCTTAATATTTGAATTTGCTTTTAAAATTTATATTAGTTTATTTCTATGAGTGAATGAACAGTGGGCTGAACATTAGTTTCTTTTTTAAAGGTGATTACCAACCTTGTGAAAATGCTGAAAGCCCGAGATATTCGAAGACCGTTCTGTCCATCGGGTCATTGGCTGTCTGATGAGGTCAACATCAGAGCAGACAAGGTAAAATTCATTTGCTGATCATATGAATAAATCCTACTAAACAGAGTTCAAAAAGTGTCAGCAATTTATTTTTTGATCGATAAATAGTAAAAATCCACTGAAAACTTCTTAAGTCATATTTGAATAATTGTAAAGCATTTGCATTTAAACGAATAAATACATTTTATGTAAGTATATGTTTTTTTTTTAAACATGGATATGCGTTTCTAAAAAAATAAGTTCAAATGTGTATATGTGTATAAGCACTAATAGCTTGTAGTCATCTAACTTTTTGTTTGTTTGTAGGTGACTCAGCTCTATGTGCCCTCAGCAAGACATGTGTGGAGAACCAGGAGAATGGGACGCATCGGACCGCTTCAGTCCACATTAGATGGTAAGACTTATCCATATATGGAGAACAACCTCAACTGTAGTGTAGTGGAAAACACACACATATACACATAAAAAAGAAGTAATAATGACAGCCAGTCAAGCAATTTCATTCCAAAGCAAGTCCCAATTCTCCCGAGGGTGTTGACGCTAACTAGTACCAGTGTTTCTGGTCTTTTCCATGCCACCCTGGAGCATATGTACATAAAAATTCAATCAGCCTAAGACTGGACACATCTGGCTGCCTGTTTATCTGGACCTTTTTCATTTCCCTAAATGCACTTGTAAGGTAGTGACGAATGGCTCGTGTATTGACCATGCTGTGCCATATTTCTCCACCAAGATGGCCCCTTGATGGCTGGTTTGTGGAGAGAGAGAGAGGACTGACTAATTGAGTAGAATCATTCCACCATGCAAGCAGCGTATTAGATGAATGACACTTCTCATCTGCTGCCATGGCAGTTTTTTTTCCTGTGGTCGAAACGTTTGTAGGACGGAGTTTTAATACAAAACAAACGTCCCCGTAATGGAAGGAGAGGACAGGTGGATGGGCAAATCGCTGCTGAGTTAATTAAAAGTGTGTGGCAGGAAAGACAGAGGGGGATTGAGTGATCTTTAATGGGATGCTCTGTAAATACTGCATTCAGCAAGGCTGCTAGTAGACCTCACTCAAGGTTGTGCAAGTGTACAGATGCAAAATGAACTAGGTCTTTTGCAGCGGACATCAAGTTTCTTATGTTTACCAAGGAGCCATTAATTTGATCAAAAATACAGGAAATAAATACGCTCTCTGTGTTAATGTATTTACAAATGTAATTTATTACTGTGATAGCAAAGCTGGGTTTTCTGCAGCCATTACTCCAGTCTTCAGTGTCACATGATCCTTTAGAAGTTACTCTTAATATGAAGATTTGCTGCTCAATAAACATTTTCTAGCATTGGCAATATTAAAAAGAGTTGTGCAAATTGTGCCAGGAGAATTCAGGAGAATTTGTATTTACTGTTACTTTTAATGCATCCTTATATCAATAGAAGTATTAATTTCTGTTTGAAAATCTTACAGCAAACTTTAAAACGGTGGTGTATAATTGTAATTTTCTTTAGTTAAGAGGACTAATATAATGGCATTTTAAGGTTGGGAGGAATTTGGGTTTAGTGCTAGTGTATTTGTCAGGATGATGATGAATAGAGAGCTTTACAGATTGACTGTTGCCAGGATAGATGAAGATGGAGGCAGATAAATCCTGTGCTTCTTGAGTCTGTGCTCTGAGCTTATGTCGGTGTTGTCTTTTGTTGTCCATGTAAATTCAAGAGCATATTGGTAAATTAATGGATAGATTTCTAAATGTGAAAAAACAGAGCATTGTTTTCATTATATCTGTAGCTGTTTATTTTATTTTTCCCATTTTCATTTTTTGTGCATTGCCATGCATAAATACAAGGACAAAAAGTGACAAAGATATCAGAAACAGGCTCGTGAAATGACGCTAGAGGATTTTATCTTACCTCACTTGCATTGGACAGTAGATCTTTGTTGAGGATATTTGGCTTAAGAGATATTGTAGTTTTGAAAAGAGATATAGGTTAAAAGACTACTTGAAGAATTAAGGTTTACAGAAATAGTTTTTGTGTTCCTCACAGTTGGACTGGAGCCTCCACCATTGTCAGTATCAGAGGAGAGACATTTGGCAATCCTCACCGAACTTCCGTTTGTTGTGCCCTTTGAAGAGAGAGTGAAGGTAAGACAGCCATCACTGGTATAGTGTGGAGTGTTTTGTCCACACCACTTAAAAAAATTCCAAATTCAGTCATCTGTGAATTCAAAATTGTAATTAGGTGATGACATTGTTTTGTGCTTTAGATATGAAATGCAAGGGAAAATCTAAATGGAATACATGCCTAGATTCTGAGGCATTAAATGATGTTAATCATCTTTGTTCATTCTGCTTCTAGATCTTTCAGAAGTTGATCTATGCTGATAAGCGTGAAGTGCAAGGAGACGGCCCTTTCTTGGATGGCATTAATATCACCATTCGACGGAACTACATCTATGAAGATGCTTACGACAAATTATCCCCCGAGAATGGTAAACAAGGCAAACCGCTCCCTCCTGAGATGTTGAAAACTCCTAATAAAAAGCATTTAGCGAAACGAATGTGGCTTTCTTAGACATTAACCTTGCTTAGGAATTAGATACAGTACTTCATAACAGCTGTCAACAAAAGCAGTTTAGATGATTCAGGACAAGCCTCGTGAGTGTAAGAACTCGCCTCAAGTCTCTTAGAAAGTCTCTTTAGTTGTATAGCGTCAGACTTTTATAGAAAAGGACACATTTCTGACATTTTATTGTATTTTTTTAAACCCTTTTGACAAATTTTGTAACATGCTAAATATATTTGTTAATCTCCATTTCAGAGCCTGATCTTAAGAAGAGGATCAGGGTTCATTTGCTCAATGCACATGGGCTAGATGAAGCTGGCATTGATGGAGGAGGAATATTCAGAGAGTTCTTGAATGAGCTGTTGAAGTCAGGCTTTAATCCTAACCAAGGCTTCTTCAAGACAACTAATGAAGGTCTTCTCTATCCCAGTCCCACTGCAGAGATGCTTGTGGGAGAATCCTTCACCCGGCATTACTACTTCCTTGGCAGGATACTGGGAAAGGTAAGACTAGAATAACATGATGTATTGCACTACATTGTAACATTTTTATCTCTTCACCAAGCACAGGTCATCACATAATCCATTTAATCTTCTGCTACAACTGGGCTCTGTTTATTTGAATTATTTTACTGCAAATTAATTATTTGATATCTCTAGCAGTGGCTTATCTTTGGGTTTTCTCCTTTTGGTTGTCTGATTTGTCTTTTACTCACATTCACTCTCAGACACAAACGGGGTCATTTAGATCAATGCTGAAGGTCAAAGGTCAGGTTCAATCAGTGGTCTCAGGCTGAGTAGCTTAGGTGCCATCATAAATCCTACCCATTTGATTTACGAGGTCACTGCAGTTTAAAGTCAAGTTTATTTGATCCAAATAATTTTTCCTTTATCTGGGTTCATTTTTGTTGGAAACCTCCATTAAAACGTTAGAAATGTTTGGCTGCGTGTAAATTACTCTACTTTGTCTAATTGTATCAGTTCTTAAAGTAGTTTTGTAACATTAATATGGCTTCAAATATTATAATTTGCAGTGTGCAAGTATTTTCAGAATCTATACATACAGTAGCATTATGTGGATAATAATAAGTGAAAAATGTTGTGCAATAACTCCATTTTGATAAGGCTTCTGATTATCCTAATTTTGCCCTGTGTTTTCTTCTTTCTACACCTTGAGCTACAATTTATTGTCACTATTGTTTTGGCTTTCTCTTGCGTGTGTCCGCTAGCTGGTATTTATTACCGCTAATGTTTTTAAAGTTTCATTAATGCATATGCCCAGGATTGTTTATCGCAAAGCACATTGACTGGGGGAAGGGTAGATGAATTACCTCATGCCAAGAAGCTCGCTGCTCAATTAGGCTACTCCATTAGCCCATGATTCCACTTCTCTGTTTGTGTAGCCATCGCATTTGGCCGTGGACGCTAAATCAGTTAGCACCATAAATAACAGCTCCGTGCCACTGGTAATAGAGTTTTGATCTGTTTTACAGTCACGGGCATCAACACCACTTGTGAAGAGGCAATTCAGGCCACTTATTAGAGAGCTATAATGAACACACACACACATGCACACCTTGTAAGATTGAAGGGACATAACTGAGCTCTTGCCTTGAGGAATGACTGGCCCGGGCCCTTTACTTTCCTGATCTTATTCCATTCAATTGCCCCCGCTCCGTAGTAATGGGCAAAGCAATTAAGGTGACGAGATTAATTTGAATTTGACTTTCAATTAACCCTTCTTCTCTCTCCATAAATATGTGAAGGAGTGGCAGACTGTGAGTGGGATATTGATATTTGTTTAGTGCTTTTATAAAGACGACCTGTATAGATGACAATTGCGTCACTGTTGCTGTTTGGCTGGGCCCACCATAGACACGCACACAAAAGCACAGAAAACTGTTGATCTTACTTTCTCTGATGTATCGCACTTTTTTTTTTGTGCAAATTGTGCTGATTTGTCACCAAGGTAATGTTGTATAGCTGGCTTTGGTTGAAGATTTTATTTTAACCTGTCAGGAGTGTTTTATATATTGTATACCATCGTTTTCTAGCAAGAGTGTTTGTACAATTATTCTTAAAAACATTTAAGAAAATGTTTTAATGTGAAAGATTGTAATGTGAAACTGTAAATATTTCTTGTCAAACTTGTCTTTTTTGGCTGTGGGGATTGTGAAGAAAATACAGATTTAATACAGTTTAGATTTGGGAAATCTATACTTTTTGCTCATTGAATAGAGTTTAGGCATCATTGAAAATGCTGATTTTTATGTGCAGCTGCTAAACAGTGCTCTACACAGAATTGGATCCCAAGCCATATTTGCAGTTTTAAATATTTTGGCTAATTTGATTTTGCTTTAAGAAGTGTAGTACTCTCAGCTCTATTTAACATACAACTCTAGTTTTCCATTTAGTTTTTTATACGTTTTTGCTCTTTTGTTTTATTATTAGTTTTTCATTATTTTATCATGATTGCTTTTATGATGTTTATAATGCCCTTTTGTCTTACTATTTATATTTTTAATCTACAGTCTAAGATGTTTATCAGTTAGTGAACAAATAAAATCTTGAATTTTAACACGAGTAGTTGCTATTACATATTAGATCGTGATGTAGAAGAAACCATGCTTTGACAACATTCAAAGGAATGCTTGGGAGAAAAAAAGATGTATATTAAAGTATCGAGACCTGCTTACAGCCATTCAAGCTTTGAAGCAAGTTGTAAAGAATTACCCCCTGTTGAATTATTTTCACAAGAATACTTCTGCAGTCAGCTCATATCCTCAAATACAAACTGAGTCACACACAGACAAATACCACGTGTTCTGCAGTTCAACAAGCAGTGCTTAACTGTCCCTCTTCAAAGGGCAACAGAGAGGAAAGAGAAGGTCACAACTCGTGATTAATGGCAAGTGTGTTAAATTTTTTATTGATTCTTAATGCTGTAAATTTACAAATTTATTTGGCAGAAACAGAAGGCAGCTGCTAAGTTGTTGGCGTTTACTCTCCTGATGGTGCCACAATTTGCATTAATTGCGTTGCCACTGCACTCACTTATATTAAAAGGCCCGGCCATTCATTAATCCTTTTTATCCCAAGTCATTTTGGCACAATTTCTGGCAATAAACACTCATAAATAACTTGAAGGTTTGAAAAATAGTCTGCGTCGTTCCTCTATATCCTTATTGCGTCTTTTTTTCTTGGGAGCGACATTATTGATAGGTTTCAGGAGGGCGCAGCACATATGTTCCCACAACAGGGCTTGTGGGAAGAATGTTGCTAAGTGGATTATTTTGCATAAAAAATGTCCTGTATTTGATGTCACACAATTAACCTGTGTTTAGAAAATGCTCTGATCTACAGCCTCTGTGTATGTTTTAGATGCATGCATTATGGAGATTTGGGAAATTTATAATCCATTTAGCTTATGTGGTCAAGGGATTTTAGTGAAATCATTTATTCAAGGCCTGTATATTTTAATGTCCTCAGATATGGTCTTTTTAGGACTATTGCGGTACTTTAGCTTTTATGACTCACCATCCTTGAGCTTCTTAATGGAACAACAGTTAAAGAATACAGTTAATGTTTTTTCAAGCTTGAGCTTCTTCATTTGAAAGTGCCCGAATTTGAGACAGATTAGCCCACAGGATGAAGAAATTATTTTGTCAGTTACATAGCTCATATTGGAGGTTGTCTTTAGTTAAATATCTCTCTCTCTCTCTTCTGTTCCCCAGGCACTGTATGAAAACATGCTAGTGGAATTGCCATTTGCAAGTTTCTTCCTGTCCAAGCTCTTGGGTAGAAGTGCAGATGTGGACATCCACCATCTGGCCTCTCTAGACCCAGAGATGTACCGAAACCTGCTTTTCCTCAAGAGCTACGAAGGTGATGTCGAAGACCTCGGCCTTAACTTCACCGTGGTTAACAATGATCTTGGGGAGGCCCAGGTGAACAGCACTTTTGCTTGTCTTTTCTGTCTCCTCTCTCCTTCTCTTGTTCTCTGGCATTGTTAATGATTGATCTAACTGTTGTTAGTCTTAGCTGATGGAGATAAAGCACATCTCTGTCTAGATCTCTCTGAAAGAACTTCTCTGTTGACCAGCTCAAACATACCTGCTGGGAGAAAATGGTGTCTAGCATAGTATTAGAGCTAATCATCCCACATGATATGTAGCATTGCCACTCCTTAACACCAAAAAAGTAATAAACATATCAAACTATCATATGAAGGGAAATTCCACATTTGTTTCAAGTTTGTGAGATTTTTGTTCTTTTAACAAATGGTTTACATTTAGAAAATGTTGATTTGTCAAACTTAGTAACAAATATTAAATAATAAAATGATACAGACGAAATGTAAAGATAAAAAAAGGAACTTTACCCAGGAACTATCGACTTTGGGCTGGTACTCGGTGTGTTTCCACTGCAGGAACCAGGAACTTAAAGTTCAGGGTAAAAAAACATGCCTCTCAGAAAGTCCCTGCTGGCGAGGTGGTACTTTATTGACAGTTCAAGAACTTTCGGGGGCGGGACGTTGGCGCTAAACATGCTGATTGGTTGAGTTCACGCAGCACTGTGATTTCAACCACCATTTATTCGGATCATTTTCAAAATATTACTGTTATTGTGTCATGAAATGTGTGTCAATTAAATGTTTTTCAGGTGAGAATGTAGTTGTTTAAAACTCAAATCTGTGGTTTATTTATAAAGACAGCGCCTATTTAAAAATGTGCTTCGCCGATTTCGGAGACGGTGAGCTCTACACGATCAGCGGGAGCTCAGTCCTCATGTATCCGCCGAGAGCAGTCTTACCTCGTCTAGTCCTTTTGATATGTGCCGCTGTTGGCTCTGATGTCTCTTTAGTGGTTAAACATAAAATATAATACGTTTTGGGTAAATCTAGCAGGTAATCTTTGGTCTGTATTAAATGTTAAAATGAAAATAAAAAGAGGCAATTGATGTAATATTTCGTTTCATTGTAATGGCTGTATATATACATTTCCCTGAACTTATTATGTTTAAATGAAAATGAAAGGAGGCAGTGGTATTTGATATCCTATTTCGTTTTTATTGTAAATATACAGTGAGGAAAAAAGCAGTAGCCAAGGCGAGCTGACTGATGTTATCAAGTACACTGCTGTTTGCAGAATTACCAGATTTGTGTCTTTATAAACAGACATCACACTTTAGAAACAGACGTCACACTCTTGAGTCGAATGCGCAAAGTTCGAACTACCAAGGATGCAAGTCCAAAATTTTCATACTTTGTATTGAGAAACGCGAGACTAGTTTGCCTAATTTTCACAGTACTTTAGACTGCTGTGGAAAGACAGAAAGCAACAGGTCTGGGGGGAAAATAGTTTCTGGGGAAAAAGTTCCTGGTCCAATTGTTCCAGGTAATTTCAGTGGAAACGCTTTATTTGTGGTTTGGGATGCAGTTACACATGGCCCTCTCACAATATATATATATACGCAATCATGCTGCAAGTATCAGAAGTTCTGCTCTCCGATGTGGTTAGCACTACATGCGTACTGCGCCCAAGTCCAACTAAACCGTGCTCTGGTCCACCTCTTCCAACTGAGCCAGGGCGGCTAAACGAATTTTGGCTAAGCATCAACATACACAAACCACTGTCCACTGTTATTTTTAACAGAAAAGATGCAACGAGACTAGACAGTGACCAGTGTTGATTATGTAACTGTCTCTCATATGTAGTATAGTTATATAGTATACTTTAAATATACATATATACATTAGTATACATATATAGTATATTTTAAAGGCTTGCGCACTCAGTTGTTTGCCAAATGAAGCTTTGTGCTCATGAATCCTACCTCTCTCATGCGGCACAAATGTGTCTGAAAGCTAAACTATAATTTCTTATGTAATTACAGGCTTTGTACTTTGATAAAGGAATTTTTTTAAAGAATACTGTCTTTTCAAAATAAATGAAAATGAGGCAGAATGAGGTTAAAAAGTCAGCGAATCTCGCTCAATGTTATTTTTTTCCGCTGCATACCTGTGTTTACAGTGGAAGTTCGAGACGGCTTAGCCGGCGCATAACGCACTTCATAACCAAACGCTATGTGATTGGCTTGAGGGTAACCGATGATTTTAAACTTCAGACAAGTGCCCCCCGCGAGAAAGAAAACACTTGTCAGTTATGCCCTTCCAGACTGTCTACCAAGCAAAGCGAAGTAGCAGAGTTTGGTATTACCAGGCTAGGTAGATTTAGCCTAAGTAGTCATTTAAATAATAGTTGTTATTGATAAACTTGTATTTCCATAAAAAAAAAGAAACATTTGTTTGATGACTTTTTCTTATAATAGCTGGGGTAACTGAGTAAAAGTAAACCTTTATTTACTTTCCTCTTCATTAGCGAGGTAAAGGGTGTCCATGTGCACTAATTTCCTCGGTTGCCTTCAGCACTTTCCTCTGCAGCTGTACTGTTCCACTTTCAACAAGGAATTAAATCATCACTGAACCCAGGGTGATGGTGCATGTCACACTTCCATCTATTTGTGCCTTTTTCCAGGTGGTCGAGCTCAAACCAGGGGGAAAGGACATCCCGGTAACCACAGCCAACAGTATAGCCTACATCCATTTAGTGGCCGATTACCGTCTGAACAAACAGATCCGAGCACACTGCCTGGCCTTTCGACAGGGTCTGGCTAACGTGGTCAACCTGGAGTGGCTGCGCATGTTTGATCAGCAGGAAATTCAGGTAGCAGCACAAACACATACTTTACACTGAAAATGTGAGGAAAAGGGACATCTGTCTAGACGCACACAATCAGTCAGAAAAGTGTCAGAAAAGATTATTAATAACAAGATTAGCAGATATTATAATTTTCTTTACTTCTACTTTAAATGCTCCTATTTGTGGTCATTAATTAAATGTAAACAGCTTAGTCCTTCTGTATTTACAGGTACTGATCTCTGGTGCACATGTGCCCATCTGTCTGGAAGACCTGAAGAGATTTACCAACTACTCAGGTACTGCAAGAACACCCATCACACTTTTATTAGTCACTTCATTTTTTATTTTAGATTTAGCTTGATTTAAGAGCCTTTGTCTTTTTTTCTTACAGAGAAATCAGGTAGCTATTTTGTTTTGTATTCTGTATTTGCTAGCAAGGGAGATCAAAAGCACACACAGGTTAAATGTGAATTTATAGTTTATTCATTAATGAGTAATAAAGCTTAGGTAGTGGGTTTGTTGTTATTTGATATATATTGTTTGTATTTGGTACCGCCCATAAAGACTGGATTACACTAAACAGCTTTTACCCAAATTTGAGTTTGATTTGCAGTATCATGGAGGATTTGCTGTTAGTTGCCAGAAGCTCATGTCAGTCTGTAGATTCTGAGCACTTGACAGATTTAACATAATATGTATGATACATGCATTTCATGTGTATAATGTGCACAGAAAAGATTTTTTTTTTTATTATTCTTTTTTTTTTTTTTACATTTAGTCATTTTGCAGATGCTTTTATCCAAAGCGACTTGGATATAATTGGTTAATTTGGAAGTTTTCATAATACCAAGTTTCAGGCATTTGTTCATATAAGTACAAGCTAGAAAGGGAAGGAATAAGTAAAGAGAAAGACAGGGATTCAGCGTTCCGGATAGGGGTGGGAAGATCATTCCAACAGCCAGTTTTGGTGAACGAGAATGTTCTGGAAAGTGATTTTGAGCCTCTCTGTGATGGTAGCACCAGGCGTCGCTCACTAGCAGATCTCAGAGTTCTGGAGAGGATGTAGATTCATAGAAGTGAGTGGATATAGGCGTGTGCTGAGCCTGAGGCTGTTCTATACGCAAACATCAATGTCTTGAACTTGATGTGAACTGCATCCGGAAGCCAGTGCAAGGAGATAAAGAGAAGTGTAACATGGGCTCTTTTGTATGGAAGCATATGGGTAGCATTATTCAATTTGGGATGTAATATGCAAAATGACAATGCAATATGTAAAATGGCAATGCATTTCTGTATTTACATTTACATTTTCCAATACATTTGTGCAACGTTTGGTGAAAAATGAAAATGAAAATTAAATTACATAATTTTCATTTGCCATTTACTACACCAGTTTTAAAATGTAAAATTAATATTAATTTTAACGCTTTATAAGTTACAAAATGAAAATGAAAATGTATTACAGAAATGATTAGATATGTCTAACATGTTAAAGCAAAAACTGTGGCAAAATGATCATTTAAATGCTATTTTTCTTAATTGCATTAACACTCACAGTCAAGACACTTACGATTGCATTTTCATTCGGTGTCCCGCAATGAATGTAGCAAAACTCAATGTGCACATTGAAAATGCATTCCGAGCCGATCACGTGTCCCCGCCCTCGCGCCACGTCAATCATTGTGTGAACAAGGCGGGGCTTACAGACGGTCAGAGACTCAAGTCTCAGGAAGAGGATTCAATCAAGTGAGACAACATGGACAAGACAGTTGGTCCGTGTATGTTTTGATCATTTCGGTTTATGGCTTCAATATTTCATTCGGACTTGTGGGTGGAGCGGAAACGCTGCTTTCATCTGATTGGTCGAATCGGATTTCTGTAATACATTTTCATTTTCATTTTGCAACTTATAAAGCGTTAAAATTAATATTCATTTTACATATTAAAACTGGTGTAGTAAATGGCAAATGAAAATTATGTAATTTAATTTTCATTTTCATTTTGCACCAAACGTTGCACAAATGTATTGGAAAATGTAAATGTAAATACAGAAATGCATTGCCATTTTACATATTGCATTGTCATTTTGCATATTACATCCCAAATTGAATAATGCTACCCATATGCTTCCATACTTTTGGCTGCACTTTCCATGTTTGATATTTTGCACAAATTTTAGAACACATTGTTTAAATTTTTCATGCACCTTCTAGCAGCGAGGGGTATGTTTCTGCATGAGTTTGTTGTCTTTAGAATGACTTAACAATTTTGTCCTGTGTGATCCTCAGTCATGTATGATGTCTAGTCTTTTCAAAGGTGGTTTCAAGTTGTTCCGATTTTAAAAGTTGTGTAGTGTAATCCAGCCTCAAGTGTCAACTTTTCTTCTACTTAAACATGATTTTATAAAAAAGGTTTCAAATTTTAGATCCATGTTTTGAAGTAAAGCACATAGCAGACATGCAGTATTATCTGATAATTCATAAGGGTTAGACTTCGAGTTCCTGCATTATATTCTTAACCTCTCTGTTTTTCTCAACTGTTGCTGCATTACTCAGGTGGTTATTCAGCAAACCATCCAGTGATCACAATTTTCTGGGATGTGGTGGAGAGTTTCAGCGATGAGGAGAAACGCAAGCTGCTCAAGTTTGTTACAAGCTGCTCACGACCTCCGCTCTTAGGCTTCAAGGTCAGTGAAGGCCAAAACCCTCAGAAAATAGGAATTGAATGAATTCACTTTTAATCTGTAGAAGACATCTGACACTCTGTTCTGTTGTGTCTGAACTCTTTAAATACAAGTTAATGATTCCTCTGAGATTGTATGGTGCCTTAAATGGGTTCACTGGAAAAGTGAAATATACAGACATGACCCAACTCAGCTGCATCGATATGACTTGCACCACTGTTATCGCAAATGGAGTTCAGCTAAAGTTCACAACAGCTCACACCTGCTGATGACTTTGTCCCATTTTCTCCATTTTTATTCAATAAAGTTATCAGGATCCCCACCGCAAAGAATTCTACTCGCTCTAAGGTGTGCTGTCTTAACGGAGAAATAATGAAGTGAACAGAATATGTTTTGTCATTAATTTACACAAGGGTGTATGAGCAAACAGGCTCATTGTAACAAATCATTTTCACATTATAACAGCTATCAGGATAGGCCTTATCTGGGCCTCTATTTGTGCTAAAGAGGTTGTGCCCCTTAGCATTGTAATGCTATCTGAGGCTTTGCCAAGTGCCACTGGGTGTGTAAAATCCATCTGACTGATAAAAACGTATAAATGCCCTGTTGAACTTGCAGTGGCTTCTCACTTAATGTTGACTGGATCTAGCGGGTAATCAAAGGCCAGAAAATATTGGTGTAAGAGAATAGCATTTGACAGCTTACGAATTATTCTACCAACTTCATCTACCAACAGTTTTCTTATTTAACAAGATTATTATTGTCTCCGTCTCTAGGAAAGTCTTTTTCTTGTGTGTCACAGTGTGAAGTCTTATTACACTCAGCAAAATCCGGAGAACAGAAACATCATTAAATGTGTTTTTATGCCTTGCTTAGACTAACCAAGGACAGTAATTGGCATTTCATTGACTTTATTACAGATTTTAATAGCTGTCATCAGTTTAAAGCAGATTACTTTAGCCTGTGTGAATTTGGGTGGGGGAAAAATCATAGCTTCCGAGCAATTCCACAGATATGTGTTACTGCCAAAATTAAAGTGGGGCTGTTTAATGAATTTGACTTTGGTGCAGACGCTCTGAGGAAAGGAGGAGTAAGAGGAAAAAGACGAAGAGAGACAGATCAAGGGGAGATGGCCTCCCACCTCGTCTGCCTCTTTAGCCAGCTCAGCCTTAATTAGGTGCCGTTAAACACCCCAGAATTCATTAGGGGAGAAATAGCCCTGTCACGGAGAGCTATTTAAAAAAGATGATGGATACCCTTTTCTCAAAATGATGGCTCCCACCGTGACACTTTCTCGATAAGCAACGATACTTTAATACCTTAATTGTTAGAAAAATTGGCCGGTTAAAGCAGGTTTAATCAGGTTCATTTTGGGGTTGAGCCTTGCAGCCACGTGGAGAATTTTTTCATTAGTCTCATCTTGTTGTTCTTCCAGTAACCTTTCACAGATCTGAAAAGTTCTTCTTAAGTATAGATTTTGCATCGATGTGATATCAGGCTGTAGTTTGTTGCATTTATCTGCACAGATGCTGCCCAATTAAAATGTGCAAATGGATTTGAAACTTTGGCTTTCAGTGTATAGCTGTACGGTGTGGCACATCAAAATGATCGCAATCAATGTAGACACAATGTTACACTGTGTGATCCTTTACTGTTTTTTAAGAAACACAGTGTGGGTGAAAAGAACGAAGCATTAAAAATTGGTAATAAAGTCTATATTTCTAATACAAATTTATTGAAACAAACTGTATATATGCTTCATTACATAGGAAAATGAAAGCACCGGTAGCGTCAGCCAGTGATGCTACAAGTTCTATAGCCATTAAGTATAGCCTAGTTACTTTTCACCCACCCTGTAGTTTACTCAAAATGAAGACTTGCTGAAAATGTACTTGCCCTTAGGTCATCCAGAAAACTGAATTTGTTTCTTTGTCAGAACAGATTTGGAGAAATTTAGCATTACATCACCAATGGATCTTCTGCAGTGCCACCAGAAAGAGAGTTCAAACAGCTGATAAAAACATCAGAATAATCCACTCGACTCCAGTCCGTCAGTTAAAGTCTTGTGAAGTGAAAAGCTTAGTGTTTGTAATAAACAAATCCATCAAGATCTTTTAACTGAAAATTTAAATCTGAATCAGGAGTGAAATCTTCACGGATCAAACAGTGTTTATTATCAAAATCAGTCCACCAATAGGTCAGTGGATTTCGATGTGAAAGGTGATGGACTTTTTTTCTGGAGGAAACGTTGTTATTATTATGGATAATGGGCTTTTGGACTTTTTTTACTGATGGATTTGTTCTTTAAAAAACTGGAGTTGTGTGAATTGCATGTGGATTATTTAGTATCAGCTGTTTGAGCTTTCATTCTAACAGAAACATTTCACTGCAGATGATCTGTTGGTGATACAGTGCTACATTTCTCCAAATCTGTTCATATGAATAAACTCAACTTCATCTTGGATGGCCTGATGGTGAGGACATTTTTAAGCAAATGCTCATTTTTAGGTCAACTATACAAGTACACAAAGCTTGCTTCATTTCTAGGCGGTCATAACTGAAATGAATCATAACTTGCAGTGAGTCAGATGTTGATTCAGTAACCGCCCTGAGTGATTCAATGAGTGTGAAAAGATGAAGGTGAAAGACGTGTCAGACTGATTTAACCCAGTAACGTCTGAGTGTTTTTGACCAATTCATTAAAAGAACTGGATCAGAAAAGTGAATTGTGCCTTTTTTTTTTTTAATCTTCACATTTTATCAAGATCTCACTTGCAATTTGACTAAAATATGATTTAGTTTGTCACTGGAAAAAGTGTTAGTTGAGTATTGTTTTATGTTGTCATTGATGTTCATGAGACTTTCTCCTTGTCTCTAGGAGCTGTACCCAGCCTTTTGCATCCATAATGGAGGCACAGACCTGGAGCGTCTCCCTACTGCTAGCACTTGCATGAACCTTCTCAAGCTGCCAGAGTTCTGTGACCAACAGCAGATGAGGAACAAGTTGCTCTATGCTATCGAATCCTCTGCTGGCTTTGAGCTCAGCTGAGGAATATGTCAACTCCTAGATGGCCTTGAAACCCTGACAAGAGTATTTGGCTTTTGACCTGGTGACCAGATAGGAAATGATCAGAATGGACAGACTGTGTGGATCTACGTTGATCTGGAGAAGTTGCTGGGAAACAGACAGGTTGAAATATATGCTCCGTTTTATTTTTACTTCAAAGAAAGTAATCTTGTATATAATGCATTTATAAATTCAAAGCAACATCCAAGAAGGCATCCATCGATCAAAAGCACTAACATTGAACAGGGACATCTGAATGTTGGAAATACAGAGGTAATAAAAATGGCAACGCAAAAATTTAACTTGCAGATTTTCCTTGGTTTTGCGTTTCTAACACCAGAATAGATGTTTTTAGACAAAGTCGTTTTTACGATTTCAACTGCTCTTTGTTGCCGTAGTGCAGCACAATTTGATTGTCTACCAATAAAATGCATGCATTTGCCTTGCTAACCCAAGAACAAGCCAAACAAGTTTCTCAAATATATCAGCATGACTGAAATGTCTCCAGTAAGGTATAAAAAACAGCTGGCTTGGTTTTAGGTCACACCGCTTCAGCTATACGAATACGCATGCCTAGATACAGGGCTTGCTAATGGTGTAGCACTCACTGAAAACTGAGCTATTCATTTTCCAGGCTAAAAAAATATTTGATGTCTAATATGCCACCAACAAAAGAGTTGCGTGAGGTTAACAGGGGTGGTAGCACAGAAAATAGTGTATAGTCGTCTTGTTTTAATCATGTCAATTAAGATGACTTGAATTGGCTGATTCCGAGACATTCACCTAATAGAAAAAAAATTGTAATGATGTATTCCATGCATTGGGCCTTGGCATTATAGCAATGGATATGATCCTAACATTTGTGCAATAAAATAAAAACAGACTTTGCGGACATCCAAGTGGTTCAAGGGGAGGTTTTTAAGTCAAATTGATGAGTGAAGGAAAAGTGTCAAAGCCAAGGATTGTGTACTGGACACTACTCCAACATCTGCTGTAGCACAGAACAATTTAGTAAACTGAAGAGGATTGAAGTATTTCCTGTCAACATCCTCTGGTTGCCTTTTTTGCTGCTACTTGACTGGGTTCAGCATGTCGGTTGCTTGGCAAAGAGCTGATGGTGATGGACATGTGAATATGTATATGTCTACATCTTTTAACGTTCACGTTCAGCATTTGTACAAGACTTTTCATTTCTCTCTCTTCACCTTGTCAGTAATAGCCCGTCTCCCAACATCAGTTAAATGGGAATAGATGACTTCACACAGGTGCTGAATATCTGATTGTTTACGAACACTGATGTGTAGAGTTTGTCTTGATGTTGCTTATTAGAAAGGACAAGCAAAGTTTGTCTAAAGATGTGTGTCTACCGACTTTTATGTGTATGTGCCTGAATGATTTTTTTTTGGAAGACAAAGACAGGTGTTCAATCTATGTATCGGAGTGTATTGCAATGATTAAATATGTTTTGAGTTTTTATTTGCACTGGAGATATTAGCATCTTTTGTTGAAATGGAATGTATTTAAGAAACAACTGTGGGATGACAATTTCATTTTGAGTTTTATGGCCTTTGACATATAATTAAAGAAACATCCAGTGATGGAACAAGAAAGGAGGCAAGTCCAGACCGCAAATGCATTATCTGTACGACATAAATTAAGGGTGTGTGCGTTTGACATAAATCTAATAGGGTCCTGCTATGAGAGCAAGAGATGGCCGGAGAGCAGGGGGAACTTTTTATTCCTCCTTGGATCATCTCCATATATTCTGGCAGCCTCCGCCTCTGGACTCTTCTCTCTCTGACCGAATCTCCAGCGTTTTAGCAGCAATCTCAGACGGGGGTAATTGGGTCTTAAAAAACCAACTTGTCCTATAGCTATGAAGGATTGCTCTTAATTATGGGGAGATTTATTTGGGCCTATTACCTTATAATGGATTATAGCTCGCAAACTTAATGCCTCTGGTCATCAATCACATCCACGTGCAAAGATATACCAAAGGTATTTTATATAGCTTTTAGAAATGTTATTATTGCACTTAGGGTCAAGTCGTTTCACACCAGAATATGAAAGCTTAGAGATTTCATTTCAGAGAATTCATTAGGAACAATTAATGGGTTTTATAAAACCCTTTACGTTTAACAGGGTCTGACTGCTTTTTTTTTTAAAAGGGAGGTAAAGGATTTCTAATGTAGACTGGCTTGAGTTGTGTTAAAGACGTCGTGTTTTGTAAAACAAGTATTAAATATATGAGTTCATTTAAATATATAATTTCTCTGTCATTGTACAGAAACTCCCACTTCAGTAGCACTTCCAAACATTTTTGTGTTTTATTCCTATCCATATTCGGAAGGTTTTTACAGATGGGTTTGCTCGTATATAATTATACAACATTTTATTAATTAAAAATGATAAAAAGGGATATCCTGAATCCCCTCTGTTAAAACCTTTGACTCTAATATGTCTTAATGTACTTGGTTACCTTTTTTTTTTTTTTTTTTTACCCTTGGTCACCTGGGGTCTTTTTTTGTTGTTGTTTGTGGACACAAAATCTGATTTTCCATAGATAGATAGATAGAATTGACGATAACATGATTACAGTTATCTTAATTTCTAATGTATCAAAAAATCAACAGACGCATATAAACATGGACTGAGAAATTGGTTTAATACATCACTAGAAGACCAAGGGTGCCTCCCTGTGGAGGTTTTGTAGCACGACTAGAAATACATTTTGTATCAGTTTTAATATGCAGTATTCATAAACCAAGACCTCAGTTATTACAGGATAAGAGTCTAATTGAGTTATTGATGTTGGAAAATACACATATTGGTATTATTATTGGCTAATAGTTCACTATAATAGCGTGGTTGAATGGATACGTGAATGCATGATCAAAAGAAAGAAATGTTCACCATCTGCTGGCCAATACTTAGAAATGCAGCACATTTCCTTGATAATAGTACACAATACAGCTTTAAAGCTGTAGCTGGAAAACCTAAAAATATATATGTCTACATCTTTTAATGTTCATGCTGTATTTGTACAAGATTTTTAATCTCTGTCTTCACCTTGTCAGTAATAACATGATATGAGCCATTTGACATTTAATGTGCTTCCTGACAAAATGTCTGAATCAAATTCCAGAACAAACTTTTTGGAACATTCTTTCACACACACAAATAATTAAATAAATAAACACAGGGTCACTCATGAATAATCATCCTTGTTCCTTTTCTTCAACCTTCAGTCCAGACCTTCACAGGTGGCGACAGGAAAGGTAAAGGCAACAAGAATTCAACGCCTGCATCACAACCTTTCTACTAAGATGCAATCATTTGGTTGAATTCTGAAGGAAACATAAACAATACATGCTTCCTCTTCACTCTGCTGACAAACGACTGCAAACTGTCACACAACTCCGACCTCTTCATTAAGTTTGCGGATGACACGACTGTTGTGGGTATCATTGGCAACAGAGATGAGACAAACTACAGGAGCGAGGTGAGCCGCCTGGCCAGGTGGTGCAGTGACAACAATCTCTCTCTAAACGTGGAGAAGACGAATGACTTCAGGAGAGCACACACTCAGCATGTTCCTCTGACCATCAGCGGTGCGGTTCCTGGGTGTGCACATCACAGAGGACCTCTCCTGGACTGACAACACCGCAGCACTGGCCAAGAAATCACAAGAGCGTCTCTACTTCCTCCGCAAACTGAGAAGAGCCAGAGCCCCACGCCCCATCATGTGCACCTTCTACAGAGGCACCATCGAGAGTATCCTGACGAGCTGCATCACTGTGTGGTATGGCACCTGGAATGTGTCTTGCCGGAAGACTCTTAAACAGAGAGAGAGCTGCCCTGCGTCCCAATGTGCATACTATCCATCCTAAATAGTATGTGAGATTAAAATAAGTGTGTCCCAAAGCATAATATGTTGAAAAGACTATGCCAGAAGTCCCTCAGGTGGTCTACTATTTAGATTTTTGAAGTGTGGATCTATGCACACTCTAATGGCTAATATAATAACCAAATTGCCAAATTTACCCAGATTTACAAAGCCTTATCGCCGAATGTCTACAGCCCCATTGACTCCCTCTGCCAATGCACTGATGAAATGAACAGTTGGATGTGCCAGAATTTTCTTCAGTTAAACAAGAAAAAAAAAAAAAAAAACTGAAGTACCTGCATTTGGAAACGAAGATGAAGTTCTCAAGGTGAATGCATACCTCAACTAGGGGTCCAATAACTAAAAATCAAGTCTTGGTGTGATTCTGGAGACGGACCTCAGTTTCAGTAGTCATGTCAAAGCAGTAACTAAATCAGCATACTATCATTTAAAAAACATTGCAAGAATAAGATTTTTTATTTCCAGTCAAGACTTGGAGAAACTTGTTCATGTCTTTATCACCAGCAGGGTGGACTATTGTAATGGTCTCCTGACCGGCATTCACAAGAAGACCATTAGACAACTGCAGCTCATTCAGAACGCTGCTGCCAGGATTCTGACTAGAACCAGTCCTCAGGTCCTTAACTGGCTTCCAGTTACATTAAGGATTGATTTTAAAGTACATTTACATGTTCTAAATCACTCAATGGCCTAGGACCTAAATACATATGTTCACTGAATATTAACCTAACAGACCACTTAGATCATTAGAATCGAGTCAGAAATACCAAGGGTTCACTCAAAACAAGGAAAGTCCGCTTTCAGTTACATGCCACAGTTGGAATCAGCTTCCAGAACAGATCAGAACTGCTAAAACATTAGCCACATTTAAATGCAGACTCAAAACTCATCTGTTTAGCTTGTGCATTTATTGAATGAGCACTGTGCAATGTCCAAACTCATTGCACTATTTTTATGTATAATCATTTTCTAATCTTAACTATTTTAAATTAATTTTAAACCTTTTAAATCAATTTTATATCATTTTCAACGTTTTTTAATTCCATATTTTGTTGTTTTGATTTTCTTCTTATTTTTCTTTTCTTTTCTTTTCTTTTCTTTTCTTTTCTTTTCTTTTCTATAAAGCACTTTGAATTACCACCGTGTATGAAATGTGCTATATAGATAAACTTGCCTTACCTACCTAATATTACCCACAATGCGCTTTGATAAAGTCTTTGTCAACTACAAACCTTTCTTTTACTGTCTATGCTACAAACATCAATAATAATTAAAAAAACGTTAAAAACTACAAACATGGTGGATGTGCGCAACTGACGGATACACATACTTTAGATAAAGGGATTTGAGTTACTAATCAACCTGGTAAAAAAAATTTTTTTTTTTTATAGGATATTTCATCTACAACAACAATGTGAACTTTTATGAACTTTTATAAACACCCGTTTGGCCATTAATTTTTCAATCTGCTATGCAAAAAAATATGAGCAGAGTTCACCGTGTAAATACCCACGGCTGGCAGATCAAAGTTCCCTACTACTCCATTTCTCTCGGTGCGAAGTTAAATCAAATTAAATGTGGAGGATGATGAGAAGATGATTGACAGTTTACAGTGACAGGGTGCGTGTAATTATGCGACAGAGCGGTCCGTTTAAGACGCAGTTGTATGACCTTATATCCCAAAGCTTGCCTACTCTTCTATACACTCAAAAGTGTGTACCTTTATTTTTACCAAAAGAGTACATACTTTAAGGGCGTAGAACTAGTAGGCACATCATTGGGACGCAGGTTTGTGACACACACCCAGAGAGAGCAGTCACACACAGATCACACACACTATCTATAATATAGAATATATATACATCTGTGATCACACATCCCGACCTCACCCTTTCCTCCACCTGCACTTTCACGTTCTACTTCATAGGACCTCAAGAGTATGACCTTCACTAACCTCAGCTTGTGTCATCTGATTATATGTAGCTTGATAGATATTAGTTTCCAAAAAAAAAAAAAAGGTTTATTTTCTTTAATGGATTATGTAATGTAGTATGTTCGTTCTATAGCTTAATGGACAGATCTGCTGAATCATATATAAAATGAACCCGTTTCCCTCAAGAAGTCTTTTGACATTTTCTCATGTTACAAACCCATCAGCTGACACATCGCACTTACTGAGCAACCTCCTTCAGCTGTTTGGGTAACAGGAAGTGACGAAGCTGCACATCTCAATAAGAGTCACACATCTGCTCATCCCTGTCTGTCACACAGGGAGCTTGTTATGATCACCTGAGCCTGTTTTATAAACAGACGGACTTCTGACTTCAGACCTCGGCTACTATTACAAACAACGAAACTCGACCTCACCTTCGGTAAACTCAGCGGAGGTCCGAATAAAGCGGCGGGATAAGGGCATTTGTCTCCGTTACATAAGTTTGGTGAGTTTCAAGTTGGTTAAAGGTTTTTCGGTATGAAATGAAAAGGAGAAGAAAAACATTTTACAGCCTGTGTCTCAAAACTTTACAGCTGCCTCCCCTGACAGCATCCTTGGAGGGATCGCCTATCACAGCGAAAATAGGATGGAAAAATGACCGTGTTACATGTCATTGTCAAATAGTTTATTTTATTATCTCTGTAAACTGCCGCATGCGTGTGAAACGATTTGAAACTGGCTTAACTTTCTAGACTTTTCTGCGTTTGATCACACCTTTAATCTTGAGTCAATCAGATGTCATATGAACCTGATATGCTGCGTGGTGGAAATGGTTTCCACTATTAGTTCTGATGGCGTTTATAGAAATTATCACATTGCCCTTTAGTCAATTCCATGTAGAACAACATAAGGACAGGGAAACATCTAGAAAATGACCTGAAGACTGTTCATGCATGTCAGTGGACACCTGTGTTTGGTGGAAAGTACCTGAGGTCATCTCGGTTTTCACTTTTAGAAGACGTACTAATGTTTCTCTTTCTTAAGCTCATCTGCGATATAACAGATGTGGTACTTGAGCTGACGTTCTTATATTGAAAGAATGACAATGAGCTTGATGCGTTTCTTTAAATTAAATACATTGTTGATTAGCCTATTTGTGATTGAGGTCCACAAAACCATTCATAAGGTTATTATTATTAAACATTTTTAATTGAGAATTATCAGAATCTGAAAATTGAATAAATAAGCTTTTTGTTAGGATCAGACAATATTTGGCCGAGATACAACCATTTAAAAATCTGGAATCTAAGGGTGCAAAAAAGAATGAAGTATTGAGAAAATCAGCTGTAAAGTTGTCCAAATAAAGTCCATGACTTGGCAATGCAAATTACTAACCAAAAAGTAAGTTTGTATATTTTTACGGTAGGAAGTGTAAAAAATATCTTAATGGAACATGATCTTTGCTTTATATCTTTATTAAAAAAATATATAATTTTGACTCATACAGTGTATTTTTCACTATTGCTACAAATGGTCTGTAGTCTTTGAGGGTTTGGTCTGCAATTTCAAGCAAACACATTTTCATATTTAGGTATGCTTAATAAGGTCAGTTTCATTTATTATGAGATCCACGGTTGAAAGCTAAATACATAATTCTTACATTTCAGTAGAGTGTAGTGTTGTCCATTTATGGACAGTTGCTAGTTTAGCATGGCTTTACATGCAATGAATTACTACCTTTCAAAATTATATTTGAATATGCTATTTTGTAGCATAAGTCAGTTTATCAATGCTGTAAAATGGTGAAAGATGTGATGGCCTTCATTTTAAAGTGAACCAACAAAATGTCCCATTAGTTCTGTCTTGTCGATGTGTCTCAAAGAGATCAATGCTTTCAAAGCTGCCCAGTGTAGGTTTTGCCTTTGAGGTGGTATCAGTGTACACTTCACTGTTTACAGTTGTAACACTATCCACCTTGATTTCAACGTAAGAGGAGGCACAATTTATTTAAAAACTCTTTGTTTAAGGTTTCAAGCCAACCACTTCTAGTTATTTTAGCTGTAATAAAATACTTAATTAAATAGTCTCTCAATGTGACTGACACACAATATAAAATGTTCTATCATCGTTGTTATCGTAAACACGCTTGTAGTGCGTACAAGCATTGCATAATACTTAAAACAGGTTTTAATGTTCTGGCACTATAGTCATTTAAAGAATTTACAGGAGGTACATATACGCTCATGTCTTTTTGTGTTGGTCTCTCTTTAGGACAAAGATGTTGCTCTTGCAAAAAGTCTTTTGTTGCCAGGCAGCTGCTTTAAGGAAGCGTGTCTTTGTTCTAGAAATTACCACAACGAATGTCACTATACTTGTTCAAAGATAGAAAGTGAAACATAACTTTTTAAAGTTTTCTAATAGCCATAAACCGCAAACACCGAAGCAGTGCCTGAACTGTTAGTCACATTGACAAACACACGATCTGTCAAATAGTCTCTCCTCCCGAGTTCTCAGAAGGAAAAATAAAAAAGCAAATTGGCAGATTGTATTGTAATTATATTGGCAACACCTGGCCGACGAATCCAGCTATTTTATTTGCTGATCTGATCTTGCATCCGAGCATCTCTGTAACACGACTACATCCTGATCCTATCAAACTCACTCACTTTTTTAGGACCGTTCCTGTTGTGTACTTCTTTGTCTTTCACATGTAGAAATCTAATTTAGCCTTTTAAACCACTGAACCAGTTTCTGCTAACAAAACTGGCTGAGCGGTGGTCAGATTCGGTGTAAGTTATTGCAGTCAAGTGATCTGCTCTGAGCGGACAGCCTTCTCTTAGTGCCACTGTGAGAAGCCAGAAACAAGCTCCGGAGAATTCCGCAGCCATTTCACATCTGTTCACACATTTGTGAGCTTGCCCTGACTGCTGTTTCATGACAAGTAGCTAAGGAATGTTCAACAGAGATTTGGAAGAAGATAGAACAGAGGAAAGATGATGATGATGATGATGATGATGATGATGATGAAGGGAGGACTGTTGTTTAAAAGTGTTTTCATGAAGAGGCCGTCTCAAAAAGGTTAACCAGATTGACTGGGGCTGTGGGGCAGGAATGTTGGCTGTGGGGCAGAAGGTGTGGTTTGAAACAAAAGCACTTAATGGTCTAGTGGTGGTTAAAGAGAGCAGATGAAATGGTGGTGGTGTATTGTGAGTATTAAGATTATGTCCTGTTACCAGTGAAAAGGAAATATGCATCTGCTGCAGAAACAGGGCCATCAGTCACTGACAAAATTCTACATGTCTACCGCCCTTTTGTTCTGTCCATTTAGTAAATCATTTTTCTAATTTGATTGTGCTTTTAGTTACCACCAGCACATTTCTCTTAACACAGGTTTATACATTTAAATCCATTCATAATAATTCCTCAGATTGTACCTAAAAATCAGCACATAAATAATAAGAATAAAAAAAAAATCTAATTTAAATTGTCTAAGTGGCAGTGTTCAGTGTTTATTTTTGTGTGTGCCATTTGTACAGTATATGTTTCTTAGAGACCAAGTAAACATTGCCTAACATTGTTGTGAAATTGAAGTGTGTTGGGCTGGCCTAAAGGTATATGATATAATCTTCCTTTTGGTTGTTCAGCTCTCAGGTTGGTTCAAATCATGGCAATATAAATCATGTTGTGTTTTTCAGTGCCTTGCTAAGCATTATTTATCCCTTTGAGCAGTGAGCAATGTTATCAACAAATGTTATCTTGCATTCATCTAAAGGGAAAGAAATGCAAACCAAGCACTGAGCAGAAGACTGAGTTGTTTTTGTTGTACATATCAATTAAAATTAAATACAGTGTGGAATTGTTAATTTCCTTTTTTTCTGGGGGGGGGGGGGGGGGGGGTGATCAACTCAACTATTGGGTGAACTAAATGTATTGATTTTAGGTTGTGTAGTTTATTCCAGCTATTACAATGCAGAGGAAAGCCAGTGCTGTGCCATGATCACCTCTGAGCCTGTCCTGAAGGACACTGCAGATATAAATAACACCAATGAGATCCAGCTGGAAAGCTACTGGAACCGGCTATTTGGTCCCTGATTGTTTGGAAGCAGTTGACATTTCGTTCTTCACAATAAGATGTTTCAATCTGAGATGATTCAAAGAAACAGGCTTTAAAAATGGCTCGTAGGTTTTCTGTATACCTGATCTGAAGATGGTTTGTTTATTTTGTATATTTGTATATATTTTTTTTGTATCTTATATAGCTTGAAGCAGAGAAGGATGGATTATGTTCATATGAAGATGATACAATATTACCCAAAAGCAAACTGAAACCTTATATGGATAACAAATACAATAATAAATCGGTCAGTTTCTGATAAATGCTTTTATGTATGAAATGTAAAGTGGAACAATACTTTCACATGACGAGTTGGTGTTTGAGGTTGTCCGTCACAGTAGCCACCCACCCACATACGTAACTACCAAAAACACACCCTCTGTTTATTATCCCCTTTTACGTCGTCTTCAGCTAGATCTCTCACATCTTCTTCTTTCCAGAGCCACTGCTGAAAAATTATTCTCATCCAGAGGAGTGGAAACCCAAAACCTGAGCTATGGGGGATTATTACGAGATCCTGGGTGTGACGAGAAATGCATCCCATGACGATATAAAGAAAGCGTAAGTACTCCGTGTCCTGTCATGGGCATCTATTTTTACACACGGGACATAGTAGAGCAGTAATGATAACAGTGACTGTGCAGCACAGGGGTTAGATGATCCTGTCCATGTGAGACTTCTCTGCTCTTTGCTGCTTGTCTCTATTAATGTGTGTTCGTCTCAATCCCTCGCTTCTGATGTTCTCTGTTTAAAAAGAAATAAACATCTGCCCATCATTTGAAATACAAGGAGAAAGGGATTGGAGTTTATGGGTAGACGGGGAGCATACAGCTTTTAGTGGTGTTTAGACACATTGGGTCCTTATGCCCCATGCCTTATTCATTTACTGCCTCCCTGGAAAGGGTGTTTTGTCCTTTGTTTGTCAGGTAAGCAAACGTCTATTGAATCCTGATTCTGTAGGTCACTGAATTTGCTGATGGTAAAGGGGGGAATTTCTAAAGCACAGAGCTATGGAGGGTAAACACTAATAAAAGATGTGCAAAGAACAAATCCCCTAGTGTATGGACTGTTTGGTTTAGGCCATTGACCCTGCTGTGTGCTGCTGGGTGTGTATCGCTGACTCAGGCCTAGTGTGTAGAGATGCTGACCTGTTGTTACACCTACTGAAGTCGTATTGTGCAGCATGACCTGTATTGAAAGTAGTTGTTAAGAGGTGCATGACTTTGTAATGGATTGATGTGTTAGCATCATGAATGAGGACCGTGGAGTACTTTACAATAAAAATGAGTCTCCTTTAACTGTTGATTTACATATTATGGGCCCGATTTACTAAACCGGGCAAATTAGAATTGGTGCAATTCCATAAAAGCGCTGATGGGAGGGAAAAATTCTGTGTGTGATTTTACTGACAGCGCGCACATTAAAGCATACAGACAAAACAGAAAGAGCAGCGCAATCTCCTACAAATGCATCTTCAATAAGATAGGTGCATATATATATATATATATGAGTAATGTATATTGCTCAATATCACCATGGCTGTGATTTGGCCATATGTATGAGGACTTTTATACAATAGTTTGACGGCACAAGTATTTAAAAAAAAAAAAGAAACAACCACAGAGTGTCTTAACATTTTGTAAGCAGTACTACTTCCTTCTGCCATGGATTCAAATCAAGTTGGCAGTTAATGGATGATAACAAATCATGCCTATGGCCGAATCACAGCCATGCTGATACAGTGGGTATGGAAAGTATTCAGACCCCCTTCTATTTTTTACTCTGTTATATTGCAGCCATTTGCTAAAATCATTTGTTCATTTTTTTTTCCTCAATGTACACACAGCACCCCATATTGACAGAAAAACATGGAATTGTTGAGATTTTTTTGCATATTTCAGTTTTTCTTTTTTAATAAATATCATATGGTCCTAAGTATTCAGACCCTTTGCTCAATATTTAGTAGAAGCACCCTATTGATCTAATACAGCCATCGGTCTTTTTTGGAAAAGATGAAGCAAGTTTTGATTTGGGGATCCTCTGCCATTCCTCCTTGCAGATCCTCTCCAGTTCTGTCAGGTTGGATGGTAAACGTTGGTGGACAGCCATTTTCAGGGGCCCGTTTCACAAAGGAGATTAAGTGAAACTCTGAGTATGTTCACCCTGAAATGAGGGAAACTCTAGGTTTTCTTTTTCAGAATGGGAGGTTTGTCAAACCTGAGAAAGCAGGGTAAGTCAAGCCATTTCTGAAAGAAAGATAACTTGTACTCCGAGTCAGTTACCATGGTAACTTACTCTATGAACCTAAACTGGTCAGGAGCAGGTTTTCTTTAATAAACCCAGAGTTTCTTTCAGGTCTCCTCCATCTCCTTCATTGATGCACGCTGGAAAAATGCTCTTCTTACTAAGAGTTTTTTCTTCAATTTTTTTTCCCCCTAAGTACAAATATAAAACAAATAATAAAATCAAGATAGATTTTTCTATATAAGAAAATGATATATGATACTTAGTCTTGTTTCCTGGGGCATTTTAAGTGCATTTTACTTAAGTAAAATTATATGCCAGTGTGGTAATAAAAATAATCTTAATGCAAATGGAAAAAAAAAGATTATTTTAAGTGTCTATTATTAAGTGCAAATCTATTGTAGCTCCGCCCTCCATCGACACACAAGGTTAAATACGACACATGTGAATTACAGCTTCAGTGATGTAGGCAGTAATGTTTCGGGCACGGAAAACTAGCTTGTAACGCAATTGATTGGGTTAGAGTCCGGCTTTTGTCGAGCTCCTTCTCACTTCTCACCCATCACATGTCACATTAGAATTTATTTTCAATAAAGATGAACAAAATGTTCTATAAGTGAAGTAAAGTGCCCAACGAGTGTTTAATAATGATACAACTATTTATAATTGTAATAAATATAATCATTTACAATCTGTTATTATTGAATCCTGTTTATGTAAAACAATACTGAGGTGCAAATGTATCTGCCAGTATAAAGTATAACTAGTATCTAATTATTTACACTTAGCCTGTTGCAAAGAACTGCTACTTTAACATTGTAAATAGAATATATCACAATTTTCACTGTAAATTTTTTCTGTAAATGGCATCTAGAGCTACTTGCACTTAGCCTACTGTAAATAGGATCTATCACTAAGAAATTGTTAATTCCACTTAGTGTAAATAGCCACTGCCGTATTTTTCTTACTCTATTGGCAGATCATTGGTAAAATAAGAAAATTGCACTTAAAATATCATTATTAATATTATTATTTTATATACAGTACAGACCAAAAGTTTGGACACACCTTCTCATTCAAAGAGTTTTCTTTATTTTCATGACTATGAAAATTGTAGAGTCACACTGAAGGCATCAAAACTATGAATTAACACATGTGGAATTATATACATAACAAAAAAGTGTGAAACAACTGAAAATATGTCATATTGTAGGTTCTTCAAAGTAGCCACCTTTTACTTTGATTACTGCTTTGCACACTCTTGGGATTCTCTTGATGAGCTTCAAGAGGTAGTCACCTGAAATGGTCTTCCAACAGTCTTGAAGGAGTTCCCCGAGAGATGCTTAGCACTTGTTGGCCCTTTTGCCTTCTGTCTGCGGTCCACACTTAAGAAATCTTGTTTTAATGAGGGTTTGGGTATGTGTTTTACAGGTACAGAAAAAAAGCACTGAAGTGGCACCCAGACAAGAACCCGAACAACCATGAACAGGCAGACAAAATGTTCAAAGAGATCTCGGAGGCATATGAAGTCCTCTCAGATGGTACTACCATTTGTATTTTATTTTTTTAAATATGTTGCCATGTTAATTTGATATATATGTCCCATGCCTTGAGATATTTACTTCATGCAGGTAAAAACAGCATAAAACATAAAAAGCTGTACCAAGATCGATCTATGATCACTCAGTAGTTGAAAGCCATGATTCATGAATGTTTTAAACATATTGAGGTATAGTGCTTGATTTTTACATAAATGTCATCTTTACAAACCAAATTTTCTGTTTAAAAATGACCAGTTACATTTGCTCCAAATAATACGTTAACGTGGTGGGAGGAGTGTGTAATTAATATAAAACATTAATGTGTTGATTTGAGTGAAACTAAAAGCAGCATTTTTTTCATACAGAAAATAAACGGCGACAGTATGATAAATATGGTAAAGAAGGCCTATCTTCTAGAGGTAAGTAAAGTTATTCCTGATTCATGTTACCTGTTGTTTTTTTTATTTTTTTAATGTGGTTTTCCTCTAATTATTACTTGTTGGAAAAAGGAGGCCATTATGATGAGGATTTCATGGGTGGATTCACATTCCGAAATCCAGATGATGTCTTCAGGGAATTCTTTGGAGGCCGAGATCCATTTGCAGATTTCTTTGGTAGGTACATAAGTTAAACTGATTAAATAACAAAAAAATACATAAGGAATAGAAAAAGAAGATATATTATGTTTTTAATAGCAAAACCACGTTTTACCTGCATCATTTCGAAATAGAGGTTTTTGTCAGTGAAAACAGGAGAGCTAAAAATGAGAACAAAATTCCCAAAGAGAGGAAATGAAGGTCATTTAATCTCTCACAGTGTCTCGGTGACCGTAATGATGTGGTTTGAGTTATAATTAGGTTTTGCATGAAATGATTGGAGCTTGGGTTCATTAGATGATTAGACTTCTGTTAATCTACCATAATTATATTGTTCACTAAAAATGTGTTCTTAACTTGGGTGTGTATTATGGGAATTTTTTCTGCACATTACTGAAAGGACTGTTTTACCTTCTATATGTATACATTCAATCATTTTACATCTGTGTAGAATTATTACGACTATACGACAGATAATCACAGGATGTCAAGGACAAAGAAGCTCCATGAAAGTAGTCCATATGACTTGTGTGCTACATTACAAGTCTTCTGAGGATCATCCATGAATAATGGCTTAATATAAATATCCTTTTAGAGCTTGAAAGACTGCAGTCGCTATAAATTGGCAGAATTGTGGAGGGGAGAAAAGTATCTGAAGATTTAAAAAAAATAATAATAATCTTTCCAAAGATAAAATAACAAAAGGTTTAGAGTGGAACAAGGCAGAGTACTTGATGGCTGAATTTCCATTTTTGGATAGACTAATTTGATGTTGTTGAATAATCTTGTAAAAGCATGAAAGCTGATATAGGAATTCAGTAACTGGTGAAAATAGTTTTGTAGAGCTGATCATACATAACACATATTAGTCATCTGTGAAAAACATGCCCACTGACTTTAACTGCTGGGAGCAAATGGCTGTGAACAGCATGTGTGTAAAACATACAGGCACTCTAAATATGGCGAGGGCGCTCAGACTAGCAAGGGAGACGAGAAGAGACTGTGCATCATCCACTAGGAATGTTCTCAGAAATAGCTTCTGAATAAAAGAGCAGCAAGAGAAAGTGAAGGCTAATAGCTTGAGGCTGCTACAGAGAGTATGTGTGCACATATGAGTGTTGTTTTTTCTGTGAGCAACAAGTCAATGTTCTTAGAATTGTTTCAAATTGGAATGTTTCAGGAAGACCATCCATGATGACAGAAGGTCATTGATGCTTATTTGTGTTTATGTAGCCATGACAAGGTTGGGGGTGGGTTAGAATAACTGTGTGTGTGTGAGAGAGAGAAGATATCATGTGCGGTTTTGCCTGCCAAATCAAACTGCTTGAAGGAGATTCAAAAGTTCAATGAAGGTGCCTGAAAATGGAGAAGCATTGATCTAGACATGTTTCAGCGGGCATAATGCTACATTGCAACACTGGTTCTGAAATTATATGGATGAATAAAAATAGACCTGTGAAGCTCCCATCAACCTAGTTTTTCCATGAATTGAAAAGGAAAACCCAAAATGTGCTAATTTATTAAAAGCCTCAAACGGATGATCTCTGCATGAAAGGATCAGTGAGTCCTGAGCAATGCATGTGGCTCCAGGAAGATTCTCTCTCTTATAACATGTATTGGTTGACAGCCAGCTCACAAGTTTAAACTTACTCTGAGTGGCAAAAGGCTAGAGTTGGTCAATAGATTATGTTTTTTGACTAAAACAAGCAGATAGATCAAACTGGTGACCTTTTATTTAAGCCAAGCCATTGGTTTCTGACCTTTTTGACTCTAAATGCCCCCTATTGTCTAACACAATATTCTAAGGTCTCCCATATTGACTAGGATATTTCATCTGGTATTTCTGCTGTAAATAGACAATGCTGCTTGTTTTAAAAAAAAAAAAAAAAAAAAATGGAATAGTTTCGATATTTATTCATGATTTCATTATTATTTACTTTTTAATTACGATTTCCTTTTTTAAATTTTTTTTTATAAACCTATTTGTGTCATTGAACTTTTTATATCATGAATTAATTTTCTTGACACTTTTTATGTAAATCTATTCTCAACTTTATTCCAACATATTTTACATGCACAGCCATGATATTGTTTTTCTTTTGATTTAGCTGATGACCCCTTTGAAGATTTCTTTGGTGGGCGGCGTCACAGGGGTGTTAGCAGGAGCAGGACGACAGGTCCATTCTTTCCTGGGTTTTCTCCATTTGCTTCCCCCTTTTCTGGTTTTGATGCAGGTTTGTTAGTGTGTGTGTGTGTGTGTGTAGCTAGTGAAAAATCATATTGGTTTATTTAAACATCATTTCTGTAGGTTTCACCCCGTTTGGCCCAATGGGTGGGGGTGGCTTCACCTCATTTTCCTCCTCCTCATTTGGGGGTGGTGGGGGTGGAGGAATGGGAAACTTCCGCTCCGTCTCTACATCCACCAAATTCATCAATGGAAAGAGGATCACCACCAAACGGTACCGAAAAACATTCTGTAATGGCCTCTAACTGTTTGAATGATGATTCACAACCTCAAGCCTTTTACACAAAACCGCTCTTGTATATTGTTCACTCACTACATATCTATGCAAAATACTCATAAACTGGTGCTTATTTGACTAAGCCTTAACTGCTATCTATGGTAATAATTGAACGGTTAATGTTGGCTCACTCTACAGCTAACCTATTTTGTCATCACAGTATTGTAGAGAACGGTCAAGAGAGAGTGGAGGTAGAGGAGGACGGTCAGCTCAAATCTCTAACAGTCAATGGTAAGGACCAGCTTCTCCGACTGGACAAGTGATCTCTGAACTCTGCAGATGAACATACAAAACATTTTAACCCAAACATTCCTAATCATAACCAACCCTCTCAACCAGGCTGATGGCTACTAAAACACCTGCTCTCCACCAGTCAGCAAGCCAAGAGTAGGTCACGTGACGCATGCATGTGATGTGAGCTTTTAGGTGGCCCTGTTACCCTCTGTGCAGTGAACTGCTGACCTAAACAGGGTGAACTCTCATTCCAATGTAAGCGGCGGGGGGGGGGGGGGGGGGGGGGGGGGGGGGGTTTGGGAGACTGGGACCATTTATTCCTCAAAAACAGGAGACCTTCGTTCGAACAAAGGCAATTCATTCCTTTCCGTCAGCTGATGACTGTTCTTTCATCCATAAGTGCTTGTTGCCTGTTTGAAGCTGGAGCTTAACCGCTTGTATCTGCTTTCTGCTGTGGAACTGTTCAAATGTTGAAGTCTTAACCTCTCCACTATGGAATATTTAATATGATCTAACCAATGTTAGGAGCCTCCATTTGTTTATAATATCAAGCTGTTTATAAAATACATCTTCATTTGGCTTTACACCAAACTATTGCATAACCTGAGACCTTCTATTAATAAGAATATATATATTGTGTGACTTAACATTCAGGACATTTTGTTCTTTTTGAGACAAAAAGCAAAGATGGACAAAGTTTCAGGTTCAATAAATCTCACTTTCACCTGTTTGGAATGTTGCACTCAGTTTCTTTGCTGTTTTTTTTATTTTTATTTGCTTGGCTGATGTCTCATCGCAGCACTTACAAAATTAAAACGAGTAAAACCATTGCCTTCTAATCTGCTTTTACATCACCTTCTGTTTCCACTAGCTTCTAAAATATTCCCACATGCATGTGCACATACTTGATTTATCTGGTTTGTTCTACAATGTTGATTTCAGGACACAAAAACAAGTTTTCACATTTTGATTAACTGCAAATATATGCAATGATCACTTGCTCCTGCAGTCTTTGACAGCCATGATGTGAAAAGCTCAAAGCCTCCGCAGATGTTCATGTATCCAGACCTTGTCCTTCTCATATTGATGTAAATAGCCTCAATAATCCTCAAGATTGTGAACACATATGCTAGCGTTAACCAATAATGAATTATGATTATCTATTTTATAACCAAATCAGGAAATGCCAGGATGACAATTGGATCCTCTGTAGAAGTAAAGATTTAGCACTACAGAATCTTTTCATGATGACCTGACACACACAGTGCAGATCATTACAAGATGGGAACTGAGACGCAGCAAAGGAGTATTAATTGATTGCATCTATACATATTTAAACCATTTATTCAACACTTTGAAGCTTTTTAAAGAATTTTAATTTAATTTAAAATTTTATTTTTTAAAATATAAATCAGTAATAAAAGATGTAATAAATACTGAGCTCACTATTTTAAATAAACAAAGCTAATGATTTTTTTTAAAATGTATTTGCAGGGCCAAAATGTCCTCACTATAACAATGAAATATTTTGGGGTTGTGTGTCTCCTGTATGCACATGAGCAAATATTGATTTATGCAAAGCCCGCCTCACTTTCCTTTGTATTTTGATGTAATCTGTCTCCAAAATTATATTCAGAAACTGAAAATAAAACATTTTCTTCCTAAAAAAAATATTAAGAGATAATATATATTATTAAGGTTGCCAAATCCAGTTCAACTTTAACCCTGTTTAAACGCACTTAAACCAGAAAATGAAAGATATTCAGGAGCACTTGTTAATCAAGACAGGTGTGTTAGATCAGGGTTGGAGCTGTACTCTGAAGAAACAGGATTGGGCAAGCCTGGAGTAGAGCTGCTCTATTTTCTGATTTGTTGTCCAATGGCGCCCCCTGTAGTCTAAATGTTACACAAACATTTCCAGTCACTCTTGCCTTGTCCTTTACCTTTAATAATAGCAAAACAGATTTGACATTTGCTAATGATGAATGCCATTTGAAGGGCTGTTAACCTTTTCTGTAGCGGTGTAATTTCGACTCCATATTGTCCACTGAAACGCAAAGACAGTGTCTAATCTATAATGATATTGCAGCACTAGAGGGCGACATTTCTTCAGTGATAACGAAATGTTTTTGATGTCATAAAATATGCTTACAATTTTATAAAGATGAATTTAACAAAAACATTTTACTCACAAGGTGTAACACGAATGACTGACCTTTTACAAGGACTTTACAAAATAATAATAAAACGGAGCATAACACCTTTTAGCTGTGAACATGTTTACAGTAGGCTAGTTTGTACTTTATGGCTTAAAAATATCACAAACACACTAAATGTAATGTGTATTTTTTTTTGTATGTGAAATTTTCTAAGCCATCCCAGTAAGAAAACAAATTATATACTGTAGCTGACAAATGAAAGCAGGCCTCAAAAATAGACTTATAGACATACAAGTCAATGAAGACAAAAATAGACATTCATTTCCTTCCTCATTTTTCCTTGTCTCTTTCTTTGATGAATGATCCAAATTTGATCAAAATCATCCACAACTGTGATGAAACCGGAAGCTGAAAACAGTCAAAGCCTGATGAAGAGTGTTTTCCCTCGTGTTTTACTGCTGTCCTTCCAAGGCTTATGAAAGATGGTAAAGATAGGAGTGATGCATGATAAAACATGAGGCCAGCTCTGGGTTTGAGTTAGTGTCTGTTGAGATGCTATCAGAACGTCAGAATGGTGGGAAGTGTTTGCTGTAGACTTTGGTCTCATTTAAAGATGGGGCTGCTCACTTTCCTGACTTTGTGAATGATTTTTTGGTGTTTTTATCTGTTGGAAGAGTCTCAGCCTTTTCCTTTAGAGATCCTCAGAGACTTAATTTCTCAGTGATGGCCATACTTTTTGTTTTTCATGTCATCTTGTTGCATTTGTTTTCTCCAGGCACTGAAAACATGCTCTATTCATTGTCAACCATTATTAATTCTGTGAGTAACAGTGGCCATTAACATCAGGATACCAAGATAAAGCTAGTAGCAGCCTATTCAGCTGGCTATGTTTCTTCAACACAAGTGCACCTTTGAGAAAACTAACAGACAATTACTGTCACCTTAAACCTCAGACACATGAAAGTTTATGCTATTTGCAGCTCAAACAAAGCACATCTTTGAAACACCGTGTAATTAAAGAAAAACTGAGATTTGAACAGAGAAAATAATTAATAATATGTATTAACATATAACATATAATGTATTAACATTAACATTACAGTTTTTAACTGTTTGCAAGCAAAATATTTATTTCGCCGCTGAAAGTAATTAAATGATAATGGATTAACAGTTCCTGTCATTTCATCCGGGTAACCTCCATATAATAGATAGGCCTAGTGCTCTGAAAGCAAGGACGCATTCAAACAATAAAAACACCACCTTGAATCATTCCCGCTCCTTCATGAATACACCAGGCTCGCGCAAGACTCTCTATTTCATTTCTTTATTTCCCCTTCATATTTAAAAAGCTAGATATGATCTCTCCACTGCCTTTCATGGACGAATAAACGTTGCTTGTTATTCAAAGCTCGACGACGAAAAGAAACCTAAACACTAAAGGTTTTCACTCCGCTGAGAGCTAGTGAGCGGGACACTTCTTTTCCACGTGTAGTCCCTGACTGGGATTTAGACACCGCGCCATGATTTGCTCGGATGCATGTCAGAACAGCATCTGAATGCATGCTTTATATGGACGTGCGCCTTCGAGTTCACGGGGTCACCGTGGCGACCTCGCGATAATAACACGTCCAGTCCATAGACTGTATAAAAACAATCATACGCGTGGAAATTGAGACTTGCGCGGGCTGCTTTTGTCTCTGTTTTGACCAGGCTCGTTACGGTTTGAGCCTCTTCTGTGACATGTTCTTCTCTCATCTGTATCTCTTCCTTCATCTTTCATTTTGTATCATTGTCTTTTGCCATTTCCCCCTCTACTGATCCTTAATCTGTTTCTTTCTTTTTCTTTTTCCCTGCCAGGGATGAAAAAGCTCAGGATAGAGATAGAAGAGCACATTTAGATTTAGGCTATACTCTGTCCTCTGCTCACATGCTAGTTTGAAGTTCCTGTCCCAAGTTATATATAGGGATATGTCACTCTTTTGACAATAAGAAAGTAAATATCCATCTTGATCTATGTATATACAACACATAAACTTTTCTGTGTAAAACATGCATCAGACATTTACAGATATAAAGGCACTGAAACTAAACAATAAATAAACTGAAACTGCAACAGCTAACAAGGTAGGCTATCTACATTTAGAAGAATTAATATATAGTAACAAACTATCTTATTGAAATGGTCCTCTTTTCCACCACATGGAATGGTAAAAATCCAAGATTATTAAAATAATATCAGATGCTCCCAGTTGTAATTACGATTTTGAGTGCACTGGTCATGGCCGTTGAATGATTGAATCTAATTGGCTGACGAACGTTCTGAGGTGTGCAATTATTTTCAGGGAAATGCACGGCGAACGTAGTTCCAGGCAGCTCTCTTGACCGCATTACAGTTCCATATCACTTTGCACGGTCACGCAGTTTGCACAAAAATGTGTTGTCAGCGTTGCCCTAACGATCTTATCAATTAGCCTATATAGTGTAGCAACAAAAGGTAATAACAGCGCTGTTTAGAGATGCTGCAGGAGAAGACTGTTGAGGGATGCACAGAGATAGCCTAACTTATACAAGCTCTCTCTTTCTTTCTCTGCGTGCCCCTGTCGCTCTTGCTCTCTTTCTAATAACTTCATTAATAACGGCATTAGAATGCCATCAAAGACTCAAGCCTCCATTACCAGCTTTACAAAAAACGGCCCGTCATCAATTATTCCTTACTCATGTTGTTCCAAATTTGTATGGCATTCTTCCTTCTGCTGAAAACTAAATATAATAAAATAGGCGTAATAATGATAATAAGAATAACAACATCAACAACCATTATTATGATTTATTAAATATGTGTTATATATATATTTTTTAAACTGTCTTTTAAAGAAATCACATGGTTTTGGAATGACATGGTTGAGGGTGAGTAAATGATGCCACCATATTCTTTCCTTTAATATATGTGACCCTGGACCACATAACCATTTATAAGGGCCAATTGGGCTATTTTGAAATTGAAATTATCAAAATATCTTCATGGAACATGATCTTAATGATATTACTGCAAATATACGTTACCTGTGCTACAGTAATTAAGACAGGTTTTGTGCTCCAGGGTCACCTATATCACTTATAATATTGTTGAGTATGTTATCATTTAAAGTAATTAACTTGTTGATGTTAAAAGAGGATCCATAGTACAAACAGTGACATTTCCCAGTGTTACCTTAGGCAGCTGTTGTTGTGGTTTGGGACACAATGATTCTTTTCTGCAAATTCAAGTAAGACGGTCCGCCAGACAACAAGAGATGTGGTAAAAGGCTTGTGGCTTGTCTTCTAAATGTATTCTATTTTTCATCTTTTCATTGGGGGGTTGTTGGTAGGTGGAGGAGGGTGTTGCAGCAGACGCAGGCCTTTTCCGGAGATGAAAAAAGGTCCGGTAGTTTGAGAAGCAGCATCTGTCCCTTTTCTTCTCCTCTCTCCCCTTTAATTACACAACACAATAGCCATGAGATGTGCCCATAATCTGCACGCATAATCAGCCTCTCTTTTCTCTTTCCCGAGCCCCTATTCCGTACGCTAATTCAATATAAATGTAAATTAACACGCGGAAAGAATAAAGAAATCTCAATCTATTTACATGACTAATCACAATAAACGCGTTCCACATGAAATATGAATGAATGCATCACGATTATGGGGAAAAGGGGTGGTGGGTGGTTGTGAGGCAAGGAGTGCTTTAGCAGCTATTAATTTTTATTTTATTTTACAGTCTTCTCATACACTTCTGTGTATTTGTTGGGTGATGCACAAGTGTCTGTAAATGGCAGGTTATGTGTGATATAAATGAATGTGTTAGACCGAGAGGTGACAATATGGTAGCATTACCAGTTCTACTTGATCCTGAATTAAAATGTCATCTTGCTAAATTGCTAAGAAATGAAAATTTGTGGCTGAATTGATATCTGAGCTGCAACAAGAATAATTAATCACTGGATTTGCAGAAGTGTTTCAGCTTCATGGATTCAAATTCATAGTTAGAGGCAGTTGATAGTAATATAGTATATATATATATACTTCTGTGAAACCAAATAAGAACAAACTAAAAATAAAGATTTTGTGAAAAATAATGAAGATATAAAGAAACAAAATAAGTCAATACAAAACAACCTTAATAATGTTTTGTATCATATAACTTTTGTATCAACTTGTTTTTTAATATAATTTAGGGAATTAAGCTGTGAAATGGCAAAGGAATAAGGTCAGCAGAAACAGGTGAAATTTTTTTTTTTTTTTAAATCTTACAACATTTGTCTAGAAGCAGAAGCTGTTCAAGCAGAGTACATACATGCAATCAGTTCAGTATCTTGACTAGAGGTATTAAACAAGCTTTCAGGAGGAATGTAAAAGCACTATAACTGTAGAACTATTAGAATGAATGTGACTTTCCAAAACAAGCAATATTCCTGACTAGTATGCTTTTTGGATATTACAGGAATTCAATAATAGCCAACCTGATCATGTTTGTTTTATGTGTGTAGGTGAGCACTGACAGATATTTCACATGAATAAAAACAATAAACCCAATTTATTTATTATAAACTGCTAATGTTCCAAATCATTTGTCTGTTTTATGCGGTACAATAAGTTGCAGTGATTAAATTAACATAATTCATGAAGGTTGACTAAATGATTGATTGTGCATTGAATATTATCATCACAGATTATTAAGATGGAGTACACTTTGCATAGTTTTGTCTTGTTGTTACACTGATGTCATACAAAAATGATGTTTTTCTATTTGTGTTTAAGCCCTCTGTCTACTTTTTCTCATAAGCAATGCAGAAAAATATGAGAAGGAATTGATGCCCTGAAGCGAACTGGATGATGTTAGATTTGAAAGAAATAAATAAGTGCCCAAAGATCACAGCAGAGCCTGTGCCTACATAAACACTGTGTTCCAGCAAACGCAACATCAAGTTTCCTTCTGTTTGGGTTTGCTTGTACTACTAACCAGCCACAGAAATGCACTTCAAACCTCAACAGTCACAGCTTTTCTTTCATAGTGGATAGGACAGGGCTATCAGACTCCTAAATAACCTTATACAATTCATACAGATAGTCGAGTACTTAGGATACAGTAAAAGCGTATAGTGAATACACAATTATTGTTTTGTCAATACACAGATATGGCACACTGATATGCATTATATAAGTGATATTAAGACAGAGTCAGAGAAACTTTAATTGTAAATGACGTTTATGAGTATTATGACTATGAATGTTGGCCAAAATGTGGCTAGTCTATATTCTAAAAACTGAATTATATCATGCTGTGCATTCAAAGTGCATGCACAAATCAGCAAAAGTGAAAAATAATAATAAAAAAATAAAAACATAAAAAGGTAATCAACATTTCATCTGAGCTGTGTCTGGTCTTACTCACAGGTATTTCTGCTGACAATGCATTGGAGGACAGCCGCAGACAGAATGCCCTCACTGGTTCTGCCCCGCACAACCGTTACCTTCGAAATGTGGCCCAGAACCCTTCAGAGGAGGAGGAGGAGGAAGACAGAGGCCTGCAGAATCTGGGACTTGCCAGAGGTTTGTGTCTCAGCTGGATGCTGTGCCTGTCGGATAGAGGCCAGGATCACAGGAGCAGAGCTGTTTCATGCAGTGTTGATTTGTAAAGATATTCAGTTTTCTGTTTTTCCAGGTTTCATGAGTGAGTCAGATATTAAAGATTTGTCAGCGTGGTGGAGGTGCTGTCTGCTTGCTCATGAAATTTATTTCAGCAGGCAACTTTCATAGCTAATACAACTGGCTCTTGACTGGTTCAAGCACTCAACAGTATCTGGAAATGAATTTCTATTAAAGGTTCCAACAAAGACATTCCAGTGGAGTTAATGGTTTAAAGTGATTGAATTCTTCTCTTCTGTGAGCCACAGATAATGTCTATAACAATTAGAATGATGTTTTTAAATATTAGTCAAGTTGTTTTGGTTCTTTTTTGTTGTTTTGTTGTATTAATGAACATCAAAGCTCATTAAAGTTCCTCAAAGTAAATCACTTTCATTTTTGTAGGGATTTTTGACACCAGGAGAAAGAAACTATTGCTGAAGGAATCAGACACCAAAAAGAAGCGGATGCCAAGAATGACTCCTCGGATTGGAGTGTGGTTCTAACAGTATTTTGCAGTATATATATATATATTACTGTTCATTTTCTAAAAATGGAGGAGTTATATAAAGAAATGCATATTAGGTAGTCACACATGCACAGAATTATTCTTTTTAAATAGAGTACATAGAAAGTTTATTTTTCAATGTTCTGCTTTGACATGTTGCATTCATCTAGGGTTGTCATAATCATATGTCCCACTAAAAAGTTGCAGTCGCATCAGCTCATTGTAACTATTGTTTCTCCATTCAATTGTTATTTTTTTTACTGTTTTTACTGGATATAGGATAAAGTTAAAAACAATCTGCATTAACCAACCCTATCTAGTGATCCATCACCATGCATGTAATGCAACTGCTCTTTCATTATCTAGGTTTAATGTGTAAAAAGCAATCACACTCTCTTTTGTACTTACTTTATTCATGGTTTTAAGGATATTGTAGGACATTCCCCTGCATTGCTGTGTTACTGAAACCCCCCTAAACATATCACTCATAGGATAATTAAACCCAGCTGAAATACATTTATTCATGTTTTAAAACACTAAACAGAGGTCTTCATTAGTTTGTAAAATTATGTTTAGATGACTCACATGTCTGTTTTCAGCACTTTGATACAGTTTTAATGAAGATAATAATTAATTCTAAACATAAAAGTGAGGCATTTTTAAGTTTGTGTGTTTGCCCCACATTTGGTGCTTTATATATTTTGTATTAAACGATGGAGCACAAACTCAGGATTGACATGATATGTAAAAGATGCTTAAAAGCATAACTGTAGAGGTGAGAAGGAGACAGGTTGATGTGGGAAAATAGAACTGGTCGGACTAGTGCTCCAAGAATGGAAAGAGAGAAAGACAAGGGAGAAAAAGAAGGGGAAAAGGTTTTTAAATTATTCATTCTCCAATGTGAAAGAACACGTTTTCACCAGTCTGCCTTTTGATCCAGTCTTAAGCACTGTATCAATATTTCAGAGAAAACTGCTGATATGCTATGTCCTTTCAGAACTGACAGCATGGCTTTAATTTACCCCGACTACTGCATGTGTGCTTTTCGTTTAGTTTTTGATAAGAAACAGAGACCCAAATCTATGGAAAATCATAGTTCCTATATTAAAAAGGGAAATAGAAATTAATAGATACAAAGACACATCTTTTAGTAATACACATTAAAAAAGTTTGTTAGTTATAGTCAGTTTTTGCTGATGCTTTATCAATATGTATTAATTCTTAATAAAAATGTATGCTGTTAATTGGTAGTGGTGTGAACTGAGGCAGTTTTAATAAAGCACTGTTCTTTTCAAAGCCATGAATGTCTGTTTATGCTGCACAGCAATAACTGATAAACTGTGTTATTGGGGAAAAACACAATAAATTTGAACTATACTAGAAAATGGCTTGTTTACTTAAAGCTGTGAAGGTTTTTCTTTGTAATACTGACAAAAAGGCTTATTTCTGAAGCGTGTATGTCTAGTTATTTCTGCCTTTTTTAAACATACACCAATAAAGCCTGAAAATTGCATATTTGGTATTTTCTGTGAATATAATATCACTAATTTGTAAAAAACAACAACAACAAAAAACAACAACAACAACAACAAACAAACATTTTTTTTGTGTGTGTGTGTATTTCATATAATTGCCAATGCAGCTTGTGGAGTACAGAATTATTCATGGCAAGGTATGTGCACATGACCTGTAGAGTAATTTGGTTGACTGAAGTCTCACAGGGCTTAATTAGATAGCACAGCAGAAGTCATATCGGTTCGCTCACCTTCTCTCCATTGCTTTCAATTTGCAAGCTGTCTCAACTCAGATTAATATAGATCCTGATGGGAAGGAACACTTCAGATTCAGGTATTTGTTGCTGACTGAGAAAGGAAAATGTCAGTGGTGTCATTAAAATCAAATGTAGTGTTTATAAATGTGGCATGTGGATCTTTGAAGAAGGTGGTGTCATATTTTGCAGTAATACTCCAAATGCTTACTATCCTGCTGCTTATACTTTGTTCAGTTATGGGCATTATCTCTGATTTTTAATTTCAACAGGTTTGTCACACAAACAGGGTGAATCAAATTCATGCCTCAGAGTTCAAAATATCATATATAACATGGCAAAGAGTTTAGCCGAAGAGCTCAGAAACACTGATAATGTGACAGCTGACCGTATTAATAGTTTCATACTGCTGGCGTTGCTAACAGTGGTTTTGCAGTCACAGTTAGCAGATCAGTAATAAATGAAGGCTGTTTGAGAGGTCTGTGAAGTAACACTAGGTGGAGATGTTTGTCAGTACAGCAAAGAAGAAAACACCAAAGTGGTGTTATCTTTTAGAATGATCTGTAATCCTGGATCACTTTCATCTATCTATCTATCTATCTATCTATCTATCTATCTATCTATCTATCTATCTATCTATCTATCTATCTATCTATCTATCTATCTATCTATCTATCTATCTATCTATCTATCTATCTATCTATCTATCTATCTATCTATCTATCTAACTTCTAAACAAAGTATTGCCAAACCAACATTCAAAGTCTCGACAAGATCGTTTTCTAGTTAAAATTTATTTGAATCAATTCATTTTACATTTAAATAATAAGCATTTGCTTCATGCATGCTTTCTCAAATCAAATTCAATTCAGATTCAGGAACTGGAACTGTAAGCTTGTTTACGTAGCATCATTTGCTGATTTTTATTCAATGTTATTTCTAGCATTCATTGCGTTCAGTATTTTACAGTTGTTGAAATAATACTGACATAATTATTTTATTTATTTAAGGTTAGGGTTCTAGGGCTAGGGTTAATGATTTATATTTTTTTCATATAATGTTTATTTTGTGAATTCCTGATCACTGACATACTTAACATGAGGCACTCTCATGTGGATTCCTCTCAAATAATTGTTTCATGTTTTACAGCTGAACAGCTTCTGCAAGGAAGAATACGAAGAGCTCAGATGCAAAAGCCTCTAAGAATGAAATCTTCATCTAAAATGAGCATTTTTATCAGGCTCCTATATTTATGTTCAGATATTTTACTTTAATAGACTGGAAAAGGACCTGCCATTAAAGTAAAATGACTGAACCTAAGCATAGGAGCTCGATAAAAATCCTAATTCTAGATTTCAGATGGCACTTAGAGGCATTGCATCTGAACTCTTAATATTTTCTCTAGACTCTGAATTCTTACTTACTGTAGCTTCATTAAACACTGTCTCACATAACATACTGCTTTATCTTTAACTCTCTTGAATGCAGGATTTTGGTTGGTCAACTGCAGCATTTAAGACCACAGTACTGCAGATAATTAAATGATGAATAAAAGTTTCATAAATGTTTTCTGTACACTATAGACAAATATTCTGCTCCACTTAAAGTATACCAACAGGCATTTGGCACAATCTGAAAAATGATTTAAAAGAATGTCCTGCTGTATACTGTGTGATGACTAAGACTGGTCAGCGAATAGCAATCACTGCCGTAGGCTTACAATGTTCAAAAGACATTGTCTTTGTGAGACGGAGATTGAAGGAAAGAAAGATTCACAGAGTAGCCTGCCCCCTCACCACCCACACATCGACCCATCTCAGGTAAACAATGCTCTAACACAGAGCTCCCCTGTGAGATCTTTCTCTCTTACTCCTCTTTCCTTCCATCTCCTCCTGTCCTCCCGAGACTTTTCTCTTTTCTTTCCCTTACGTCTCTTTACTCTCCACCTTTCCTATGTCTCTGCCTGCAGACAATATGCTTCTACATTAGCCCCAATTGGTTTCAAACAGCTTCAGAGATCTCTTTAGCATAGACTTCACATGATGATTGCCATGTGAAACTGCTTTTTATTACCCTTCTATCTGTCTCTGATTAGCTCATTCCTACTGTAGCAGCTCTGGACTACAATGTTCTGTACCATAAATATATGTTCACACAGATTTCACTGGATGCACAAATTTTTCTTCTGGCCAAGATTAAAGGGATAGTTCAGCCAGAATTTACAATTCTGTCATCATTTACCCACCCTCCAGTTGTTCCAATCCATGTTTAATCAAGTGGTTATTTGTTCTGTTGAACACAAAGATAATCTGAAGAATGTTGGTTAACAAACAGTTGCTGGTAGCCATTGACGGAATACTATGGAAGTTACTGGCTACTGGCGTATGTTTTCTTTTGTCTTCAAAAGAAGAAATAAACTCATACAGCTTAAACAACTTGAGGTTGAGTAAATGATGACAATTTTTACTTTAATAAACAATTAGAAAGGTCACACTTTATTTTAAGGTCCCATTCTCGCTATTAACAAACCATTATCTATGAGTTTTGTCCAATAAACTCCTAATTTGCTGCTTATTAATAGTAACTATTTGTTAAGTTTTGGTATTGGGTAGGATTAGGGATGTAGAATGTGGTCGTGCAGAATATGTGCTTTAAAATTAATGAACACCTAATATGTTAATAATGCTAAATCAAGAGCATGCTAATAGGCAACTAGTGAGAACTGGACCCTATACTAAAGTGTTACTGAATTAAAAGACTATATGTGCACCTACTATATTGTCTTTGAAAAACAGATGAGAAAATCATCTGTTCAATGACTATGGTAACTTAGCTGCAGTATTATTTGTAGAAAGAAAGAAAAAAAAGAGAATGGCATCAACTTAAAATGAAGTCAGTAAAAGGTGCAGTGTGTTTGCAAGCAGGCTATATAGTAATTTGCTCTTTACTAGTATTAAGATTGTACCCAAATTACCACATTATAATGTCCAACGTCATTAAGCCATTAAGCCAACTCATGAAATAAAGGCTCTAAGAACTCCCTAAATACTGTTATCTGCGCTTGGGCCTTCAATTACACTTTTATTTACTGACCCTTAATTGCAACCATTGCATTAATTTGTTTTTGCATGTCCAGTAGTTAACACACTCATGCAAAAGAAAACGTTGACACAGCATCTCATGTGGCATTAGTTCAATATGAGCAGACATGATTTATGAATGGGTTTAGCACAGTAATTAGCTTGCGGTTTTATGTATGCATGGGGAAACAGCCTGCCGTGGCCACAGCTATATTCACGGTGTGAAGTAACAGCTAGAGCACTATACACTGCTTTGGGAAGTCTGGTCTGGGACTCAACTCAGAACTCTCAAACTCATCATTTCTCAATGACATACTGTATGCTTCAAAGAAAATTAGATATTCAACATAAAAGGTATCTAATAAGATTTGAAACATTTACCTCATTGTGCAGGACTGCGGAGCTCTGTTGGGTGTTACACTGTTAAAAAGAGTGGTTATAAAGATCTGGTCCGATGACCTGAAGCTCCTAAGGCCTGGTTCACACGGGACGATTTTAAAATTGTCGGCAGATTTTCCAAACCTGAGAGACCCCACACACGGCGATAAAAAATCACGGGTCTAACAGTTTTGGTCGCTCCGTGTGTGGTGTGCAGCCACACGGCAATATCAACACATCACACACGAACCGATTTGACTCCCGAGCATTCCCAGGTCAGACGGGAAATCTCGCAAAATCCCTCGAGATCAAACGTGACTTTAGAGTAAACAATCATGGCGGACAAAGAGGATGCAGTGGCCATAGTTTGTGCTTTGTTTTTAACGGGGAAAAAAAACATAAGAAAAATAAAAAAAACCCGATGGTCAAAGAGGTGGAGACGACGCGAGCATGGACTATACTTGCTATATCATGATATGGAGATAAGTTGTTGTTTTATCTCATAGAAATGTTGTTACGTACTACACAGATTAATAACCGTTGAAATAAACGTTCATATATTAGTTTCCATGTACTCTGGTGGACTGCAGTTGTGGATGTAGTTATGCCCATCGACTTTATTTGTATTTGTTATATTATATACGCCGGCTGTTTTGATTTTGTTTCCCGGTACTATCACTGCCTCGTCACCTCGCTTTCTGATTGGCAAAAGCGCCACAGTCCACAGGCTGCGTGATTGTTTGTCCTCGGGGGACACCACACACGAGAAGAAATCGGGCAAAATAAATCCAACATGTTGGATATCCCCGATTTGAGATCGGAGCGGTCCCGACATTCTTCCGAGCAGAGGAGATTAGTCTTAACACACCACACACGGCAGGAATATTTGATCAGATTATTTTACGATAATCGGAGCATCCTAAGATTGTCGGAAGGGCTGAATCGGGGCTAAAATCGGCCCAATTATCCTGCCGTGTGAACCAGCCTTAAGAGGACAGCGGTTCTTCTGTTCCCTGCATACAAATTCAATTACTGGTTCTTTAACATACATGTCTTAGATTTCCTTTAAATTTGTGTAGCAAAACAAATATGTAAAATCATCAAACACATAGAGGTTTGTGAACAGAATGTCACATTGTCTGCTACTTTATGTATTTATTTTTTTAAATAGAGCATTGCTAAAGAAGCACATGCACCTGCAAGAGTGACAACAGAAATTAAAATTTCAGAGCTAAACAAGCTTAAGAGTTAAGTATAGAAGCTTTAAATACCTTTAGCCTAAAGGTGGACCATTTAGATGTTGCTTTTGTGTGACACTTCCTCCAGACTTCCTGCACCGGAAATTGTAGTGGTCACTGAGGCTAAATACAGGATGGATCGTGCATTAAATCACTTAATCATGTCTCTCACAATGATTGATGAATGACTTGATGACAGTAGCAATGTTTTGACTTCTTACAGCCACAGTAAACTACAAACAAGCGTTCCGTCAAAAGAGAGTGACGTCACTGCACCAACATCTAACTGTTCACTTCAGTTCTTTATACATAATGCAGCTTTATACCAATGGTGGTGTCACTACAACAGGGCGACTTGATGTAACATGGAAAGTTTACATTTCACTGGACACAGGTGAGAGTAAATATGAAACCACTGGAAAACAACAACAAAATAATTATTTTAATATTTACTGGAATTGAACAAAATGCTTATTCATTTGTTTGGTAATACTTTACAATAAGGAACACATATTCAATATCAATTAAGCATTTTCTATCAGTTAATAACTAGTTAATAGTGAGAACTGGACCTTAAAATAAAGTGTTACCTTTTTTTTTTTTTTTTTTGCCATTTGTCATCATGTCTGTTTTTTTATTGTATTCATTATGCTACTGAACTGAAGTGCTGCTTTAGTTTAATTTCTCTGCTGTTATGCATGAATAATGACAGACATTTGAGGCTCTTGATTTAGATTTTTGTTCTACAACCACCTGCCCATAAGTATGTATTGTAGACTATTGTAATTCCTTCAGACCTTCTTTGTCTTAACGTCTTTTAAGACCTTCACATCTATTTCACATACTTCAACATGTCGGTGCATTACAAGTAATTTTATGCTTTTGAAGCTCATTGGTGCATGGTTCACTGTCCCAGTGCCATTCTATTTCTGATTTCAACAGCTTCCTACAGAGAGAGTTATACATCTACACTTTCCATAAGTTTTATTATATAACACTGTCTAAAACTGTTCAAACTTAGCTGAAAGTGCAAAATCCTTGATGTGTGTCCAGACATAGAATAGCTTTGCAGTAACCTGTTGTTGCGTTTGATGCATTTGCGGAGCTCATTCAAATGGCATCATCAAATTGCTTTCATTTACAGTATGATTTCTGCATTGCTTCTCTGTTTTAATGGTTACCCTCACAATCTACACATAGTAAATGTTTTGTTCATTATTATATATTTCTGAACATTGTTCTTTTTCATGTAGCAAGGTTGTTTTTAGCTAGTTTAATTTCGTATAACCAGCTTTCCATGATAATACCTCTTGCCAGGATTAAAAGGCTAAACTTGATGCTGTGTAAAAAGACATTTCGTAAGGTTATAACCCTAAAGAAATTAGAGCTTCTAAGTAGTCCTAGCCACAATTATATGTAAATGCTAACATTTTACTTTCTTATATATAAACTCTGGGCCACATTTGCTGCACACAGAGAGAACATGACCAACTGAAATAGTGTAAAACAAGGTTATGTGGTGATCCTCAAAAATCTATTGTAAGACTAAGACTGCTATAACTGTAACTGCTTGGTTAGCACCAGTTGCTGAACAGCTGGTTGCCTACTCCATAGATCAAATTTGACCAAACTTACACTGGCTGGAACCCAATGTTGAGAACAAACTCTCCCTGCTGTTTAGATGTGTTAGTCCCTGAAAAATATAAAGTGAACAAGATACTCCATTTATGTGCTGGCTGATGGAGCTGTGTTCACTGCAACATCTGTGCACCACCTGCAGACAGATAAGATGGGTGTGACTGGGACCTCGTTTGTCACTTTACACATTTATAACCCTTTTATAATAAATGCCTTTTATTTTTTTTTTTCATTTTTTTTCAATTATTATCTCCCTGCTGTGGCTCATCAGGACAGACCTGCAAGCATTTTTGGGTCTTCAGAACTCTTCACATTCAGTTGACAAATGCATTGCTTTAATTTGCCATACACTGGAGAGGATAATTGTTGATGTGCATTGCTCTGGTCTCTGTGTCATGTGGTTCACTGAATATGTCACCAGTCAAGTGGTCTGGAAAAACATAAATGATCAGAATTCATCATCATGTACTGGTGTTGCGTGGTCCTGGAAAACCTTTAAAAAACGAGAAAATAATTCTTATCTTATAAAAATACTGGCTTGCTTTATTATTGGTCCTGTCACCCCAAGAACAAACTTAGCTTTTATTACTTTAGTTTTGCTTGCAGTGTTAAATTTCACAAAAAATATATCTCATGTTTCTTACCTTTTCTTTACCTCATTTTCTTTCTGTCATTGTTCATTTTAGTTACGTGTATTTAATGGTGTCAGTAAGTTTGTCTGGTAATACTTTAGTGTAGGGACCAATTCTCACCATTAACTTGCTTATTAGAATTCCTATTATTAAAATATCGGCTGTTTATTAGTACTTATGAAGCACATAATCTACATGACCATATTCAGCTACCTTAGTATAAACATTAAATGAGGAGTTTATTGAAGCAAAAGTCATGGTTAATGGTTTGCTAACAGTGAAAATTGAACTTAATAAATGGTGACCTACACTTGAGTGTTCACTGCTCCTGACTCACTGAGCAGGGGACATCTGTAGAAATCAACTTCACTTAACAGTTTATTAGTTTGGTATGGAATGTCCTGTAACATCAATGAACAATGATTTGAGTATAATATTTTGATGATAATATTTACTAGAAAATAACTATTATATACTGTACTATGATATACGTACATATATATATATCTACATATACATACATAAAATTATATATATATATATAATTATGTATTATAAATATATAGGTTTATAAATTACATTGATATTTGTATGTATATGTAAATGTACATGTACATGTATACAGTATATCCACTTATGCAAAACATAAATCAGTAAACTATAAATCACCGTGCTTAAATTCCTTTAATTTAATAAACCGTTGCAATGTTTAATACAAAAATAAATGTGTTGTGTCTTTTTAACTGCAACCCATGGCCTTGAATAAACTGTAATTGTCACATATCTTATGGGCTTTATACTCACTTAAGATGGCCTACCATTTAAAATTCACTTTGCAGGGCGCTACTGGATGATTGGAACACACCCTGACTGTGCATTCCAGTTGTGTAGGAAAACACTATTCTCCCCTTCCCTCCCCTCTTCTCTCACCCTATTGGCTGAATTTGATGAGACATGAAAGTTCCCCATAGGCTGAAAGCCTAGTGGAGAGTTGTTGCTGTTGCTAGGTTCCTGTTACTAGGACGGGCTGTCGTGCCTGAAGGGGGGTGGGACACACACAATGAATTATGGATGAATGATTTTTTTCCCCCTTTTTTTGTGCAGAGCATAGAGAGGACTCATCTGTGATGCAGATGAGAGAGGGTAGAGAGAGAGAGAGAGAGAGTGGAAGAAAGAGGGGGGTGTCTCAAACCCTAGGGCAGGCGTTTGGCAGAGTCCTGGTTGCTGTGGTTACCAGCTGCAGAAAAATGATGTTGATTCTCGTTCAAAGGCGAGGTTCAGAGTTCACGATCTGTTATTTGTTCAGCAGAAGCACCAGGGAGTTGACCTCTTGATCTTCCCTGACCTCCAGTAACCTCAGAGATTAGCCACCGATGAGTGACAAGACACTGAGGAAGGAGGGAGGAGGGACGGTCAGACAGACAGGAGAGGTCTGGAGGAAAGTTAGGGAGGAATAGGGATGAAACGAATGAAAAAACCACTTTGGACCACTTTGGCTGTGAAAATGAAAAGAAAGGTTACACACGGGGACGAGCTGCACAATAAGCTGAACTCTAGTGGATAATGAAATCTCTGTCTCTCCACACAGAGTCTGAGCAGCCCTTCCCAGTGTTTTATGTAACTTTGCGAGAATGCAGATTCAGTTGTTGCAGCTTATTGTTCTGCATGACACATTTTGTTTTTCAGTCTTTTATTCACCTTTTTCGTGCTGTGAATCACAGTCTCATTAAAATGCATAATCAGCTCTCCACCTCGGTCTAAACGTGCGGGTCGTCTTTACAATGGCTGCGAGCATTTTTAATAACACGTTATTGAAAATTCGCACAATGAACATAGGGAGGGATTTTGCAGTGACAAGCACATGATATTTCATCTTTTATAAAAGAAAAAAACACACGTGCTTGATACAAAGGTTTTCTTTTTTTTTTTACTAGTGCAGCTGTTCCTCTATAAACCATTTGAACCTTTCATATGGAATCGGGCCGACTAGCCTCCTGTGCTGAGCCATAATTACCATAAACAGATGAAGGACAATATGGAGCCTGCTGTTTCAATGTCACAAACATAGAAACACATGCACGTACACCTACATGATGACAGCATGGTGACTTACACTAACAAAAAAAAAGTGAGCTCACTTGCAACAGTAGGGGGGAGAATAAGGTCAGTGGCGTATCATAAAACCTAGCAATTATCTACAATACAGCCCATATTGAGTGACACGTGCGGAAAAAAGCCCACATGAATGTAATTATAGCCATAATTAGACATCAACACGTCTCTGCTTATTCTACATCATCTTTGTCAGGATTTCCGAGCATGACTGTGTTTTGTGTTCTTCAGGGTTTTATGTGCACCACTGTTCGTTTGGTGTTTCTGTGTCACAGATGTGATCATATATAATCCTTTGGTAAGAATTGTATATAACCTCTCAAGCTGCCCGTATCATTGTTGACCTCTGAAGTTCAGCTGCAGAATCCATATCATTTAGGTGTCTAAATACGTCTGTGACACTAATAAACCATGACGTTCTTGTTAGCGCCGCTCTTTATGGTTGATAATTATGCGAGCACGGGGTGACGCCTCCTCGACTCCGAGCAGGAAAGGGAGGGAAAAGCCAATCTCAGTATGCAGATGGTTGAAGTCCCTGCAGAGAGGCCGGCTGATTAGATGTGTGTTGATAAACTCACTTACTCTGACTGACAGTTTGCAATATTGGGGTCGCGGAGGTGACCTCCGTCAACGACACTGATGAAAATGAGGAAAAAAGAGGACACAAAATGCCAGAAGTGTCCCCTGACGTATGATGGGACAGGGATGAAAGCTTGTGAAATGTCAGTCTGTTTTTCTCTCCTCATTTGTGTTGTCAGCCCCTCCTTGTGCTTCCTCTATGGTTAATAACCGTGCGAGAGCAAGAGGTGTAATGAGAGGAGATTCTCATTCAGATCAGAAGATTTCCCTTATCTAACGTTCACTTCCTCAACATGTGGAAATCGCCTTGATTGTTAAATCATCTGGCGTAGACAAATGTACATACATACGTGAATTCATGTTATATCAAATAAAATGTTTTATTGAACACACAAGTTTCACTGCTGTTCAAAAGTTTTGCGTCGGCAAGATCTGTCAATTATTTAATTTTTTTTATTTCCTGAAAGTGTTTTTTGCTCACCAAACCTGCATTTATTTGATCATTATTACTATTTAAAATAACTGTTTTCTATTTTCAAATATTTTCAAATGTAGTTTATTTGTGTGATGGCATACCTGAATTCAGTGTCACATGATCTTTCAGAAATAATTGTAATAAACTGATTTGGTACTCAATAAACTTTCCTTTTCAAGAAACAGCAGTTCCTTGAAACAGAAATCTTATGTAACATTATTTTTACTGTCAATTTTGATCAATTTACTGAATCCTTGCTGAATAAAAGTATGAATTTCTCAAAATGATTGAAAAAAACAGTTAATGTTCAACAATTTTAATTAGTTCACACACACGCACACACACACAAACACACACACACACACACACGCACACACACACACACACATGTTTGTTTTTGTGAAAAGTGGGGACATCCCATAGGTGTAATGGTTTTTATAATGTAGAAACTGTATATTCTATCGCCTTTCACCAACCCTACCCCTAACCCTCACAGGAAAATTTGTGCATTTTTACTTTCTCAAAAAAACCTCATTCTGTATGATTCATAAGTGTTTTGAAAAATGGGGACACGGGTTATGTCCTCATAAGTCACTCTCTCCTTGTAATACCTGTGTCATACCCATGTCATTATACAAAGTTGTGTCCTGATATGTCACAAAAACATGCCCACACACACACACATACACACACACACATCCTGCTATGAATCCTTCTAAAATTAACCTCTTTTACTCTGTAATACACTGTCTGGTTATAAGTTTGGGAGGGCATATATACCACATTTATATCCGTATACCAGCATATCAAGTCATTGGGCGAGTGGGAGTGCTTAACTGTGTAATGTGTGTGTGTAAACTCCTATTCATGTTTTCTCTATTCACTGGGTCCATTGCATCTGAGAACATGGTGAGAGTCCCTGCCTTGTAGCACCATGTTTAAAAAGCTTGTTTGTGTTTTATAGGAGATCAAAGCAAGCAGGGGTCTTGGCCAGACATGAGACGCTACTGCTGCAATCTGCTCCCCTCTCATTACAGCCCTGCACATTCAGATGGGAGAAAACAAGCCCTGCTTCAGTCAGCCGTCTCAAGGAGACCTGGATCACTTCCCACATGCCTCTTCTGGAAGGCGCCCAAGCCAAACAGCATCAGGGTTCACCATTGTTTTTTAGGGGTAAAACCGGCTACCTGTGCAGACACCTATTGATCAAACAGGTACTTTTAAAAGCAGCCCATTGCTGCTGGTAAACCAAGATGTGCTCAGATTATTTCTAAATGTAAGAGTAAGACCAATGAACTTTTGTGATGATCTTCTGCATTTTGCTGAAAGATATAGTTATTGGAAGTCTCTCCGAAAAGGAAATTCACACAGTCTAGCATTTCAGACTGGGTAAACTGGCTCTCCGGTTATATCTTAAAGCTATAAGTAGACATACTATAATATAGCTGTTATATATGTTAGTGGGAGGATGTTTAAATGTAACAATTAAGAGCAATTATCCACTTCTTAAGTTTTCCACAGTGGGTTTGAATATGCATTGATTTCAGAGTAAATACAAACTGCTTCTGAACGTGAGATTCTCTCTTTTTTCATTGACTCAAGCCTATTTCTTAGGAGGGTAACGGGTGCAAAGACATGAATATGAGCTGGATTGGAACTGAGTTTGAAGTACTATTGAAGGGAATCTCCTATTGAAAAGGGTCCTCTAAAAAGAGCTGGGATACTGGGCCAGTGATTGTCAGAGGGGACTTGGGCATAATATGGAAAGATAATTGGGTTTCTAAGTGAGCTTCACTACAGGGTTGTGATTGAGTCATACTCTCGAGGACTTCTAATCGTAACTTTTAGTCCTTTCACAGTGAAAAATTCAGAGCTGGGAAATCTCACTTTCTTCACCTCAGTAATTGATATCGGAATATTGTGGGAACCTTTATACATGAGATGGAGTGACCATGCTCATAATATCTGTAACACAGATGAACTCAGAGACGGAGAGTAGGATCTATATGCAGAGTGATTATTTAAATAATAACAACAAAAATACAAAACACAATGAACAGAACTGAGAATGCTGATGGAACATCCATAAAGAAACGACCCCAGACAATGAACAAAGAAAACACAAGGGTTTAAATACACAAGTGTTAATAAACTAACTGGGAACAATCAGATTAATGACAACCATAGATATGTATAGACAGATGCCACATTCGACCACTCCAGGCATATCCGCCATCTTGGAATGGTCTATATGTATATGTCGTCACTCGTCACACAATAAAAATCCAGTCAGTTTCAAGAACATTGTGCAGCCTCTGGTTGTAAAAAACACCTACATTTTAATTCCTGGACAAATTGGATTAACTTTCCCAGGTAAAAATGTGTTGGTTTGTGATTTTAATACGCATTAACATATATTACAGGTTTTTAAACTATAGTACCTGTCGTGTTAGCTAACAGCTTTGTCTGGTTGTATTGTGTTGGCAAAATCATCTGCTGAAGTCTGTTGCAGATATCAATATTCATACGTGCGTACAACTAGGGTTGCAGACAAAAAGGCAGCTTGCTCTGGAGTGATCACAGACCTGCTTTGACCATTCCAATATGGCAGATAGCTTACGCATAGCAGCCCATAGAAACAGCTGCTAATAGTGCATCTACCTAGATTCATACTGTATCTATGATGAAAATGGGCAAACAGGAAGAAGTAAGCCAAACTCCAAACAGAAAGGTTAAAACACAAAGAACCGAAGGTAACGTGACACTATGATCAATATATTTATATCTATATATTTTACAGAGTCCTTGTTACATGTTACATAGTAATAACAGTAAATTATGTGAAATTAAACTTTACCATAGTCCTAACCTGAACCCTATAGTAAATACACATTAGTTAATATTACTCATTACTTTATTGTATAATTACACCATAACACGAACACCTTAAAATAAAGTGTACACCTAATTTACATGAACCAGGAACACTGTAAACAATTTGGAGTAGGATTTACTTGAAAAAAGCTTGGAAAGTTTTTTTTCACTCAGAAAAGGCTTGTAAATTTACAAACATTTGCCAAGTAAGAGCCTAAACATAATTATTAGTAGGTTTAATTAGACACTAAGTTAAGTTTACTTGGAAATTCCCAGTTAATTTTGTTGACTCTTTGTTTGTACATTTTACATGATGTAATTCTTATCACTGTAAAAAGTTGTCTTTCTTTTTCAAATTTTGCACTCATATATTTTAAGTAAATAAAATAAATTAAATAAAAATAAAATAAATTAAATATAATCTGTGAGTTTATACAATTTACTTTAACAAGGTAATATTGGAAAGCATGTGGTTCACTTGCAAACATGCCAGTAAGCATGTAGACAGGCTGTTATCTTATTAAGATAATATGCCCACTCAATAAAATGAATAGCCAAATGAACACATTGACCTCAGTACTTGGTACACCACACACAATGACAGTAACAATCAGTGAATAGAACGGGTCATTTTGAGTAGAAAATAGACTCCAGGTGTCACAAAACAACAGTATGTTACTAAAACAAACAACAACTCACAACTAAACTAAACAATTAACAACAAAAGCAACAATAAAACAGTGTACATTTTTAATTATTCATGTTATATGGGATATGTATGAAATATGGGATCATAACTTTGATATTTACTTAACGAATCTTTGTAAACATAACAAACGGTTCCAAATAAAATATACTTATGAGTTTTAACTTTAATTTCTACTTAGGCATTTGAATTTACTTATCTATTTAAGTACAATAAATTTAAACATAACCTCAAGTAGCTTATTGATTTAAACGTGACATTATGAAGTCAAAAGACAAAATAGTATTTGTTTGTAAAATTTACTTAACTGACGGTATCTTTATTTACAAGTAAAAAACAAAATCACATTTTACAGTGTATGTATCTCCCTTCAATCACATTAAACAAGTTGAGTATTTCAGATGAGTCATTTGAACTGTTCTGTCTGTACGTGTGGGCGTTCTGTGTAGCTTTATGTCTTTCTGTAGTTTCCTTTTGATCCTCTAATGCAGTGGCAGGTAGAAGTAAAGCTCTTATGTAGTACAGAAGCACACACGGTCATTTGTGTTCATTAACAGTAAAATGCTTATGTACTAGTGTTAACCAATTAGAACACTGTTTTCATCTTTCTGCTCCTAATATGTCCCATGAAACAGCATTTCAGATGCTACATGGTTCATTCAGCAAGGCTCATCTTTCAGTTAAAATCTGTATCTTTCATTTACTATGCACTTCTAAGAAAATCAAGCTTTGAATTCTTTTGAATTCTTGCATTTTTTTTTTGCTTGTGATTTCTAACATCAACCTTCATGACTTGCAAACTAAGTTTTGGATACTTTTGTACGTTTTTGGGTCACTTGAGGTCTTGAGCTGACAGATTTCAGAAAACATGCAAATAGGCCATTATCTGCAGCTCTAGTGTGTCAGTGAATGTAATGAAATTGATCAATTTAGGACTAATAGTACTAGCAGTAATGCCTCCTCTTTGACACATGGACATTGGGGTGGTAAAAATGAGATATGTTTGTGTGTGAGAGAAAAGAAAATGGATAATGACATTCTGATTTAACAACTTTGAAAAGGTGAGAATAGCAAATCATCAAGGACAATCTAAATGGATTAATTTAAAAAAAGAAAGATAGTGAGACTAAGTTGATTAAAAAATCAGCTTGAGTTAAACTAGTTGTCGCCAAACACAATAATTAATCGTGTTAGCAGTGCTGAACGATACCAGGATATATGAATTCCCTGAACAGGAGTCGACAGCATATCACTGTCCCGCATAATACTCTAGTTGCTGCAGGAAGCAATTACCATCCATAATTTTTTCTAATAAACTTGTATCCCCTCTGATGACGACCAATTAAACATGCACAATTATGGTTACCATATAGTTATTCATAAGATGATTAGCATTCCCTCCTTACATTCAGTTTGGCTGCATACTGATAAGACACAGGTTAAGCGACAGATACATATGCAAATGAAATGCAAATCAACATACAGAAATAGCAGGAAGGCGCATGGACGTCATAAGTGCTGTCACTTAAATGAAAAGTTTACAAATAATTCTTAACAATAATAAATTTTAATTGTTTGTGCATTAGTCTATATATTAGTTGTTCCAAGGGTGTGCAAAACTGAAAACTGCCCATTTTTCTGTTCTTCAACTCGCCAGAACTGATTTTAGAAAACTGAGCGACAATTCTTGTCTTTCTCCCTCCATCACACACAAAATTATTCATGAATGCAATTATCACTCAAGCTTCAGCATTTAGAGATTTATTACGTTACTTTTACATCGCACACACAAAAATAATATGTACAATTACATTTCGGCAGACCGTTTTTAATCACATTGTTCATTCTGTATGCATAATTAATTTATCTGTATGTAATAGAATCTGTTTATTAGTTGTTCTAGAAACAATATATCACAACAACGATGCCAAGGAGATCACAACTGCAGAACACTAATATACTGTAGTATTCTCATTGTCACATTAGCATTGCTCATCCATAACTTAAGTGTAGTCACATGAAGTCATTGTATAAGAACATAACCGCAGTGAACTAATACAGCAATGCTAAGATCACATCTGCTTCTCACAAACACATATATATTTCAGACATTTCATATGCACAACTAGTGGGTATGCAAAACACCAATCCGAGCAGCAAATACAATCTATGATTGCATGCCTAGTTCGTTAGTTAAATATCGTTCGAAACAATTATTTCAATGCTATAGAATTTTACAACACACTTAGTACAAAGAAATGTCTTGCACAATACAATGCGTCCAAGTTTGGATAGAGCTTAAAATTGTGTCAGTTTTCATAAGCATCCAGGTTACACAGAAAAGAGAGGAAGATAGGTTGGAAGTGTTTGTGGAAGTCTCGTTCACTGAGGCAGAGCTTTCAGGATGGCGTTCACCTCCTCTGCCACAGCAGTCAATGCAAACTCAAACTGTTCCTGAAGACAGAAGGAGAGAAAGTGGATGAAACTCAGCCAAGTACTTAAAAAAACACCAACATTTTACACCAAGCACAAACTTAACTTGCAAAATAAGGGAAAAATGGACCTAAAGGGAATATCAGTCAGAAGAAGACGTAATAAGTTGCTGGAAAGTGCTTACAAAATATGTGTGTGCTCCTTGTGTAGATGTGTGTATTTAAAGCTGCAGAGAATGTGCTCTGTTCAAACTATGACTCAAAATCTGTCTCTTCCCTGAGGGGCACCCTGTGAAGATCGATCATTGTCTGAAGAGCGACCCTCAAAACTAACGTTTGAAACCAAAGCCTCCCACTGCAGGCCATGGAATAAACCAAGCTAAAGTGGGCGTTAAGTCAGATGCAGAGCTCCACAAAACAAGAAACGGATAAAAATCCCTCTTGAATTAACTTAGCATGCACTTTTCTCTATTTGAACCAACGTAAATTAGTCTCTCAAAAAATTTAGTGTGTAGTAAGTGAAGGTAAAGGTTTGTTATGTCGGTATAAAACTAAACAGCTTGAATAAATGTATTATTTTATCATTTTACTTTGTAGCGGTAATAGCTTCGTCTGGAAACATAGACCACCTAATGCATGCAAATGACCATAAATGCATGATGATTTTCAGTGAATATCATTCACTGTCATATGCAAGGCGATTTGGAAGAAAAAGGCGAATGCATACTAAAAGTGTAAATGTGACCATTTTGCCACTAGATGGTGTCACATTAATGCCTCAGTGTTCTCCAGACATGATGAAGGATCTGATCAGTCAAGCTGTTTATGAGCTTCTCTTCCAAGGTAAACAAAAGCTGGAGAGCTCATGGAGCTCCTAATGCACAAAACATTCCTATTCTGGGCCAGGAATGGAGAGGGTAGAATTCAGACCAATTTCACACACGAGTACCTGCTTTGAGAGTGTTCTAAACGTGCAGGGCGAGGGGGCATCCTTTGGACATATGTTGCTTTTTGGAGCAAAACAGAGCTGAAGTACTTAGCGGGCCAGAACAATAAAATCACAAATATTGTACTGTCAAGAAATGAACAGAATTAACAAACTACAGAGTTTGAGAGAAACCTGTTACATCAGGATTAAGGATAAAGGATTAAATAATATTGTTTTTTTTTTTTTAATGAAAGGATCCAGATCAAAATTTAACAGCAAGTCCCAAGGTGTACAAAGCTTTCTCATTTATTAAAATGACATGATTATATTAGTAATACTAATACTAGTTTGCTTGTAAAAATGTGAAAACAAAACATCACATCAGACGTTACATCCCAGAGTCAGAGACAGACAGTCACAGGCTAACTACACTGTGACTAGGAACTGAGAAGTAGGATGAGGACTTGCTCAGGAATTGATAGCAGTACTTTTTTCCTGACTTTTGAAAAACATCTTTTACATTCTGACAGTTGTTGGTACATTTTGTTAACTTGCAGTTATTTTAGAAGCCATTACTGTTGGCTGAGGACACAGCTTTGGCTTTCGTTCAAATATTAGGAATTTGTTGCACCCCATGATACATGAACAAAAAATAAAAAAATTAAAAATAAAACGAATCGCTGATTATTCAGTAAAAAGTAGGCTGATTGCTACAGCAAAATGTATTCACTAAACTGAATATATGAATAACTAATAGAACAGAGAGGAAGCTAACATTCCACTGACATCTACTACTTCTATAATACCACTTACATACAGTATTGACTATTTTCTGTATCCTCTGAATAGATTTACAGCTGAATGTTATCTTTTCAACACAATCCATGGAGGTTCAGTATCTCAGTTTACAGTGGCTAACCAGGTAGTCAGGTCTTTATCTTTCATAAACAGCAGCTAATGTAATTCAGTGTGGCTCTGAGGAGGGGACTGTCATTTGCTCATCTTGTTATCTCCAAACAGTAGAATGCTAAATATGTCTCTTTAGCATAGTTAAAAAAAATAGATCTTATATCAGTCAATCTTGTAATGCTGGAGACACTCTAGCACCTTCTGGCTGATGTTCAAAACGTTGTTGCTTGCGGCATCAACAGGACGTATTTGTCATGGAAGAAGTGATCAATTACAAGTTAATTTTTCTGAGGCTGGCTTTTGCTGCTTTATTGACTTTGTGGTTTTAGATTACAAATCGATGTTAATTGTAGCAGTGTGGTTAGGGTCGTATTGTACAGGACGATGTGTGCAGGTGTAATTGCACTTATGCTCACTGACTGAACTTTCTCTTCTGACGTTGAGCTTATCATGGTATTAAATTAAATAATAATGTAATTCATATTGCATTATTGTGAAAATACTAAAAATGCACCAAATAAAAGGATTAGTGCCTTGAACAGACATATCTATGAGAGAAAAGTTCAAAGCAATAACAGCAGTTCTCCAGAAAAAACCCTACATTTTGATAATAACAGAGACACTTAATACCCAGTGTCCATCATTTTGCACCTCCTCACTTTTCTTTAAGCAGTGAGTTTTGCACGGTGTCTTACCTTGGTCTGTACCATGCCTGCTCTCTGGTCTCTCAGGTGCTCCAGGGTAGCAGCGATATCAATCTCCTTAGCACCTGCAACAGAGCCACATAACATGAGTTCAAAGTACACCACATAATCATAGATCATCTAGCACTCGCTCCAGCGCTCGCTTTTCTGTGGAATTACATTCCCTTCGCAATGTTGGAGAAAACTTATAGACTGTGGCTGTACCTAGTTTTTAGCAAGTCTTGCTTTAGTCTATAGCAGAACTTCATGTCTTATTCTAGAACAAAATAATAATAATAATAATAACAAAACATACAAATACAATAATACCAATGACAAAAATATAATCTTTAAAAAAAATGTAAATGTAATTTTTTTTCTACCTGATCTGACTTTTAAGTTGGTGTAATACAATTTAGTCAGATTTAATCAGTTATATGTATATGTATATATAATTACACATTATTTTTTGACCTGAATAAAGCCATTCATTTAGATTTTGCAGGTCATCTAATTACCTGTTTTTACTGTTTTTAGTTTGTATTCAGCAGATTTAGCCAAGACCCCAGATCATTTAAATTCTAAGATGAATAAACACTTAAAATAAAAGATTCTGAGACAGTAGTTAATAGCAGTAGAGCTCATGAAAATACAGTGAACCTGCACAGTTTACATACGGCTTCACTCATGCGGAGCGGTTGTTTCTGCGATACAAATTTACATCGGCACCACTGACTGAACCAAAACTGTAAAGTGAATATGATTTTTTTTTTTCACATGGCAGTAAGAGTGAAAGGGCTGATTAGGAGAAATCTCCCTTTTACCTTTAGCTTGAATGACTTTTTCTACAGGTCCATTGTTCTTACTTCTCATAAATGAGTGGAGAGAAGGAGAGGTATAACAAGGCCTTATTTCTCATTCATTCATTCTTTAAAAAGAAAAGAAAGACCACCCCCCCCCCCCCTGCACAGATTGATAAAAAGAGAGAGTGAGAGAGTTTGAGGGCGAAGGAAAGAGAAAAGCGGGAATCCTTATAGATGCTTTCTGAAAGGGAGCGAGTGCAGCTGGGGCTCCAGCCTCAAAAGTGCTCCAACACTTTCATGTCTTAAGAAGTGCAAGATTCCGAAGTTTAGGAGGAAAGACAGAGAGCGAGCAGAGGAGGGGGCATCTTACAAGAAAAGGCTTCGGAATTAAAACAGCATTCTTCACTAATTTACAATTCATTCCTGGAGAGAAAGAAAAGCGAAAGAAAAATACGATGGGGTGTTTGAGAAAAGAGAGAGAGAGAGAGAGAGAGAAGAGGAAGACATGAAGAACAGGAGAGAGAAAAAGGGGAATGCAAGAAGGAGATTTCTGTTGTTCGGGACTTTCTGGGGCTTTGATCACACAAGTGAACACTGGAAAGTGGGCAACCTGGGAGCTCCCCTTTCTTCCCAGAGAGCAGACAAAAGGGAGATGGAGGGGGTAGCTGAGGGCCGAGGCTCCGGGCCCCTGACAGCATGGGAAAGAGGCACAAATGCGGCGACGCTCTCCCTTGCATCTGGCCTTTGATCCCTCATTATGGAAAAAGCCACGGACCATGGTCAGGCCAGGAGTAGGGATGGACTGGTGACCGGAATAGAGAAGCGTGGGGGGAGGCAAATGCATGGGTGACCTCACCAGATGGGGTCAGGAAGAATGGTGATGATTCAGACAGGTTATGAAGGCACCTTCCGTCTCCATGGCTGGATTCGCATGACTTGTTAAACTCTATGAAGCGCTGAATGTATAATATTTGCATGTGAAAAAGTCAACCGTATTAGGCGAAGCTGAAACCCTCGCAGTTGCTTACAGGTGCAAACACAAGAAGAAAGACACCCTCTTCTCTGTTCTTCATGTTTATTCACATTAGCCTTTTGATAGCCTTGGCTAATCATTAAAGACCTCAATCATCCTCTAATGCACAATGAGACCTTCACTGTGTGAAACGTTGTGTGTTATGACAGCGCCTCCTCATCTGTGCAGTGCGCGCTTACCTTTGGCCATTTTATTTAGAACCATGTCAATCAGGATGTAGGTTCCACTCCTTCCAGCGCCATCGCTGCAAATGGAGACACAAACTCGTTATCACTTCAGAGAAAAGAGCAGACCTGTCTGAATGAGGATTACAGTATGTGCTTACTGAAACGAAAACAAAGCGTTCATTTCTCTGTTGTGTTTCAGCTGCATTGTTTGCTGTTGCATCATCCTTCAGCATTCACAATAATTCTGTCAAAGACGACTGTTGTCTTGTTTTCTTTGCAAAACTATACTGAATTTGCAAGAAAGAAAAAAAAGGAAAAGAAAAAGATATAATACAACACAGCTCTTTTAAAGGCAAAAACAAAGTGTCTGAACACAGTGGGAATTTGAAGTGACTTGAAAAAGCATTTTTAAACTTGTTTTACCTTTTACGCAATCGACTAAATTGCGAGAACCAGCCAAACTCAGACGCAGTTGGATGGTAAACTGCAGTCTGATTTGAAATCAAGGTTACTTTTCAAGACATGCGGCTGAATATTATGAGTGCATTACTGAATGAATGTGTGTGTATGCCACTTTCTGAGGTTGCTCAGGTTTAAGCGCGCGCACACACACACACACAACACATTCAAGTGGGGGGTTTGGGAAATGAGAACTATTTAGGGAAAGTCTCCCCTCTCGCCTGATATCATTCTGAATTATTCAAATATGCATGACAGCTGTGAAGCCTGTCTTCCCCACAATGCAAAACATGTTGCTCATTAGCCCCTGGTGTTAAAGATCATTTGGCCACTATTTTAGTTTACACAGACACTCACGTTCCTCAATTTCACACTGAGGGTAAAGGCCATCCATTTTTACCATCACTCATGTAGATATTCACTAAATACTTCATTTATTTTACCAGTGCCTGAGAGATAATTCAGACCACTGAAAATTTATATCACTGGATTTAATACTGCTTTGATATATATAAATATAGTGTCATAGTATTTGAGATATATGCAAATAGCTTATAAATGCATTTTTTTATATTATTCTGGTACTTGCCTGCAATGAACAATAATTGGACAAGATCTGCCCCGGTAGCACTTGTTAACCTTTCTGAAATGACAGAAAAAAAGAGACCATTAATACTTTAAGTGCAAATAAGTAAATTGTGGACATATTTATTTGCTACTTTAGAAACTCTTATAAATATGATGTTATATATACATATTAAATTAGCTTATTATCAAACACGTTACTTTCAAACCAGGGGACTTTCTAACACGTGTCTATCAAAATCATAATAAAGCAAAAGGTCCATGCCAAACAATTACAACAAATGGAGAGGTTGTTAAATCCACCACATTGTGACAAGCCATTAAGTAAATTATGTGTGGTTAGGTGTCATGATCCAAAACACATTAACCTTGCACAATTATAAAGCCTGCAAAACCATAAGGCCTTGCAGGATTTTAAGGCACATAGGTGCTGTTGCCATGGAAACCTACTGTGTGAACTCATATTGTTTTGCTTATCCCAAAAAGAAAAAAAAAGAAAAACTGCTTTGTGCATACCTCAAGGTTGATTTCTCAAGAGATAACCAAAAAAGGTTTTAAGATCAGATCTGAATGCTCATGGGACGACTTTCAATTCTAAACCTGCTGCACACTTTTCTAAAATGTTATTTAAAGACAGCTGGGTCCAAAATTATCACTCGGCAAGAGCCAAATGCAAGAACAACTGGCATTGGCGAGTATAAAACAGAATCTATTAACTTTAACTTTATGAGGAACTACAACTGGTTACATGGTTGTGGTCAAAGTATAAGAATGGTTACCTTACTCATACTGATGGAAATGACATGCTCAATTAAAATCAATAAAATCAAAACTATTCAAGAAAAAAATATCTCGTTACTCACATATCATCTACAGACTTTTAAACATTGTGGAAAAATTACCAGCAGAAGAATGCCTGAAGTTGTATTTTTCTTTTATCATAATATTCATTTAATAAAAGTATGAGGAAAATTTCTTTTGACAAAAAAAGTAAATTTTTGGATTTTGAAATAAATATAAAATAAAGCTTGGTGTGTCCTTCACACGAAATGTGTGAGAAAAGTGCTTTAAATATCAGTTTTATTTGAGACAGTGCAGATCTAAAAGAGTGCAGAGGGGACCATCATGCATTGGGGCATTAGGGCAGCAGTGTGTGTTTCTAGGAAAAACAGAGGGACAGAGAAAAAGGGTGGATGAGTGTGAGAAACAGGGACATCTGGTGAGTTTGAGATGCAGGTGGGGAGGCAAGGAAAAATCAAGGGCCTGGAAGAGGAGATACAGTTTCCAATGATCACTTTTGTGACTATGCAACTGGGCTCATATAACTAGCTGCAACATCACAAAAATGACACTGGCAACCGCTAATTAGCTGGCCAACGAAAAAACAAGAGAGGTGAGTGAGGAGCGTTTGACAGATTCAGTGTGAGTCATGGCAGTGTATGAGACAAGACTGTGTCACAGGCCTTTGGGGAGACATTCAGAACGGCAACAGAAACCAGAGCAAGTCAAACAGAAGCTCCAGGGTTAAAACCATCTCACCAAAGCCTCAATGCTCAGGGGGTCATTCAAACTTTGGCAGATTGCTTTTTAAAGTGAAAAGAATCCTCAGAACACTTTGGGTCTCAGAATGGGAGTTATAATTCAGACTCAAGGATCACATGCCAATCATCACACGATGCTGATAGAGGATCAGACCCACCCTTTTCATTTATCGGTGCATATTTATTACCCCATCATTTCTCAGGGCACAAGATCCAGCATCAGCATTCCAGATCTAAACGCTTTGTGCATATGATCCAACAGTCCTCCCATGAATCAACAACAGAATCAGTGCTCCAAATCTGACGCTTTAGAAATCTCAGCACATACATTTGAATCTCATATTACAGGCATATGGAATGAGACATTTTCCCAAAGCATACACTGTGTACAGTAGCTATAAGGAGAACTATTTGAAATCTAAAGCATACTGTGTCTGTAAAAATGGTTAGATAAATGATAGATATACCATAATTCATGAATGTAAGCAAATAAGAGTGAGCTGCACAGAGCTCTGAGTCAACAGGAAATTCTCCAAAATATTACACAATGTACTCTAAAAATACAAAGCAGGTAGTCTGCCAACATAATTTCCTTACATTCTGTTGTGAAGTATTGGGATTAATAAACTAAATGTAACAGCACTGCAGAACACTCTGCTTGAGCATGAACAAAGAAACTAGAAGTCCAAAATGGATTGTCCTATTGCAGGTACACATCCGCCTGTGCCAGGGTTGTTAAATTTCTTTAAGGTTTTACCCCAGAGGCCTATTGCATTTCTTCAGAATGCTCACAGCGGGTGAAAAATGAGAGAGGCATATGCTGCGATTGGCTTTCCTTTCACTACTGTTTTATTGCTGAACATTTCACATTTAATTGGAGTGTTTAATTTAATATGGATTATGGTGGAAGGATTGCTATGCGCTTGCTACTATGCACACATATAGAAGGGCTAGATTTTATTTCTTCAAAGACATACTGTCTATTTTATCTAAACCTAAGGGCTGAAGGTGAATGAAGACAATCTTTTTAGGAAAACAAGTATATTTGCCCAAACTTTTAAGACAAAACTGCATAGGTAAACATTCTGCCATTAACATCCTGGTGAAATGAAGCAGCTGGACACATACCTGCGGAAGTCCAGCATTGTTCTAGCTGACTCTGGAACGTTCTGGTCCATCCAGGACAAGAAGTGGAACTGAGTGACTGTGCGGGTTTCATTAGTCTGGACGTTCTTCAGGTAGAAACTGCGTACCAGGAAATCATCACACCAGATATGCTCAGAGACCAGATTTACCTTCAAGAATATATGCAGAGTGTGTTTTAACACGCTGACATGTAAAAATATTTTTTTTTTCAAAGTTTGTATAGTGTTAACAAACAGACAAAACTGGAAGGAAATACTGTTATTTTGGCACAACAACTAATAGTAGGTAGTTATATGGACCCTTTTCATATTTCCAGGGTTCTCAGAAGTGGAAGTTGTCATAGTTGGGTAAACTTGCCATAATTGGGTTCTCGTTTACTATAGTAGCAAAAGAAAAAAATACACTGTTTTTGTGTTCCGATTAGTTTTTTTTAAGGTGGAAAAAATTACAAATGTCAAATTTGCTGTCATTTTACTATTATTATTCTGAAATTTAAGGTAATATTAAACAAAATATACACTGTAAAAGAGTAAGTTCTTGTATTTTATTTATACATTTTCTAACCATACATTTCATGTCATTTTACAGTAAAATTTTCTTAATTGTACAGTTTTTAAATGTAAAACAAACATGTAAACAGATATTCCCAGATTTCCCTGCATGACACATTAGAAAGTATTTTGTTTAAATTATTTCTTAATAATAATTTTATCAGCTTTATGTTACATCTGTTGTTTATTTAATGTTGGTGATTTGTGTTTTCATGTTTTCTCTGTTACTTCAGATGGCATAAAAGCTAACTGTAATGAACTTTGATTTTTTGAACTTTGAGAATTATTCTGGTAACCACAGCAGTCAAAATTAAATTTGTAAAAACTACAGATTATTATATATTTTTTTTTTTACAGTGTAGTGATATGAATGTAAAAAAAAAAAATGAAATAATATAAAACTTTGCTAGATTTACAATGTTAATAATTGCGGAAACGTGTCATCAAAGTCTGTGAAAAGGGTTCATTGTCCTTATATTTATTTAAGGTGAATTAAAACCTGAAAAAATAAATCATTATTCAAATATATAAAACCACAGTGTCCAAAGGAGCTTTACCTCATATATGTGGTAGAGGTCCGAGCCTTCATCAGGCCAATACTGATGACACTGTTTGATACCGTTTTCAGCTAGAGGTGTCAGCATGACAATAACCACACAGCCACTTTCCCAAACCATCTACACAACACGCCATCAACAGAAAATGCAAAAGCAATGTTACAATGTAAACAGGGAAAAACAGCCAAAAATACATTTGCCAGACAAAAATATTCCCTCCTTTATGGTATGACTGGAGTCAGAGAGTTAAGCTTGTCAGCAGAGTTTGCTTTAAACTTAATTGGTCTTAATAACTCAACCCCACTCGTCAGTGTAATGGAAGTTCAGTTTAGTCTTCCAGCCCAGCTCTCGTGCCCTTTATCTCTCGATCTCCTCTTCCCCTTGTATACGGAGCCTCCTCAGCCTCGCTCCATTTCCCCTAATCACACTTTTACTGTGTCCTTCCATCACGGAAAGGCCCAGTGCGGCCATTAGGAAAATGAGGGAAAACACTGACTTTTATGGCAGCAATAAAATACAATGATCCTGCTCATAAAATAATCAAACTCATGTGCCACACGTCCCCACAGAGTCATTAACAGAGAAATGTGGAGACATTACAACATGGTAAAAGTGGTTCAAAAAGCAATATAAAGTTATCATTATGAATATGTTATCATTTTTAATCTCACAAAACACTGGAGAGGAAACTGATGAAAAATAAAATGTCTTAAATTCACGATTATATGATGAGAGAATTGTAGCAATAAAAATAGCTTTCACTGAATGTAGTATTTAAAAGAGTTTTTTTTGTTTCACATGTTTCATCTTAACAGAATTTATGGCACAACTATTAACTTACAGGAATAAAGACAGAAATGTGTTTTAGATGCTTAGCACTGTATACATTAATGGTCAAATGGTGTTAAAAGATAAATGTTATGCAGCACTGTAAAAACTATTTCTTATGTAGTTTAACATTTTCTGACTGAGGAGCTCCTATACAAAGATCACAATGCTGGATTCTTCAATACAGGAGTGGGAAATGAAGGTCAATGGAGGAGCTTGCACTGATGTTCCAGACCAGGTGATCAAATATGGTTGAGTTTAAGCTTTGAAGTGCAATATGCAGAAAAGGTCAAACTAAACCCACATGTTTCTAAAACTCTGCAGGAAACAGCACTGAGTGCTCTGTGCTTGGCCAGAATTCTGAATACAAATCGCACAGAGCAACAATTGAATATTCTGTGAAAAAAAACTTGAAAGATTTAGATGTTTCTTTCCCTCGGAGGAAAACTTTTCAGAGAATTATGCAAATTAAAAAAAAACTTTCTTTTCTGACATGTGGACAAAGCTCCAATTCTGACATTCATATAAAAAAATCACATTGTAATGTGGACCTAAATGGAATCATCACTACTCTATCACTTCTTTAGGAATTCAGTGGAAATAAATGGTTCTAGAGAAGTACATCTAAAAAGACCTATAACACCGATATGTCAAATACAGTTTTATTAAACTACATTTTTATAATAAGCTCTTTAATCAGTAGTTTCTGTTTGGATGTACACCCGCACATACTTAATGAATGACTTCAGAACTTAAACAACATGGAGACTTATCACGAATTAACACGGTTTCTGTTTTTTCTTTGAATGACACATTAGAGGGTCTTACAAGCCATGCCTAATGAAGACGTAAAAGGTTTACACTTAATATATAAATATGCATACATGCCCTTTATTAAAGAGAAAACTTAAGACTCTGCAAACTTTTAAAAGCCTGGCTCTGTTTGGTATGAATCACCTTTTCATTAATGAGAAGAAACGCAGAGACAATGACATCACTACATTAATTGACAGGGATTAATGTACGCAGTTTAATTTAAATAGAGCTTTTAATGGCCTATTTTGGATTCAGAAGTGGCCTGACTGTCTTTAATTCATCTGCATGCAATTAAATTAGTTAAGATCATTAATTTTCTTCCAGTAATTGACGAAATGACAAATTCAAACAACTAATAACATCAATTAGTGTACACCCACATCTGTTAGTAAACACAGGTTTGTGATTATAGAGGGTCAAGTGACAGCAACACATTACCACAGGCAATTTATTAAAATGTAGATTATGGTTTGTATTTAACACCATTTACTTATATAGCCTTCAAAAAAAAATAAAAAAAATAAAAAAAAAATGTTCAAAGCTGTAGTTGATCATAAAATATTAATTGAGTTGAAAACATCCTACGCAATGCATGACAGCAAAAAGCATTTAAGTGGTTCTTAAAATCAACCGAGCAATTAACACTGATTCCAATATGCAAACAAACAAGCTGAAATCAATTTGTTATTATCAAAACTATTGTAGTGAGAGAATTTCTCATTCAAAGCATCTGTGTTGGAGAAAAGCTCAGATTTTCACTTATATTTTCAGCACAGACACTGTGCAGTGAGGAATCCCAAACCTTACGGGACCTTCGACCCTCCTAATTAAGGTAATATAAGGATGTTTATAAAGCAGCTTTCTTAGTGTAGACGGGCTGTGTCCTTTCTACCCTTAACATTCCCAAAAATGTCCCAGTTTTGCCTTATTTGAGAGTTCATACAGTGAAAAGATGCTAAACCCGTAATATTCTGAGATCAGATATTAAATATGAATGCAAAAGCAATTCTTGCTAATGGGTTTGCTTGAGTCTAATATGGAAAAAAAGGAACTATCCAATAATGAAACAGTTTTTGCACTAGTGCTTTATCCATATGGATTAGACTTGGACAACACTATCGGAGTATCTTACCTGCCAGAAGTCTGCCACGGTGGAGGGAAGAGGACCTTGAGCGCTGATATAGGCTGGGTTTCGGGGGTCATGGTCCATCTTAAAAGTAAAAAGACAGAGCAAATATTTTAATGAATATTCATGAAACAATTTTTTTTCATCAATACTGAAAATGAAACACTGAGTGGTCTGTTGATGAAAGATTATCTCTATTCTACAGAAGAACAAAAGTGATATGGCTGAATGTTGGAGGGATGTTAGTTTCTATGGTGCTCTCTTCTGACTTGAAGCCCCTCTATGTAAACTGCACTGTTTCATTTATCTTATTTATTTGCTTTCTGAACAATTCTTAGGCCCCCTCCGATCTTTGGGGAAGGGGTAAACAAACTTGCTGCCAAAAGAAACAGAATGTCCACGATTTCTGTTTGGAGTTAAAAAGCTTGAGAGAAAAAAAGGAAAAGGAAAAGAAAATCAAATAAAGCGAAGGCACAGAGACCTGTCACTAATGAGAGCAGAGTCGTCTCTCTCACGACCACCTCCCCTCTCCCGACCCCTCTCTCCTGTCTGTCTCACTCTCATTGTTATCTACTCCACATCCACTCTTGTCTTCTATTTCTATATCGCTCTATCATCTTCAGTCACCCGTTTTTCCTCTCTCTCCCCTGTCTGTCCTCTCCGAGCATGTGCATTCTTTAATACCTCTGATTAAAGTCGGCTCTGGGAGTAAAGCAAGGCATCTCTCTAATCAAACGCATTTATTGATGAGAAGCTCAGTGGCTGGAGGAGGGTGTCTGCATGTAATTGTGTGTCTGTCTGAGTGAAAGCTGTCCCGATGGAAAAAAAGCTAATGATGGAAAGAATTTTTTTTATATGGATATGGACTGTGACATTCATAATGTACTAGCCACAATTAAATAATGACAGGCAAGATCTTCACCAGCACTTCAGCTAATCAGCAGCAAAACCATAACAAGCTAAAGTAGATTTCAAACCGCAGCAAAGGGACAAATTATTTAATAGGTTTGCAAACTGGCAAATGTTGCCAGCGTTTCTCAACCTTTTGAGATTCTGGTTTGACACAAACCAGAACGTGTTCACTGTTAAAAGCGTTATCTTGCAGCTTATTTCTACTGACCTAACCCTTAAATTTGGTTTTAATGGTATAACCTTTTGTTCTCTTCATACTATTTTAATATTTAACATAAATTTTTTATATTTTAAATATTACCATACTGGATTTCAATTAGCATTAAAATGAACATTAAAGTAAAATCTATGTATTTTGTATGTATCAAATGTATTTTGTATATAAATATGTATGTAAAAAAGGAAAAAAAAATATCTTGGGTCTACTGTAAATGGAAAATAAGCCCAACAAATAACATATATTCTGAGATACTGGGCATTTACTGATTTATGCAGCACAGGATAATGGGCAAAACGGGGCATGCTATTGATCAATTCTTATTTAATAATCCATGTCTACAAGCTGTGATGACCACAATTCAGAATGCAGCTCTTATTATCTGTGTCTGATGTATGGCATCCCGTCTTTCACTCTGACCATTAGTCCACACATCTGTCCATCAAAGAACATCAACACAAACCACCATTCATCGGGTCTAAAAGAAAACGTGAAGCAAAAAAAAAAAAAAAGAAGAAAAAAAAAAAAGCTGATTACAACACACCCTGTCCACACTCTTATTAGTGGAAAGATATTATTGTCTGGATGCATTACAGGAGAACATTCTCCTGACCTGAAATGTCCCCTTACAAAAAGAAGTGAAAGCTGTCATCTGGTTGGAATGTTCCCATTTTGAGCTGTAACAAAAGGGTGTTTGCTGTAAGGAGGTAAGGTATGCAGTCTTGTTAGGGTGTCAGACCTGGGCTTATTAAGTGAAGGAAGGAGAGAGTGGACGAGACTGAAACACAAGCTCCAAACACTTCTAGAATTGCTGCTGCTCTTTCATATGTAAGTGTATGTGTGTGTCCTTGAAGCTCTAAGCTAACATCATTTAAAAAGTGTAGCCCTACTGATCAATCTGGCCTTTTTTCACATCCAAAATGCTCTAATTTGATGAACATTTCACCACGCTACAGCTGTCTGTGTGAGAGTGTTCTTGATAGCACGTCTGTCTGTCTTCATGGAGTATGTATGTCTGTAAAGCACAAAAGCCGATCACAAAGCCTTTCAAAACTTTTGCTGAAGTAATTGCATGGTTCAGTACTTCTGCACTAATTTCTCTATAGCCTCACAAAAAGATCAAACACCACTGCATGAGAGAGACACATTCAAACCCCATGGTTACAGTGAATGACACGCACACCCATTAGCATGGCAGAAAATGGATATAATTGCTTTGCACAACCTTAATTGTTGGCAAGAGCAATTTAAGGGTAGAACAATTATATATACACAAGCTGGCTAATGCTGGCAGTCTATATGAAACTGTTTTTTGACTAACCGCTCGCTATACAGGGTGTTATTATAGTGGATTTGTCATTTCACACTCAGAAAGATTATCATACTCTTAAGGTCTAATTACTTTAAGAGTTCTGTTTTTAGGGGTTTATCAGTAAATTCAGCATCCTGTGATGCCCTATAAGGAACATATCAAAGAAAGAAAAAGAAAGGGCATTGTATGATTTTCGCACAGGATATACTGTATTACCTTGATATGTAAAATATTACATATCACAAATCAAGAGTCAAGATTGATGGAATAAAATAAAGAATGAAATATTTTTCACATGACTTCATTTACTCAATATTACTGAAAGGAACAAAATGTTTTTAAACATCATGTGAAAAGCTTTTTCTGCACCACTTTTTTGTGTATGATTGAAAGATGGTGGTCCAGAATACAACTCAACCCTAAACTGTCACCAGATCCAAAGGAAAGGGTGTTGGTGTGAGGAGGTTGTGAAAAAATATCACGAATGATTTACTTTGAGGCCTTTTCTTTCTTGCGGCTAATGAGAAAGAAGCTACAAACATTGACAGACATAATTATCACAGTTTTTGAAACGCACATTGACAAATCCCTGCTGCGCTTTAATTACCGCGCCTCCATGCATTTGTCTCCGCACCAGTGGATCAGTGCACCCAACCCCGACTGCAGCGCGAACCCCTCGGGGAGGGAGGGCTGACTCGCTTCTGCCTTTTGTTTCATCTTTTGACGAGTTGGAGTCCAAAAATAACAGCATGTAAAAATGACTCAGTTTGACTTTCTCAGTGTGATATTGCTGCACAGGTATTATACTGATTAACATTATGTGTATCTACTGATTAAGGGGCCAAAACAAAAATTATTGTGTCTGTGATGGCAATGAAATCACAGTGTTTGGTTTTAAGGCATTCACATGGTCTGTGTCTTATATTATGCACACAAAAAGCTTAAATTAATAGACAAACCTTCCTTTTGGCTCATAACCGTGTTTGCCGTGTTTATATTTGTTTTAGAAATGAATGACTGACTATTTGAACCTACTTTTGAGTTTTTTTCTTTGTGCTTTTTCAGTCCCTCAGTTTCTGTGCTTCTACATATACATAAAACAGCATATTTAACAGTCTGAGAATAGTCAGTGTTGATCCACAGAGGAGAGAAGTGAAGGAGAAAAGGGAAACAAATAAATGAGCAAATAAATCAAAAATATAAGCAAGACTCAAATTTCAAAGGAGAGGATAAAACAGACCTTGCAAAAGTATTTGGTAAAAATGGACATAAATACTGTTTCAAAAACAGTCAGTGTTTCCTTCATATGAACAACCTGTAAGAGGTGTTTTCACTCCCATTATTGGACATGATTTATAAAATACATAAATAATATGCATGGCTTACAATGGGGCTGGCGTTAATGTAATCAGATCTGGATTGGTTATTCTCCGGCTTCAGGATGACTCTGGAGTGATCATCTACAGTGTTCAAAGACAGACAGACCGATGATGACGTAACTACTAGAGCATCAACATTTCAACACACTTTTCTTAAACAAGTGATCATTCCTTTAGTAGAGACTGCACATTTTTATAAAAATTCTGATCAGTGTATGATTAGAAGAGGCCACTGACTTTTTTTTAATGAATCCACACAGGACGCATTAGCCTGTGACAGGCCGTGCTGCCGTTCTATGGCATAGTGCTCAAGAAAACAAATACAAATTCACTCAAGGCAGATACAATTTGCGAAGCACTCACACACAAGGACGGCATGTGGGCGGTTGCGCTGGACATTCTGTTCCTCCTGACCCACCGCACATACTGCTGGCTCAGCCTGGTAACTACAGAGAGCCTCCCACTCCTTATCCAAACGATCCTTATTCTGCAGGTGATCCTCCATATACGACTACAGATGGAAGAAAGACACAGAGACAAAAGTTGCTTGAAAGGTGAATAAAATATTTCCTGTAACATGCATAACTCAAAGACGGAAAGCATTCCAGCCCTGAGTGATGTACATATAAAGCAGAGGATTGCAGTTCAACTCAGGGTTACATTTGTTGTTTATACAATGCAAACAAGAGCGTGAACCATATTTCTTATGCTTATGCATTTCATGTGCCATTTGCATTCCCGTGTAAACGTTTTTGAATTAAGTCTCCGTCCCTCCCCTAAATCCGGTGAGTAAAAAAGCTCCATAGCAAGTTTCCATTCGTCTGCTATAATCCCGCTTTACCTCCAAGGCCAACCTATCGCTTTCTGTGCTTTCTTTCTTCCCAACAATACAATCACTCACCTATCCACCTTCAGACAGACAAGAGCTCAAACCCGCTCAGCACGGGAATCGTAGACAGTAATCCTAAACATGCACCACAAAGGAGAAGAGAGGGAGAGAGAGGTAGAGAAAGGGGGGTTGCAGGGAGGGGGCTTGTCCTGACAATCACACATGCAATTAAGACTCCTGAAAGGCCTGGGCACACCAGTGCCTCTTCAGCCTCCTTCAATCACTCCTTTTCACTGCTTGCACAAATGCTGATAAGATTGTCTGCGCTTAAGCCGCCTTCCCAAGAAGCCCAAATTGAATTCAACTGAGACAAAGGGGAGTGGAGGGAGAGAGACAGAGACTGAGAGAGAAAGAGAGAGAGCAAGACAGACAGAGAGCTCAGAGGACTGTGTCGCTGGCCAGAGCGTAAGTGTTGTTTGGCGGTTGGTGTCTTGTTTTTTGGCTGCTTATTTCTGGTCTCCCATTGTTAACCCACAAGAAGGGGTTTACCTTGTGCATGTGGGCATGTGAATGTGTGTTTGAGTTTATTGTGTGAAAACAAATTACACACTCATAACCTAATGTCAAGAATCCTCTTGGCCCAAACGCAGACAACAATCCGTGATCTCACAGGGGTTGGACACACACTCAAATGTTTCTGAATGCCAAACGTGCTCTTTTAAAACTATAATACAAATAACTTATAGAACATCTATTTCTTCATGTACACCATCATTACCACTATATGAACATTCTCTTAGATATATATATATATATTTTTTTTTTTCTTTTTCTTATTTGAATAGCATTTTGCACTCCTTGTTTTAAGAGATGATGAATTGTGTGACAAGTCACTTAACAGAAGACATTACGATTCATATGGAATTCATGATTTAGAGAAGGAGAAAAGACTTTGTTTAAATGCCACTGTAATAAGATCAACTAAAACAGGAGAGAAATGTGGCCAGTGGCCAAAAAAGTCTAGGTGTCGGAAGGCTTCCCTTTTAGTTTAAAGACACAAATACCACTGCTATCATTTTAAAACAAAGCAATTACTCAAATATTCCATAACAGCTTTGGGTTCGATAAGATTTTTGAATGATTTTACTTATCAAGGCTGCATTTAATGTTTTCTATTACAATTTTTTATATATATATAATATAAAAAATGGAAAATGGAAAATTTAAATGGAAATATTATTTATCATTATAAAAGTCTTTATTTTCAATTTCCTAAAACTAAAAAAAACTAAAAAACTAAATTTACTCAGCAAAACTGTTGCACAAATACATGATTAATAATGCACAAGAATAATTAAAAATCTCCTGCACAATAATCTTACTAAAGTCATAATGTCTTTTGATCTCTATCTACCTTAACCTAATAACAAACAAAGTACTTTTCCACAAAACCACTGTCATTTTACCAGGGTAAACCATGACAGGCTGTTGCACTTAAAATGTTCTCATCCTTCAAGTTATATATCACAAGAGAAACAAATTACCCAGCAATCAGTTTACTTCACCAGTTCTCCCTGAGTGCCGTGAGCAGACAAATGACAACTGTAAGTGGCCACATAAGGCTGTTATGAGGACAATTTGTTCTTCTCAAACATTTATCTGACCTTCTGGACAGAAGTTTTTCTTTTTTTTTTCTCCTTTAGATTTTCTTGTTTTTGTTACAGATGGTTGATGAAGCATCTGCCCTATGTGTGTGTGTGTTTCTGAGACCATATGTAACAGTAACTCTCTCTATTTGCCTTCTCTAATACCTCCTCTACTAGCAAGATGATGCGTGATTTAATCAGAGACAGAGGGATTTGGCAACTAGCCAACCATTTAATCACTGAAGTACTTCTCCCTGACAGACAGCAGACCCTTTTCTCTCCATTCACACTGAAAAAAAAAATCACTCCATCACTTCTTCAAGCAATGTCAAATAAGCACTAAATACTGCAGGATACTGCTGGCTTTCAAATGCACACACTTAAACACATTTCATATTGAACATATAAAGGATTTGCTGCTCTACTCAAAAAAAAAAAAAAAAAAACAGACAAAACCTGCCTCTCTCTCGCATTATCTTTCACCATGTCCATGCTGCACGTATGAATAATAAACAGTGCAGTGGAGCAACAGCAGTGAACTGCGGCGCTGTCCAAGGTTCTGAATTAGTTCTTCATGATCCTGCAGTAACTATATATAATAAAAAGGTCAGATATCTGGGCTAAATCTCACAGTGTGTCCAAAATCGCACACTGTCTGAATAGGTACTACATTGGAAATTGAACTTAATATGCGGCTGTTAAAAAAGTATGTTCTATTTGAATCAAATTCTGGTGATGCTGACCTACAGTGCCAGTAGCATTGGTTTTCTGCCATTCACGAATCCTCTCCTATGGCCTCATGGGATAGTAAATTGTCCATTGAATGCACACTTTAGAATCTCACAAGTAATAGGTCAGCTTGGCACTTTTCGCCTACTGATTCTCGAATACTTTGTTTTTGGACATACTACTCTTTTGGTATATTTGTTTTTCGCATTCAATAGAGAAGTACTTGATATTGGGTGCAATGTCAGACTCTTAAACCAATTAAATGTCATAATAAAGGATTTAAGCCACATATTTGATGTACACAAAAACATGCATATCTGACCCATTTAAATGTACAGAAACAACATCTGTAATAATGTATTTAAATAATTAGCTGTATTTTCATGTGATTAAAACTATGTAAAGATGGTGAAAGACAAAAGGCAGTTTTGAAATATGAATAGATCTTATCTTACCAAGTGGTAGAAGACGGAAATCAAATACAAAGTATATATTAAACCAAAGAGAAAAAAGCTGCAGTATTGTCAGTCAAAATATGAGGGAAAACAAGGTGCCATTATAATGCTGGGCAGCTCGATGTGAGGCTGGGCTATGGAGAATGTATTCTCTAGCTTCACTCTTATCTTTGAGGAGGGATGAAAATGGATGCCTTATGGCAACCTGACATACTGAGAGATTACGCTATCAGAATAGTTATTATTTCATAAGCCGTCTTTGATTGCACCCATTGAGAGATGGAAAGTGACCAAGCAGTAACCTCTGTCTGTACATTGCACTAGCTGGTACTGCAGTCACTGCTTAGAGATGTGATTTTGAGGTTTTCTGTAACACATTGACATTTCTTATCAATATGGATTTTTCATGGCTGATGTTGACATCTTACAGAGCAGTGCCAATGGTCAATATAAAGCCACTACATAAAATATCAAACTATTTAATAACAAATGCTGCTTTTTTTTTAGAACATAATATTTACAAAAAAAAATTTTTTTTTACAAATAAAGAAACATTTTTAAAAGGAACATGACCATAAAGGAAGTAAATAACAAATAATAAAAATGTATTATATATTCAAATGCATATTTGCTGAATAATGATGATATAAGAGTATAATAGTGTTCACTTTTCTCCACTTTTCACCAGTCCATTTTGTTTAACACTACTGTCTAATAATTTATTAAAAAGAACAGTTAAATATATACAGCAAACTAACAAAGACAGAGAATGGGAGTTCCTGTGTATCAAAATAAAAGTCTGGGAGATGTCAAAATAAAAGACACATTGCCACTACTTAACTGCCATTGCCATTACTTTACCTTTAAGCATTATTGCACTGTTCAGAATCCGATGTGCATTTAACATTGTGGGTGCGCATAAACATTTTCTATGGTTGCACATTAAAAAAAAACTAGAAATGTAATAGTCTCTGTAAAAGGCCCTGTCCACACACGCTGTCTGAGGCTGTTCGTCCACACGCAAACGCAGAAGCAGGTCACTGATAATGAACATACTTGGAAACTCCTGCCAGGGTGAGGATTTTAATTTTTATTTTGGCTTGTGACATTGAGTATGTACTGTTATCTCCGCCTACTGGAAACTTTTCAGGCTTCTGACTGACCAACATGGTTTTACGATTGAGATTATATCGCCACCTGTTGGTTTGGCATGCTCTTGACAGTGCTTCAAAATGTGCGTTTGCGTTTTCATGTGGACAGAGATTTTGTCTCAGATTCTGAGGAAAAACTCAGTTTTTAAAAATACCCATATACTTTTGGACATGGCCTAACAGTCTATAAGAGTGAACTACCAAATGTTTTACTATCCTTGCTGTGTGTGTATGAAGACAATATGCTTCAAAACAGCTGAAGAATCAATTAAATCATTACCACAGCAAACTTCTGAATGCTTGAACAATTGCTTTGTAATTGTGTACACTTTAGCACATGCATTTGTGCCTAACAACGCACACGATTTTATTATACTGCTGAAAAAAAAAAAATTAAACAATCTCAATAAGGGACATCCATTACAGGAAAACACAATACACTAAATGAATCAACTCAGTGGCTGTCTTTTGCTCCACTGCTGGATGTATGATAGATTTCCTGCTCGGTAATGAACACAACGCTACCAGGCACCTATCAGTCTTCCCTGTCGAAGCTGTGCTGAGATGAATAAAACAAAAGTTGGGGCGAAATTAAAACAATCCATTGTGTCAGAAAAGCCAGCGTCCATGGAGCCCTGCAGTCCCTTTCAGAGCAAAAACAAACCCAAAATCTGAGATCTGAAGTGATTGATGTGAGATAGAGTTAAAGGAAAAACAAAGAGACAGAGACAGGAGAACATTCATGTGTTTGGATATCTAAGTGTATTTATGTTCATCTTGATTATGTATGCAACGACAGAGTCTGTGTACGGCGAGTCTGAGTAGTATAATGCACTGGGTTTAATAGTCTCTGTCCTGTGTTCACGTAAGCATATATTAAAGTGTTTACCAGTATCATGTGTCCGGTGGAGATGTCCATGTTGGTTTGGGAAGGCTCTTCACTCCAGGAGGATGTGCTGCTGCGGGCAGAGGGACTCTGCATCGGCCCATCACTGAACTGTGAGGACACGCTGTTAATGCGTGACGTGTGCGATGGGTGAAACACCTCTGATCGGTCTCCACGCTCTGATGTCTGCACCGCCATGCGCTGACGACAGAGATCCTATCGAGAAAGTGCAATATCTGTGAAGACATTGGGGAACCTCACAAAGCTGTTTTAAAGAGTAAAATGATCAATCACACACGCGACAGCATCAAAGCACTGGTTATTATGTTTAGAATATTATAATGGGTATTTATATAAGAAAATCATATGAATGCAAACTGATACCACATCAGCATTCTGGATCAAATAAACTCTGTTTCATTTATCTCCACTTTGCATCTCAGAGTGGGTTCATTATACAGCCAACAACACATTACATCACTGTCTGCTCTACAAGATGAAATCTTTCATCTGCATAAACTCACGACCCACCAGTGGAGCAAATAATTACTAAATGCTACCAGTCAAATTTAAACACAAGGTTCATAGATAAGAGATTATTCTTTAAAAAATTAATACATTTACATATATAATAAATCAAAAGCATGCATAATATTTGCCACTAAAAACATTTAGTATTAGCAATTTAAGTCTCTTTCTCAGCATATAGTCACTGCATTTGTCAAGCAACTGCAAAAATATATTTACTGATATCCTCATAACCTTAATGGCTACATTTCCATCACTCACGTCATTCAGGAATTATAATTCCAAGATTCTACCATTTGTCTCGACTTCAACCAAATGAAACAAAGCAGCAGACTGACAGAACAAAAGCCTTTTGCTTATTGCTGGTGATTTTTCAAATCAGGATCAGTGACTCTATGAGGATCTCAGATGGATGTTTCAGTGTACGAGCTAGATTCTCTCACAGATGTGTCATTAGATCCCTGCTAACCTGGCTCTCAACATATAATTGCTGTGAGCAATTATTCATAGAAGAGCACACAGAAAATGTCTGCATTATCTGACTGATTTCACTGAAATAGGAGTCCTGAGATATTATGTCTGTTAAAAGAAAAAAATACATTTGGGTGCGGGGCGCTATTCTTTAGGCCAATCAGAAGACGATGTGATGCTCTCTGCCTGTCAGTCATTTTGTACATTTGATTCGGTAAGATGAGATCAAGATTGATTTTTGGAGGAGGGATTTTAAAAAGGGAGGAGGGCAGACAATCCAGTGGCGGAAGATAGTGAAATGGCTAACCACGCTTACAGCACTGTTAACAAAACAATTGACTACATGCATTCTATAATGTTTACAACGATTTACAAGAAATTAAATCCATTCTGAAAAGCTTCGAGCAACTATGTGCATTTTCTGGCAAATAGCATCTAGTTTTTTTTGCTATAACACAACAGCATTTTGTAACATTTGAAAGCCATTTTAAAAGCATTAAAAGCTTCAATTTTATTGAGTGAAAAACCTTCTGCGAATTGTGCTCGGTTGTGATTATTTCTTTTTTCCTTTGCCTTCCTTTCATTTTATCTACTCAGAGGTGAAACAGCACAGACAATTACTTTTGAAGGAGTTGCTAGTCACAACAGTATGACCCCATCTGAGATCAAATGTCCAACAGTTAAAAAAGCACCCAGATAAAAAAAGAGAGCCGAGTGAGTCTGAAAGGGGGTCAGTGAGGGAGTGTGGGGATTGGAGGTGGAAGTTTAGTGCGTCTCACTAATGGAGCTCCTCAATGAGAGAAACCAGGAGGGAAGGTGGTGAAGGCTGAAACAGAGACCACAGAGCTCTAAAATCAGCCAAGGACTAAAGGATGGAGTCCACCCTTGACATTAATATCTGATCTGATGTCCATCATGAGTCATTCTGACTTAGAATAAATAAAACTGCAAAAATATGTGCCAACTGCTAAAACAGTGCCCACTTCCTGATAAAATCATGTTCATGCCAGCCAGCACAAATAATGCATACATTTGCCTCTCTTATAATCAGTAAACTAATAAGCATAAAAAAATAACATTTTAAATTATTTAGCAAAAATATTTATCCAAAGTAATTTCCAAAACTGATTAGAAAAATACAGGCTGAAAGAGTAAATAAAGTGAAATGCGATGAGAAAAGTTGGGAGAATCACTCCCCCATCAAGGAGCAGTAAAAGCTGCAAATATATAAACTAAAAGTAAATTAATAAATACATGTTCCTTAACATTAACATTTGGTAAATGCTTTTATCTAAAGTGATTTTCAGCGTTTTCGAGGTGTACATCATCATGTTTTCATTAGTGTGACTTTGATGTTGCTAGTGCCATGCTTTAGTTTAGCAGCCTGCACACAGTCCCTTAAATCAATCCTAAAAATGATTTAAACCTTAATATCTAATTCTTTAAAAAAGATTATTTAAAGTAAAAACATGCTGTTAAAATAATGTACATAATTATTACCTTTAATGTCATATGTCTTAACAAAAGTAAATTCTTTGCATGGTAACACAAATGGAACTAGTTTCCTTAATAAAAAATACCTGGTGGATAATGTTTTTTATAAGTATGGTTAGAATGCAACGGAGATAAAAAAGGGTCATGAATTGTATTGATATAAAAACATCAATAGCATTGAGAAACTACCTTTTCCAGATTTTGGAAATAAATTGCAGTCAAGTTACAGATTAGGGACTTAAATTGCTCCAAATAGTAACTGTTTAAGCCTGTTCCACTTTTGAGTAAATATAAGTAAAATTAAAATAATAAAATAAGTCAAAGAAGTAGGAACAAAACCAAAAAGTATCTTTGCTGTACTTTATTACAACAAGAAAAATGTAGAATAAGAAATTTGTTATATAATAAGGTATTAACAGGGAGAACAAAAAGTGTGAATATGTGTGAGTGTGTTTGATGAAGGAATAAAAATAAAGTGTAATAATGTGAGAGGGTGTGTGTGTGAGAGAGAGAGGGAAGGTGAGTTGGTGATGGCGGTGTGTGTGTGTGTGTGTTTTGATCTGCTACAGAATCATTGCGGCAGAACTATTTCTAATTGCATGTTTCACTGTAAGAGTCCCTGTGCACAAGACTGCATTCATTCCAGCTACAGCAGTTGGGAAAATCCCTTACAACTACACAGTAAGAGCCTGGTCTACGCCTTTAATCTTATTGGCTTAAAAAAAAAAAAAAAAAAAACCTAAGCAACCTGGCAGATCTAAAGGGCCGAGAGCACTCGCAACAAACCACGATACGACAACATTACACACAAATTAAAATCAATACAAAGTAATTAAAACCTGAAATGAAAACATAACAAAGGTGTCAAGACATAATGTGTGACTGCCCCGTAACAATATTGAGAAACGCCGATTATTTTGCCACACTGATAGGGCCGACGTTTATGGAAGGGACTTCTCGACAAAGTGTGAGAGGTTTATTAAATATTGAAGGCGGGGGAGGAAGCCAAGCGCTTGCACCCTGCGATCCAGTCTCTTTGAGTACAGCTGAGCCCAACACAAAATCAATAAGCCTTCACCGCAAGCCCTCCCTCCAGGAGCCGTGAAAGAAAGGTCAGACAACAAACTCATTTCCCTGCTAAAAAGGGCTCTGCCTCAATTAGGATTCATATTAAACACTGCTGTCGTGCAAGGACATCTGCGTCTGCTCCAATGGGTCATAATTAAGGAAAAGAAGCTTTAAATGAATTTCATTGCCTTTTTGTTAATGAGCTACAATAATTTTGGAACCATTAAGAACCTTTAATACACCTGGTGGGGATCGCAAAAATACAGAGTGTGTTACTCTGTAAAGGTAAGTAAAAATAACCTTGGGTGAGGACAAATTGTTCACTATATCTGGAAAAACAGAGACGCTTATTCATGTTAATATGCATGGGTGAATGTCAGAGAAAACATGATTGGCTGAAATAATCGGCCCGGCTCCTACCTGATAGGCTGCTGTGGCATCGTGGCCTGTGTAGCTTCCCAAACCAGCCAGCTTTTCCTTCAGCTTATGGTGGGAGCGATGGCGCAAGCAGTACAGAGCCCCCGACATCCCCAACACCATCACAATAAAAACCATGGAAACCACCACCAGAATCAAAAAGTTGCCTGGCTCCACTTGACTCTGTTTGACCACGGGGATGTGGCTCAGTTTGCCCCTCTGAAATAAGAACAGAGTAGAGGGAGAAACTCGGATGAGATTGTGAATTTAAAACAAGATAATGCATGCACACATTATATATACAATATGGAAAAATACTAAGCACAACAATTGTTTTCAACATTGATAGTAATTATAAATGGTTCTTGATGCAAATCAGCATATTTTAATGATTTCTGAAAGATCATGTGACACTGAAGACTGGAGTAATGGCTGCTGAAAATTCAGCTTTGCCATTACTGAAACATGTCATGTCTAAAACATTAATTAACAAAAATGTAAACATAAAAGAGTTAAAATTGTAATAATATTTGAAACATTTCAAAATGTAAGATATATATATGTAAGACAAGATGTATTTATGATATATGTATGTAAATCACCAACTGATCACAGTATAATGTCCAATTGGTGTTTTCATATTATAGTTTGAATTAGGCACCAAGATGCATATTGCTTGTAATTTTTACTAGCTATACACTGATGTAGATACACCTCAAGCTGACACTTGGGAAGTGAAGGCCCGCTCCACTCTTGTCTTGGCAGGTCGATGCATACCACCACAGAGCAATTAGGGTCGGTCCTCACTGTACCAGCTTGTTGCTAATTAGCCTCCAATCTTGGGTTTGGTCGGGATGGGGGAATTGGCTCAGACCTCCAAGTTAATAAAATGGGAAAAGGGCTAAGCCGAGGGGGAGTACCTAAAAGGTCCGAGCCCCACTAGCGTTCCACTGTAGAGGGGGTTGTCAGGCTTGTTAGCCCCTCGGGGGGAGGGCTGACAGCCGGGGCTAAGCTTCTGGGGGATTGGCGGCGTATTGTTTCCAAATGCCTTGTGAGGCTGAATAGACTGAGGCCTTTAGAATGGGGTTCAGAGTTTTTTAATCTGCCTCTATTCACATTCTGTGCTATCATACCAACCGACTGATCACAGAACTATAAGCCATGCAAGCAAAGCAAGATGCAAGCAAGATTGATTTTTCTGATTTGTATTTTATAAACGATGACTATAATCTACTTCAAATTGTTATTGCGGTACCAACATAACATATAGAACTGTGAAGCACACAATATAAAAATCAAGCTCACTCCATTTAATCACATTCTGAAATCCCCCATAGACTGGCTACACATTGCTGAAAATATTAGCACCTAAATGTGAGGTTTAGTAGTTTCCAAGGATTAGTAGCTACTTTTTGTGATTGTGGGCTTTTGTTGGTGCAGAAATGGTTTGGTTTCCACCCACCAAACATTGCATGGAAAGTGTGTAGAGAAGAGGGCGCATTCAGCTGGAATAGAATCCCCCCTCTCTCCTTCCCTCCATCCCTCTATAGGCTTAGCGCTCTCAATCGAATTACATGAAAAGATCTCTAACATGAAAAGCTGGCTCTGAAAAGAAAATTGTGCTTGGCTAAATAATGTCCGCAATTAATTATAACTAAATAGAATACATGCATTAGGCATTTGAGCAAGGGACTGGAAAATAACACAAAAAATTGAAAAATGTTGTCCTGATGTAGTCTATTGCCAAATTAAACGCAGATTACAGTGTATATGAAATAAATGAAAAGACACTACGAAAACGAATCATACAGCATAAATATATAATTAAAATAAAATAAAGCACCTACATCAAAGCAAGGTCGACAAAAAACATATATTTTGCAAAAATGTTTCGTATGACCTAAACATATTATTTTGTTGCATGTAAAAATTACATATGTAGTTAAAAAAAAAAATCTCAACATCCCTAAGGAATTATTAGTAAAATAAAAAGAGAAAGAAATAACCATTCTATAGCATACCTTCTCTTATTATAAAGAAGACAGCAAAAATTTTTAAATGCAATGCAACGACTCTACACGGTATGTTGTATTTTGGAATTACCTAAATCTTTACTCTCAAAACACGCAAATATAATATATCTCTATAAAAGAAAATAAACTGAAAATAAGGTGTCAAAATAAGGTATCAAATCTTCTTACTTCCTACAACACATTTAGTTTTATAGTAGAAAACCCGCAAAAACACAGTTTACTTAAAAGCAGAGAAAAAAAAAAAAAAAAAAAAAAAGACAAAGAAAAAAGGGAAAAGGGAGGGAGAGAATCCTTGATGCTTTTATGGTTTTGTTCTTCTGTAGGGAATAAATTGTACTTGCAAATTTCTGATTCACAGGAGTCTACTGAAAAAGACAGACATGTTCACATCAAGCGTTCTCTCAAAAAAAGTGCTAAGATTCTCATATCCTCATCTGTAGTAGAAATACTAAGAATTATGTGTGTATAAATCTATAAAAGTATCTAGAATTCCAGATAAATTTGTTTCAGTGAATTTTTTTTTTCTTCATTTAAATATATAATAAGAATTTAAAATAAACAAAAGATAATGGGAGAAAAAATTCCAGAAAAAAAATAATATGCATAAAAAGTAAATAAATTAAAAGCAAGACATAGCAAACAAGAAGAGGAAAAACATGTTACTGGGTGGGATGTGTTTCTGGATTAATGAGTGTGTTTGCACGGTCATCAGATATTTCTTATCCTCAGCTTTAGCTAATAAATCTCTTGACTGAAACTTTACCACACTGACAAAATATAAATCTTCATACATGTACATTTTATAATTTTAAACACAAATTGTAGAACAGTGGATCAGCATCCATACAAAATAACACTTCAATCCAGGACTACTGTCCAAACCAAGGTAAAACATAAACTTAACACCTAACAAAAAAAAACAATGTTCGGCCAGACAAATTTCACTGATAGCATTTACATTTTTTAAGCAATCTATATGTATGGAGTTTTGATTTTCAAGTTATTTTAACCCCTCTTTTTCATTCTTTAACGTACAGAAGATAAACAAAAAGATTTGTATATTTGGGCAAGGACAAAAGGCAGATTTGGGATGCACCGGCTGATTTAAATCATTGAGGGAAGGGATGGGTGGAGGAGAGACTGTGATGGGTGAAAGGTTGAGACAAGGGCCGCCCATATATCCTTTCACTATTAAACACAATAATCGCTCTGCCTTAAAACCATCCACTCTCAGCTCTACAGATCTTAAAATAGGAAGAAAATAATAGAATAAATGCACTGAATTAAAAAACTATACTCAAGAATCATGCTCATGATACTGAACAAATTAACAATTTAATTGACTAAATTTTGCCCAATACAAAACTACACTAAAAATGTTATTAAATTAGAAAAATATGTCTGTTAAATATAGAAATACAGTCTAAATTGCATGCCCTTATCCTTTTGGATAAATTCAACGTTAAGTTGTGCATCAGGGAATTTATGTAAACGCATTATGACTTTAATTATATCTTGCATTTCACTGACCATTTCACTCAAGTCAACGTTTCAATGTAAATTAGAGATAAGACATATCCAATGTTTAAAAATATTAACATTAAGCATCAAGCTGAATATGTGGAATAAGCCTACAATGAATCTCTGATTACTGCAATTTGGAAAGTTTATACATTATTGATCCACAGGACGAATGGAACATTTATAAAAAATAAAAATTGTCAGAGATAAAAAAAGAAGAAAAAAAAAAACTACTTATAGCCCTTATAAATTACCAACCAATTGCAAGAAGGTTTTTTTTTTTTTTTTTTTCATTTATCCACCATCTACCCACCTATACATTTTTCTTATATTATTATTTATTTTTGGCTCCAAGTCATTTGCAACTCGAAAAGACCCACGCTGACTGAACACACCGTTTTCATTGCGATTGATATTCCCCAAAAATAAACAGCGAAACACCGATTCCTCCCTTTATAAAGAAACAGAATGGTGTTTCTGTCTGCACTTTGTACCATTTGCTCAGCTCTTACTACCACTCTACACTGACTCACGACCCAGATCAATTACATAACGGTCTGCAAACCATCTCAGCCATCAAATCGCACGCACCATACACGAGCTTCTATCAGCAGAAGCGTTTTAAATGAAAAGCACGATGAAATGTGTCACGCTGTAGCACCGCCACGTAAGTCTTGCAGGACAGAGTCACTCTCATTATCAGTCCAGATGCATCCGGATGCGCAATAAGTTTTAGGTGACGCTTAATGGTGCTTTCAGAGCCTCGTTACATTTATTTACCGACCATTATACATGCGCATCAACAGACAAGTGCACGTCCAATAGATAGTTACCTAGTTCCATTTTCGGACAGCGCGCGAGGGATGCTTTTGAAGAACCTATTCCGCAGATGTCCGACTGGCGACTGCAGCCTCCTTTCGCAATCCCGCTAGCTAAGAAAAGTTTTTAACCTCCCCATTCGCGTCCACCTAACAAAAGACCGTCGCTGCTCGAATACTTTTTTTTTTACAATTTTTTTACAGAAACAAAGGAGACATAAAAAACAGTTTGAAAGAAAAAGACTGAGGCAGCGCGGGAGAGAAAAAAAAGCGAGCTAAATCATCCGCCACATTTCCCAATGACTTATAAGAAGCTGCAGTGGGTTGTCTTGTCCTTTGAATGATCATGTGCTACTGAAAAGCCGGGTTTTTTCACGGAGCCCCTCCTTATATTCAGCGAGACTCGAGTCGCTGTCTGGAGCACATGTCACATCCACTGGTTGCTATAGCGATGCCTCCACATGTTGCCCACAGCGCGCGGGCTGCAGGGCCAGCTTGAATGGACGGAGAGCTTGTCACTCATTTGTTCAACTATTCGGGATTTCTGTGCCTGCTGAATCGCTCGCGCCTGGATCTTCCCTAAGCTTTCTCCCACTTCTTTAACCCGTTATATCGCTATCCAAACTAACTAATGTTGCAACGCCTTCTGCCAAAATCTGTACGAGCCAGACTATCTTACCACTGTCCTGCGTATTACCTTATTAATATAGCACACATGACTAGTATTACACATGCTTAGATAATATGTAGCATGCACACTTTTATTATAATGTGTGTACTACCAGAGGAGGAGTTTGGTTTCTCTGAAGTATTTCCTCCTCCACTAGATTATTTCCTTTCCTTTGTTTGCTCAGAGTGTTAAAGATCTATTTATTCCTAATTTTACCTTTAAATTTAGTTTTGTTGGTGTAACCTAACCTAATATATTATGGTAGATTAACAATGTCAAGTAATATTTTTTATTTGAATTAAATCTATTAATTTAGATGTTTCCAAAAAATTTTCAAGATACTATTTTTTTTTATTGCAGGGAAAGGAAACACTTTATAGTCAGTGAGCCGAAGTAGTGACTAAATAAAAAATATATAATTAATTTAGTTCTTTATAAAAATGACAATTTTGGGGGACTATTATGAGGTTTGAGGAGGGGAACAGCTGCAGCGAGCAGAGAGGGATTACCAAGTCTAACGAAGAGAATAGAGAGAGGGAAAAGAGGGGAGGGGGAGGCTTGTTTGAGTGTTTGTGTGTGTGCGAGAGAAAGAGAAAGCAATGCAAGCACTCAGAGAGGGAGAGTGTGTAAAAACTATACAACATGTGCCCGTGAGGTGTACGTGCCTGTGTGTGTGTGTGTGTGTGTCTGTAGGTTGGAGGAACTGGGGGTGGGGTCCCGTCAAATGCAGATGACGAGTCTGCGAATGGGTCTTCGGTTTATCTTTGGTTTAAGCTGCACGCCTCCCTCCGTTGTCCCCTGCTTACCCCTCTTTGTCCCACAGCATGACAGCTGGAGTTGGCAGAAATGAGAGGGGAACAAATAAAGTGGTTCACTCGTTCCAGAATCTCGAGATCAGATAAACACACCTCAGCTTTAGCAACGGCCAGACATACTTCCACCTTTAACCTCACCTTGCTTTATTTTCCTTTCTTGCTGCAATAATCTGGGCGTGCTGTAGTGGATGACTTGTATACAATATGATCTTCGACATGGACAAACTGCACACAAGCCCAAAACCACAGAATGCCCAGATAACCACAACCTACATATCTCACATTTATTCCATCATTATTATTTTTCTTGTATCCATTTTATCACTTTATGACTATGTTTGTGTAATAAATTCCTGCAAGAATGGTACATCTGTGTCCTAATATGCATTGAATCATTACTTCACAGCTTCAACCGATGATGCATCAACCATTTGTGCAATTTTCTAGAGAAAAAAATCTGGATGACTAACCTCACTTCCATTTCTTACCACACCCACACACACAGACACACACACACACACACGCACACAAGCACAACTGTTTAAAGAGTGATATGTGAAATAAAAAAAAAATATGTCACCAAAAATGCAATATCATTTGTCAACAAGAACTCACTTGTAAACCTAGAGCTGCTGTGCAACATATCACTATATAGACTATATTATAGAAAAAGCACTCCATGTCTTCAGGCTGTAAAGAGTCCTGTGGTGACTGACAAACAATAGTATAATCACTTGATGTACTCACTTGACCGTGGAGAGAAGGAGAGCTTGATGTTGAACAAGCATCTGGATAGAGGGTAAAGTCAGGCTGCCTAAAGTATGCCTCCATCCGTACACACAGCACCATCTGTCAGTGTCTTTCCTCAGGTATAACCCTCAGTCTCAAATGTAGATGCTTGAACAACGTATAGTTAATGCAGACTTCACATAGGTGGTTATTTAAGAGTTGGAAGGTTATTTGCAAAACTGCTTATTTAACTGCTTATGTGAGGAGTCAGACACGATGGCAAAACCATATTAAAAGTATACAACCCAAACCTAAACTGAACTATCATTTAAATAAAAAACAACAACAATTACAACAACATACCTTTCTTATGATCCAAGTCATATGATATCATAAGATTTTTCCATACTGTATTAAGTTGGCATTAAAGAGTGCTGGCTATAATAGTGTAAAGGTGTGGTCACATCAGCAACATTTTGTATAACAGTAAATGTGCAGTTTAGGCTGTTTCTTAGACAAAGTGGTACATTTTTTACAGGGGTACCAGTCAAGACTATATATATATATAACTAATATTTTTAAGGACTGTCAATTTTATCATCACTGAAATCATGTTTTCAAATGTAAATTAGTAAGACGTATGTGTATTTTGTGTAAAACAGCACAAACATCACCAACGTCTTGCCCTCCATATATGTTTTATCCTTAATGTCTATTTCACCTCATGATTTGATTTTCTTTTTTTGCTTCCTTTTCAGTGTTACTTTGTAGCTAACTCATCAGTATATGTTGTGTGTTCTTGGTTTTGATCATGTTATATACACAAGATGTGTCAACACAATTCTTTTTTTTGCTTTTTGCTTTTACTGTACTTTGATCACTAGCTTTAAGGTAATTTTTGCTAGCTTTAGCTAAATTTTGTGGGCAAAAAGAATTCCATTGCCAATAGTTCATCTCCAAGATATCATTTTCAAACCAAACAGCTTTCTGTATGACAAATTTGAACCTGGTGTAAAATCTGTGATGGGAAACCAGTCCCCCTCAAATGAAATTCCCGACTGCATATATTCCTATTGAACTGACTAAATTTCAACCACAAAAATTCACTTGAAAAACAGTAAATGTGACTGCAACTTAAGAAAAAAAAGTATCATATAGTCAAATAATTATTTGACTCAGCAATCCTATGTGAAAGACTGGGAAAACAAGCATTTGCTTAATAAATCTCCTGTCTGTCAGAGCATTTTAACACTTTGCATTTTTGGCTAGTTTTAGAACATGAATCCACTTCACCACTGATGAGCCAACATCAGGATGCTGTGTGACATTTTCAGGGCATTTTGGAGTGAATTAACTTTACATTTCCTTCATGGATGAAAGAGATTTGGTGGAGGGGAGAAGATGAAAAAAAAAAAAAACCCATCTCTAATCCACGCTGAACACTGCCACACTAATTGGCGAGCGCTAACATTTGGCTCGCTATGTCTCATACATATATAAGGCTTAAAGGACTAATTTAGGGAGAGATATGTGTCGGCCATGTCGCTGCAGTCTTTGCCGTAGATTAGCTTGTTAAAATAAGCTCCCTCATTGTCTGAATCTAGGCTAGAGCTAGACCCATGCCAGGCGGTTCAAAGCTATGAACAAGCTAGCGATCAAGGTAAATGCTACGCTTGTCATCTTGTGTATACGGATTCAGCATGATCAAAACACAACACACAACATACACAGCTGACTTAGCTACAAAATCACATTGAAACACAAACCAATAAAGAAAATCTAACCATGAGATGACAGTTACTAAGAATAAAACTTTATGGAATATGGAGAGTAGGAGGTCAAAGTAATATGGGTGCTGAACATAAAAAGTCTTACTAACACTGAAACATTCAGATACACAATTTCAGTTGAGAATTGACTGACAATCCTTCAAATTCTTAAAATGACGTGGTATTGACAGGAACCACTGTGAAAACATCTATTCGACAAATTTTACTACTTTTTGCCGAGTCATAAAAACTCTCTAAGCTGCGCAATTACTGTTCCATGCTGCTGCTGATCTGGTGAGAAATGCTGACTCACGTTTCAGTCCACCTTACTCAAAGCTGCTCGGGCCAGGGCCAACAATTAAAGTATTCCCTTAATGCCCATATCAATACTTCTGATAGGCTCCCTTTAAAGTTTAAGAGTAATGGATTTCATTAGGAACATTTTACTCTCAGGGCCTTCAGCTGTAGTTATTATGTTGAACTCTATTAGCAGTTCTTGCTTTTTAAAGGACATGCTTGGAAGCCACTTTGAAATGAGATATGATGAAATGTTATGATGGAATTGCAGCACGTTGGGCATTTAGGACATTTCAAACATCAGATGGAAGGCTATGATGAATCTGCTTAAATGTACAAACATGCGTAATACATTTTGGGTTATTTCTTATTGCTTCTATTGTGCCTTACTTTTCATTTGTGTCTTAATAACATGCTTACTATATATAATGTATTAGTGAGGTTAAAAGGTTTATGAAAACAACAAAACAATTATAATCTGTCCCCTAAGAAGAATCTTACAGATTATGTATTTGGAGCATGGAAATCCCTTCAGTTTTAAACACCCCCGCACAGAGTATAAGGTGCCACACTCTCTGATTGGTGCCCTACTTTTAACTGTGTTTAAAAGACTATCTGTAATTGATAAACACCACTTTAAACTTAAGCATTACTTTTGAGGTTAAAGAGAAAGCCCTGTTTTAAAAAGCTTGCACAGAATCAGAGCAGCCTATTGCTGAAAATGTGTCTTATGCCTCCACTAAGAGTCTGTCAGATGCAGTAATTACAGACTGCTGCTCCACCACTGCCTCTCAAACCTCAAAAGACCAGTGACCCAAGTACTGCGATCTACCTGCCGAAGAATTTGGAGAGTTTCACAGAACTTATTTCTTACTGCCATTATGTTGCCATAGATGAAATGTCTTCACTTTATGGGTCAAGTCCTGCAGTTACGTTAAAAGCAATCGCTGAAAGTCTAAAAGTGTAAAAAGAAAGATTACCGTGATGTCATTGATGACAGGTCAAGAGATGTGAGTGGTTAGCTGCTACGACCCATAATTCATCTATGCCCACAAGAAAATTATAGTATGAAAAAAAAAACATTGCCCTGAAGAAGCTACTTTGATCGCACAGGTATATTCTAGTCCTGACTCATTTCACATTTGTACAAAGCTAGAGAGTATTTTTTGCACATAGGGACAGCAACTGGCTACATCTGTATGAAGGTAAATCAGTTGCAAAACTCGAGAGGTTGTAAGTTGGAATTTGAGAACTTGTCATATTAATATTTGTATTTGTAAATTGAAATTTACACTCACGACCCTGATGTGAAAAGCTGAATCTTTCGATTTGCACACACAGACAATGATCAAAACACCCCTGTTTTAAAACTGAACTTGCAGATTAAAAGTTACAAATGTGTAAAATGTCATTCACATGTACAAAATGACAGACACAAATGTGTGTATTTTGCACTTTACTTCAGTTTCGCTGTACAACCTCAAGTCGGCGCTTACAACCTCTCAGATCTGGCAGTACAAGTTCAATTCCTGGCGCTTTGACTTTTGCTACTCTTTTTGCGATACTCCTGTTGCAAAACTGACTTGTGCACTTGTAAACGCAGACGCGAGAGAACACGGGGAGGGGGGTTGGGGGGTGATTGAATCCGTTTTATTGGTCGATGCCTGACCAATGAACAACGCCAGCCAGTGCGACTTGTCATGCTGAAAAAAAAACATTTTTATGCATATGTATGCTTCATTTTTAAAACACTTGGACAATATTTTCATTAAATATCCTGACGGGATTTTATATTGCACTAAAAAAAAAAAATTCGTTTATTGGTTGGAGCCAATGAAATGGGACGTTTTTATGTTTGCGATGACGTCACTTCATAGAGCAGATCGCGCCGTTTGGCGGTCAATGTAGCAGTCTGTCATCACGATGGAGGCATCAAACAATCCCAGGGTAGGTTTTTATTTTTAATAAATTAAGACAGTTTCAAAAATCAAATCATTATTATGTTTTCCTTGACTGATATGTTTCACTGATGACGACTACCATCCACACAAAAATAACTTTTTGCCATTTGTTTAAATGTGGGTGTAAATGCTCAACATAATTCATTATTTAAGGCATTTTCTTTGATGTAACGTTAACGTAATAAATGACGAGAAGGTGATAAGAGCGCCAACGCGAAGTGTCACCATGTTATCACACTAAATGGGGTTTATTTTGAGACAATGGCCAATTGATTATGATGTTACATGCTGTTTATTACACATTATTTGGTTATAATGAAGTATTCCAGATTGCCGCGATGTGATCATTTTACTAGCTACCACTCCCCATGCCTTTACCTATTGAAAATACTAAAGCTTAATACTACATAAAAAGCATTGTTAGATGATAGATGAATTGAAGGATTTACATTTTTTTATTATTATTATTGATATATTCATATCATCTTGCAGGAATTGTTGTTGAACCATTTATTACAACGGCTTTACACACGTCTGTCACTTTGGCTGGAACGCATTCCTCTTGACATGGACTTCTTAGAATTTACGTGTTCTTGTGCACTGATCATTTAGCATGTATATTGGGGCTGTTAATAAGATAGAGTCCTGTATTTAAGCTCTGGCCCCTCAGGCCAGGCATCGGGCCAATTTTCATGTCAGCTCCGCTGAACTGGGCCGATCTGTTTGTCAAGTGCTGAAATTACAATCTGGAATACTTCATTATAACCAAATAATGTGTAATAAACAGCATGTAACATCATAATCAATTGGCCATTGTCTCAAAATAAACCCCATTTAGTGTGATAACATGGTGACACTTCGCGTTGGCGCTCTTATCACCTTCTCGTCATTTATTACGTTAACGTTACATCAAAGAAAATGCCTTAAATAATGAATTATGTTGAGCATTTACACCCACATTTAAACAAATGGCAAAAAGTTATTTTTGTGTGGATGGTAGTCGTCATCAGTGAAACATATCAGTCAAGGAAAACATAATAATGATTTGATTTTTGAAACTGTCTTAATTTATTAAAAATAAAAACCTACCCTGGGATTGTTTGATGCCTCCATCGTGATGACAGACTGCTACATTGACCGCCAAACGGCGCGATCTGCTCTAGTGATGTGTCGTTCTTGAACGATTCGTTCATTTTGAACGAATCTTTAATGTGACTCGGGAAGAACGAGTCGTCTCGGGGAGTGATTCGTTCAGTCGCGCATGCGCATTATTCTATGGGTTCTGTTCTAGTAGTAGTAATTCACCTGTCATTCAATGCAGTCTTGAGCCGGAAAGAGAATTGATTAGTTCATAGTTCGAGTCTATCGGGTTTTTGACTCGTTCCTCAATCACGTGACAGCCCAATACGTTAAACCCAATGCAGCATGAGCCGGAAAGAGAATTGATTAGTTCATAGTTCGAGTCTATCGGGTTTTTGACTCGTTCCTCAATCACGTGACAGCCCAATACGTTAAACCCAATGCAGCATGAGCCGGAAAGAGAATTGATTAGTTCATAGTTCGAGTCTATCGGGTTTTTGACTCGTTCCTCAATCACGTGACAGCCCAATACGTTAAACCCAATGCAATATGAGCCGGAAAGAGAATTGATTAGTTCATCTCATGAGTCTTCAGGTCGAGTCGTTCCTTAATCACGTGACAGACCCATACGCTAAAACCATAGACACTGACAGTAAAATAATGCAGATAATTGAATAGTTCATCTTTCGGTTCTTCGGGTTTTTCGTTCTTTTGTACTGTGTGACAACATTGGCTAGAGTAATTAGTTCATTTACAACTTTCCTTACAAAATGGGTGCGTAGTACTTATTTATTATTAGTATTATTTACTCTTACAGTAACGTGATGCATTTCTGGTTTCAAATTGTTGTTTTTAATTTCTGTCATGGTGGTACTTTTCCATAACACTGAATGTGGAAATAAAGAATTGGTTATGCTTAAAATGTTGATCTTTTTTTCTGTCTGTTTGTTTGTTTTGGTTTAGTTGTGCAGTTATTAAATCAGATTGTCTGTGTAAACCATACTTTTGTAACATATGACACTTTATAAACATTAAAAACACTGTACATACTTTTGAATAGTTGTTTATTGTTTATTACAGAAAAGCTTTGTAACAAAGAGGACAACTATTCCAAAATAAATTAAAATAATAAAAATGTAAATAATTAAATATGAAATTAAAATGAAAAGATAATAAAGCCACAGGGTCTAATAACCTTAACAAATGAACTTTAAAAGTACAATATAAAAAAAAGAAAAACTAAATATTGCACAACAAGCTATTCCCAAAATAATTTTAAACCATTTGAATAAAAAATAAATGAAAATTAAGAGATACTAAAGCTATGGAGCCTTATAACAATAACAAATTACCTTTTAAAATCACAACAACAAAAATATTGCACAACAAGCTAGTCTTTTTCTAAATAAATAAAAATAAATAAGCTTTAAAATAAATAACACACTGTGGCTATATTTTTAGGACTTGCTTTAAGGCATGTTTACATTATTAAAAAAACAACAAGCTCCCTGACCTTGGATGGGCTGAGTCTGTGAGTTCTTCTATCTGAGATAATCTGCCCAGTTTTAGAAAAAAAAAATTCAGATGGCACGGATGTGGCCACAATGCAAAGTCTTGTCTTTGTGACTTCAGAAAGGCTTGTGTATACTGGTGAACATCTCCTCCACCAGGCCAGAGGGTCTGATGTGCGGGGTAAGAGTGGCTCTGCAAGGTTGGCCATCATAGCATCTGAGGTCTTAGAAGAGGTAGCAGAAGGCCTCAAGCTTGCTACCCTCTCGTCAAAGTCTTCCCAAAACATGGCCCCTGCACTGGCAGCGCACCAGGATCTGAAACTCCTCACTCTGAGCTGGGTTAAAACTGTTAAAGCTGAAGTTATCATAACCTTAATGTCTTTAACATTTGTCTTTAACATTAATAATTCAAATTCAAAATGTTATTTGCTTTTAATGTATGTCATTATGTCCTTTTTTGAGCAATCTTCTTATACATATATTACACCAATATGTCAAGTCTGCCTAGGAAAAGCAATTATTATACCAGCAAACTCAAAATTGGAGTAAAAATGAACAAACTAGTCTATAAATACTTTTTATTGTAAGCTTGGATTATTATATTATTATATAGCCTAGTGTTTATTTACCGATAGACAGTCAAGAAGACAAATTAATCAAAATTTTATTTATAACAGGGTTTTATTTATTTATAAAATAATAACAAACCACAGATCCTCAACAAACAGTAACAAAAACACGGTGACAGAAATGTCAGAAATAGCGCATGGGGCTGTCACGTGATTAAGGAACGAGTCAAACTCGACCCGAAAGACTCATGAGATGAACTAATCAATTCTCTTTCCGGCTCACGACTGCGTTAGTTTTGCGTATGGTGCTGTCACATGATTAAGGAACGAGTCAAACTCGACCCGAAAGACTCATGAGATGAACTAATCAATTCTCTTTCCGGCTCAAGACCGCGTTAGTTTTGCGTATGGGGCTGTCACGTGATTAAGGAACGAGTCAAACTCGACCCGAAAGACTCATGAGATGAACTAATCAATTCTCTTTCCGGCTCAAGACCGCGTTAGTTTTGCGTATGGGGCTGTCACGTGATTAAGGAATGACTTAAACCCGAAGACTTCTTGTCAGATAAGAGGTGAGATGAGCTAATCACAGACTGAAGACCCAGGTAAAGAATGAGTATTTTTTTCTTTATCTCATAGCATTTTATTTTTGTATTGTTTGTAGTGTGATCAACGTTTGCGTAAGTACTAGATGTGTTGGGGAGGTAGCACTTAATATTTTAATTACATTTTGCTAAAATGAACGAAATGACTCGAAAAAAGATTCGTTCATTTTGCTGAACGAGACTCAAAAGTCCGAGTCGGTAAAATGATCCGAACTTCCCATCACTAATCTGCTCTATGAAGTGACGTCATCGCATACATAAAAACGTCCCATTTCATTGGCTCCAAACAATAAACGATTTTTTTTTTTTTTAGTGCAATATAAAATCCCGTCAGGATATTTAATGAAAATATTGTCCAAGTGTTTTAAAAATGAAGCATACATATGCATTAAAATGTTTTTTTTTCAGCATGACAAGTCGCACTGGCTGGCGTTGTTCATTGGTCAGGCATCGACCAATAAAACGGATTCAATCACCCCCCCAAAACCCCCCTCCCCTCCCCGTGTTCTCTCGCGTCTGCGTTTACAAGTGCACAAGTCAGTTTTGCAACAGGAGTATCGCAAAAAGAGTAGCAAAAGTCAAAGCGCCAGGAATTGAACTTGTACTGCCAGATCTGAGAGGTTGTAAGCGCCGACTTGAGGTTGTACAGCGAAACTGAAGTAAAGTGCAAAATACACACATTTGTGTCTGTCATTTTGTACATGTGAATGACATTTTACACATTTGTAACTTTTAATCTGCAAGTTCAGCTTTAAAACAGGGGTGTTTTGATCATTGTCTGTGTGTGCAAATCGAAAGATTCAGCTTTTCACATCAGGGTCGTGAGTGTAAATTTCAATTTACAAATACAAATATTAATATGACAAGTTCTCAAATTCCAACTTACAACCTCTCGAGTTTTGCAACTGATTTACCTTCATACCATCTGTTGCATTTACATCACTGTGATGCCTGATAAATGTGTTTTGTCCCTGACAAATAAATAAATAACATGAAATGAAAACAAATTGGAGTTTGAGTCATATTTGCAAAACTGCAACATGGCCAAAAGTATGCGTAATGCACATCCTGTAAAAAAAAAAAAAACAGGTTTGGCTATTCCAGTAAAAAAAAAAAAAAAAATTCAAAACTTAATGCAAAGATACAGTGTTGTGAAAAGGTGTTTGCCTGCGTCTTCTGTTTTTAAATATCTCATGCTAATTATTTTAAGAAATTAAAACAAAATCTAACATAAAACAAAGTAAACAAACCAATTTGTTTAAAGTGATAATGTTATTTATAGAAATATAAAAGTCATCTAATACAAATTGGGCCATTTCCCCATACTTCACCCCCCCCCCCCCCACCGAAAAACAATACTACAGCCAGTTATTAGACTTTAAAATGTGTTAAGTGTCAGAATGTCTGTTTTTGTTCTGATCTGTAATTTTGCCCACTGAAAATTTACCCAAGAATATTTCAACACCCCAGTTTGCCACTTGATGAAAAACACAGCAGCCATAGAAGCTGGCAAATTAACTGGGTCAGAGATCACACAATCTACTAGACCTAAAAGCTTTATGACCAGAGGAATATTAAAATGCAGATAAATCAACTCATCAGCTTACAGCCGTAAGGCTTGTCACCTTCCATTCTCAATTGCACTCATTCCTGTTGAGTGTTCTCAATCTGGCAACTGTCAAGTCTGAGCAGGAGGCGGGAGAAACAGCTCTCTCCAATATTTTGAATTTGGACTTCAGTACCAATTTTAACCACTAACTGTCAACATTACATACTGCATCTTTAAAAACATTTCAACAGCAGGAGGTTGGTTAAAAGGTCTAACACAGTAACACACTATGCTAAAGGTGAAATAAATTCTAGAAGTGATGATGAATACAGTGATTGAAAATTAAAGGCTCTTGGAAGAACCACAGAGATAATCATTATCTCCAAATGGAAATAAATAAATAAAAATCAGTACAGTAGCAAATCTTGCCAGAAGAAGTGAATGACCTTCCAAAATTCCTCCAAGAGCCCAGAATCATCCAGTAAGCCACAAAAGACCCAAGGACAACATCAAAAGGACTAGGCCTCCCTTGCATCAATAAAAGACACTTTTCATTGCTCTACTATCTGAAAGACACTAGCCAAAAATTGGCATCCATGAAAGAGTGGCAAATCAAAAACCGCTGCTAACCCAGAAGAACATTAAGACTGGTCTGAATTTTGCCAAAACATACCTTAATGATATCCTCAAACCTTTTGGGTAACTGTTTTGTCGACTGATGAATTGAATGTGGAACTGTTTGGAAGACAGGGGTCCCATTTCATCTGACAAAAAACAAAGACTAAATTCCACAAACGAAGTGTGCTAGTGTGGGGATGCATTGCTGCTGCAGGGCCTGGGAAACCTGCAGTAACTGAGGGAAACATGAATTCTACTCTCTACCAGGAAATCCTGTAGGAGGATATCCAGTCTTCAGTTTATAAACTGAAGCTCAAGTGTAACTTGATTATGAAGACAGTGATTGAAAGCATAAGAGTTGGTCCACCTCTGAATGGGTTCAATTTAGCTAAATTGAAGTTTGAAGTGGCTTAGTCAAAGTCCTGACTTTTTGTTGTGGCAGTACCTTAAATGGGCATTTCATTCTTGAAAACCAGTTCTGCAAAGACAACTGGGCCAAAATTGCACCAAAGCCCTGTGAATGATCTCAAGATATTAGAAGTGATTGGTTGCAGTTATTGCTGTTAAATCTGGCACAACTAGATTTAAAAAATATATTTTTTTTTACTTCATTGATCTAATAGATTAGATTTGTTTTGCTTCAATCAATAAAACAATAAAAACTATACATGTCTGATCAGGTTGCCTTTGTTTTATGTTGTATTTTGCTTAAAGATCTAAAATGATTTAGTATGTAATGCACATCAAACAACAACAAAAAACATCAGTAGGCATTCCACTATACCAGCAAACCTTTCTGAGCATGTTTTTAATATCTTACAATCCTATTATTCCACTTCCACATAGAAACCAACAGCCAATCTATTAGGTATCTCAATGGTCAATCGTCTGCTGAAGCAGAATCCTGAAATGACCTGCATAGAGCTCTGCAAAGGTCTTTCCATCTAAAAATTATATAGCAACAGCTACTCCGTAATAAACTAGAAGCTTGTGTGGGAGCAGAGCTAGTACCTACAGGTGCAATACCACTTATATTAATGAACCTTAGAAAGAGTTGGGTGATGTTTTTAAGACAGTCCCTGTTGATGTTTTCTAGGGTCGTCCGAGGTCTATAAACTGAGGATTCTGAGACAGCTTCCACTGTTACACCATCACCGCAGACATCATTACTCACCATCCATACATCAGTGTCAGATCTGCCACCTTGTTCCTGTATGCAGTCTCATTACTGCTGATTAGGACTCTCATTCACACATGACACCTAGCTTTTCTCCTGATCTGGTAATGGACAATTTTAAAAGAAGCCTGTGACTATAATGAAAGACAGTGAGGGTTTGAAAACAGCAGAGTGCTATCAGGTCATCGTTTGCACATCACCATAAAACAGTCATAAACATCTCTGGCAGGCAAACTGTTGATGTGGAGAACTTTTACATTTAAGGCATGTAGCAGATGTTGTTATCCAGAGCAACTTAAAAAATAAAATAAAAAATTACTGTTGTAATCAACAGATTCCAATCTGCTTAGAAGGAAGTACTTTTGTACAAATACAAACAAGTACATTCGAAGCAGTACAATAAGCCTAATACATGTCCCTTTATTATTTTTGTTATAGTCCACAGTGCTAGACTGTGGCTTTAATTTGTTTCCTTTTAAAATGTTTGATTGACCATATTGAGTTACACGTGGCCTTTTTTATAGTCATCCAACTAGGAATTGCACATGCTATTGTGTTCCTATTGAATCTGTTATGCATGTCTCTGTAAAATTATGGCTTTTGATTATGGCTATGACCCGATTTTCATTAGGATACAGCTAGGATACACCATTTTATAGATTATATTATCCACATACTCTTTCATGAATCCTTAATGAATGCTTAAACACACTTTAATCGGAAGTTGTGGATCATTGCTTCACATCTGCTAACGGGTTTTGTACAATATTATGTGTGAATGCCCCTTTAATGCTGCAGTGTTTAAAGTTCAGCATTATGCTCAAAACAACCTCCAGACACGTTTTTTTTTCTTGTTTTCTGATGATTGTAAAAAAACTGTAGGTTTATTTAAATAAATTTTCTCCAGACTAAAACTACATGTTAAAGGACAAAGCATACACACTACCTTATAATAAATGAGCTAAAAGGAAATGACACCTTATTATTTTAAAAGTACCAATTCCCAATAGACACCGTAAAAAAAAACCTTACCCTTGCCCTTTCAAATCTTTCTGGTGGGCATGATATATATTACACACACACGCGCACGCATGCACACACACACACAGGTTTTATTTAATATTTTGAACTACTTATAATAGCTTATTCAGGCCAGTATTAAATAAAGAACATGCCATTTTTATAACCCCTAATTTACACCCTCCACACACATTTTTTTGTCTTGTTTTCTGATGATGATTGTAAAACTCTCTAACAACAGCATTTCTGCAATCCACTTTTTTTGTGGACATGTTCAGATGGTCTATGCATTTGCAGAGTTTTGATAATCCTGCCACAGCCTACACTAAATCCTCAAGTACATCAATTAAGGCAGCAAACACTCATTATACACAGTTACAATTGACAGATACCTGCCACTAAAACAATACTGCAAAAGATAGCTACAGAAACACCAATCACAACAATGGTTGCTGATGTCACACACAGTTGACACACACATTAAATTCTCCCAAAATGTCTATTTCATTTGTCATTTCATTTGTCTCCCCCGTCCACCAGACTCACAGCACACATTACTGACTGCAAGAGAAGTCAGTCATTAAGAAAAGAGGGTCCATGTGCCATTACACAGAAGAAAGACAAAAAAGAAGAAAAAAGACGACATAATGGTCACATAAATTCTCATTAGCATCTTCATTACTACAGTGCAACCAGTGGGAGAAGACGTTTTCCTCGGCCTAGTCACTGCCATGAAAACATGACTGAAACACAGCTTGATGACTTTCATCTACATGAGTCTGTCTATCTATCAACATGCAACCGAGTTTCTTGGTTAGTGGGGCTGTTAGTTGGACACATGCATCACCTCCTCTATCTATTTTTCCTTCTCCCCTTGTGTCTGGTCAAGAACGTGGAACAGAGCCAGGCCAGTTTGATCCATCGCCTCACAATTCCTCCTGACAGGCCAACATTGAGACCTGACTCGGTGCCAATCACTCTGATTCAATGCTTAATTACTGCTAATCTAACACTGTGTCACAACTGCTAATGATGCTATGGAGCCTGGGCTTCTGCCTCAGTTCACTCCAGAGGACCTCGGCCAGAGCTAACGGTGTCTTAAGTTGCCTTGAGGCAAAAGACCGGGCACAAATCAAGCTCTGGTGAATGTGTAATGAAGCCCATGCTCATGGCTGTATGTTGTCATGAATTGCTATGAAGAACCGTCTGGCTGTATTTTTCTTCTGCATATTTCTACCACCAGACACAACATTAGAGGAGTCAGATAGTCAGCAGGTGTTGGCTAAGGAGGTTTACAGCACATTAACCATAGCTAAACTGTATCGAAACACATTTTTTGACAGTTTCGAAAGATTCATAGGACATCAAGCAAAATATCCGTATATAAGAGCACGCGCTGAGCAGACACCAGACAATCAGCGACATATTCGATTAGCGCACATTATCACTTCATTACTTTTAATGATCAGCTCATGTTGAGGCGGTTTAAAAGCCCTGATTATTTTGCAGTGTTTCTACAATCTGCATTTATATTAGAAGCTCATTTATGCTGAATAACCTTGATGAAAGACATACTGGGGAGAAAAACATAGCGTCAATCATATGCAAAAAGATGAATGGGGCAGACATGCATTAAAATGAAATGGTTAAGATGACTATTAACTGATGACTACCTTTGTTGTGAGAAAACCAGATATACGACAAAAATAAATGTGACACTGGTATACACTATATTTAATATGTCAATGTTAAAAAGGAATAGAACATGTATAACAAAACTGCTGAACACGAAAATAAATGCACTTATTTGGTTTATAAAGAGTTGCTGATGATTTCTGGTATTTATAAAGAGCACTATTGATAGCATATGCCCAACAATTTTCATAGTGATTCATTTGAAAAGTTCAGTTTAACTTAAAGAGAAAGAGGAGGATGGTCTTGACACTATTTAGAATTAAGGTACTTCTAAAGGATAAGACAAAATGTTACAAACAGCACACCAGCACATGAGTTCAAATAGAAATGTGAAAAGCAAAACAGAAAGAGTATCTTTCTATGTTTTTACTTTTCTTTACACTTTTGTTTTTACTTTTCTTTACACAGGTAATTTAAGTAAAACCATGCACTGAAATACTCAATCCTTCCATCTAATGTATAACACTAACAACATGAATGAACTTTGATTTTAACACAGCACAGCACAGCACTAATATGTTTAATCTTAATCACATATCACTTAAAAAAGTTTTAATGAATAATTTGCTCAAATTTGTGCTGCATAACCCAAATCAAAGCAGCTTCTTTTTGCTATAGCGTGGACAGATATCTGTGAAAATCAGCTACACAGTTTGAGCTGAAGTCAGTGTATTTTTAATGTCCGTGGTATTACAGGCTGTCTCTAAAAGTGTTCTGCTGATAGACTCACAAAGTGACGCCTGCCGTGAGAAACAGCAGTCAACCATTCACTGGGTTTCAGACCTGCTCTGCCTCTGACCCCACCAGTGCTTTACCATGTGACACGACCCACAAAATGGCACAGAGAGGGAGACCCTGCCAGGCTGACATTTAAACCCCAGCTCTGTACCCAGCTGTGTCCCGGCACCACCCTCCCTCAGTGCCTGAGGGTGCTTGCTCTGTCTGTTTCTTTCTCTTGCTCTCTTTTCTACATACACACAAATGAGATGGCATGCTGAGAGGAAAGCTAGACTAGACTAACATATGGCAATAGTACATCTTTCAAATAACAGTGGACTGTTAGAGACAAGTCATTTCACTGTTTTGCACGGAACTGATTTATGAGACAAAAAATGACACATACCAAGACATTTGTCTCTCTGATGTCTAGTGATGGATTCTAGTGAATCTATTCATTCTAAATGGTCCTCTTCTCTAACATTTAGATTTGAATACCCGTACTATGCTTTCTGACCAGTTTATGCAGCGCCGGATTTACATAAGGGCTAACTGGGGCTGAAACCCAAGAGCCCGAGGAATAGAGGGCTGTGATTGGTTATGGACAAAAGGTAAAGTAAGCCTAGACTGACTGGCCAATGGGAGCACCTGGATTTTCCCTGTAGGCTGATCGCAGAAACTCCGCCCACCACACATATTCTTGTCAAGAGTCTGCGGTATTTCTCTCAAAAATTATGAGTGATAAAATGTCTTTGCACTGGCTTAAACTAAAGCTGCAGGTATCTTTGAACTGCCTCGGCTTTGCTGTAGCACTTGGGAAACAAACACCAAAAGCCCTGCAATGAACCTCATTAAACTGCGCAGAACAGCTGGCCCCCGGAACAGTGTCTCCTGCGCAGTGCTGATGAATGAATGCAAGTTGCTTGGTACATTTGAATTCGAGAGACGACACATAAACCATTATATGAACATAGAAAAAACTGATGCTATCTGAAACCAAATTAAATGGCTTGAGATTAACTGTACCCAATGAGAAAACACAAGCATTTCAATCCACACAGCACCACCTCTATGTTCCATACAGTTACTAAAGCTGTAGAAATATGGTATTAAGGTATTTGTCATTTGTGCCACATTATTAATATAAGCTACAAATATTAAATATTGGATACTATAAGGGCAAACTTTTACTTTTACTTTTTATAGATTGTTTTAGTTTAATGTATTTAAGATGGTTTCCATTATTAATTGGTTTACATTACACCAATTAATTTTTCAGTACAGTATATAGCTTTTCGTTAGGGCAACTACAAAAGAGAATTTTGAAAAAGCCTGCAATATAATGGAGAAATAATATGGTTAAATGCATTTGCAGTATATTCAAAAATATCTAGTATTATTTGTTTAATGGCCCAAACCCAAGCAAAACATTTAGAAAACCAGTTTGCTTTGACATAATATCTTGGTTGTTAATTAATTTATGCTTTTAACATGGTGTAGATTGGAATATTTAGAATGCATATTCCTTGTATCACTGTTAGTTGGAGATTTGAGGAGAAAAAAAAATGTTCTGACAACAAGATATGATATGATATACTATGAAAGGGGACTTGGGTTTGCTGATCTTGAGGGAAATGTTTGGAAGAAAAATTCCATTATTCTGTTGGATACTTGAGGTTACAATCAACAGAGAGAAAGTCTGTTACTGATATAGGGTAACACGAGGCAATGATCTAGGTGTTTCAAGGAATAAAACCACGAGAGCAGTATGTGGGTGTGATGTCTAATTTGATGCATTTGTTGTAAGACAACTCTAATGCATGACAGCAGCAGTATTTACAGTACTTTTAATGTAACTTTAAAATAACACAAAGTAAAAGCTGCAATTGTCACAAAACCACTGGCCTCTCATACTGTATGTCTCTGTCATTTGATGTAAAAAGACTGCAGGGTGGAAGTTCAAACTGCTGGTTTGAATCCCATCAGTTTAAGACCGACCTAGCCATTACCTTTTAAAACGGAGAAGTAAAGGCAGGTGTAATGAGGGCTAGATGCAGTTGCCCACACGTTACTCACTATTCCCTTTCAAGACTCAAATGAAATAAAAAAAACCGCCTCTCACACTGCTTTTAAGAGCTGCTTCAGGGGTTGATTGGTGGGGGGGAATGCCTGCACAGACCGCCATCAAATGCTCTTTCCCTGACCAAAAGGTCAGACCATGGTAAAAGGTTGCCAGAGTTGCGAGTTCACCTCTCTTTCCTTGCTTTCATCCATTCTCTGGAGCCCTTGCCCCCATGGAAGTGAAAGAGAGAGAATGAGGGAGAGGAGAGAAAGAGAGAGTGAGAGAGAGAGAGAGAGAGAGAGAAACACTCTGCAGCGGCTGCTCCGATATGACATTTCACACAGGGATCCACCACAGCAACCGCTGGCATTTAAGTTACTTTTTCAAGCAGGCAGACCGGGTTCTTAACAGCATGGCTGTTGTTAGTGGCGGTTGATGTGCCCGCTGAAATCTTTATCACAGGCAGCTCAGATCTCGGCACATTAGGCTGACTCTAAAAATGCAGCATAAACAACGTTATGACATCAAGGCTCAGACACACGCGCACACATACACACACTTCATTTGACAGGTTCACACAGTCTGAACATTACACACCACATTAGCACTCTGACATCTCGTTAACACAAGTCTTTTTGCTCAGGAAGTTAGGATGCCCTCCATCTGTTGCAAGTGTAGGTGTTTATGATTTCAGTTAGGGTTGCAAATAATAGCAAAGCTGAGCTTTGAAGAACCAAGCAATGGGATCTTTGACTTCTTATTTACAACACTGATAAAAGACGAAGCATTGCTTTAGAAAATCTTCTTGCTATGTTTTTTTTTTTTGGTCTGATACAATAATAACCTCCCTTTAATCAATATGTTTTCGAAATAATATAAAAGACCTTGAGTTTATTTCAATAAAGAAAAAAATCTGAGGAGTTTGTTGGATAAATATTATCATAAAGCGTTTGTCAACCTGCCACAGCCTCTTTACATTTCAATGTTTAAAACATACACAACAGAATGTGCACATATAAGAAAGTATATGCACTAAAAAGAGAGGACTTTCATCTCCAGACCACTGAAAGTCCCTTGGGAAAAAAAGAGAAAAGAGATGGAAAGAGAGGAAACAGGGTTAAGCTTTGAAGTTGTGTGCAGCACTCTTGGTATTTCAGGATCAATTTATTATCTGTGATTTCATTTCATTTGTGTTACTCCCTTTTTCCTCTGCATTAGGAGAACAACATAATCTGCTTTGATGTCTGATGCAGAAATATCATGGCTCTGCAGTGAAAATGTAAAGAATCCCTGGACTGGCACAAATCTAAATTATGTTCAGACTGGCTCAAAGTGGACGGTGGGACAAGTTAAAGTTTGAAACAAAGTGGAAACACGTTATGAATTATGATCTATTTGTTTGACTTGTGTGCTCTAAACAACAAAAAAGCAGACACGATCATGACCTTAAAGGGATACTTCACTCAAGATCAAAAATTCTGGCATCATTTACAATATGCACTCTCATGTCATTTCAAACAAGTCTGACTTTCATCTTCTGCTAAATTTGGTTTATACAATAAAACAACAACAACAAAAAAATGTACAGCATTGGACCTCACTGACTTTCATTGTATATTATACAATGAAAAAAAATGCATTTCCAATAACTCAATTACTACACATAAACATGACTATTATAATTAGAGATAATAGAATGTCACAAGGTTTTTATCAAAAATGTAATATTTTAATAAATCACAGACCGAATTATGAATAATTAAATGTACTAAAACATATTGTCAACATAACAATAGTCAGAAGTTTCACAATTATGTCAATGTTTAAAATGAGCAAAATGATACATTCAAATGCAAGACCGGTAAATATATATATATAAAAAATATATATATATATATATATATATATATATATATATATATATATATATATATATATATATATATATATATATATATATATATATATATATATATATATATATATATATATATTGCTCAATGGAGGCCCAGACAAGGCTATTATGCTGCTTTTGACCTTCTGTTACTGAATCAATAAAAATCTGATCATTCACCTGATTAGATTGAGGTGATCTTCACAGCCGTCTGTGCTGTGCTGCTGTGATCTCCCTCACATAAAGTGTACAAAGCAAACTGATGTTCGATCTAACCACCAATGAAGCCCCACATTATACTGCGGTATTGGCTGCACAGAAGCTGAAAGCTACCATTAGGGGTAAAGTGGATATTCATTTGTGCCACCACGCAGTGGACACGAAGGCCATATTTGTTGGCCTTCAATATAACAAATATTTGTGTTGCCATGGTAATCTTGACTTTGTCTCTTCCTTTCTATCCGGCTGATTAACACCTTCAAGGTCATTTCTAATCAAAGACATGTAGAACACGGTGGAATGTATCAGATATTCCTTTGATATGAATTGGTGCACATTCAGAAGCTTCCAGTCTTGCAAATTGTAAATACAATTCCGAGTTTCACATTGTGGGCAATAAAATATTTAAATACAGTATATAGAAAACTACTTCTTATTAATTAACAGAAATATCATCCCTAGACCAACTGCTTGAATAAAATTAAGCATCAAATGATTGAGAATAACTGAAAAGACAAAGCAAGTGAAAATGCCTGTGTCAAGCTTGGTATTACTTTTGTTCTTAGAGTATTCCAAAACTCTCTTGACTGTGCTATATCTGACACACGTGCAACTCTGAGATGCTTCTTAATGAGTCGTGAGTGTAAATGGGGACTTCACGGAAACCCTATTTACATATCACTACAAAAACACCAATATCTTCCCCCAAAGACTTCTCAAGTACCGCAGTAAAACATCAGCTTACACAAAAACTAGAGCTGTTATATTAACTGCTACCTTGAAGTGCTAGATGTGCGAGACATTTTCAGGTTTCAATTTAAAACCTTAATTACAGTAATAGAAAGAACCATGATTGTGTTTGAGACCAGAAAAGACAGATTTTGCACACAATAAACTTCAATAGCAGTAAACCGAATTATAGCATACATTTTTATTTAGTTGAGTTTTTGTAGCAAATAAGAGTTCACACCTTATTAATTGCATAATAATATTTTTCAGCTGATTTTTTTTTTCTGCCAGGCTGACATGTGAACACTTATTATATTTGCGCATATGTGCGACAATTTGTCACATACTGTATGTAGCATGTAGTGTATTACTAGCAGGGCAAGGCAAGCAAATATCAGAAAGGAAGGTCTGGTGAAAAGGCTTGAATCTGTGAACTTATTGGAGAAACCTCTTCCTATTTCTACACCTGCAAGATGAGATTCAACAGCAGATCCTTTCCTTGACATTACTATATGCTAATGTTTATTTTCACTAATCAATTTCTACACTCTTGTTGGGTTGGGGGAGGGAGAGATGGGAAGAGAAAGAGAAAGTCGAGAGACTGAGATGGAGAAAGAGCCTGGGTAGGCTCTTCAAGGTTGTGTTCACATACAAAACTCTGAACAGGTGATGTTTCACCAAAAATGCATTTTTACTCTAAAAACTAATTTAACACATTTGTGCATGTATGTTAAGTCTTTTATGCCTTTACATGTTTAAATATTATAACAACCATTAATAATTAGACTTTTCACGTTTCAGTTAATTTTGCTCTCTGTATTCTTTTTCTGTCCATTTTTTACTATTGTATTTATGGTTGAACTATCCCTTGTAACCTGCCAGGCTCCGATTCTACAATGAAATGAAATTAGCATTTAAATAGCCTACCTAGTTAAATTAAGGTGAAATTACTGAAAGTAAATAAGCAGACAAGATTTACAAGCCTTTCACTAAGGGTGCTTTCATACCTTTTCCGTTGTTTCGGAACCTTCCCCCCTTAGCTCGGTTCGTTTGGGCATATGTGAACACCGCAATAGCGCTCAAAACAATCGGTCTGAGATTGCCTGAACGACGTGGCCTGGCTCGATTGAAAACGATCTCTGGAGTGGTTCAGTTGTAGTGAGAAAGCAATCCGATTCCAACAAACCAGGCTATATCCAATGTATGATGGGTAATTACATACGTTTTGTGAAAAGCAGTAGACCGTCCTGGCATCCCAATGTGCATACTATCCATCCTAAATTCATACTATCCACCCTATCTGCCCTAAAAAGTGTTGAAATTACTAATATCACATAGAATTTAGGATGGACAGTATGCACATTGGGTTGAAGGCACTATCTGTGGGTGAGCACATATTCACCATTTAAAATGTAAGTGCTCCTTTTCATTTTATAATGGTGTCTTATTGCTCTTCTTCATAGCAGCTGTTAGGTACATTTTAAAAATGTTTTCCCAATGAATCCTGGACTCCTGTTCAAAACGATAAATTAATAAAATGACAGCTTAAAAAAAAAAAACTAAACAAAAAAAAAAAAAAAACAATAAGCCCTCAAAGCAGAATTCTGGAAAATAAACTGTGGAACTTTGACCAGTCAAGTCAAGCCAAGTCACCTTTATTTATATAGCGCTTTAAACAAAATACATTACGTCAAAACAACTGAACAACAAGTGAGACCAGTGAGAGGACAGTTTACTTGCATGTGACTTGTATTAACAATTTTGGTCCATTTAGAAACTGTGCCGTGTGGATGGGAATGGCAACAAGAATAAAAAGCAACATTGTAATAATTTTTATCCCTGTTTTAGAACAAAGCAATCAATCTACAGGTGTGAAATCACCCTAAGACTATTTTATGAAAAAAAAAGCATGTAGACATGCTTCATTTTCTCCATAAAAATGTATACACAAAGATACACCCCCCCCACACACACACACACACAAATCAGGAAAATCGCACTTGAGATTCCTGCCTGTCATAGATGATTTTCTGCTTCTTCCTGCATTATCTGTTGAAGTGGTGCTTGGAGAATTCTCCTGCTAATGGCTGCATCCATGCATAAACAACCTGCAATAATTCCTGCCCCAATTTATTCACAAACTCTGTCAGATGTACCGTTTGACAGGATCTGCCTGCTGCTAATTTGAGAATAAAGTAGCCAACAGCAGCAGGCTCATTCATACACATCCTTCCCTCTACCTGCTCCTGATGCAAGATGCCATCACAGCCCATCCCTCCTAGAACAGCTACTAAACAGTTATTTCAGCACTTTACGGATCTTCATACAAACACCATTGTCAAACGCATCTCTTTTCCTCTAAAATACTTCACTTGACCTTCCCAAATCATCCACAGTTTCTTTGACAAGTGCATCCAATGCTCCATCTGACATCAAAATAAAACTAGAATCTTCAAATCTTCCAACTCTGACCCACTTGATAGCAATTGTTATTAAAGGGTATCATGCATTATAATTATTCATAATGTGCATTTTTAACACATTATATCTTGTCGTAAATAATTATAACCAAATTTAAAATGCATAGTGTGAAAATTAATAGATGAGTGTTATAATGTATTAACTGTGGTTACAATTATTTATGATATTGTACAATCCATTAAAAGGTGCATTGCAAGTCAAATTAATGCATTAAAACTTATTTTATGATGCATTATACATAAAGGCTTTAGGTAAAGTGTTTTTCAATGGCTGAATGTTAACAAATTGAACCATATTTTCTGGTTAAAAATGTTATCTGGATGCTTTTGGGCAGAAAAAAATTAACGGCTGGTTTTGGATGATGATGGACGGTCTTTTTAAAGGTCTCCTTCCATCACCTCTCTACACCTGGATTTCTCCCACACTTCCAACCAACTGCTAGGCAAAGACTGTGAGTTATCCTTAGGACTGTGCAACTGACATAGAGTGTTGGGGATTTAGTCGCTATGGAAACCCCTATCACTGCTGACGTGAGTTGGCAGAGTCACTGTCGCTATGACAACTGGGCCAGCTGACATACAGGTGGTCGGGGGCGGGTGATATCACCAGGTGTTGTGTGCCCCCCATGACCTCTGGCAGTGATAGGAGGAGGAAAAAAGGTCAGGCTTTTCCTTTTGCCTTTTATGAGCTATGTATATCTCTTTCACGTTGCATTTCTCACATCCCAGTCATATTGCTCTCCCTATTTCCCATTCCCTTTTATTTTACATCCTTTGTGCATATCCCTGTGTTTCTCCATCCCTTAAACACCCATCATCTCTCTCTCTCTCTCTCTCTCTCTTTCTTTCTTTCTCTGTCTTTTAATCAGAGAAGGAGCTATAAAGAGGTTCATCTTTTAACAGGGAGCAAGATATGATATACTGGCCAGCAAATGAGTTCATTAAAACATTAATCAACACATTTATCAACTATCAGCTGAAAAAAGAAATCTTCCCCTTCCCTGCTTCCATCTCGCACGTATTTTTGTCTCTCTCTCTCCTTCACCTCTACCAGATTTCACAAATATTTAGTATAATAATATAAAAAAGAAAACACTGCCACCCTCTGTACTGCTATTGAGCATAGTAAAAAACCATACACTGTAAAAAAAAAAAAAAAAACGTGATTTTAACGGTAAAAGACTGTAAAAATGCTACAGTAAAAACCTATTAATTTGTTAATGGAAAGTTCCTTTACTATATTGGACATTACATGTACTTTTATGGTAAAATACAGTTTTTGGAAGTAGAAAAAGAATGTACAATTTACGGTGAAAAAAAATTAAATGACATTCCCAGAAATCACTCCGTTATAATTTCACATTTAATGTTTTTTTTATTTTTTTATTTTGTTAATAACCATGTTTCTTCTTAGTTTTTTTTTTCTTAATTCAATCAGTTGTACATTAGGGTTGTATGTTACATCTAATGTTGCGTTCAATATCCCAGATGAATCGCCTTCGATAACGAATGTGATATTGCATAGCTTGTCAGTGATCTACGGCTCTGTCTATTAAGTGGTGCTCCATTTGAAAGCAGGTAAAAGCGATTTAGCACTAATCACAGAATCAGATTTACTGACTAGATGCGCATGATCATATCGTTAGATATATCGCCCAGCCCTAGTTGTGACATTTAGTTTAGGGACCCCTAGTGTTGTACATTCGACACAATGTCGGAGTGAACAACAGAAAGGGAACGTCTTGGTTACATATGGTAACCTGATTAAGGGATTGGAGACGTTGTGTCTTTAAATTCTGCACACCCAATTTTATTGGCCTTTTCTCAAAGATGTCAAAGGTGTTTGGGCTCCAAAGAGTGACCCCTAGTGTCGTACACTCGACACATCTCCATTCCCTCCATCAGGGAACAAGGGTTACCATAGGTAAACAAGACGTTTCTTTCTGGATTTTATTTTTACAGTGTAGGTGCAAATATCAAAACAACAGAGCTCTACACACAGGAGCTATATATGACATTCAGACATCGCATCAATAATCAGGTCTTCATTTTAATTGTTGCATGTGCCCACATGAGGTGTGACCTGTGGAAGGCCTATTGATTCTCCCTGCTTATCTCTGTGACATTTCCTTACCTGAGCCTCCATCTACAACATCCACCACTGTCAAATCAGAACTCTAGCTAAGCATTTCTGTCATTACTTTAGAAGAGTGAGATTTCAGTCATCCGTGAGGTCCTATCCTATGACTTGATTGGCCCCCATGGGAAGACATTTCTTTTCTCTTTCTATTTATATATTTATTTAATAAAATTTTTCCTAGTTTCGTCATGCCCCTGTTAGAGTTTGCCTCCATGCCAGAAAATTAATATCCAGTCTCAGATGCCAGATCTTATCAGAAAATATCAGTTTTGTCTGGTAACAGAACAACTAGTCAGCAAAGTAGCCTAATACCCAAAACCTTTTAACAGCAAGTCTTGTCTAGTTGTTATAAACTAAGGTAGTGCTAAACGTCAAACAAAGGACGAGATGAAGATATGGAACAAATAAGGAGTTTACTGATGAAGGAGGAGGACAAATACAATAGACTAGATTATATTTAGCATTAACACTTAGATCAAGTTACATCTACTGGGAACCATACAAACACATCAATAATCACGGACGAGGGAGAACGGAACAGACCGGGTATTTAAACACTCAGGAGGGTGATGAGGGAACTGGAAACAGGTGGGCAGAATCAATTAACCAAAACTAGGAAGGTGACCAAAAAAGGAAACAGAAAGTTCATGAACGTGACAGTTCGCCCCCTCCCGGAACCGTGTGTCCTCGCACCGGAAGAGGAATACCAGCGGAGGGAGGGTGGAGGTTCTGGAGGAGGAGCAGGCCAAGAGCAGGTGATGAGGGAGCATGAAGGTAGGGACCAGGGTGTAGTGGATGGAGGGAGGAGCCCGGAGCAGGAGGAGTCAGATGTTCCACCAGAGACCAGCCAGGACGTAGATTCATGGTGGAGTTGACGGCGGGAGGAGCCATGGTGAAGGAGGGGTCGACGACACCAGGGGGCCGACAGGCGGAGATTGTACCGGTGGGTGAGGAGCCCAAGATGGAGCAGCACAGCCGCAGAGCCAGGGTGACGTCGAGGATCCGGAGGGCCTAGGTGGAGCAGAAGGCTCAGGCGACCAAGGCAGAGGGGGGGTCCTGGCAGACCGCTGTGGAGCCGGAGCGACCGAGGATGGAGGTGGAACCGGAGGGAAGGAGGAGCCTGACAGAGCCGGAGGGATGGAGTGACGAGGTGGAACCAGAGGAGTGGAGTCCCGAGGCGTCGGATGGTCGAAGACTGACCAAGGTGGAGCCGGAGGGACGAGGGAGCCCGGTGGAGCAGGTGGGATGCCAGGCCACGGTGGAGACGAGGGAGCTAAGAGCCAAGGCGGAGCCGCTGGGTCGAAGGACCGAGGAGGAGTCCAGGGCTCGGAGGCTGGAGGAGGAGACAGGGCCTTAACGCGCCAAGGCGGACCTGGAGACTTGCAGTCCAGCGGCGAACCTGACTGGCACCAGCAGGTATGACGAGGAACTGGCTGGTCTAGGAGGAGGAAAGAGAGGAAGGATGGGAGGAAGGACAGGAGGATCAGGGCTGGACAGAACCAGCGGAAGTGGAGCAGAGGGACCGGCAGGTCCAGGAGGAGGTGGGAGAGGGAGGCCGGGAGGGAACACAGGAGACACAGAAGATTCAAAGCTGGGCGGAACCAGCGTAGACACAGAAGATTCAGAGCTGGGCGGAACCAGCGGACACACAGGAAACTCAGAGCTGGGTGGAACCAGCGGACACACAGGAAACTCAGGGCTGGGCGGAACCAGCGGAGACACAGGAAACTCAGAGCTGGGCGGAACCAGCGGAGACACAGAAGATTCAGAGCTGGGCAGAACCAGCGGAGACACAGAAGATTCAGAGCTGGGCGGAACCAGCGGAGAGACAGAAGATTCAGAGCTGGGCGGAACCAGCGGACACACAGGAAACTCAGAGCTGGGTGGAACCAGCGGACACACAGGAAACTCAGGGCTGGGCGGAACCAGCGGAGACACAGGAAACTCAGAGCTGGGCGGAACCAGCGGAGACACAGAAGATTCAGAGCTGGGCAGAACCAGCGGAGACACAGAAGATTCAGAGCTGGGCGGAACCAGCGGAGAGACAGAAGATTCAGAGCTGGGCGGAACCAGCGGAGAAACAGAAAACTCAGTGCTGGGTGGAACCAGCGGAGAAACAGAAAACTCAGGGCTGGGCGGAACCAGCGGAGAAACAGAAAATTCAGGGCTGGGTGGAACCAGCGGAGAAACAGATAATTCAGGGCTGGGCAGAACCAGCGGAGAAACAGGAAAATTAGGGATTACCTCCATAGACCAGTCTATAAGATCCAGAAGTTGCTCCATGTTTTCCGAGACCGGATACAGCTCACCCTCAGTCGCAGGAGTGTGGGCAGGGCTTTCCTCCACGCCTTCGATCTCCACGAGGACTCCCACGATGCACGGTGTTGCCGGCTCACACACCTGGTCAGTCGTGCTCTCAAGGTCCTGCTCACTGTCCATGAATGGCTCGGGCTCTGTGGCTGCGGTGGGCTCTGGCTCCGTGCGGCGGGATGGTGGCTGGCTGGTCTCTGGGTCGGGAGTGGGGCTGGAAATATCCTCTTCGGCGGCGCTGACGGTCCATGAAGATCCGTTTTTCTCCAGCACCCACTCCACAAAAGCGGCAAAATCCTCTCGGGGACCATTCGCTGGCAGGCGCGCCTTTCTCTGCTCGCTCAGGCCGGTATACAAAAAGTTAGAGAGCGAGCGGTCGGGGAAGTGAGTAAAGCACGCCAGATCTAAAAAGTCCCTTGTGTGGTCCTCCAGCGAACGGTCAAGTTGCTCCAGGCATAGGAGACGGACTGCTGGGATGGCCATTCCGGGAGAGGAGAAAAAATATATAAAAAAACCAAAAAGAAAGAAAAACGCCGCTAAATTAACTCAACTGTTTAGGTCCGTGATTCTGTTATAAACTAAGGTAGTGCTAAACGTCAAACAAAGGGCGAGATGAAGATATGGAACAAATAAGGAGTTTACTGATGAAGAAGGAGGACAAAGACAATAGACTAGATTACATTTAGCATTAACACTTAGATCAAGTTACATCTACTGGGAACCATACAAACATGCAAACACATCAACAATCAATAAATATTTAAACACTCAGGAGGGTGATGAGGGAACTGGAAACAGGTGGGAAGAATCAATTAACCAAAACTAGGAAGGTGACCAAAAAAGGAAACAGAAAGTTCATGAACGTGACACTAGTAGCCAAAACGAGTCAGCCAAGTAGTTGTCTGAGAAAAGCCAGTAAAGAGCAGAAGCAGGAGATGAGGTGATGATGATAAAAAAAAGCAGTTTATTGAATAGTCTTAGTCGCACATCTTTCAGTGCTCAGACTTTGTCTGACTAGCACAAATTCAACAAGTACTGTTAACTTATTCACGACAACATACCATAAAATTTGAATTTCCATTATTATTCCCTTGTATTTCTTATTCAAGAAGACAAACAGCCCTTGACACCCACAGTCATAAGATTAAACAACAATGGAAAAATAATAGAAGAACAATCTTTCTCTTTCCTTTCGGCTTGCTCCCTGTATCAGGGGTTGCCACAGCGGAATGATCAGCACAACCGATTTGGCACATGTTTTACGCTGGATGCCAATCCTGCTGCAACCCAGCCCTGAGAGTGCACTAACAGTGTACTAACTCATACAACCCCAGTGTGGGTCACACTAAAAATAATACAAGAACAATAATAATAAAAATGACTACTCAATGAATGAATCAATTATATATATATATATATATATATATATATATATATATATATATATATATATATATATATATATATATATATTTTTTTTTTTTTTTTTAATGATTACATTATTAAATGGAATAATAAAAATGATTAAATGATTATAAATAATTATAAATGAATGAATGAATGAACGAAAAATAAAAGAAATAAAGTGAAACACAACACAAATGTATGATTGCTCTCTTGAAGCAAAATACACAGCTTGCATTTGAGGATCCGCAGATCCTTCACTCCTTTATGATCTGCTTATGATCCTTTTCCTTTTTCCTGCAAGTACATCCATCTTTTTCTCCTTATGCCTTTCATAATCTGTGTCAATCCACCTACTCTCACACATTCCTGCTATATGAAACGCACACACAGCCGTTTGCACAGCTCTGCGTGGCTTTTTATTTTATTCAGCGCTATCTGAATACATTCAGACAGCTAGGATAATTTCTCTTTCCTTTCCAGCTGAGAGTCCTGCACCCCCACCGACCCCTGCAGAGCAGTCATGATTAAGGCTAATTACCAACAAAATGGGCCAAGATGACAAACTTTAGACAGCGGCCCTGCACCCGTACAACATGGTGAAAATGACTATCAGAGTTGTGTGAGCAGAGAGAAAGAGAGGGACAAAAAAGGGTAGTATTATCTTTATAGTGCTGTAATGCGAGCTCTGGGTTCAAGTAGTTACTTGCACTTCATTACATCGTCAATTACTCTTAATATTTTATAAATTACATGATGTGTTGTCAGTTGGTGATGCTAAATGTATGCACTCATGAACAGTTTGCAAAGTTCTGACCAGTAAAACATAAAAGCTGTTTCATGACCCTGTCAAATTCAAATGATAATTTTAATGACAATTATTACTACCAACCCAGCAGTTGAATGAAAGGATAATGGACAAGCTGGAAGAAGTGCAGCTTGTTTTGCGATGTATTCTCCTCTTTGCTTGTTTGTGGCAGGTCTTATGCTCACATTCTCTATTGGAAAGCTCATTTAGACCAGGTTCATAAAGGCTGCCGGCACATCAATACCCTACTTGATTACATTCTCACCTCCGCTGAGAGGCCTCAATGAATATTTATAAATTTGTATGCATGCGCACCCTCCCCTTTTATCACATCCGTCCACTGCCCCTCAAAACCTTCTTCACTTAATTTCTTTATGAATATTAAAGGCTGCATTATGTCAGTTCACAGACTGACAGCACTTGAGCTAATCCAGTTATTGTCTCAGCGAGATGGCTGCATCTCTTGCTTAATGTGTCAAAAAACATGCATCCTTTTATTTATTTATTTTTTCCCTCTCTCTATTGTTGTGTTTGTCTTATGTTGGCATGGAGACAACCCTAAGTGGATCGGAAAACAATTTGTGGAGGTGGGAGGATGGGTTATCAAAGTGCTGCTTTCAATAAGAATATGCTTGACGTTAATTCTTGCCAAACAATCAATGCTTGGGTTTTCATGTAATGGGAGCATCGTGGCAAGCGGTGCAGGGAAAGAAACTTGAAAATTAAAAACATCTATCTCAATGATTGTCCAAAGTCACAAAAAACCAAGAAAATGTTCACATTTTTGCTTTCTGCAAAACACTTAACGTCATGTGATATGTATGATTAAAACACATAATTTTAATGTAAATACTGTTGATGAATGCACCTTATTTTCAGTGTAGAGCGGTCGTTTATGTGTGCAAAGTTTATAATCTCTACAAAAATACAGTAGTCCATTATGCTGCTTGATATTAAAAACTGTTTTGTTATAACAGTTTTTTTTATCTATTATTGTAATCATAAACACACTAGGTCGTAGTGAAAATAGGTTTGTCCTTCTAGTTATTTACATAGCTTGTTTCCAAATCTCTAATAAAACTGCCCTTGTATAGTATGAATATGATTGGGTTTGTAAAAAAAGTCCTATGTTCCTCTATTCTAAGTCACTTTGGATAAAAGCATCTGCTAAATGCACAGATTAAAATATACATAGTAGCTAATGAATCTGAAGTCTAGCAGATTCAAAGGAAATCTAAAAAAAAATAAGACAATCACTAAATAATTCCATGTCTCCACTAACATATGGGTTTATACAGAGCAGTGCTATGATTTATGAAAATAAAACAACAGCAATCCCATAATATCCTCAATCATTTTCAAATATACTGAATGGATTCTCTGTGAAATTCTCTGAAAAATCAGTGTCAGTGACAACTAAATTATGTTAAAACAGGAGGCAAGTTTAAATGGTCAATCATATTCACCAGAAAGATCATGGTGGTTGACCAATTTTACCAAGTGTTGAACAAAAAGGCTATGACAGTTTGCCAGTAAGACCTGCCCTATCCAGATTGCTAATTATTTTATCCCTATGTTTTTTTTCATATAAGGTAAAATGTCTATTGATTTTATACAAAAATTTTCATCATAAGATACTAGTTTAATAAATGTTAATTCACTGAAGCCAGCATGAAATAATAATCAAAAATGTAATATTCATAACACCTCTAATATCCATAAAACATACTTTTTTACTCTACCAGTGGTCTAACATGGAAATGTTGCAACAATGCAGGTTTTAAGTAGTGCTCAGACTTAAGGGCAGGTGGTCAGTGGGTATGAGGTCAAATGTCCCAGCATGAGTACAGTCTCATTCGCTTAGTGATCCCTTAAATTCTTAGGACAATGCAAGGATGTCCTCGCTGATTATTATCCCAAACAAAAGCAAAGTTTTAACATTTTCAATCGAAGATATTAAAGTACCACTCTGGTATATACCTATGCAGTATTATTTATGTTTTAAAGGGTTTTACGTTTCATGCAGAACAGCACTTTTAATCATTTTAGTTTAAAGTATCCAGTGAAATTGCCAAATGTCTATGTGTTAAGCAATAGTCTCTAAACAACTCTTTCCATGTATTTGATTGAGATAACTAGTAATAACCATCTGTCCCTCCATCCTCTCTGTCTCTCTCTCTCTCTCTCTCTTTGTTTTGTGGCTGTTTTGATTGATAGAGTATATTTGGCATGTTGCCTCTGCAGCAGACAGTGAATTGAATCAGTGACATAGAAAGCCGCTTAGCTCTATTTAATGGCAATCACAGACACACACACACACACACACACACACACACACACACACACACACACACACACACACACACAAAGTGGGATATAAATATATACCAAATAATCATAGATAGAGGTTTAATGATGTAACCCCATTCCTTTGAATGTAAGACTTGTAAATTCTTTAAGGAGGCAATAGTTATATTAAGTTGAAAAATAAATACAATTTAGGATTTGGCTTTTGTAGTTCTATCTAATCTAATAATTCAGAATAGAGCAGGCTAATAAGAGAGTAAATGTTATAGTAACACCATGCATTTTTGGATATGCTCCACAAGGCTCCAGACTAATTTTACCCACTGGTCACTCTTTTGTGACTAACTTTATCAGATGGTCATACAGCCACATGATTTGGTCGCAATACTTTAATTTTAATATTATTATTTATTTATTTTTGGGTCAAAGTCTGGAGCCCTGCACCACAATAATAGTATTTTTGGGAATAGCACATAAATGCCATAGCATACAGAATGAATACAGCAACCACAAGACATTTTACATCAGATGCTGTTCGCAAAAATCTTAGTAAACCAACTACAATGATAACAGGACTTCAATCCTGGAACTTAATCTTTCAAGTCGGTCATAAGCCTTTTTCCTATCAGGTGACTTCTAGTCATAACATATGGTTTTGCCTTGACCTGTAATCGCTCACTACAAATGTAGTATAAAGTCTCTAATCCATAATTTGAAGTTTTCTTTCAAATGAACTGCTTAATGGGCACCAGATTTTTTTTTTTTTGAATATCTTCTTTTGTGCTCAAGAAAAGGAAGAAATTCATAGAGATTTGGAATACCTTGAGGGTAAGAGCACATGACATAATCTTTATTTTTGATTGAACTATCCCTTTAATGCTGGTGGTGCACGGCTAATCCATGATATTTCATTCTAGAGTTTAATATAAAAAACATCTATAAAAGAATGCTAAGTTAAGGGACAGATTCTGCAAGTAAAACACATTCAATATGGGGTTGCACTCTGGGAAAGGAGGATGTCATCATTGGAGGGAGGGAGAGGGGAGAGAAAGAAGACTCCTTTCCTCTGACTTACATCACTCAGTCCAGCCTCAAGAATCCGCAGACCACTCTCCTTCTCCAGCTGTCCTTTCTGCTCAACTGTTAGAGAAAAAAGGGTGAATGAGTGAGAACACATCAGAAGCTATAGCATGTCATCAGTGCTGAGATGGATGTGTGTGACAGGTGTGTATGAGCTCATTTGAATGGGCATTAGGGAGTCTGTTATGTAAAAATGATTTTCCATATTTGAAAAGATGTTCCAGAAATGTATTTGTTTTGGATAAATAAAATCTGAATACTGAAAAATATATCAAATGACAAATTTTTGCAAGCAACAGTTAAGATGGTGTGACGACTAGGCTTGCCGCGATAGACGGTCTTGAAGGTCTTGTTTAAAGCCACAACACCGGTTACATCACTTTCCCACCGATTTTTTAAAGTATTCATTTTTTTTTTCATAAAATATTTATTTGAATTAAGTAAAATGTTTAAAAGATAGCATACACTATAATTAAAAACTGAATGCAGCTAAATGCTGCTTGCCAAGAGAGTCACATCACAGATTAGCATAACCATGTCATCTCTTCTCCCTGTGTCTTATTTAAGATGACACACTGGCCCCATCGGAAGAGGATGGACAACTGACAGCCAACCTGAAAGCCGGAATCATATCTACAGTATTTTAAGGGATTCACACACCGGACGAGAAGCGCAGCGCCATGTCTTTAAAATTCAAACACATTGTTTTCTATGTGTATTCTCATTGACGGCGACATTCTGGGTCTGTCCGCGCGCCCAGCTATGACTCAGGACGCTGTTGAAATTCCTGCCGTGCCACGGAGAGTCATCTGAATAGTTTTATATTATATTAGCTGAAAATTGAGCTTGTGTGTATAGAATTTGCGCATCCGGTGTGCGATACCTCAACGCGGTGCAGAACTTCTCATCATCCCAACACAAAAGAAAAAAAGCACTGTTAATAAATGCCAATTTAGTGTTCCAGCTTATTAAAAGTGAGGAAAAGATGACCCCCCCCCCCACCACGGTGATACCGGTATTATCGGTGTTGTCACACATCGATTAATCGGTGGGAAATTTTCCTCACCGTGGCAACCCTAGTGAAGACAATGGAAAATGATGATAAGGTGAGTAAAATGCCCTTCCGGACTATTAGCACTAAGAAAAGATTTTAATATATTTGGGGACTTAAAAGTATATTGCTCCAGAAAAATACACCAAGTAAAATATGTTTGAGCCTGAAACCTGCAAGCACAAACATTTATCCTACTGTTTGAATCTGGTACCAGTGGTAAAACAGAGCACTGTGTGGCTGCTTCTGCAGTTTTTTTCAGTATGTGACTTTTGTCTCGGTTATGTATATAACCCTCATTCCCTGAAGGAGGGAATGGAGACGTTGCATCAGTGACCGACAAATTGGGGGTCTCACTAGCGAGACGAATTGCCTTTGAGTGTTAACAAAACAAGCCAATGAATGTTGGCATGAGAAATTTGCATCTTGCACCCCGCCCTGCAGTGTGGGTATATAAGGTACATAAGTGACCGAGACACAGGCTCTATACATAGATTATAGAATCTTGCAAATGTGTCAGGTGTAGCCCAGCCGGCAGCTCTACAGATATCTGCTATCAAGGCACCCCATGCCAACACCCAAGAGGAAGCCTCTTGTAGAGTGTGCTCTCACTCCAAGGGGGCACGGTAAGTGATGGGCCTGATATGCTGAGACTATAGCCTCCACTATCCAGTGGGCAAGTCTTTGTTTGGAGACAGTTTTTCCCTTCTGCTGTCTTCCAAAGCAGACAAAGATCTGGTCTGAGGTCCTGAATCTCTGCGTGCAGTCCATGTAAATGCGCAAGGTGTGAATGGGACAGAGCAGAACAACGGCTGGGTTTACCTCCTCCCGGGGCAGAGCTTGCAAGTTCACCACCTGATCCCTGAAAGGTTTGGTGGGAACTTTGGGCACATATCCAGGCCAGGTCTCAGGACAAAGTGAGAGTTGGCTGGCCTGAATTCAAGGCATGTATCTGACCCTCTTGACCAAAGCCAATGCAGTGAGGAGCATTGTCTTTAGCGACAGAAACTTAAGCTCAACTGACTGCAGAGGCTTGAAGGGCTCCTGCTTCAAGGCCGTCAGGACCAAGGGGAGATCCCAAGACGGTACCAGGTGAGGGTGCAGAGGGTTCAGCCTCCTTGCCCCCCTAAGGAACCTGATGACCAGGTACTGCTTCCCAACGGAATTGCTGTCTACTGCATCATGATGTACGGCAATAGCGGCAACATAGAATTTGAGGGTGGAGGGAGACAGCATTCGCTCCAGCTTGCAAAAAAAGGAAAGCACAACCACGATCAGGGAGATCCTTCCTCCAAAAGAATAATGCCATGGTGGGGCTGTCGCAAGGAGCATGGCCGGTATGGCGCTACTAAGAGGACATGTTCCTCGTGCTCCCTGACCTTGCACTTGAAAACTGGTCTACCTGAGCGTCCCCGAAGCACCTCCAGATCACATGGACTTTCTCAGGGTGGAGTCGCCATTCTCCTGGAAGGCAGGGCTGTCGTGAGAGCTTGCTGGCTGAACGATTGGTTCAGCTCGGAACCGCTCGGAACTTGAATGGTACTAAGTGACCGCAGATGCTTCTGACTTCAAAGGAGGAGATGCCGGGCAGGTTGCAACATGCGACGGGAGCGTAGACCACCCTGGTGGTTGATGTATGCAACGGTCACAGTGTTGTCCATGCAGACCAGTAAGTGCTTGTCACGTAGCCTCGATCTGAAGCAGCACAGAGCAAGCCATACTGCCAGCAACTCGAGGCAATTGATATGCCACTGCAGGCGAGGCCTTGTCCAGGTGCCTGATGCTGCATGTCTATTGTACATGGCACCCCAGCAGATAGCAGAGGCAACTGCTGAGACAACAACATGCCTGGACACTTGCCCTAGGGGGACCCCTGAGGGCAGAAAAGCGAGGCCCAACCAGGGGCGGAAGGTTTTGTGGCAGAACGGGGTCACTAAGATATGGTGCATGCTGCATTTCCATGCCCACCTCGAGACTTGATCATGAAGCTAACGCTGAAGCGGTCTCATATGAAGTAATGAGTGGCGTCACAGCAGCAGCGGATGCCATATGCCCCAGAAGCCTCTGAAACAGTTTCAGTGAAACCGTCCTCCTGCCCCAGAGTGATTCCAGGCAGTTCAGCATGGACTGAGCATGCTCTATCGAGAGACATGCTGTCAGATTGACCGAGTCCAACTCAATACCAAAGTAGTCCTCCTCTGGGCGGAGGGACTAGAACGGCGCATGGGACGTCTCCTCATTTAATAAAGAGGAGCTGTGATCACAACATCGCAATGGTCATATTCCCATAATGAGAACAGGACTCATCCCCGAACGCTGCCTCCGCGTGCTCGAGACCCTGACATGCAATACAGTGATCATGACTGTCAGACGGAGCCAATAAATCGACCACATCCAGAAACACATGAGTGGAAAGACATCTTTAAAAAGACGCCCCGTCACTGGCAACTAGCAACCCCTGCTGACACCCCCAACCCCCAAAACTGTCTTGACAACACTGCTCAGGAAGCTGAAAGGCTCGGCTCCGAAGCGAAAAGCTGAATGTGCGACTGCACATGCTCTCCTTATATAACCGTGCTGTGGGGCGGGGTGCACAATGCAAATCTCGCACGCCAACATTCATTGGCTTGTTTTGTTAACACTCAAAGGCGATTCTTCTCTCTAGCGAGATCCCCAATTCGTCAGTCACTGACATAACGTTGAACGTGACTGACCAAAAGGGAACCAAAGATTACAGAGCTTTTGTATTAAATTAAAGGTCCATAAAATATGGCACATTGTATGGCACAAAAGTTGTGTCAGAGATATCTTTTTCTTTGATAACTTCTCAGAACACTAAAATCAGTAGTTTCATGCAATACTGTTTAATCCTTCAACACATACATGAGTCATTTAGAGTGCTGCATCTGCGGCATGTCAGAAAAATTAAAGAAGCATGATGTGTTACCTGTACATATCAACCATTTCTTGGTCTGCAGTAGTGTTAGTTTGCTTACAGCCCCAGAAAAGTAGTTGAAGTGATACTTAACTACTTAACATATTACAATTTGTTAATCTGTCACAGTGTGCTGTCTCACCACAACACAAACTGACAACATATCAGCCTGAAGGTCAGCAATTGTAAGATTTATCACAACTGAAAACCATGAAAATTTTATTTTAAAAATATATTGATAATTTACATTTGTTTGCTTGGTCAGTGGTCTTGTGAGTTTTGATTCATTTGCAGTTGTAGGTTGGAAGTACATTTAAAATAACTAATAATTTGTTTAAGTGATATAGAACTGAAACAAAGTTATCAGACCTACAAATGTTTAACCAACACCCTTTCCCTTCAATGTTCTATGACTGTCTTAAACACATTATTCTGATGACTAGCTTAGAGATTTAAGCTGAATTTTTGCTCCTACAATATATCAACAAAAACATTATTTTTGAATCATGCCATGAAAACGTATTTTCTTTATTACAGCCAGCCTAGATAAATATGTGATAAATCAATTTTAGAATGTAACTTCTACTTTCCTAAGGATTCCTTTGATATCATGAAGCTATTTTCATTAAGTGGCACCAAAAGCAGCAGTTTAAATGTTGAACTTCTACATTATAAAATTATTACTTTGTATTTATGATGTAAAAAAGTGAATAACTGAGAAAATAAAATACTGTAGATGCATACATAAAGATTACCTTTGCTATGTCTGGTTGTCAAAAAAAAAAAAAAAAAAAAAATAGCACAATTAGCAGTTTTCACCAACAAATAGGCCATCAGACACATTCATTACGAGAGGTGGGAATAATCTCAGTCAGTTACTGATCTAAATGTGTGAACAATTACCTGCGATGTTCTATAAGCCATGAAGAAACATACACTGAGAACACTCTGACGCTTATGTAATATGTGGATTGAAGCGTAATTTAGGATGATAAAAAAATGCATTAGTAAAAAAAAAGCTCAACATATAAGTTGAAACGCTTTTTCCTACTTTGATTCTCATGTAAGTTGTTCTTTTCAAGCACAGCTTTGATAGTGCATTTAGAAAGAGAGGGTGAATTAAAATGCTTTTTACAGATTACACAGAAGGGAAAATAATTATACAGTGTGAAATTATAATTGACTTTGTTTACTTTGCCAGAGCAGGAACGACAGAGTAAGGGAGCGGGGTTAAGAGGCAGCACTGAGATAGTAGAGAGAGAGAAAGATATATAAGAAAAACAGACCGTCATACACGCAGGAAGATAAGGCAAGAAAAGTGTGAAAATAAATGGCAGTGCAAGGAAGCCGAGGTGAAGAATCTGGACAGAAATGAGAAAGGGGAAAAACAAACATTCTGAAGGAATACAGAACGGAATTAGTTGAGCGAAAAAAGAGCGAGAAAGATTTCTTTAAGTGTCTCCAGATGACGTCTATGCTAATGACACCAGCTGAGTTGGTCTCCAGTGCTGGTCTTGTCTGCTTGAGACTCTTTAATTAGGATTTTAATCTATCAAAGCCCATTCCTCTCGCCGTACACTCTTAATGCTACATTCCATATGATTAAGCACGATGCCTCAGAACAATCAACAAGCGACTCATCTCTCTCGCTGACTGTCTGTCTTCCACTCATGAAAGAACTCTTTCTCCCACTCTACCGCTTGTGTCAGCGTTAAAGCCCGGCCTCTATAAACAGGTGTGTGTGTGTGTGTGTGTGTGTGTGTATGCTTGTGTGACAGAACGAGAAAGGGGGAGTGTGTGAACTAAAGTGTCTATCAGTTGCTGCAGTTGAGAGAAAATGAAAGACACTTTTTTTAGTGTCTGGGTCTCAAATACAGCTGAGCTATTCTGCACCACAACATCACTTCTTGAGACAGAGATCATCCAAGCTCGCTAAACATCTATTACTGCCATATATACTGTTTTGTTGTACAGGCACGGAAAGAGAGGCGGCAAATATACTCTCGGCTGTTTGTATGTGGCCATTTTCAGCTGAAAACTTTTTGCTTTCGTAACAAAACAAAATTTGGATGTGACACTAATTCATTCTAAAATACATTCAAAATGTAACTCATACAATGGCTGGCAAACTAGGTAGTTTGGTAAATTTTTTATTATAAAAAAAAAAAACTAATAATAACTTCACCTATAAACTGCATATTAATAAATGTCCAAACAAGAGTCGTGATGTGATGCAACCAAAATCCACAAAACAAAAAACAAAACAAGAAGTTGTCAAAAGGAGACCCATGCTGACCCTATTGATTGTGTCATGGTCTAACAATATCACATATTTTTTACCTCTGTTGGGCGAAGCAAGACAAGTTAAACTTTAGCATGAAACCATCATAACCACAAAGAGTAAATTTCTGAGCACAAAAAAAAATAATTTTCTTTATAATAGCGATTGCCAATCTTGTGTCACTGACCCATTCTTGTTAATAAAGTACCTGGATAATGGTAAATAACCGAATGTAAGCTTACTAAATCAAACATAGTATAGTGTCGCGCCGAGGAATGTATACTGCATTCACATGTGGTAAACAAGCAGAAACACTGTGCCTCTAATATCCATCCATCATTTGTTAATGTGTCTTTCTCTGTAGAGTCCCGAAGAAATGCTTAACGAGAGCAAATGCAACCATGTTAACAAACATGCTTTCTCAACCTGCATATTCACACATGAGGGACAAAATCTCACTCTCTCCTGAGCTGAGCTTTGACCCACTCTTGCGAATGAATCTGCACCCAGGTTAACCTTGAGTCACAGCCAATCCCCAGAACCCCTCAGAGTCTCCATTTATTAGAGCTCAGAGACTGTGGAGGCCTCCTCCATCCACTTTGCACTCAGGCCTGTCTGCAGCCACTTTAAATGTAAATGAAAGGCTGGGGACAGAGTCAGGGAGCCTGAGCGTTTCTCAGGGGAAAGGCACTGCATGAGGGTAAGATGCCCTGCTTTTGAAAAAAATGCCTCATGAAGGCTTGTGTTTTGTTGCGTGTTGGAGTGTATGCTGGATTTGGATGAGGTTCAAAGGTAATGAAAGATAAACCGAGAAAAGATCTGTCCACATATGATGACAGAAGATAGAAGCCAAATAACCGTGTGAGGTGGTGGTCTTGCAAAGCTGCTATGTAGAGCAATTAATGAGGCCCTTGAAAATGAAACAGATTTTCTACAGTTTTCATATATGACGTGTCATATTGACAAATAAAAACATAGTTCATAATATAAGCCCCTTTCAGTGTGCTATGCGAGTTACAATCTGTTTCGCACACACACACAAGTTCTGGAAGCTGTATATTTCTGATTTTATTCAGCAATACATTTTCTTGACTTACCAAATTATTCAAGACAGCCCATGAAAATACGCGTCAGGCTTGATTTTCAAGTTGTTTTTCGACTGGCTTTAATTGGCTATTGTATCAGTCACTACAGTTTTATTCCAGATATGCATTTCTTAATGTTCCAGCTGTTCCAACGCCTCCGTTGTACTAATAGATCACATTTTTTAAAGTCCTTTCAAAGACATAAATAGCCAATTTAAATGCATTTAAAATTAATCTGAAATGTTTTGTTTGAAAAAATAAAATAAAATAAAATCCATGTCAAAACACAAAAAAATAACCCTAATCTATGTTGAAAGGTTCAGCTTCCTCAACCTTTCTTGCATATCAAGCCGAGACCAGTGTGAATGTTTACACAATGTTTACAAATTTCAGCAGTTGAGCTGTAACAGGTCTATCAGTGATACCATTTGTGTGATGTAGGTAGGTTAAAAAACTTGGTTGTAAATGTACTTCAACAACAATTTATCTCCAAAGATTCACTGGACAGGGAACAAGGACAACCTGTTCGACTGGCTCTGAATCAAGCTTGATTTGCCCGTGGGCTTTAAATCAGGAGATTTTATTTAAACCTCACTACTCATCAGAAACAAGTGCTACTTCTCTCTCTTAAGCTCTCTACGCTTGTCCTGCAAAAGTCAAGCTGTCTGAAGGACTTTTGGAAATCGTGGCCCACTTTAAACAAAGTCGAGCATGACAGTAAAATGTAAATAAGTCAACGAAGCCAATTGACCTGATAAAGACTGTGAATATATTTACAGTGTGTCTGATGAATTAACTTTGGTCACTCTGGTGACATTGTTCAGCTTAACTAAACAACTTCTAGTATGAAAGCATTTATAGTTGTTAAAGTTAATGTTAACATTTTATCATGCGACCATATTTTTAAAGAATACATTTTGCAACATGAATTTTATTTGTTATCATCATCCTATAGGCTGAGCTGAGGTGTGTGTGTATCCATTTCATTCTACTGAGGAGAGGAAGAGTGATTGAGAGATATATGGTATAAAATGAGGGCCATCCCATCATGCCTTTCCCCGATCTGTTTGCAAAAACATAATGCCATTTTAGGATGACATAAAAAAGCATTTTCTAGAAAGCGCTCATGGATCTTTTAGTATCACATCTTCATCTCACCACCCACGTTCCTCTGCTCACCTATTCACCCAATCAATCCATCCCTCTCCACGGCTGCCAATGAAAACGGCTGCAAGCAAAGAGATGATGACAAGTGCCTGCCCGACGTGGCTATAACTGTTATCGAGCAATCACTCCAGAATTAGAGCAGACATCATGACAGACGCCAAACCCACCACATATGAAGCCTGTCTATACGTATCTATCACAGAGAATGAGAGAAAAACAAAAAGAGAGAGACAGAGAGTGAGGTGGGATATATGAGGGATGCTTGTTTTTCAGGCAGACAGGCAGAAAATGTTTAGCCAAAGTCATTCAATTAACAGACAGAATTTTGGCAACGAGGAGTTAATAAGCAAAAAAATGGATCCAAATCACAGGCCACAATCAAAACAGATCGTGTGAATTAAAATTATGCAACAAGCCACAAGAGGGTATGCGTCACTTTAATTTGTCACCTTTGTTCTCTTAATCATGGTAAAATCACATGGCCATACAGCAAAATGTAGCCTGATCTCGCTTTTTATAGATGGAAATGCACAAAAACATACTATGTATATGTACTTATTGACATCATATAAAATGTAACAGTATACACAACTTTGCAGAAGTAAAAATCATTACAAATCAAGGGCTCGACAATAAGCCTTGACATGTCCTAGTCCTTCGGACAAGTGAATCAGTCATTCATTTTTTCAGAGTAAAAAAGTTACTTGTCCAGAAATTTTTTTTTTATAAATAAATATAATAATAATAATAATAATAATAATAATAATAATAATAATATATATATATATATATATATATATATATATATATATATATATATATATATATATATATATATATATATATATATATATATATATATATATATATTTTTTTTTTTTTTTTTTTTTGGTGTAAATGTAATCCATTATGAAGCTATAGTCTCATCAGTGCTATATGAGGTCTTACTTTCATTAGCATATTTGTGATATTTGCCTTAAATTGTTTTGTAGGAGACTTTTTAACTTTATAAAGGGCATATTTTCCTAACCTTACTAAATGTACTTGTCATCATTGACGTCAAATTCTTACATTTTATCGATACATTCAGTTAGAATAATTAGATACTGTATGGTTGTTACTATTCAAATGAAATCAGTATCAACAAACTCTGAAGCTGCATCGAAAGTGCAGTGTATTTACTGTTTAATGAAAAAGGTTCCATAAATGCATTTACACATGCATAAATAACATTATAAGACTAATGCTTTACTTTTTTTTTTTACATAAATCTGTAATGTTGGAAAAATGCAATGGTACTTTTTTAAATATGAAACCAAACCACCAGTGGGTGCTGGCAAGTCACTGTCTTAATGAATGAGTCACTGATTCCACCAATTCGTTCAAACAACTAATTAATTCAATAGATAAAGCAAGTGACTGTCTTTACCGTTTTTACCATTTAAAATGGTAATTGTGCATTAACAGCTGTCAAACATTTCATGTCAACCTAACCCAAACCCAGCACATCATCTGAGAAGACAGGCAAAAGCGTGATGCTCTACTTGTGCCCAAACAAAGTTAACTCGCCAGTTTTTTGGATTCCTTACAACAGATGAAGTGTTTGACTCCCCAGTCTGCAAAATCTTTTAGAACATTTTTGTTATTTGAACATATTGTATTTGAACATTTTGTCATAACTGTGGTTACAAACACTCTCCATTCTGACTGTGATTCATCTTCAAAAAAAGAGAGTGAAAACAGAATTTTTATTTTTAAATTCTATAGATATCAGAGTGATATTAAGCCCTGTTCACACTGCCAGCGGACACACAGTGACAACCAATGGGAGTGAAGTCAGTGGAGGGCACATGATACATCAGCTGAAGTAGAGTGTTTACAGGGGTAACTAGGCAACCATTAGTGGGAACGCCAGTCACAGTCACAAGTGACAAGCCAGTCACAAGTGACAAGCACAAGTGACAAGTCACTGGCGTTTTGAACGGGGCTTTATTGTGAATTCTTTTGGTCGCATTGATCATGCAGTGAAAAAACGGGACAACATAACAGCCCTAATATGCAATATGAATTTACTAACCGGTAAATTAATTTTTTTTATTAAAAAAAGTTTTATGGTTTTTGAGAAAGACAGAAAATTGCAACGTTTATCACAGATGTATGATTTTTAGTGTTGTACAGTTGCTTCAAACATTATTTATCCAAGCAGTATTTAGATATTAAGACTATCTATTTCATAAACTGAAGAAATCCCACTACAAATTACAGACGGATGTTCAGGAGTTGAATCCCCACGCTCTAAGCCCAAATAGGTGTGTTTACAGGCATGTCTTCTAAATTCAATCCTTTCGTTCAACATGAAATGACGGTCTTGCTTCATTTGTATCATGGTCACAGGGCTTGCTGTGCAGGAAAAACAAGCACACCCCCACCCATTTTAAAAAGTGAGCAATCATCTATCCTTCTGCAATAATGCGTCTCGTCCTTGTGTATTTCAATGCTGATATGACATTGTGCTGGCCTGCCTTTGATAAGCCCACGAGATGGAATCAAAGCAAGAAACCTTCTGCTCTGAGTCTACCGATGAATATTAGAGAGAAAATGAGATGTGATAGTGGAAGTAAGCAAAAGGCTAAAACCTTGAAAGAGACAAAGAGAAGGGGAGAGACAGAAAGAGAGAGAGAGGGAAGGAGAGACAAAGATATATGCTGAATGAAGATGGAAGTGCAGAAAGAGGGATGAAGAGACGGCGATGAAAGGGGGAGAAACAATAAGATGAAGCGACTGTGACAGATGAGAGGTGCAGCAACAAAGAGCTGGTGTTTGAGCAAGCAGCTGATCAGTTAGCAACGAGCCACACAAACTGTGTCTTACATCTCACTGCCACGTCTCAGCCTGAAGATCTGGAGAAAACACTGAAATATAGCCTCGCCTAGAGAAATGTCAGAAAAATTAGACTCAGTAGTTTGATATGGTTACCACAGCAGTGATCTGGCCATATGCAATCAGAGCTAGATGCAGGTAAGCGAATGCATATGAAATGGCTGGAACTGTGGGATGCTGCCATACTTTAGAATCAAAGCTGTTCAAAAGTTCAAGGCCACGTCAATGGTGTTCATCTCTGAAGACAAAACCCAGCCAACAATGAGCAGATTCAGATCAGAATTTGGCAACAGACAAAGCAAACGGCCTGGTGCAAACCAGTCAACCAAATACACAATCTCTAAAGAAACTGTGAAGGATATTGAATACAAATGCTGAGCAGTGATAATGGTTATATCCGAAATGTGTCCATTCACATTTTGATTACTTTGATTTTCTCTGAAATTGTTAGTAAGTGTTAGCACTATTGGTCTATATATTGGCCGATATTTTGATTTTCACAAACCTTGCAAACTTAGTCGAATCCAGATGTGAGATCTTCTGAACTGTGCATTTTTTTCCAGCATGATTGTGTGTTCTCTGTGTGATGGTCAGTCTGTGTAAATTGAATGCTTTAAACTTTAAACTCGTGATTTCAAATTATATATTTGCCTACAGTCCTATTGATGTAATTTTCTCTGTGTGCTGTGTAAAATGAGTATTACCCTGGCTTTATTTGAAAAATATGATTCCCACTGCATACAAGATTCCCAGAACACTGAATGCCCTTTTGGTTACTGTTTTTACTACCTTTTTAATTTCATTTTTATTAAAAATTAATTTATTTGTGAAAAATACTTAGTCATCTTAAGTATAAGTATGTTTATTTTACACATTTTATTTTTAATCCACTATTGAATGATTGGTTGCACTTTATTTTACAGTACGTGTACTAGCATGTACTTATAGTTTACTTACAGTGTATTTATCTAAGAAAGTTCTGGTAACACAAGGTAACTACATGGGGTAGGGTTAGGTTTAGGGGTAGGTTCAGGGTTAGTACCTAGTTATTACATAGTTATTGTAATTACTATAATAAGTACATAGTATGTACATGAGGAACGGGACTGTAAAATAAAGTGCTACCGAATGATTTGTATATAGGCTTTATTAGTGCTGGGCAGTAAACCGGTTCATACCAAAAACCGGTGTATATTTTCTTTACAATGTTAATTTTGTATATACATGTACTGCCATACTGGTGTATTTAATTTCTCAGCGTTCGGAACAAACGCTATGCTGCACTGCGGCCGCGAGACACTGTTTCAGACGGACCCTTTACAATGTTGCACTTCTAAGCAGCGACTGTGAGGCATGGTGAGGGTACACATAGCAGTGCTCTGGTGTTACGTTATAACGCCTGTTTCACACATATTTCGTCTGCTGTGCGTATTAACGGATTCCAGTTGCACGAGGTTGCGGTCCATCAGCGTGTTTTAAGGAGCGGTGCGTCTGCAGCAGTGCAGCGATTGTTAACGTACTTAGTCTATTTTTGCTTTGCTGCAGGCGCTGAATTAAAGTGAAAGCACATTTTTCGCAGGAAAAATAAACATAGATGGACAAGCGAATGCAGTCACATGGGTTTTTGGCTAGGTTTAAATCAAGAAAAAGAGCACTTTTAGATAAACAAGGAAAACAATATATATGTTCACTTTTATGGAACCAGAAAAATAAAGTTCATTAAGATCGGTGGGATTGCTTGTGATAAAGATTTAAATGCAAAAGGCACGAGACTGTTTCTGTCTGTGGTGTTTTAATTTTAAATATTTTAACAAGAAAAGTAGGCTTATTATTGTGTTTAAATGTTTTTTTTTTGTTACATAATATGAAATCAAAACAATGAACAAATGTTGTGTTTGTGGGCTAAACAGACGCAGATAAATAGCGGACTGCAAACACGTCCTGTGTGAAAGCACAATGAATCCGTGCTGTGGACTGCATATGCACTGCAGGCAGATTATACATATATAATATCCATTTTATGCAAGTACTGTCGGGCTAAAACTGTCGCCAAAGGCAGCGAAACACGCGCAATTTGGTCCAGCACCTAAACGCAAGCACGTCTTGGAATATCAACCAGCAGAAAATGCATTGTACACCTGATTATGCATGAAAAAAAAAAAAAAAACGTCATAAACCGGAAAACTGGTATAATTAAAAAAAACAAAAACGGTATATACATTTTTGGTCAAACCGCCCAGCACTAGGCTTTATATCGGCTATCGGCCTCACTGCTTCGAAAGATATTGGCATCGGCTGTCAAAAAAATCTATATCGCTCAACCACTAGTTAGCATTCATGTTTGCATGCTTTTTTTTTTTTTTTTTTTAAAGAATTTAATCAAACTTAATTTAGGGTAAGATGCTCCCTGATGTACCTTAATTTCTTTCTTGATCAAACATATACCAAACTTCATTTGAACACATTCAATGGAACTCTTTTAAATTTATATTTTTCAGCAACAGGGACCAATTTACATACTGGCTGTTTATTAGTACATATAAAGCACATATTCTGCATGACCATATTCTACTGTACATGCCTAATCCTAACCAATACCTAAACTTAACAACAACATTACTATTAATAAGCAGCAATTAAGGAGTTCGCTGAGGCAAAAGTCGTAGTTAGTTTTTCTTTAGTGAGAACTGGAACTTAATATAAAGTGGGACCCTCATTTCAGTTGAACATCATCATTTGTACGATTTCATCAGTCAAAACACTACATAGTTAAACTGATTCAATTGCGTGTCTCTGAAAAATCTGTAACATTAATCCCATTAATACCACATTGGCTGTTGCATCATTTTCTGCACATGCTAAATCTATATCTGTTACTATTTGCACATTGTTCTTACCCCTGTTGAAACTGACCTAACATTGTCATGACTCATTTTATCAGTCCTGGAAGGTAGAGTAGCTATCAGTACATATTCATTTGTTACAGAGTCTGGCTTTAATATACATTATTTTAATAAAAATATACCAACATACTGCAAATAAAAATAAAGAAAGTTTTCATTAAGAAGGTGCAACTGTTGAAACTACAAGAGACTGAGCTGAGCATAAATTGTTCATTACAAGAAAGAAAGAAAGAAAGCCTCAGTGAAACATTAGGTTGTTTACAGCTCGATCAATGCAGAATGGGTGTGTTGTACATACATATGAACTGTCGACTCTTATTTCCAGTGTACACTAATGGTTGTCAGGATCTGTTTATTAACAACCAAATGCCGTACAGAAAATCTTTGAAATCTATTTCACGCATCGTCCAACCGGATTATTTATTAGCTTTTCCACTTTCTTATCATCAGTCGTGATCAATACCTGATTGGTCTAGCAGGGAGGTGAGGTAAGGATGCATTACCTGATTGGCCTAAAAATTGCCTAGCAACCTCTGAAATAGAATGAAATCATTCTCACTCACTCTTAATGACTCTAGAGCCGACGGCTGTATTCAGATCCCTGGATTTGTGTGTTCATTGTCATGTGATTTTGTCTCAGATAAAGGCTGTTGTTGAATATGGAGCATTTCACACATCTCCAGTTGTTACCACACCAAATTCAGCAGTCTGTCAAATACACAAATACACAAATACGAGCATCCACCCACCCACCTACCAGCAGACACACTGATACACACAATGATCCCACTTCACATCAGACTTTGCATGTTCAAACTCTAGATGACATTTAAATAGAGAAACTGTAGAAACACAGATAAGACTGACACATTGGAAAGAGCTTGAACATTTTCACTCTCTTTTTCTGTTACACACGGACACACACGCACACATTCACACACACACACACACACTGATTAATAGGTTGTGACTTCTGTAATACTGTGTATATAGGCATGTCAAATGAGAGGAGATGGTGATGCTAATCTTTCACACTGATTAAGCAGCTGGCACCCCGGAGAATATTTTTTCCCTCCTTATTTTAATGTATTTTTTTCCAAAATGAATGAAATACTACTCCTTTCAGATTCAAACAACTTACAATTGTGCATTACATTTATAGTTCATTACCAAAAGCATCTATTTTGGCACTGAGGTATTCACTGGACCTTAGTGAAAATCATGAAACACAAAATCTTATTTTTCATACATTTATTTATTTTTCAAGTTCTCAAAATTCTTCACAGTAAACATATAATAATTGTTCTGAAAAATGTTATTAAAATGAGCAGTAAAACCTGTATAATTTGCATAATATTCTAATTTATCAGTACCTTTTAGTCACCCTGCAGTGCAAATGCTACAATTACCAGTCTGTAGATGATTAAAAACATTTAATCAGTTATCTGTATACCATTTACACAATGGGGTCCAAAACTCTGAGATGTGGGCTAAATGCAAACTTCAGGAATGGAAAATGTGGCAAAATAGTTGAAGGCATATTTGTTCATTTAGTTAAAGTTGTTTTCCAAAATAAAACCACTTTATATGTCAGAGCCTTATCTGTACCAAACCTACAGAGCCCACTGAAGGTCCATAAAAACACAGAAAATATGGGTTTTCCCATAGAAAATGTAGGGATTAGGAAAAATGTCAAAAAAGGTTACTACATAAAAATAAGAGATTATGCATTATTTCTGTTGATGATTTAATCTCCAAAGTTTTTAACACATACTTGTCGAGTTCAGGGGAACATACCGAATTAAGACATTCTCAAGTATTAAATACAAGTATTAAAATATTTAAAATAAGTAATTAATAATATAACCAGCCCTTGTAACAACTGTACTGGATGCAAGCAAATTCACAATACAAATATATATATTTTTTGGAATTAAATCAAAATCAGCTCTATTGTGAAATATCCTCACTTTCATCAATGTAAATATAACTGAGAAACAATCAAAGCAGATTCATTTATTTCGATGGCTTCTCTGTCCCAAAGCCAAATGTATACACATCCAGGAAGTGAGATCTGGCAAGCTGGTAGCCAGCTGCAGCTTTTTTCCTCTGGGAGCCCTGAGACACAGCGGGAGGATGTCCATTTTGGCTAAAACTAAAGCAGTAGGAGGTATAGGATGTGAATACGCTTTCACATGCTCAGATCCTGAGCTCTGTCTGGACAGATAAGCAGCTTTGCTGGCACTGAATCACAGTAATAAACAGTGTAGGAAACTTTTTATTCAATAAATATTGATGCTGCAAACATGGTATTTAAATAATTCATTTGATTTAACTGATGCCAGCTGCTGATAGATGGGGCAATATAATGACTCTGTCTCTTAAAGTTAGTTGACTCAGAAATTTAATTCTATCATTATTTATTCCTTTTCATTGTGTTCCAAACCTGTATGACTTTGTTTCTTCTGTAGAACACAAAATAAGATATTTTGGTCACACTTTATTTTAAGGAGCAATTCTTGCTATTAACAAACCATTAACTATGGTTAGAATCAGTGTTAATTTTGACAGCAAATTCGGATTTAGTCTTAGTCTTAGTCTTTTGAATAACACACCATTTAGTTTTAGTCACATTTTAGTCATCTGAAATGTTTTAGTCTTAGTCTAGTTTTAGTCGACTAAATATCATAAGAGTTTTAGTCTTAGTCTAGTCTTAAGTATTTTAGTCTTAGTCTAGTTTTTTTTTTAGTAGAACAAAGTCAACTTAGTTGACTTGACTAAATGTTTCCATCAGTCTGTTATGGAATGGTATTTATAACATAAACATAAGGCCTGCTCTCAATGAAAAATATACATGCTCTCTGAAAAAGATATGCATTCGTCCTGAATGATATGCTATGCATATGACATTCTTTCAAGATGAAGTACAGTATTATTGAAATAGACAACCACCTATATTATATTTGTATTGTATGTTCATTCTATTTCTTTATTTGTGCTATTTACACAAAGTTTACATTTTTTAAAGTTTGTTTTTGTTCATTTAAAATAGCACTGCATAGTCTTCACTGTAAAATAAAATACACAATCAAACCAAAATGTATTCAGACACCTTCAACGTTTCTTAAAATATCACAGTTTATCTGCTGTAGTTTAGAAATTGGTAATAAAATATGACAATAACTCAGGGTTAAACTGTGTCAGAACAACAAATTCATCTTGATAATGTCTGATGCAATGCTTACTTTGGTTCAGTCTGTGGTGTGAAAAGGTTGCATTAGCAATTAAAGAAATTAACACTTGAGCAAAACATGCTCAGGTCCCTAATATTTTTTTTTTTTTTTTTTTGTATTTTTTAGTCACTAGTAAAACAATATAATCTATTCTATCTGATTTTTGGATTGACTTTGGATAAATTCTTGTTAAAACTACAAAGTAATTCAATCAAGAGCAGTGAGTGATTTACTTTCATTTTCATACATTAAAGACACTGACAGCAGAGCTAGTAAATTAGGCGCGGTCACTTTAAGAGACAAATGCATCCATTATAAAGATACACATCCGATTTCTTTCCAACTCTTTACTTTCACTGAAGACATAACTACAGACTTTTTCGAACACACTTTCCAAGACGGGTATTTCGACATATTTAGTATGTATTTGTTGTCGGTACAAAAGCAAGAAGACTTTGAGACGCGTCTCTGCTTGCTCCCTGAACACCAGAACACCGTACTGCTGAATTGAGCTCTTTCACTTTTCGCTCTTTTTCTTATGTTTATTTAAAATGCGATTTGTATTTGTTCGTTCAGGTGCAGGAGGACGCAAACGTCCTGAAGGAGAACTCGGTTCAGTGTTGCGCGAGTAACCAGCTGCTCAGTTCAACTTTCTGAAGCCAACTTGATGTGTTGAATGGTCGGAGCATGTTATAAAACGTATTCTTAAAATACACATTTCTGTTGTAATAAATGCTCATATTAAAACATAGCATTACACATAAGTAGGAACAAAAATAATCAGTGATACATTTACCCCATACCCCATAAAAATGTGGGTTGCAATGGCATTTCAAAAGGTCGCAGTGTAGTTCCCTGTGTAAAAAACTAAACTGTTATGAAAACGTCCTCGAAACTGTGCGAATTTCTGCAAACTCATCGTTGTTCTCTTTTCTTTGTAACTGCTGCTTTGTTTAGCTGTTGCGCTTGCATTTGCCGCGGCTTTTTAAAATGGCTCGGCTGCTTCTGCATAGATCAACCTACCCTCAAAGATTCGCTCTGATTGGATCTCTTCTCCATTCGTCCCTCCCATATATTTTCGTCTCATTTTTATTCGTTGACTAAAGTGTCAGTTATATTTCGTCACGTTTTTCGTCATCATATCTGACTTTTTATTTAGTTTTTATTTAGTTTTCGTCCGTGAAAAAGGTTAGTTGACGAATATTTTTCGTCATAGTCTTCGTCAACGAAATTAACACTGGTTAGAATATTATCATGCAGAATATGTGCTTTATAACAACTAATATACAGCCAATATGGTAAAAGACATGCTAATAAGCTAATAAACTACTGTAATAGGCAATAGTGAGAATTGGTCCCTATACTAAAGTGCTATCGATATATTATAAAAAAAGTGTTCCCCCATCCCCATTTAATGACAGTTAAGGGGGTTGAGTAATGGTTGTTAGTAAATAATGATAAAATGTTCGTTTTTGGGTGAACTATCACTTTAACTAGTGAACGCCCATAAGTCATCATGTTTTATTTTTTTATTTCTTTTATTTATCCTTTATTTTTCAAGAAGGGTCCCACTGAGATTAAAATAATAATAATAATAACAATAGTTTGTTTGCTACCTACAAACATAAAATTGTGCATCCAAATGTGCCAAAGGGTTCATAATAATATATTTGATCCGATAGAAGAATGACATCTATAAAACAGACAAACATGTACTAACTGCCAACTAAGACTACCTGCCATAGGCATCAGTGATTTGGTGCCAGCTCGCCACACTACAAAATAGCTTCATTACCTTGCCCTGCAGCTGGTTCATCCTCACACTGCTTCAAACGCATTGTCTACGGCCCTCTGGCCAGAGAGAGAGAATGAGAGAGAAAGTGATAAGAGGCAAACAGACTACACGGCAAGGTCACCTCATTACAACCCATTTGTTCCAGCTGTCATTAAAAATCACACACAGCGTCACTCAGAGTAGCAACGAGAGAGAAGGGGAAAAAGAGAGAGTGGTGTAGTTGAAAATGATGACACCTATCAGATATACTGCATAACACCCACCCACCCACATCCACACACACACACACACACACACACACACACACACACACATATATAAATCACAAAATGCATTAATCACTGAACCCCTTCATGACCTTGTGGCTCACAAACTCAGCCTCCACAACACACACCTCCCTCCATTTTGGCCTTCTTCTCTCCTGTCTCCTCTCAGCTGCTACTCCTTTATAATGAGCAACTGTAATATTGGGAGAAGAAATTTTAATAATATGTTATCATATACGGCACAGTGATAAGTCTAGCTGGAGGCGGCTTTGGAGAGCTCTGCATGGTTAGTCATTAGTTGGACTGAAGTTTGAAAATGGCCGCCCCAGAGCTTAATTTCCCCTTTTGTTTCTCAGGAGAGATAAAGGCTCAGTGGCAACCCACAGCATTGCAGAGCAGATGTGATAGTTTTATTAATAAAGAAAGTCCTGGTTAAAACAAAGAACTTCTAACGCTGAGCTCTCTATGCTTTTTAATATGCTGAGGAAGAAAAGGAAGACAATTGAGTTTGGAAACCCCGGCTGTGCTTGGGAAGTACTGTTGAAATAGCACTCACTCTGTTACTTTCAAAAAACTAAATTTTATAAGCACTGACATCACTAAAACAGGATCAAACACATGCGGTTATCAATGAAAGCAAAATGTTATGATTTAATTCGGATCTTTTAATTATTAACCTAGCAATTTTAAGAATTATTTTCAATGTTTTGATATAATTAGGAGACTTAACACAAAGCAGGAAACAGTTGCATTAAATACTTTAATTCACCAAGGATTCATAAAATTTATCATATGTGACAGTAAAGACTTTTGTTGTGATAAAATATTTCTACTTTAAGTTCCTTAAAAAAATAATTGGCAGTTGGCCAATCAGGGCAGACTGCGCTTGTCAGAAGGAGGTACTTTGTAGAAAACATTTTAGAGAAGTGGGGCATAGAGAGGTCCCACAATTAATGTTTAGTTGAACATTAAAGCATGTCAACATATTCTGTTCCACCAAATATATAAAATAATGATCTTTAAAAAAGGATCATAAGACCCCTTTAAATCTGAAAGAGCACCGTGTATAAAGTTATTGACGCTCAAAAGAAAGAGTCTGAATCATTGAAACAAGTAAAATGAATCCTACATGAAATTTTAGCATATTGCCCGTCCACTTTTCTTTTTTTCTTGTTGGTCAAAAAAAAAAAAAAAAAAAAAAAAAAAAAAAAAATTCTTTGCCACTAGGTGCTGCTTTTGGAGCAGTAAAATAGCTGTTTCCCGATCACGCTGTACACAAAGCAGCACTGCGCTTTATCAGACATTACAGCCATGATGCAATGAAAATGAGACCAATCGGACCAATCACCACAGATTATCGTCATGCAGAGGGGTTTTGAAAAATGAACTGTTGAGTCATCGTTGAATCGGGAGTCACTGAGCAAGTAAGGTAAAAATAAATGCATATAAGAAAATGTACTTTTTTGACCTTTACATGCATGCCAGCCTGTTGTTGGAGGCTCCTAAAAAATGAACCTTTCATTACCTATAATAGGGGCACTTTAAAAAACAAAACAACATGTTACAAAAAAACTGTTATTTTAAATTGTAATAACATTTCACAAATTGCTGTGAATAATTGCAGTCTATGCTGCCTATAGTGACTTCTTTCAAAAACATTAAAAAAAATTCTTACCACTCAGTTTACACTGAATTCTCACTTCATCCACACTTCTTCATCCTTGTAATTACTGCACGGGACTATCAGCTAGAACTCAGGTCAAGTCTCTATCTTTTCATTACAAATGTCAAAATCTGCCCTGTCTACCATTATTTAAAAACTACCATCATCAGTTCAGTGTCTAACTGGGCTGCAGAAACAAACCAAATACAATTTTTTTTCGGTACTTCTCATGGCACAGAAATTTGTACCACTTCAGATAGAACAAGTTCACAACTAAACAATCATTTCTTGAAGCCTCTGAATACATTTGAAGGCATAGTCTGTTAAAACTCCATATGTAAAAGTTTCACAACAATATAACACAGATTGAATATTTGTTTTAAAAGATTCATCACCTTTCACTGTCTGTGCAGCAAGTGCTGAGAAAGTTAGTTTAATGGTTCAAAGTGTCAAGAACAATTCAGGTTCAAAACATATTGTTCATGTCTGATGAGGAGAGGATGATTCACATCGTCGAGATGCATAGACTGGGGTTAAAAAGCCCTTTTATAGAGGTTGTGGGTGGCTGAGAGTTTATGATTCAGGTTTTACAATAACTGAATGCACTTAAAGCTTAAGTACAGTATAAGCACATGCTTAAAACAGATGTAAAGAGAGTGAAAATAGATGCTTTTAAGGGCACGATAAATGTCAGTCTCAGAACCATTCAAAACAAAAAAGCTAAATATGTATTACACAACAAATATTTCAGATGAGAAACTGAACAGGTGAGGGGCTTGATCGCTGCTGATCATTTTGAATATGTTCAGACATGGCTATATGATAGTGGAGAACATCTGTTGTGTTGTGTCAGATATACCTGCCAATGGGTCAACACACACACACACACACACACATACACACACACACATACATATACATACATACATACACACACACACACACATTATATATTATATATATATAATGAACTTTTACATGTAAACTCACTAACTCACTTTCAGTAAACAAGACATAAAACCTTCAAGTAAATTTATTTTGACTTAAGAATGTTAATATATACTTATTGGAAAACAATGCAGAAATAATAAAAGAAAGAAATCACTTTTTGTAGTGTTTATCCATTAAACTTATTACACATTGTTAGTCAATAATGAAATAAGTTAGAAAATAGTTAGAAACAGAAACAAAATATGCAAATCCTTCTTTATAATTCATAATAGTGTGAATGAATATTATTTTATTGCGAATCTAGATGCTATCAGATATTTAAAGAAAAGCTACCACTTTTACTTTGGAATGGTCTAAGATTTTGTGTAAAGCACTTAAAATTACCATTGTGTATGAAATGTGCTATTTAAATAAACTTGACTTATTAGAAAAAAACATTCTAGGAAAAATAACATTCATGTCACAAAACCTGGCAAATTCAAACATGATGAACTTTCTAGTACATCAATGTTATAAAACTTATTATAACTTATAGAAATAATGATTGAGCATCAATAAAGTGCACTTAATTATGATTGTCTAATTCTTCTTCTGCTAATAACAATAAAGCTTTCTTTCAGTGCATGTAGCAGTGGTGGCATTGGCAAGTGTCTCATGGAATGTGTAATGAATGTGGCTAGTGTTCTATCTGGCTGAGGGCTGCCGGGGTTGGCAGGGCAGAACTGCCAACATCAGGACCTGCAATACTGCCAGTGAGTGGAGAGACCACATGGAGCAACTGCAGGAGCTTACACAGTCTGGCAAAGTGGAACTACACCCAGGCAAATACAAACACACACAATGGGAAACAACGGTAAACACACGAACAGCCAGCTGTAAACAGCAGCCTCATCTATAAATCCATGTACTGGCATCTATGGAACATCTACACCACACATACCCCTCTCCCCTCTAAAATAGGAAAAAAGGTTATAGCTTCCCTCTGAGCCATTAACTTTCAATAAATTGAAGAAAATGTGCAGAATATGTTATTGAAATTCCAGAAAGTCATATATTGTTTGGAACAACATGAGCGGGAGTAAATGATGACAGAATTTTTTGGAAGAACTATCCCTTTTAAAAGACTATTCTTCTGTTATTGAGAGCATTGAAACAATAATATATGTTCTTTAGCAACAAGGCATAAAAACAAAGGAGAAATTGAGCATTGAGAACTGTAGAGTTTTCTGAAAATTATTTCATGTTTGAGCGTTTCTGTCAAATACAAAGCAATTCGAGGCAAATATATTTTCACTTTTTAATGGTCTTTTTAAAATCAATGACATTGTCTTTCAAAACAAAGTTTAAAACTCAAAAAAACATGTTTAAATACATTGAAGTATGTCAGCAACTCTACAGAATGCTATTTACATACTTTCAGCTAAGCTGACATTCATCAGTATAGAATGAGATAAATGCATACTAAGCTTTGCATCCGGTAAACAGATTTGCACTTGAAAAAAAATGATAAAGTGTATGCGGTATGAGAAAATATGCAAGATATGTATTATGTAATGATGATATTTAGGAGGCTTTTTGACAGCGGGGGACAGACTGATGACAACAGAGGATGCCTCGCCTCTGTGAGTTTTGTGAGCCATCCATCAGATCAAGAGAGAGAAACAGAAAAAGATGGACAGAGAGAAAGATGGAGGCCAAAAATAGTGAGACAGCCAGGAGAAAGAAGGGACAGATGTGCAAAGTGTTTCGAAGCATAAGCAATGGTAAAAGATAACTGCAATCAGTATAAAATGTTTAAGAATCATTTTAAGAGCAAATATACATGTGGTCAAATTAGAGAAAGTTTCATTTCTGAACTAGAGACAGCGTATATAAGTACATGAGTGTGTGTGTGTGCTGAAAGTGCATGTGTGTACGTGGAAAATCGGTGTGGAAAAGGTAATTCTTCGGCTGTTTACACCTCCAGGTGATAATGTGACACCTCCTCGGCCGAAGCGAAGGATGGAAAGAGCGTTAGAGAGAGGGAGAAAGAGAGAGAGGGATGTGTCCCTGGTGTGTTGACAGGAAAAGAGAGGTGTTGTGTGAAGTAGAAAAATATCCAGAGGGCCACTCTCTCCACAGCACCCTTCAGGCAGGTAATTAGTGTGGCGCTGGTGTAAGGCCAAGAATACGAACACCACCATCACAGTGTTGTGACAGAATTTACACCTTTTCATCTACTGTTGTCTGACTGTATAGAAAATAATGCTTTGCCTTTAACCAGGATGGATAATTGAGCTTGAATTGCTTTAATCATCTGTTTTTGAGCTTTTATGCACATTCGTCCAGGAGAGTTAAGTGCATCTTCTAGAGTAACTATAAACATAGTTGTGATCTTTAGAAAAAAACCCATCTTTTTTATATAATTTATAAAGTAATACTTTGGTTTTAATACAAGTTAAGCTCCATTGACACCATTTACAATGTTGATTACCATCCAAAAAATGTACTCGTTGCTTTTTTCCTTTAAAAAAAAAAATCCTTGAGTCCACACTTTCGTGATGTAATGCCACTTTGACTTTAGAAGTCTACCGTTGAAGTCTACCGTTGAATTAATTTCAATGAATTCAGCAGAAGTGCACATCTAGGGTCTGAAAGGGGGCTCATGAGCACCCTTCTTAAGCCTTAAATGACACATGGGACACCCTACGGTCTTGTGGACATAAAAGACACACGCATACAGTGGCCATTGTAAGTCTTCATGACCACAGTGCATGCCGTTTGGGACAAAGCCAACGGAATTGGCTGGGGCCATTTTTGCAGGAAATAAAAGCAGAAATGGGAGGTTTATGAAGAACTTTCATCAATTATTTTACCACAATTTGTGTATCATTTGAGCTGTAAAGCTTTTGTCATTTTTAAAGTCATGTTTAAGCTGTGACACACACAGACATCACAGAACAAATGTAAAAGAAAGCCAACTATGTTTTCGCCTCACCTTTTGTGTTTCTGGGCTAAAATGTTGTGCTTGAACACACCATGAAGACTTTAGCCAACGGCCGACTAAACATGTTTTACTATTGCAGATGTCTCAACAGGTGGAAATAGTCTATGTACATTATTCAAGGGGAAACCAGCACTTGGATATACAAATCATAAACAAAGTAACACTTAAATACAATTTTAAAAACAATTCATGTTCACAGTGGTTTTGACTTTTCATTTCAGACAACCATGTCGTTATGAAATTATTTGTGTGTATTGGATACTCTGGTAAAATGATGTGAAATTAAATTAGCTTTCTGTGCGTCTTCATTGTCTGCTTGCTTTCATCAATTTCTTTGCTTTTCTACTCGTACACTAAACTGAACAGCCAATCAGAGTGATCTATCTCACCCAGTGGCTGATGGGTGATTATTGACCAAAAAGCTAGCAATGGAGTCTAATGCATGTGGTGCAGAATATATCACAAAAACTGAGCTAACAAACGATGCCCCAGTGTTCACCGACTGCCTTCCAAAGGCTTGGTGTCACAGCCTGTAAAATTGGATATATCATTACTAGTGGTGTCACGATTCTCCAAATCCTCGATTCGATTTTCGATTCTAAGGTCACGGTTCGATTCAATTCTCGATTTTTACATTTATTCTCTTTAAAGCACAGATTGTCATTTTTCAAACTAGACTTTTATGTAATATAATATCTGACCTTTGTTTGCAATGTACCACATTACACTGTCAAATTTAAAACTTTTATTAACAACATAATGTAACAATAACTTATATCTTTAGTCAATTGAAAACTTAAAATAAACTGCCATCCAGTTTCTCTTTTGTAAGTGCAGTCACAAAAGATGACATTCAAGTTCATAACAAAACAAACAAAAACAATAAAAAATGACTAAACTAACCTTCAAATATTACGATGTATCTATTTAAAAGATTAAAGATAAAACACTTGTTAAACACTTCACTGTCATTCATTTAGATTTATTTATATATATATATATATATATATATATATATATATATATATATATATATATATATATATATATATATATATATATATATATATATATATTTTATGTATGTATGTACAGTATGTGTGTGTGTGCATCATTACAGTCTGTAAAATATGTGTATCTCTTATTACAAGACTGCAATCACTAGCAATCAGAAGAGTTCCAGTTAATCAAGTATCTACAAAAGATCTACTCTATAAACAATGCATTAAATTACATTAAAGACAAAAATAAATTAAACAAGCAAAAGAAATGATTACTCGCATGTATCTGGTCCACTGATGAAGTCATGGGTCAAGTCAAGTGAATTATTACTCATTTTCTAAAAGGCGTCGAATACTGACTTTAGGAAAAGGGGAATAACCAATGACATTTGAGATAACAACTAAAACAGCAAGCCCCGCCCCACGACTGACAAAAATAAAATTGTTCGCGCGAGCAGAGGTGAGATGATCGAGCCCGAGGATGTGGGGAATGAGCATTTGCGCGCGAGGGATTTTATTGCGCGCAGAGTACATGTCGCGCGCGCGAGAGTTTGAAATGAGCTCGCGGGCTCCCGTTTCTTCGCATCCGATTCAGTTTTCCTCTCGCGGAAGCCATATAGCGCGCGCGCCAGCATCAGTTGAATGCTCGGTTATTTTTGTCATTGATTTGCCGTCATACAACATGGGGGCGTGGCAGCATCGATGATTCCATTTTTTAATTCGAAGTTCGAGACTGTGACTTAATTTCGATCGATTTCGATTTAAAATCGAAATCGTGACACCCCTAATCATTACCAGAGATGTATAGTAACGAAGTAGAACTACTTCACTACTGTACTTAAGTACTAAAAGGCGGTATCTGTACTTTACTAGAGTATTATTTTTTTCCCCTACTTCCACTTTTACTTCAGTACATATTTTCGATGAGTTTTAATACTTTTACTTTTACGTTATTTTTGTTATGTGCTGCATCGTTACCCGTTACCCACATTACCACTGCCAGAACTGTAGATGGCAGGTTTGATGAAGCTGGCACATCATTGAGCGAATCAAGCGATTAAGAAGACTGCGCATGCTGACTGAACTGCTGTGAAGAGAGAGATGAACACCGAGCCGAGCCAGATAATTGCTGAGTCCCAATTCGCATACTATCCATCCTAAATAGTATGCGAAACTAGAATTAGTACGTCCCAAATCGTAGTATGTTGAAAATAGTATTCCAAAGATACCCGGATGGTCTACTATTTCCGGTTAGAATTCGAAGTGCAGATCAATGCACACTCTAAGTGCTAATGTTGCCCACAACCCATTGCGTACGGGAGGGAGGAGCTTTGCGATGGCTTTGTGGTGATGTAAACATGGCAGCCGGGTGCAGCAGCGGAGATGCGCCCTCAGCTATTAAGTGTAAGAATTCAAATGTTTAACCCTAATTAAAGTTATATTTTATTTCGTTACACACATTGCACATGAACGTCAGAACCAGCCGCCTCACAAACGGCCTGCGTTTGGTTCTACGACGACGCAGCCCTGCTTCCTCACTCCTCAACTTGGTAGAAGCACACATAGTAAAATGTATTGTGAAAAAAAAACGATGAGAAAAAATGATGGGAATAGTAAATAAAATTTTATTGGACATGAAGAATGAATGAAACGTTAACAGTTGTGGTGTGCGTAACTAGTCAACCACGTTGTCGTTCATGTTGCATGACGTCATCGAAGTATGTCCCAGAGCCTGCATACTCTTTTGCTACACACTCAAAAGTATGTACTTTTCCCTCACAAAAAAAGTACATACTTTTAGGTCGTAGTATAAGTAGGCGAATTGGGACTCAGCAAATGACTCGTTCACGAGTCAAGAACCGGTTGCATCGGTTTCCAGATCACCAGTAGTTCTTTCTGACAGTTCGATTCAATAAACCGGTTGAAGAAAACAGTTCACCGGTTCTTTTGCGCTCGACGTAATGACTTCATTGGCGATGATTGCAAGCCTTTGGTTTACCCGCGCTCATAACATTAGCACATAATCAGTTCAGAATCAATCACCAAAAGAATCAGTTCGGTCCAGCACTGTGTGTCGGTTTGCTTCACGCTGAATCACACATGCGCAGTATCATCAACTCAGTTCTCGAATCGGACACGAATTCGTAAACGGTTTTTGTGAACGAGTCAGTCTTTTGTTCATTATCTGGCTCGGCTCGGTGTTCATCTTCAGTTCTCTCTTCACATCAGTTCAGTCAGTATACTGTTTGAGTAAATGAATTACTCCGGGATATTGGTTTGTTTTAACTCCGAGGGAGTGTCAGCCACATTAAAAAAAGTTAACAGCTTAAGTCGTTTGTGGATTAATGCGTATTGGAGACGCGAACCGTTTAAAACGATTCAGTTCGATTTGGTGAACTGGTTCAAAAAGATCCGGTTACATCTAATGATTCGTTCACGAAACGGATATCACAAACTGCTTTGTTTTGAACTGTCTAACAACAGACACGGAAGAGAAGACAATGCTGAATAAAGTCGTAGTTTTTGCAATTTTTTTGTATTTAACTGACCTTCTTATGTCACATGGACTACTTTGAAGATGTTTTTCTTACCTTTCTGGACATGGACAGTATACCATACACACAGCTTCAATGGAGGGACTGAGAGCTCTCAGACTAAATCTAAAATATCTTAAACTGTGTTCCAAAGATAAACGGAGGTCTTACATGTTTGAAACAACATGAGGGTAAGTTATTAATGACATAATTTAGCAAATTGGGCGAAATAACCCTTTAATCTGTTTTTTTTTTTTTTTTTTTTTTTTTTTACAAAAAGATACAGTCAAAGGAATTGTGATTGTCCTTTAAGTTAATCATTTGAAATAGTAAAAACAATATGTTCAAACTTTTGACTACTTTCTTTAATAACTACATAACACAATACTTGTACTTTTACTTTCAGTACATGAGTAGTAAATTTTCACAGTAAAACGTTTTTCTTTTGTGGCTATACTTCAAGTATTTTAATGTTCACAGTTTGGTCCCATTGATTTCAATTTCTCCACTGTAACCTACATTTTTATGCATTTATTTATTATTATTTTTTTATTTTGAGGAAAAGAGGGACACAAGTGGAAATTCATTTGCACAGTAATCAACATGATGCCTTAAATGGTGGCGACTAAACTTATCTTGTACTGAACCTGGAATATTACTCAGCGTGCCTCTGCGAGAGTAACTAAAAAGAATTTTGAGATTATTAGAAAAAGCTCATTTGAAAATGTGAGGGGAAATTTGTGCCTCCTTTCACAATATAGAGGTGACAGATACAGCACCACATGACACGTCTCACTCAGAGCAGGTTTATAATAACATACTCTCGATGCATTCCCCATGGCCAAGAGCCCCCACGCAAACCTTGAAGAGCGGTGAATATATGATTTCTGCTCCGCTCGGCCTACGCTACTCAATCAGAAGCGGATATTGGAGTTAAATTGAAAGAGTCTGTCCTCTTGGAGCTAAGGCTCAGATATGGCAGACTTATCACCATGAGAGCGGATGGATGGGGGAGCATGGGATGGCTTACTTTGGAAGCACAGTGGTACCCTGGTGCACGCTGGGTAGTGACCCATGACAGTGAGCCTGTATCGATTTGAAGAGCGAGATAGAGAGGCCAACCAAGAGGAGCGATATTCCTCTTAGGAGCGATACATAATTCATTCCAGGCTTTATCTTCTTTTCTCACTTTCTTTCTGTGTCTATTTCTTCTTCTCTCAGTTTTTCTTTTATTGAAAGGTGCACTCCAGGGTACTTTCAATTTTAGTGAGGGATTAGGGGTTGGCATTTTGGATGTATCCCAATACCCAAAACTTTGATCTTCATCAGGATATAAATGACAACTGACATTGAATGTGAGGGGCAGGGTTAAAGAGGAACCTCTATATTACCCAGTGATTTTGAATCAAGCTACCCTGTTACCTTAAAGGCAGAGACTGAGACGATGTTGCTGAGGATAAGGGGAAGTGCTATCTGTTAAATAGCATCCATCACCAAAGTGGCACATGAGTGGGATATTTCTCTTTGGATATGATACAAATATTTTTGCACTGACCTTCTAAAAATTGCATACATCAGGATAATATAAAAAGAGGAAAGAAAACAAAGGCTGAGGAAAGAGGAAAGGGTGAAGATAAGCATAAGGGGATAAGAGGCTTCAATAAAAAAGATAGAGCCACAGTCCACCACTACACCTCCATGAGAGCTTCACCTGTCAGTCAAAAGCAAATGTGCATTTAACTATAAAAGATGAGCATCATTTGGCTGAACACACAGCCTCAGAGCAATTCATTCCAGGTCGAATTTTTTAAAGCTAGTTCAATGAAATATCAAAGCCTTCAAAAAGCTGAACTGACTAAATGTTTTTTAGTTCTAACAGTATTTTATGCAATTTTAAATATCACCCTTAATCAAATATGAACTAATAAAACCACTTAAATTAGCAGTAAAATGAATGTGTATTGGAAAATATACTGCCAGTTTAAAATACTACAGTTGATATTACATATTAGGTGAGAAAATAAAGCAAGTAGCTTGGAGCAGAGAACACAGTTCAAATTCTTAAATGGCAAAAGCAGTAATTTTTGGTTTAAGAAATACATGCTCTCATCATTTCTGTTTTAAAAACATCCAGATCATATAAGCAAAAAGGAAGACAGACTTTCAGATGCAATTCAACTAATCCCAAGACAAAAGCTCAATAAGCCTTGTGACAATAAGCCTGATGGGTTGTTTTACAGACAAAAAAGGTATAGTGAGAAATAAGCCTTAAATAGCAGATAGAAGACGTACACGAGAAACCAAAGGATAAACAGAATCTGATTAAATAGCTTTTCACAGCAACACAATGGATGTGAAATCGGTCTGAAAACAGACAATGTCATTGAAATAAAGGCATTTTTCTCAGCCAAAAATAATTTCAGTTGCCATTCTGTCAACTGCATTGAAAATTAAACTAGCAAGTTTTTCCTCACAGTTTGTGAGTTTTTATTTTTTTTATTTTTAGTCTGTCTCTATAGTAGCAGATATGGTCATAAACTAACTTGTTTCTACTGAAAATACTGGGAGGGGGAAAAAATCTAACAAAGAGACATATTCATGAATTTCCTTTAGTGCAGCTGCATAATGAAATAAGCAGAGACTGGTTGAAGCCACGTGCTAATCCAACTCCCAACGAGTCCTTTAGAAGAGGAAATATATTAATTATACTCAAAGAGGAACCACAAAAGCAAAATGGGGGCTTTGAACACAGAGGGCCCTAAATGTCACCCGCTTGCTTTGAAGTGAAGGGTGCCCGTCTTTGTTTTTCCACCCTCTCTCTCTCCTCTATCTGTGTGTGTGTGTGTGTGTGCACAAAACACAAGTGAGCGAGACAGAACACTACTGCTTTCAAGAGGGCATCTTGGACACACACTTTTCCATTACACAGATAGAAAAAAATATATGTGCACACACATACAACAAACACACTCTTGAATAGACAGGTGGATCTGGACCATGAATACAGTGCAGTATTATTTTTATGCATGTAGTTCTATAAACTTCTCAAGTATAGCATATTTAGTGCAGAAAAACAAATGATTACCTAAATCCCTAAATTCTGTACGCAGGCATTTAAAAGAATAAACTGGAAACTGTATATGGCACATCACTTGAATTATGTCTGTTATAAAAACGCAGATGCTCTTAATCCATTAATATATATACATATGTGCAAACAGGTCATATAAATGTTTCTTGAGCAATAGATATGTCCAATTAAATTCCTAATCTTTCTCGAGTGCCTAGCAATATGCAGCGTGACAATGCAATGTTAAATCAGAGGTACACAACTGATAAAGACAAATCAGCAAAGCCGAACCACCCTGAAATCACAGGAACCCTGTAGCAGCAGAGCCTGTGACTTCCTGAGTTTGTCCAGTGGGAGAGCCAAATAAGGCTCGGTGCAATTACAATCAGCATTCACCTTGAAGTAGACCAATCAATTCTCTTCACCACTTGTTTCTATCAAGAGCCTGCTATCTGAGGGCATCCGGAGATGCAAAGGAGGGGAGAATGAAGACAAGAATGGCAGAGGCCAGTGATAGACGAGAAGAGAGGAGAAAGGTGGAGAAGAGATGTGTTATTTAGTGTGGTGAGAGCCGCATCAGTGAGGAAGACTAGAACATTCTGCCAGCATGTAGAAGACCCCCTGTGGCTGTAATCGATCAAATCGCCCTCCTCCTGAGACACTACCTGAAAGAAACCAGCTGACTATGTTTTTAGAGTGAAGAGTGGAATCAAATCTTTGAAATGGGGCAAAGCTTTGTAAGCAAAAAAAAACTTTCATGCAATGATTCAGAGTGTTGAGCAGTTGCCAACATTTTAAGGTGTAGCTATGTTATATGAAATTACTGTAGTAATAAAAATAAATTATAGATAATTACAAGCTGCTAAACCTAAACCAAACCCTAATAATACTTTATTTTATATTACATTTATTTAATATAGTGCTTTCTCAAGGCTCTTTACTTCAAAGCTTACATAAAGGAAAACACAACAATGAGACAATATACTATAAATTCAACAAAAAATAAATCATAGAAATCATAAAAATTAATACACACACTGTGGTTCTGGATGCTGGACTCAGTTTCCCACCATAGCATGAATGAATCATTTTTATGTGTCATGTGGTGATAATTTACCGTGAAACTCTTCCCTTAATGATGTGAGTGTCACCATCATTACATTTTGTGCATGGATTTTTAAAAACGTATGCCAGGTTGAATATGCTTATCTGCTGTGTGATAATACAGAAGGATTAATGCAAGGGATCGTTTGTCATGCAAATGTGGGGGAATTCAATATTCATAAAAGAAACAAAATAATTAAATAAATACATTTAATATTATCAATCTTCTTCATTTTTATCGTTTGTGTAGTGGCTCGAGTAGCACTGGTTGCAGAAGCTGATTTACAGAAAAACAATGAATATCAATTTGACAAGGACCTGTTCAACGTGACAGAATTTTTGAGTGACTGAATAATTAATGACAGATACTTCCCTAATGTTGGGATCCTGAAGTCAATGCCTTTTATGCTGAGGTCAGCTTTAAGGCCTATTAATATCCTATTTTTTGGTGAATACAAAAAAATCTACCTCCCTACAAAAAAAATAAAATACAGTGACGGTGACAGTGACATGACATTCAGCCAAGTATGGTGAACCATACCCAGAATTCGTGCTCTGCATTTAACCCATCCAAAGTGCACACACACAGACAGTGTTAATTTCGTTGACGAAGACTATGACGAAAAATATTCGTCAACTAACCTTTTTCACGGACGAAAACTAAATAAAAACTAAATAAAAAGTCAGATATGATGACGAAAAACGTGACGAAATATAACTGACACTTTAGTCAACGAATAAAAATGAGACGAAAATATATGGGAGGGACGAATGGAGAAGAGATCCAATCAGAGCGAATCTTTGAGGGTAGGTTGATCTATGCAGAAGCAGCCGAGCCATTTTAAAAAGCCGCGGCAAATGCAAGCGCAACAGCTAAACAAAGCAGCAGTTACAAAGAAAAGAGAACAACGATGAGTTTGCAGAAATTCGCACAGTTTCGAGGACGTTTTCATAACAGTTTAGTTTTTTACACAGGGAACTACACTGCGACCTTTTGAAATGCCATTGCAACCCACATTTTTATGGGGTATGGGGTAAATGTATCACTGATTATTTTTGTTCCTACTTATGTGTAATGCTATGTTTTAATATGAGCATTTATTACAACAGAAATGTGTATTTTAAGAATACGTTTTATAACATGCTCCGACCATTCAACACATCAAGTTGGCTTCAGAAAGTTGAACTGAGCAGCTGGTTACTCGCGCAACACTGAACCGAGTTCTCCTTCAGGACGTTTGCGTCCTCCTGCACCTGAACGAACAAATACAAATCGCATTTTAAATAAACATAAGAAAAAGAGCGAAAAGTGAAAGAGCTCAATTCAGCAGTACGGTGTTCTGGTGTTCAGGGAGCAAGCAGAGACGCGTCTCAAAGTCTTCTTGCTTTTGTACCGACAACAAATACATACTAAATATGTCGAAATACCCGTCTTGGAAAGTGTGTTCGAAAAAGTCTGTAGTTATGTCTTCAGTGAAAGTAAAGAGTTGGAAAGAAATCGGATGTGTATCTTTATAATGGATGCATTTGTCTCTTAAAGTGACCGCGCCTAATTTACTAGCTCTGCTGTCAGTGTCTTTAATGTATGAAAATGAAAGTAAATCACTCACTGCTCTTGATTGAATTACTTTGTAGTTTTAACAAGAATTTATCCAAAGTCAATCCAAAAATCAGATAGAATAGATTATATTGTTTTACTAGTGACTAAAAAATACAAAAAAAAAAAAAAAAAAATATTAGGGACCTGAGCATGTTTTGCTCAAGTGTTAATTTCTTTAATTGCTAATGCAACCTTTTCACACCACAGACTGAACCAAAGTAAGCATTGCATCAGACATTATCAAGATGAATTTGTTGTTCTGACACAGTTTAACCCTGAGTTATTGTCATATTTTATTACCAATTTCTAAACTACAGCAGATAAACTGTGATATTTTAAGAAACGTTGAAGGTGTCTGAATACATTTTGGTTTGATTGTGTATTTTATTTTACAGTGAAGACTATGCAGTGCTATTTTAAATGAACAAAAACAAACTTTAAAAAATGTAAACTTTGTGTAAATAGCACAAATAAAGAAATAGAATGAACATACAATACAAATATAATATAGGTGGTTGTCTATTTCAATAATACTGTACTTCATCTTGAAAGAATGTCATATGCATAGCATATCATTCAGGACGAATGCATATCTTTTTCAGAGAGCATGTATATTTTTCATTGAGAGCAGGCCTTATGTTTATGTTATAAATACCATTCCATAACAGACTGATGGAAACATTTAGTCAAGTCAACTAAGTTGACTTTGTTCTACTAAAAAAAAAACTAGACTAAGACTAAAATACTTAAGACTAGACTAAGACTAAAACTCTTATGATATTTAGTCGACTAAAACTAGACTAAGACTAAAACATTTCAGATGACTAAAATGTGACTAAAACTAAATGGTGTGTTATTCAAAAGACTAAGACTAAGACTAAATCCGAATTTGCTGTCAAAATTAACACTGCACACAGAGCAGTGAACACACAAACACTGTGAACACACACCTGGAGCAGTGGGTGTCATTTATGCTGCGGCCCCCGGGGAGCAGTTGGGGGTTCGATGCCTTGCTCAAGGGCACCTAAGTCGTGGTATTGAAGGTGGAGAGAGAACTGTACATGCCCTCCACCCACCCACCCACAATTCCTGCCGGCCCGAGACTCGGACTCACAACCCTTCGATTGCGAGTCCGACTCTCTAACCATTAGGCCACGACTTCCCCCCTTTACTGTATAGTGCAACTGTGTGAATGCAGACTATTGGATCTGCCATGATGTCCTTAATAAGTAATTTAAAGTTAAATAGTTAAAAAGTGTGTTCTAAAAGACAAGATGCATTGAGAGTTGTTTTGTAATTAAAGCATTACCCTTTATATATCAAATCATGAGAACACACCTGTTACGCACAGAAGAAAAAGAATCAAGGTTTCTGGACCTGACTGAGTCTTAAGGTGCCTAAAGATTCCAAAGGAAAAATAATATAAAGTGTTCAAGGAAAATAGTTAACTATGCAGCCTTGCCAGTGGTTTTCATGTTAGAATAAACAAAACCACCACAACAACAACAACAACAAAAACAATGCATTGGTTTGTGTAACTGTGATAACACTTAATGGAATAAAAAGACTTGAAGAAGGACTGAGAATTATTGGGTGTGGATATGGCAGTTGTACAATGTCCCTTTGTAAGGTAGGCCCACTGCCCTGTTAGAAGTTACTAGCAGAAATGGTAACCAGTGACTAACATATCAACTTAACTACTACAATTATAACTATAATGCAAAATGTATCTGAATTCATACCAAGAGGTGACATTCATACTTACATTTGACACCTAAAACCTCCATAACCCTTATAAAATAGCTTCATTTCACATATTGTATGAAAATCAAACACACAAAAAAACGTATTTGTATGGATTGGGGCATAATGGGTAAAATCTGAAAAAAGTTTGTGTTTACCTTTGCTTAGTCTCTGCAGAGCAGTGTGTAGTCTCTCTCTCTTTGACAGCCTGTCTCATTTGTCACTTTCCTTAATCTCTCACACTTGCCAACACTTTCGTCTTCATCAAGCCCAAATCACTTGATATTATTCATGCTTGTTTTCCACAAATACCTCGCAGGGGGAATTAGCAAACAAAAACAGTGCCCACATTCTCCTAATCCCTGTCTATGGGCAGAGCCTCCACCAATACACTAGAGCTCAGGCCGGCTGTCGAACTGGCTGCCACTGTTTTGAAGTTCCTCTCCACAAATCTGTGTTGACACAGCGAGTGCTTACTGCCTTGCCACCTTGCCCAGACTGGGGACTGCCTCGTCTGGACCGCAACAGTTTGAGAGATATCGATGAGCTTGCATAAAACACATGTTGCAAGATGGTGAAACGTTTTGAATCAGCTGTGTAGGACTGCTATACTGTACATGTCTGAGATTATGAAAAACAATGAATTCCTATTGACCTATTAACACTTGGCATGAAAGCCAAAAAGATATGAACTTTTGGTCTCCAATTCTAGTAGTGCTAATGCTATTCTGTAGTAGAAGAAAGTCCTGAAGTACCTTATACCCGGTGTTTTTGTTGTGTTCAGTTATTGAACATGTTAAAATGAATATCACTGTACCTTATTTAAAATAACTGTTTAGTTCAGAATGCGACTGAGAACTACACTTGTAATACAATTTATGTGCAAATATACAAAGACAGATGCTCTCACAAAAAAAAACTGATTTTGTATGTAAAAGTGCAGAAAAGAGACAATATAATCCACAATTAAGAAAATGTATTAAAACATTGAATTAATCTCACACGTCTGTACTGACAGGCCTTGTAGAGTCAAGAAGTTCAGAACAGAGTTTTCAGCTTTCTTGCTTACTCTGTGTGGTTTTCACAAACAGCACCACCTATTGTACGGGAGTGAATTTTAGTTCCATGTAGTCCAGTGACTATTTAATTCAGCTTTGTTGTTAACAGACCTTCGGTCAACGATTTATTCCACATTTGGTGTGAACAGGCCATGACACAGAAAAGATCACAGAGCAGATAAAATCTTTCTCTCCTTCACTTCGCTTCTCAGTTTCAAAGCCGGATAAATCTCCATGCACAAAAAGCCCAAGCCCTAATCGAGATGCCATACAGTATGCCCAGAGTACAGCACGTCCTGACATTGCTGTAATCATGGCCCAAATTTCACACTCTTTCAAACTCAGGATTTTTACTGTGAGAAAAGCCTAGACACATATCCAAGTGCAGAGAGGACAGCATGCTACCTAATCAAAGGCTTGCATAATGTCTCAAAATCACCGCCAGTATGATTACATGATAGCACAGAGCTATAGTCTAGAAACCGACAACTCAGCCAGACACAGGTTCAATTTAACAAGATGGAGCTGATGGTGAAAAAAAAAAAGTAAGGCTCGTATAAACTGGCTCATATTTTCATCTGTAACCAAAGGTTATGGAAGGGTTTCTTTTATAAGTCATGTTTTTGTAATCTCAATCTAAACTCCAGTACTGACACTGATTATTTTCAAAATATATTGCTATCATACAGTCCAGCTGATACCAAACCATGTATTCATTACTGGGTAAAAGTAAACTTAGTTAAAAACAATAAAATAAATAAACTTTAAAACTTTTAGCCTGAATATTAAGTAGATAAAAAAAATGACAGTAAATACTTTAACATTAATTTAAAAGATTTCTACTTCAAAGAAATGTTCTTTGGAACTTTGTAATCCTGAAAAAAAAAGTATGCTTCATGGTTTCCACAACAATATTAAGCAGCACAGCTATTTTCAATATTTATAATACTAACGCCCGTTTTGCAATGCAGACTTGAGCTTCAGTGCAGCCAGGGGCGTATCACCAAATTCTGGGTCCTGTATACTCTCAATGTCAGTGGGTCACCTTGTCTTTCCTCATTTCTGCTCTCAGTCTCAGTCTCAGCCTCATCTCCAGAACAGCAGCCAGGACTGGCCAGTGCTGCTACTGCTGGTGTGTCAGAACCACTGCTTGTTTCTGAAACTGGTTAATGTTGGCAACCTGATGTTAGCTGGCCTGGCCCATAATTTACTTACAGCAACAAGCAGCCTGGTTTACAAACTAAGCTTAAGATTTAACATTAGCATACATACATTAGCAGCAGCTGTCTGGAGTTGACTATGTTAACTTTAATTGGATGTAGGTGCATAACAAGCAAACTCAGTTCACTTTTTGGAAAGAAAGCAGTCATCAGCTGCTTCCCCTCATTCTGCCTCCTTTCTTTTTCCTTCCTGTTTTTTCTTTTTTTGAAAGCCCGATTTGGGCTTTTTGCGCAGCATGATCAGGCTCCAAGGCTTTAGACTCACTGCGTTACTTGTTTGCCACCGGCTGCCATCTATGGGCGGACTAAACCATTTGGGGGGGGGGGGTCCAGAGTGTCTGGCACTGAGTTAATTCTCTCAGTTGGTGTTATCAGTATATTTTAAAATGAATAATGACATCAATTGGAGGGCCCAGTTAATTCAATTTAGGCTACAAAATAAAATAAAAATAAAAATACAGAAAAAAAAAATTGATGGGATTTCAAAGGGCCCTCTCCCTAGACGGGGCCCTGGGTAGTCAGGTCCACTTTTCCCTCCACTACCACGCCCATGGGTGCAGCATCACGTCAGCTTAACTACAGCGTCACTGCAGCTGCAGACTCCTCCAAGTATTCACACTGGAAAGACAACTATACATTTGTTTTTAAAAGTTAGTCTGTTATAAACTTGAAAATTGTAAAGTCTTGAAAGTTTATTAACATAGGGATTTGCATGTTAGCACAGCGATTCACATGTAAAAGGTGAACAACAAAAACAGCTCCCATGTCGTTTCAGCCATAGAGCGGTCTGTTTATAAAGTGTTTTTTTATTTTATTTTTTTAACAATACACCAGACTTTTACCCATCGGTGCTGATCTCCGGGGCTTGAGCAACCACAGAAATGGGCGAGCAGCACCCATGGAAAAACAGCAGATACAAGCTATTAATGTGAACCTAGTAATGCTGTGTCCATTAAATTTCTTGTAGAAGCTGTCGATATGCTTTTTCGTGTTAGGCCTAATTTCTTGTAAATAAGCTCCTTTTTTTATCTGATCGGCAGAAATGTGAATTATTTGTTGGATTTTAACTAATTGTTAGGCAGCAAGAATGTGAAAATGTTTTAAGTTATTGTTTATATAGAGCTGACCACGTGCAGAAACTTTTCTTTTAAAATCGCAAAGTACAATACATGGCATATTTAAACATAGGTTGATATATTAAAAGGACCTTTTAAAAAATCCCAGTATATGTTTTGGCAATCATATCGTTTTATGGAGATGACATTATTACTCTGAGCTTTTTACAAAGCTCCGCGGCTTTATAATTAGCCTTTCTATGTAAATATGCGCTAGATGGACATCTTTGACCATTGTCAATTCACAATTCACTTCTCCATTCATCAGGGCTGCAACTCTCCAATTGGATACTATTATGCCTGTCTTGTGTTTAGAAGAGCAAAGCATTCGGATTGGCTAGTAATGTTAGTTTGGTTGAGAGTGAAAGCTGCTGCTCCCTTACCATTGGTAGGCGAACTCATGGACTCGAAAGTGACATCAATAAACATTTTTTTAATTTTTTTTTAATTTTTTAAATTTTTTTATGTAGGATAATTTTTTTCCGCAGCCAAATGCTACACGCTGGAAATCCAGCACAGTGCCGGAAACTTCTGTGTATGTCCCCTTTAAATGAGAATGAGTTGGAGTTCATAATTTCTCCCTATAGAGGGACAATTAAAAAGGGCAAGAATTAACTAAACTAACAAAGGCGGCAGTGGGCTAGAATGAGGGTATCATTCTACATCAGAGATTTTATTTTGAAGACAAATGTGTAATGTGCTTTCAAATGTGTAAAAAAGCTGCAAAAATATGAGCTTAAGTCAGTCAACACCAAACAACACTTGTGATTCAGCTCCTATTTAATGAGGACATGAAGATACATTAAATGACTGCATCTCACCAAGTGCACTCACTCCATGACAGCCAGTGTAACGATGGCAAAATCTGGGCTCATTTATTAAAAGTCAATAATTTCACAAGATCATCCATTATAGTGACTTATATTAGTTAGCATGCCTTGATGGTTGTTGAACAACACCAGATGTGTGAGGTTTATTAATACTTAAACTTCACTCGAAGATGAAAATTCTGTCAGATATTTTCATCAGGGTTGCAACTCTGCAATTGAATACTATTACGCATGTCTTGTGTTTAAGTAAAGCAAAGGAGCAAAGCATTCAAACTGGCTAGTAATGTTAGTTTGGTTGAGAATCAAAGCTGCTGCTCTATTATCACTGATAGATGTTAACAAAATTTGTATTTTTTTAATGTAGAATTTTTTTCCACAGCCAAATACTGAGGAGCTTCAAGAGTTTATGCTCGCGGTGTAACGTGACCATGTTACTGACCCCACACATAGCTTCCAAACGCAATTTTTAACTACCACATTCCTATTTATAATCATTCTGGTAGCACATGAAGACAACATTAGAGAACACAGGCAGAGACAATTGTAGCTTTAGCAACATTAGCCTTACAGAGAGCCATGGTTCTCTTTTGCAAAACAAAATATGATACGTGATGCTTACTTTGTCCTCAGTATGGACGTTTGCAAATGAAGCGTTGGTATCAATTCCTATTTCAGAAGCAATCTTTGCACAACTCCAGCGCTAAACTGACCCTCGTTTGTGGGGCAGTCGAGTCCGGAGTAAAATGTTAGCACACAGTATAGGACTTTTCCGGGGTTTTTTCCCGGGACATTTCCTTCGTAAATGAAAAGTAACCACCGTGTCCTCAGCATTCTGTGGAGGCTCCTATGTTCGTTGGTTCATCCCAACACACAGCACTATTAAAAGCTATTTAGTGTTTACACTGTTCCTCCAGCAGCTACAGCAAGAGAACAGTAATGGCGGACCGCAGCTTCTCACTCAGGGCTGTGTATATGCTAATAGGGCAGAGAGTGGAACAAATGGGTGGGATTTTCACCGACTATGTTGTCATAGTCTGCAACTGCTCATGTGGAGAGACTGTTTATGATTCTTTGGAATAATAAAACAATGAGTGGGTGGATTTTTACCATTATAGGCTGGTTGTTTTTACACACTGTGGCCACACAACTGTGTTCAAACACCTTATAAAAGTATTTTTTGCATTCTATGGCACCTTTAATAAACAAATAAACATATTAGAATAATTTCTGAAGGATCATGTGATCATGTGATGCTGAAAATTTTGATTAACTATCAAAGGAATAAAGTATATTAAAACAGAAAAGGCAGCTTTATATATTTAATATTTAATATTTAGCATCTGTAATAATGGTTTGCAATATTCTAGTTCTACTCTATATGTAGCATCAGTGAGCATAGGAGACTTATTTCAGAACATTAAAAACTCTTACTAATCCAAACTTCTGATTGGTAGTGTTCAATACATACATACAATATAAGAAAAGTAGCACACAAAGTATCCTTGCTAAAACCACTCATTCACCCGTTAAAATCAAGAGGCAAAAAAGAGCCCAAAGTGCCTTTTGATTGATACGTGACATCCAGGTGAAGCTGAGACTCTGCCTTGCCCATGAAATATGAAAGTGTCCTCTTCTGTTCTACCACAGACACATTCACATTAAAAATATAGACACATGGATCCACAAATCTAAACAAGATCAATTTATTTCAGAGTATGCCTTTTTAAAATTTCTAATATATTTTGAAAACCTTATCACTCTCTGTTCCTCTGTCTTACTCTCACCCACAGCCTGTTAAGGAAGAGGAGATAGGGGAAATTTTTGATCACAAGTGCGCTCAACCAAGGAGGGCAGTCAAGGATGAGAAAGAGAAAGGGGTGGGAGGCGTATAAGGGGAGCAGAGACACAAAGAGTGTGAGAAAGCAGGAGAGGAGGGAATTAGAGAAAAGGGAAGATGAGAGATAGAGGGAAAATTAAGAAGGGCAAGAATTAACTAAACTCACAGAGGCAGTAGTGGGCTAAAACGAGGGTATCATTCTACATCAGAAGTTTTCTTTGGAAAGACAAATGTCTAATATGCTTTCAAATGTGTAAAAAAGCTGCAAAAATATGAGCATAAGCGAGTCAACACCAAACAACACTTGTGATTCAGCTCCTATTTAATGAGGACATGAAGATACATTAAATGACTGCATCTCACCAAGTTCAATCACTCCATGACAGCCAGTGTAACGATGGCAAAATCTGTGCTCATTTATTAAAAGTCAATAATTGCGCAACATCATCCATTATTGTGACTTTTATTAGTTAGCATGCCTTGATGGTTGTTAAACAACACCAGACGTGTGAGGTTTATTAATACTTAAACTTCACTCGAAGATGAAAATTCTGTCATCATTTACATGCCCTCAAGTTGTTCCAAACCTGTATCAATTACTTTAATAACACCAAAGAAGATATTTTGAAGAATGTTGGTAATCAAACAGTTTACTGTTGACATCCACAATACAATACAAAAAAAAAAAAAAAAAAAAACTGTCGAAGTCAATAGCTACCATCAGTGGTTTGCTAACCATTTGTTTTTCTCAACAGGAGAAACACATGCAGTGGTGCAAAAGCATTGTTACCCAGCTAGTTCTGTTGTTACCAACATTGTTCAAAGATTCTTTATTTCCCAAAACCATATTTAAAGCGAACATTCACAATCAGCGTCACAAACTTAAGTGGTCGGAACTAAAGCTCCCGACCTTTGGTTAGAGGCATAGTTTCTTGTTACTAAGACATATTGGCTTAAATTAATTATGCTCTTGGGCACAATAAGCAAGCTAACATGCAGTACAATTTATATTTTCCAATCTATCTAAATATAAATGCTTTGTATTGTATGTTTTTTTGTGCATTCTCAATAAATTCAGTTTTTGAAGAATGCGCAAGGGAATCCCACAGTATAACGTAAAACCGGTGATTAATAAAACATAAAACAAAGCAAAACGATATGAAACAAAAATAGTAAATTAGTCATCAGGTGCTATGTTCAATTATACTTACAATTCTCTAATCAGTTAAAGGAGTCATATGATGTGATTTAAAATTTTCCTTTCTCTTTGGAATGTTACAAGCTTTTGGTGCATAAAAAAGATCTAAAGTTGCAAATACTAAAATCCAAAGAGATATTCTTTATAAAAGATGAGTCAACCACACCCCCCTAAAACGACTCATCCTATCTCACCCCTACATGTCTATGCCACAATGTGGGAAGGTTTGCATAACGCTGCCCAAATGCTCACGAAAAAAAGAAGGCATGTTTCTATAAAGTGGTGCATTAACAACTTTGCAAGGAGAGTCTGGCACTTCTGAATCTGTAAGTACATTTACATTTGTAAAGAATTTGACACTGATGATTCAAATGCAAATTTTGAGCAGTGTAGAGTAACTGTTACTGCTTGTTGTTTCTCCAATCACAAATGCAGACATGGTTTTATGTTAACGCTGTGTGACACTCAACGCAGTGCATAAGAAGACAGTCATTATAATCAGTAATTATGTCCCCACTGGATGCAGCAAATGTCTCATTTTAATGGCTTTTATTATTTTCGTCTTGTCATGCTGGGACACATGTCATCACAGTATGATGAGGGGCGTAACATTTCCGTAAAATGCTTGAGGTATTCGGCCAATCACAATGCACATCTCGCTTTTTAGAACAATGAGCTTTGTAAAAATCGACACATTTCAGAAAGGTGTGGCATAGAGGAGAAACAATAAAGTAGAGTATGTAGAAATAATGTGTTTTTTTTTACCTTAAACTTCATAAACACACTACATTACACCAAATAGTGTTGTTTTTAGCAACATCATATGACCCCTTTAAACAGCAGAAGTTAATATTCCACCACATTCATGTGAAGTCATTAACAATGGCACTATATTGTTGAACTAATGTGATTCAAACAATGTGATTCAAAAAGATGTGACTGTGTTCAGGAAACAGTCGTGACTAGCAAGTTTGTATCCACAACAATGCATCTACTATGGGGGGTAATCAGCGAGTTGATTAAGCATGATTAAATTACAATTTTCATCTTTGGGTAAATATTCCTTTAATACTCTAACAAAGCATTGTCTTTTAGTTTAAATTTTTCGTAAAATCCTGCATCGAATTGTGTTTTGTTAGTAAACAAATTATTGTTTGGTAAAAGATACATCATTTACCTAATACATGTGCGATTCAGTGGGCGGGGCTAAACAGGCAGTGATGCAGAGGCAGGCGGTGCTTATCCACACTATTACATCATAGAGTGGTATATTTTTTTACACACGCTGTCATTTTGGCTTACTACTTTCAATATAAACTGTTTTTAAACTAATGAGAAAGTTTTGAATTCTGAAGCTTACCATATGTTTGACAGTACAGTGACCTCTTACCAGACATGGGGACTTGTGACTTGGTGACTTGGACTCGAGTTGACTCGAGTCGCTATTTTTAGGACTTGAGACTTGACTCGGACTTGGAAGTTAAAGACTCGGGACTTGACTTGACTTGAGACACGATGACTTGAATGACTTGAGTGTTAATTACATCATGTTTTCAGTTTGAATATAAAATATATAAATTATTTTTTAAAATAAAGTTGATTACTCAGCTGGAGCGCAGGCTGAGAATAGCGTCGTGACTGGATCAGGGCACTATCATCAGTCATGCCCTCTCTACCTTACACACACCACGCCCACTTAAATCAGATATCACATCACATCAACATGTCAGCCTGAGAGGTACCGAGGGTCATCGCTTTTGTCTTCAATAGTTCGCGCCTAAAAACGCGTGGAAAACGCTAGTCGCGCCGCTTTCTACTTCTTTCCAAAGCGCTCGGGCAGAAGTGCTCCTGGGGCGTCTGTCGTTGCTAAGCATCCATTACACGCTCTCTCTCAATGAAAACGCGGAAATTTCAGCAAAGGATAAATGGATTTCTTAGCTGAGCTTTCAACGTTGATACGAGAAAGGATGAAGCTGATTGGTTAGTTATTGTCACATGACCTGCGGTACGCTTGCGGCATTCTGAAAAGTTTAGATGTTGAGCGCGTTGCTATCATTATGAGCGCGCATACCCCGCGCCTACATTGGAAATAACGAACTTGCGCGCGCATCAGTACAGAATATAAATATGACGTATTTTCAGTTGTTTCATACTTTTTTGTTATGTACAGTACAGACCAAAAGTTTGGACACACCTTCTCATTCAAAGAGTTTTCTTTATTTTCATGACTATTGACTATTGTAGAGTCACACTGAAGGCATCAAGGTCTATTTGACCAAGAAGGAGAGTGATGGGGTCACTGGACCTGAACCCAGTCGAGATGGTTTAGGGGTGAGCTGGACCGCAGACAGAAGGCAAAAGGGCCAACAAGTGCTAAGCATCTCTCGGGGAACTCCTTCAAGACTGTTGGAAGACCATTTCAGGTGACTACCTCTTGAAGCTCATCAAGAGAATGCCAAGAGTGTGCAAAGCAGTAATCAAAACAAAAAGTGGCTACTTTGAAGAACCAAGAATATTACATATTTTCGGTTGTTTCACACTTTTTTGTTATGTATATAATTCCATATATAATTCCACATGTGTTAATTCATAGTTTTGATGCCTTCAGTGTGAATCTACAATTTTCATAGTCATGAAAATAAAGAAAACTCTTTGAATGAGAAGGTGTGTCCAAACCTTTGGTCTGTACTGTACATAAAAAAAGTATGAAACAACTGAAAATACGTCATATTTATATTCTATACTCTGAGAGAGATAGTGTGTGAGAGAGAGAGAGAGAGAGAGAGAGAGAGAGAGGAGAAATGTAACAGTTTAATGTTGTATGTAAACTGTGTTTGAGAGAGAGAGAGAGAGATAGGTGTTCAGAGAGGAGTCCGTTGGATGTTTAGCTGTTATTTGTTTTATGGACTCAATGTTGAAAATGTAAAACATTTCAAACACTGTTGGCAGAAGTGAAAAATAAATAATTTTAGGAAGTTACAATTTTGTTTGATTCCATGATGTATTTTACTGAACATGAGTATTTACAATGCAAATCCAAATTATTTTAATTTACTGACAGTTACTTATATCTTGTCTTTTAACTTTATTAAGATCAGTTTCTGCAGGTAAAATAACAATATTAAGGTGACTTGACTTGGACTTGACTTGACATAGCTTGTGACTTGACTTGACTTGACTTGCCCAAGAAAAAAATACTTGGGACTTACTTGAGACTTGAAGGTTAAGACTTGAGACTTACTTGAGACTTGCACATGTGTGACTTGGTCCCATCTCTGCCTCTTACATGTCAAAAGATCAAGGGAATGTTGATTTCACAGTTCATGACCCCTTCAATGCCTCCATTCATTTAAATGGTTAATGGACAGATAGCGAAGTACAAACACACACAGTCTTAAAACTTTCACTCTGGTTAGCATGACCCAGCTAAATGCTGTCATCAGATAACATAACAAACCCACTTTCTCCACTCATGTCCACTGTTGCTTTTCAAAACAACATATGAATCTCAAATATTTTATTATATAATATTAGATATTTGCTGCTCATTTTAGAGGACTCTAAAGGGCATGAGATGCTTAAACATGCTACAAATGGAATATGTTTCTACTTCAGCTGCACTTCACATAACAATGCAAACCTTTTACTATCAAGGATCTGCATTATATGGTCTGTGAAACTGACAATTAAATAAACAGCTAAGTCAATCAAAATCCTTAAAGAAATGTAACTGGATTATCAAATGCTAATGAGATATGAATCATTGTACAATTGTGCTGAAAATTCATACATGCCCTCATAAAGGATGAGTGAGAAGATACAGTCCAACACTCACACACACATACATGATAATCTCATTGCACACACACACACTCAAATATATTTCACATCCAATTGGTCGCAAAGAGTGAGTCAGGAATATGTAAGCCATTAGTTTAGCTGGAGAGGCCAGGGTAATTATGGCTGGCATTTTGACAAGTGTTTGGTGGAGTGAAGGTCAACTGTGTCTGCGTGGGAGATCTATGCTAATCTGCCCAGCTGGAGCGCAGACGAGCAGCCCCTGCACCGCACCACTGCAATTACAGAGAGAGAAAGAGAGAGAGATAGAGCAAGAGAGAAAGGAATGAGTGGGTGAGGAAGTAAACACGGCAGAGATGTCAGAGATGTGGACGGATGTGAAGAAATGTCAGCGGGAAAATAAAGACAACATGAGATTGAGGGAGTACAAATCAGATGAAGTAACCAGACTCTTAAACAGATGCCGGCTCAGTTTAACTTCCTCAAAGCGAACTGAAGGGCAAGGGAGTAGAAGATAAAAAGAGGAATAAATGAGGCTGTCGCAAGCTGTCACTCTGACCTATGCTAAAGTTGAGAGCATGGCCATTATTGTTCTAGAAGATCATGACCTATGACACAATAGCAATTCAGGTCACGATCCCTCTTACTCTTAGTAACCTTTATTAGATTTTTCCTATTCGCTTGTTAAGTCTGACGTCACGTAGCAGCGCTTCCGTGTCCAAATGCTCTATCAGTTACCACGAGAAAACAAAAAAAGGTGCTAATATAAACTCACAATATGATAGAATACTAGCGAAAAAGTTATAATCTTAACCTTTAACTCCATACTGAAGTCCCTGATAGCCAGACAATGAAAATATAAATATAAAAAATATATATAAAAATTATTTGTGTTTGGGACGCTGTGAGCACGGAAACTGTAGTGTATACTGTAAGTTTGAAAGCGTTTAGCTTAAATGATTAATATGAATAAACAGTGCTCATAAACGGCTGCTGGTATTCTCAAGTGAAGCGAGTTGAGGCTTGGACCCGGAAGCAGCGCTTCTTACGTCATCACTTAACAACCGAATTTTGGTGCACTGGTCACCTTTTTTCCGTTTTCTCTTTTTATCGGTTTACATAAACTGCTATCCTGTCTCTTTCTTCATTTCTGCTGTGGTAGCAGGTGAAGATGGAATTTATTGTTTTCCCGGTGGCAGATGACCTTCAGGGTTCCATGTCCCATCCGCCCTAACCTGTCCAGACTCTGACCCATCCAGGGTTCTCACGGCCTGGGCGCAACACCAGGGTCAACCCCTTCAAGACCCCCAAGATCTCCCCCGCAGATATGAAAGGCCAGACAAAGAGTGGTCATCTCTAGCCTGACACACCCTGATACCCTCTGTTTCTCACACATCAAAAAAAGAAAGAAAAAAGAAAAAAAGAAAAAATTATCCATATGTGTGTGCATATGTATATATTTATACAGGTACATGCCCACACAGCATATAACTGGTAAACAAGCCAAGGTTAATGTAAAATTTGTGATATTAATGGCAGAAATCTTACCGTTTCAGAGTAAACGTAATTTTACTTGTGTTTTAAAATATAAGATGACTAGACAATTAATGATCAGTTGGCTATAATTCAGCTTAAAGTTGCAGTGTGTAATTTTTTGTGGCACCTATTGGTGAGGTTGCGAATTGCAACCAACGGCTCAGTCCCTGCTCACCTCTCCCTTTAGAGAAGCTACGGTGGCTGACACAGGTCAAGATATCCTCGGTAAAGTCAGCAGAGAGCAATGAGATGTCTTTACAAAGGTAAATCAAGGAATAATATTTATTTAATTATTCAATAAATCAATGTTATTGCGAGTGTTAATATACATGGTCATCTTTGTGTCAGTGTTTTATTCGCAAAAACAACAAAGGGACAAAACGCGCTCTGTAGAGCAGTTTGTCTGTTTAGGGCTACCGTACAAACATGGAAGTGACTTCCATGTATGGGGACCCGCGGTGTATGTAGATATAAATAGCTCAATCTAAGCTAATAAGAACACGACGGTTCATTAAGAAAGGTCTTTATACACCTCTGAAAACAGTTTTATATATTATATTGCTTTTCTGTGAATAGATAATTGTAAATATTACACATTGCACCTTTAGATTGATAAGATAACATTAAAATGCCATGAATATAGGCCTATACTGATATGGCCACCATATCACATCCTTAAGATGAAGAATATGCCTCACATTAAAAGAATCCCTGTGCTTGCTTTGTCACGTATAGCAATTACACCTAAACACTGAGAGTGAAGCAGAGTTTCTCCAGAAGAGCACATCAACTCTAGAAAAACACTGCCTCACTCAGCACACTAACACACCTCCCACACAAACATTCCACTTTTAAGTGGCTGAAGCACAATGCATTCTGTTTTATCAAAAAAGCCTTTGCTCCTCTATCACAGGAAAATCTACACTGTCGCACGTTCCCTTTCAGCACATGAATTTAGATGAGACCATTTTCTCTTGTGATTGATATGCAGCATTATGAGTTTAATATTGTCTGATAAGAGCATCATAAAAAATGCACCAGTGTACAACAGACTTTAATGAAATCTCACCCAAAAGACAAATGATGATGCAGAATGCCCCTTCTTGAAAATGTAACTTGCAGTTCTCTTGAGAGCATTTTTCAGAATGTCATAACAAATGAACAGAATATATATGTGTGTGTGTGTGTGTGTGTGTGTGTATGTATATATATATATATATATATATATGATGTTTTGTGAATATCCAAGGTTGCAGCAGCAACCTTCTGTTATAATTTTCAGGGGGATCTTACCCCAAGGAAATCAATAAAATAAATATTATAATTAAAGCAAAACTAAATAATACTGTAATATTTCATATGCAACCTAAAATAAAATCCACAGATTACTACACAAAACTTTAGATAAATTTATAAATCTAAATGTTAATGTTTAGATGAGAATTAGTGCCATCTATGGTCAAGAGGAGAGGTCAGGAAGCTTTAACTTTACATAGTAAAGAGGACAGAGCAGATGCACACTCAAAAACACACGACAAAGTATAGACAAAATAAGCACTAATATAAATTAAGTTGTGGACTGCAAAACGTGAGGAGGAGCAGAAGTGGGAGCAAAGCAGAAGAAATCATATTAGAAAGAGAGAAAAGAGAGAGCAACTGAGAGATGAAGAGAGAGATGATACATTGTAAGATTACGTTGTGCAGTTTAGGGTGCCATTTCATCAACAATATGGATGAATCAATGGCCCGATAAATGATTGTGAAGGACACACAAACACACACACACACAAAGCAGGGGGTTCATCTTTTGTTTTGAGACCGAGCAGGGATTACCATATCCAGTCTTTTGTCCAAAGCTTTCTTTCCAGATGAATAGAGTACAACAGCAGATTCCTCATTCCTAATGAATATACCCCAGACCCCCCATAAAGCCCTTCAGTTAGTTGCTGTGCTGCAAGCAGCTTGAAAGACTTGAGCACAGCTTTGCATCAGAATACCAAATCCCTGCCCATATACATAGACCCTACAGGGTACAAGCCGACCCATCTATACTGCTGCTCCTCCACTAGAAATAGCTTTGCAGGAAGTTATTATTTTTTTGTCAGACAAAATTAATAGTTGCACATTTGTGAAGTTATGGTTACAGAAATAAGGTGTCGTGAACAGCTCTGACATACAGTACGTTTTAAAATTACTTTTGAAAGAGGGCACTGCATCAAAGGAATAAGAGCAACACTTTACCATAACTACATGCTATAAAGCATTTACAGTGTCTTTGTTTATTTTAAAATATTGTGCATTTGCATATTACATATTAATAAAAAATACACACACACACACACACACACACACACACAGCCTGGAACACATTTTCAAAGGAGAATAACTGACTGTAGCATTGTTTTTCAGAACTTAGGCCATGTACACACTAATTTTTTTAAAGTTTTTGTTTGAAACAGAGCTTTCAAAAGTGGATACATTTGAAAATGCAGATTTCGCGTTTTAGTGTAGACTGTGAAAACAGAGGCATTTGAAAACGATGATGGAAGTTTAGTTGTGACACATACCAATAGATATTCGTGTTTATACTGGTATTGTGCATGTTATATGCTATGTACTTTCACACTATTCCTATAGATGTGTTACTTTGAACACTCTTCATATCACAGTCCTGTAAAGAAAAATATATACGGCAAAACATGAGGGCAGTTGCGTTATAGATCAGACATACAATCGTGTGCGACCTGGATGTGTTAGTAAATGGGGAGTTCTTTTCGTAAATAAAAATAAATAAAATTTCCTGTCAGAAAAACTGCATGAAAATATCTCATGGTTTTTCCATGTGTATTATCTGCAGGGAGATTTTTTTAGGCTTTACGCATGCGCAGAAAGTGAATTTAAAGGTCCCGTTTTTCATGCTTTTTTGAAGCTTTGATTATGTTTAATATAACATGTGCAATATAACGTGTTCATGTTTCGCGTGTAAAAAAACACAGTATTTTTCACACAATTTACTTATCTGTATACCGCTGTTTACAGTGTCATAAAAACGGGCTGATGACTTCCTTGTTCTATAAAGTCCCTCCTTCAGAAATACATAACGAGTTCTGATTGGGCCAGCTGTTCCTGTGTTGTTATTCGACAGTTGCTGAGCGCACGCTGCCCTCCTGGAAACGCGATTGGGCTCGTTTTGGAGTAGTTTTGAGAAGCAAGTGGGCAGGAGCATGTGCTGGAGATGTATTTATAATCACAGGAGCGTTTTTACTGACGAGATGTGCATGAAAATTTTGAACAGTTTTACATGTGGATTATAATTTTCGGGAACCGAGTTAAACATTAATTGTAACCATTAATCTCCAAGTACAGCGTCCCTTGGAAGCCCAAACAAAGGTGATTGGACTCCGAGACAACATGACGACAAACACAAATGCAGCTTTTCTTTCTTCTCCGTCGGAGCGCAACAAAGCCATGCCCCCTTTTTTGTGTATTCATGTGGGCGGAGGTTAGTCAAAAAACTGTTTTAGTGACGTCATTACTGCAGGAACTAGAGGGATGTAGTCTAAACGGATCAGTTTTTGTAGGCGAATTCTGTTAAATAAAATATCTCGCTTGGCATTGAACTCTGAGTTTTAGAATTTTACAGATATTATTTATACTCTAACAACAACATTACACACTAACTAAAGTTTAAAAAATGGGATCACAAAGAATGGGACCTTTAATGTTTTCTGATGTTTGTGTGTGCATGAGACACTTTTGTAAAATGCTTAAGAAAATGCTGGTTTGGCCGGAGAGCGTTTTGAAAAGAAAACGTTGTTTTCAAATGTATCCGGATTAATGTAGATGTAGCATTAGCATGTTTCTTAAATATCTGAAAATATCTTATAGTATTTTTATGCTTTAGTAGAGTCAAAAACGTACATACAGTACCTTTAACTGCTGCTGTGAAGTCTGTAAGGATGAACAAATACCTTCCTCTTCAGACACTCATCAATCAGCTTTATATCTCATCATCTATAATTTTTCAATAACTGCTGTGGTATTTTAATTGTTTATTCTTTTCATCTTCCTTATCAAATTCAGAAAGACACACTTTATTGACCACGAAAGAGAAATACAGGAATTAAATATAATTTGACACATTTGTATAACATACAACAACAACAAAGACAAAACACATGTGAGCTACAGTCATAGACAGATGCTTGTGGCAGAACCAAAGGAATACTACTAAATTAGTGGATTTGTGAAACCATTCTCCATTCTCCATTCTCTGTGTGTCTGAATAGAGGGGAGCTATATACAAAGTTAGAATCCTGCCTAACATGCTGATCTAATGTTCTCTAATGTGCTTAGGTCAACAGTTTGTGTGGTTTTAGTGTCATTTGGAGCTACAAAACAGCTCCTTACATGCACAGAAGATTAACGCTATTCAGTGCTTCTAAGCTAGTGGCCAATTACACCACATATATAACAGTTTTCTGAGAATATTTAACAAGGCGCAAAATTAGTTCATTCAAGCTACCGTATAATAAAAGTTTCTAATATCCTTTGAATATTGCAGTTAAATAAGTGAGTCCGTTTTTGTTGTTTTAAACATAAAAGCATTGCTCCTGGAAAAATTCAGGCAAAATCAAGATTTGGATTATGAACATATATACACATATTAAAATGGACAACCTTAAACATAATCCTCAACTCCACCATATTTCCACTGGACATAAATACTTTTGAAGTTGCTTAAATACCACAGGGGTTTATGTGATGTCAAAGGCACAAAAATTGGAATAAATGATTTGGTGTGATCAGTGGTGTGTATACAGCAGTAATAAAGTGTGAGGAGAGATCCTCTCTGTTTAAATAAAGTAATAAATTGGTATTCAGGCACCAGGGTTTTCATAATTTATCTGCCGTGTGAGAGCGGCTGATCATGTTGACTTAACATTTTGTCTGACATTTGGGTCTGACGAGCCCAGCCATTAACTCTCTCAACATGCTACAAGAGACTCTCAAAGGGAGGAGAGACTGGAGATATACACACTCACGTAGACGCACGTACACAAATAAAAGTCGAAATTCGCACCATAGCAATTGGACAAAATTGGGGCGCATTTCCTTGGATACCAAGGCTTTAATGCACAAGCTTTAACATGCACAAACACATTTGCTCACACAGAGTCAGTCAGAACGACATGTCCATTAACTTCAACAACAAGCCACAAATTCACAAATGCACACAAATGTATTATTCGCAGAACTAAATAAAGTGCATTTGCTACTGAGTTCAAAACACAGATCATCAAATTAAATAAAATCTACATTTTCATTAAATGCACTTCATGTACTGGCTTGTTGGCTGCATGTCATTATTTCAATGAGCACCGGTGAAAATTATTTGTAGTGAGAGATATAAACAAAGAGAAATAAACAAAAAGCCTATAATGACCAAGTCAAACTATGAAAGCATTTCAGCAAATACCCATATTACTTTGGGCACTTCAGGACCAGTTTATGAAATAATTTCCCTTGTGTATCTCGTCTTACCTGTCAGGAAGTACAGACAGGCATGGGACAAATTCACACAAACCTGTTTTACCAAGAAGTAATTATGATGGATCAAGGGAATAAAGACCTTCTAATGTCAGATTCCTTTTGTTTTCCCCTTTCATTCATTGGCCTTTCTTTTGTGCATTAATGATCAAATAGGATATCCTGAGTGTTAAATGTTAAAACAGTGACTGAAAAGGGAAGCAGGACTGCAGTCTATTCTGGTCAATTCCTGATTGCAGTGTTGAATTTTCAATCAAATGGCCAGAATGGTCAGTATCATGCTGTATTGACAAGCATTGTGCAGCATTCAGAACTGAATTAATAGTGCCATTCATATATAATTTAAATTGAGGTACCAATCAGGATACATAACTGGAATTCAAATTCATTTTAATTAAAATGTAATAAAATGTAATAAAATAATCTGTACATTTGACCTTAGAATAGATAAAATGTTTCCATGTTGGCTTGAAATCTCATTGTCTCTAAGTTTAGAGTTGAAATGTAAAGGCTTTATAGGTCTTACAAACATTCAGACAAGCAGATCACTACGTCAGTTATAGAAATGTGTACTCAATATGTACATATACACTATCGTTCAAACACTTTTACATTTTTTTAAAAGTAGTCTCTCATGTTCATCAAGGTGGCATGTATTTCATAACAAAAATACAGTAAAAGAGCAATACTGTGAAATGTCATTGAAATTTAAAATAACTTTTTGAATGTTTTATTTTTAAAATATTATATCAGTGTGCCGTGATCCTTTAGAAATCATTCTGTTATTCTGAATGGCTGCTTAAGAAACATTTATTATTATTATCAATGCTGAAAAAGAAAAAGAAAAAAGGATACTTTGATGAATAGAAAGTAAAAAAAAAACAGCATTTCTTTTATACAAATCTTTTGTAACAATGTAAAAGTGTTTAATGCATTTTATTTACTTAATTTTGAAAAAATGGGGGGCATACTGGACCCAAATAAAAAAAGTGGACAAAGTGGAATTATAATAACTAAATATAGTAACTAAATAATAACTCAATAACCAAAAACAGAGTGGAATTAACTAAATTCCACTTTCAGTATTTCCAATTCAAAACTGGGTGAGACCAATTTGGCAAATTGTTATTCAATTCATCAAATCAGAATTTTGCCCAACCATGGTATTGATCAGTACCTCATAACAATATACCATGAACCACAAAGAAAGATGTATCCCTGATATTACACCCTTAAACAACCACAAAAAGTTGAATTAAAAACAAGAATAATTTGCCGTGCCTATTCTAAAAATAAAACACTGGTGCAAAACACCATCAGATAAAAGAAAAAAAAAATTCTGTTGAAACTAAAACAGTACAGTACATTCACCTGCACTTATCATATTCAAGTGATTTCACAATAGTCAATATTTGATATCTGTTTTGTTAGATTTCTTGCATTTCCATGGATAAATGTGTGTGCACATATGTATTGTGTGTAAAAAGGGAGCTTAAACCCTGAAAATAACTAATGCTGCAATCAAGGTCGTGGCACTATGAGAGGATTCTTCTGCGATGTGTCAGGAGATGATCGGAATAGCAACTAGAATGCAGTAGCGGAACGAGTGGAGTATGTGTGTGTATGTGTGTGTGTGTGTGTGTGTGTGTGTGTGTGTGTACCTGCCACTCTTGCTAGCTGGGCCGTGCTGATGTTTCGAGCATTGGGACGCACTCGAAAGGTTACTGCTGGACCCAGAACCCTGAGACACACAGAGAAGAAAATGAGTGAGAGAGGAAGAGACAAAGCGAGAATGAGACAATAAGGAGAAAACAAGAAAGAGGAGAGAAAGATTGACTAAATGATGATGATGAGCTAAACCTTTTGCAGCTGTGAGTCATGAACATAATCTTTTTATCATTTAAAAAATACATTGTTTCAGACGCAGTCAACTGCAGTACCACTACACCAGAGTAAAAACAGCAGACCACTAGGGAATATTGCATTTTGCTTAATTTTCTTACGACAGATCTCTGCCGTTAGCTTCCTTCTCTGCTTTTGACATAAACTGACAAGTTTTTCCTCCATGAAATAAATCCTCACGGGAAAACCTGATGTTCTTAAGAGTTGTCTAAAATGTTTAGTGGATCAACACCATTCAGCAAACAGGTCTAAATGGAAAAGTAAAAAAATAAAAGAAATCATTCTTTAAAAAATGCTCTGAGACTCAATACATTGGACTAGAACCTCTTTGCAGTATTTGAATTGGTGATCCGGAAATGTTGTTCAAATGCATGATGGCATTTCGTACAAATGACATTTGTGATAGAGCCAAACAGCTGTCTGGGTGAGATCCCAGCAGCAATCCTCATTCATTTATCTATTCTAACAGAGAATCCTGTGAAGTATAATATTTCATGGTGAATTGTTCCTTTAAAGGGAATGGAAATTATTTTAAAAAATGCTAAATATATTCAAAACTGACACAGTTAAAACAAACCGTCACATATCGCTTCACGAACAGAAAAACAGACTCAGGCAAAGGAGAAAAGGATCTGCAAACTGGCACGCCACTATGACACCAACACAGATGAGCTACTTTTCAACATGTCTGTATATTGGGTAGGGATGACTAAAGCAGTGGGCATGGGATGGGGCAAGGGGATGGTTAGTTTACAAACATGTAGTTGTCCAACAAGGGATCTTCCTGGTTACTGATTCTGAAGCAGATGCATTTATCTGGGACGCAGCTCTGAAGCTACTCCCGCTGCGGACCAGGGTGAAGTGAGGGTCACAAATAAAAAGAGGATAGAAAAAAAGAAGAGGGGTGAAAATAAAAGAGAAAAAGAGAGAGAGGTGGAAGACTGGAGGAATGAATCTGTCACCAGAACAAAATCCCATTCACACATAGGCAGGTGGCAAGAGCAAGTCCAAGGTAACCTCTCATCCTCAGTAGAATGAATACACACAGACTCCCAGATATCTGCTGGAAAATAAAAGAGCTTCTAGAGTCTCATGTCTCATCTTATTCTTATTATATTTTTAATTATTGTAAACCTACAGCTCAATGTTAAACCATCAAGACATGCTCTCAGTTTTAAAATTAATATCCAGAGTAGGAAAAACAGTATAATCTGCTAAAAGAGTAATCTATTTTAAGTTAGTTGTTTAAAAAAAAAAGAGAAACTGTATTGTTAATGTGCAAATTTTAATGTACTTTTTTAATAATATACATATATTATTTACAGTCAGGTCTGAATAAGGTGATTTTTTTTTGTTTTTGTTTTTTTTTGCTACCATGCATGCCCTTCTACATGCACTTGAGCTTTTTAATATCTACAAAAACACAATTCCCCTAACAAATACACATATTATATCTCTTTATTTACTTTCCCTATGCCAATTTCCACCCATCTTTTGCTTTCCTCTTCATACCTGAGCACACACCTCTATTTGGCTTCTGGAAATTTCTGGATGAAAACAGTGGCTGTTAAAGCTAAATAAATACAATGGTCCAGACTCCCATTTATAACAGCATCAGTGCTGATATGTTATCAGCGAAATGTCACCAACGTCCGGCACACAGAGAGAGGAAAGCCATAACATAACGATACTGCTTCTGCTCGGCTCCTTTTGCACCATAGGGGAGAGAGTGGGATGGAGATGACAGGTAGACTGTGTGTGTGTGTGTGTGTGTGTGTGTGTGTGTGTGTGTGTGTGTGTGTGTGTGTGTGCGTGCATGCGTGCATGTGTCCATGCGTGGGTTGAAGAAAAATACATAAGCGAGTGAGAGAATGAAAGAGAGGTAGAATTAGTGTAAATGAATGCGTGTATGTAAATGTTTCGATGTGTATAAGAGAACAGAACTGAGTCTGATTGCAAATCCATGATTGTGTGTATGTGGTTTTCTGTGCCCCCTACTGTCTGCACACAGTACAACACTTACGTCATGTCTGGAGTTCAGAGAGGTGCTACACTGACTCTTTATGTAACTGCAACACAGTGCGAAGCCCAAACATGGCAGCACCGCGTTTGAGTGTACCAACGTTTGTGTGAGTGTGTGCTGAATTTTCCTGATCTTTGAATGCTTATATGATCATACAGTATGAGCAGAAGATGGTTTCTGCATTGTGTACTCTGCTTGTCCACTTTTCTAGCCGTCTTATCTTTAGTCCAAAAATGCCATATTACATTATGACATAATGTTTTATATAAGAGTGCACATCATGCAGTACACCTTTCCATTATTTCTCAGAAAAGATGAAAAGCATTAGATGACAAAAGATGCATTAGCAGGTAGCTGTGTAAATATATCTGTTAAGCATGTATTTAGCAGCATCTTGCATTCATGCTCGCACCTATCAATACAGAGGAAATGAATGTGTTCCTCAGGTGATGAAAAATGTAATTCTTTCATTAATAAATTGATATATGTTTAAATACAGTTAAAATGTGTGTTAAAATGTACCTCTTAATGCTTTTAAAAGAAGTCTCAATAAATAATATTGTGAAATATCACTACTTTTTTTCCTGCTTTCTGTTTTAATAAAATTTTATCTATTCCTGTGATGAAATAGCTGAAATTTCATCAGCCATTACTCTTCAGTGTCACGCAATTTTTCAGAAATCATCCTAATATGGTGCTCAAGAAGCATATTATTATAATTATAAAAAAAAATTGTTCTGCTTATTTCAGGATTCTTTGATAAATAGGAAAATCAAAAGAACAGCGTGTGTTTGAAAAGGGATTATGAATGTCTTTACTATAACTATTGATCAATTTAATGCACCCTTGCTGAATAAAACTTTGAGAAAAAAATGCTTTGAATGGTAGTACAATTATGATCTATAAAAGCGCCCCTCTCTCTCTCTCTCTCTCTCTCTGTGTGTGTGTGTGTGTGTGTGTGTGCAGCACATATTTGGTTGAAAACTTAATTCCAAGAAGAAAACTAAACATGAGAAAAAATAAACTAATCAGAAACATCCTCATTTGTAATATATATAGAAATAAAGTAAATTGTGTTTTCAGTTAAAGTGAGAATGTATTCATGAGAATGTGCATGTGTATATATTAAATAACAGAAGTCAAGTAAAGCTGGGGGTGTGAGGGAAGGAGTGAAATAAATAAATAATTGCATTAATATTTGTATTTCCTTTATCCTTGTATATAAAGCCTCATTTATTACGTGAAATTTCTCAATGAATTACAAGAGTGCAAGAAAGCAATTGTTGCATTCCAAACAATTAAACAGAAAGCTGTCTTTAATCTGTGCACTTGTTATCCTCATTGGTTATCATCAGAAAATATGCTGTAATTGAACTGAAGTTTACCACTGCAGGCAGGTCAAATAACACACACCTACACACACTGAGATTCATTCTTTCTCTCTCTCCCTCTCTCTGAACCATTTATATAAAGCTTGAACTTATATGCACAGAATTCAGAACACACTCATAATCACTGTGCTGTCACTTGAAAATAAGTACTTAGTCCAAACTATACTGCAAAATGGAAAAACAAAACAAAACCACAGGTTGAGTGTTCCATTAGTGCCATTAGTCTGTCGACCAGCATGAAACGGTCTTTAACAATTATGTATGTATGTGTGTGTGTGTGTATGTGAGCGTGTGCACGCATGCACTTACGAGAGCTGTAGAAAATCTGTTACATGAAGGCTGACTCTCTCAGCTAAGTGGTCCATGAGGTTCAGCCCCTGATCAGTGGACAGAGAACTAGGTATGGACAAAAAGAAGAAGAGAAAAAACAATTAGCTAGACCTGTACATTTTCACAAGAAAGATAAGGTGCTGCGAGTGGTTGCAAAGGGTTTACAAAATGTTCTATGTAGTTTTTAATGTTGCCATGCAGTAGCTAAAAAAGAGAGAGAGAGAGAGAGAGAGAGAGAGAGATTCTGTCACTTGGGTAATGGTATATATTGGTACCCTTTCAAATGACCTTTTTTTCTCTAATAGTGTAGACAGCAGATTGCTGGTGATAACTTCAAATTCATAAGTCTCTGATATTTTGATCTGGCTCAGGTCTCTCCTTTACTTTAAATCTTTATTTTAAGTTGGGTGAAAATCACAAATCCAATTGCTTAAAAGGGTACATGCTAGTACATTTCTCCTGTTCAATTTAAGGTATGATTAATGTCTATAGCATAGTTACACATAATAGATTCAATATTTAGGGTTACAACAAAGGTTCTCAGCCTTGGGATTGGAAAAAATAACACAATTGTTCTAGGATAAACATGACAATATCTGCAAAAAATAACAGTTAATATTTAATACTTGCTTTTAAACACCAGAAGTTACAAAATAGTTAAATATGAGGTCTGTCAGCAATAGCTGAGAACATTTACACTTCAACACAGCTCACAGGAGGTATACAGAGAGCAGAGAGTGCATAAAAACACACAGGGAATAGAACACAGGTGGCTTGTATGCTTTGATAAATCACCTGTATTTTCCGGCAATGAGGCAAACAATAAGGTGTAAATGGAATCCCTGTGAAGTGTGATGTCTTTATGATATGGCCACGCTAGCCCCAGTTAAAACACACACACACTCACTCACACATCAGAACACGTGCAAACACACACACGAAGCGGCTTGCACACAAGCCTTAAGATTGATATGCATTTAAATGGAAGCATATTCCCACACATGAGAAAGAAAGTGAGAATTAGAAGATGCTGGAGTGCAACCGTTTTCCTGATGCTTCTTCACGCCTACCACTGTCTTCCAATACACACTTACACACTTTTAAATCTCCTTTTTGAGAATGTGTCTGTGTGTTTTCAGGTACTCCAAGTTAAATGGGACTGTAGTAGGCGAGCCTCTGTGAGATAAATCAAGTTATTGGAGACGCAGAGGCTGTGGATGCCATCATCTTTCGCTTTGAGAAATGTACACAACACACACAACCATTTACACACTAACACTAATATACTCAGAGAGGACGGGTGAGAGAAACCAAATAAATTGCAATATGGAATGCAGGAACATAAACTCAGTATGAACACTAAATTACAAAAAAATTGTGACTGAGAGAGTTAAAGACTCCATTATGCACAAAAATCATTGTCACCATGTTAAACCAAAGATGACTCATTACCATGGTTAGATCAAATCTGTTAAAATATACACTGGTTTTGTGATGAAAATGTTGCCTAAAAACATGCAGAATCTTTAGTTATAACATATGTATAGGGCCATGCTCTGATAAAATACTGGAATATGATATACTGCAAAATCATTTCAAATAAAATTGCCAGTGCTACATCATTGATGAGTGATTTTGAGACTGAAGCACTGAAGACAAAGAAAAAAGACAGTTTAGTAAATTTGTATTTACATGTTTGTATGTACTGTATAAATAAAAACTTATACATTACTGTTGAAATGTTTTGGCTCAGTAAAGCTGCATTAAATTGGTCAAAAGTGATAATCAATGCATTTATGATTTTACAAACGATTTCTATTTCGAGTCAAATATTTTACACTTTACAATCATTAAAGTTTCATGAAAATAATGTATCACAGTATCCACAAAAATATTAAACAGCACACTGGTTTTCAACATTCATAATAAAACAAATTGTTTCTTGAGCAGCAAATTATTGTATTAGAATGATTTCTAAATCATAATTTAAAAATTAAACTTTGCCATCACAGGAATGAATTACATTTTTAAATATGAGATCATTGAAAACAGATATTTTAAATAATACAAGTTTTTTATATCAAATAAATGCAGCCTTGCTGAGCATAAGAGACTTCTTTTCATGAGGGCATACATCTTGTTTCTCATTATGACAGTCTATGTAAGTGTTTCTGTAGAATTTATACTTACTCTTCAGTAATAATGTAGCCAAAGTCTCCATCATGTGGACTTGAATATGCTGCAACATTCACTTCCACTCTCACACCCTTCTTTTCCACTTCCTCTTTCTCCATGGATTTTTTGTGTGTCTCTTTTCCTGATTGAACCTCTGGTTTCACTTCTGGAGAACTGTGCGTCCACGGTTCTCCCTCAGCGTACTCCATTGGCTCTATATCTAAAGTGTCAGGTTCCATTTTCTTCCTCATCAGGTCCAGTTCTGTTTGCGTTGTCCGGCTCTGGACATTCTCCAAACTAGCTCTCAGTGGGCTTCCAGCATTTGGCTGGTCAACGTACGCCAGAAAAGGTTCTTCAGCTTGGGGAGGACGCACAGATCCAGGGCCAGAGTTATGATCCAGGAACTCTAGCAGCTGGCTGATGAAACCTTTGTCCTGGAAACAGAAAATGAAACTTTATTGACTATCACAAAAATATGAGTCACATGGCCATGTGTATTTCCACATATTACCTTATCATCAGATTTAAGGGTAGTGTCTTCTGCTTCTGTAAACAGAATTTAAAATGATGGTAAAGATCATGGCTCTTGATTGATACTACAGGATTGTATTAGGGCAACCAGGGAATAAGGGGTGACTACCTTTATGAGTGCTGTCATTATCTGCTTGCTCCATCTGACGTAACTCTTGACTTGGTTCCCTCTTTGCTTCCACTTCGTCCTGTGTGGCTTCTCTACCTTTGACCCCTTCCTCTCCATCCACCACCTGCAGGGCCTGGGTGATGACTTTGGAGAGCTTGTCCAGGTCCTTTGGGGTCAAAGTATCCACACTGACGCTTTGACGTCCGAGCTGGTTAACCACTCCATCAATAAACTTTTCTGAGAGAAAACAGAGACAAAGATAGAAAAACTATCTGGTATTTTGCAAGTGTACAATCCCCCCCAATTTGTATGACCCCTATTTGATTAAAAAATAAATAAAACCATCACAAAACTGTCAGTGTTTGCATGCAATTCAATAAACGACCCTAACAGGGTAATTGCTCAGCACATTATGCTTAATTCATCTGACATAAGTATTTGGAGCCAGACTGTGTTTCTCATCTCTAGCCCAGTCTCTTTCTGATTAAGCGAAATTTATAATTTAATAATTGTGCTTTTTTTTTTACATTTTGGGGCATGAATTATCATAATGATATCAATGTTTCTTCAGTCTCTTCAAACTGATCCTGAACTTGGATAATTATAATGCAAAAACTCATCACAGCCAATTTAATATGACCCTGTTTTTCCTTATTAACTCAAAATTAGTTTGATTAAACATATGAGATAAATATGAGAATTGAATTCTTTATTTGTTACTCCTGGCTTCTCTTTTAATGCACATTAGGGGCGTCTCTGACTAAGGATTTTTATAGTGGAATCGGAATTTTCTAATCTTGCCGATATTTGACTAATAGTCGAATCATATGTTTTGGGGGCGGGGCAAAATACATTACCAAATGTCAAGTCAGACATCCGACAGTCATAATTACTGACATTAACACATAGGGAAAATATGTAATGGATGCTTCACAGATACAACCAGGATAAATAATGATTTATTTTTAGATTAAAAGATATTTATCATTAAAGGTCAGCTAAACCCTAAGAATTCAATTTTTTACAATAGTGCTCTCATTATAACGTTATTATTTAGCACTTCTGTTTTGAGCTGTGCAGATGACCAGTAGAATGAAGCAGCAGGTTTTTAATCAATGGGATTTAACTCATCATTTATTTCATTTAGAATATGCTTCATTTATACAACATAACATTAATATTACAACTAAATAGGCTATCTGCACAACATACCTCAAATGCATGAACGTGTCTGCGCGGCTTTCAACAAACTTCTTTTGTGGACGCGTTCTTCACAACAACGTGCAGAAACACAACAACTAAACTCTAAAAATTCACAGCGTTTTATTATAATAGTTTTCTCATTATAATGTTATGTGACAGTCACAGTCATAGTTATTAATATTTTGCATTGTTGTTTGTCCTGCTTGTGCTGCGCTGAAGAGATAATTACCGTAGGAGGCTACTACAATTAAGTGCTTTAACGCAGGGCAACTCAAGTAAATGTAAATCTTATGTGAGATAAATACACAGTATATATATTAACCAGCTGAAATGTTTTGAAATCCCTTGTACCTCTTACTTGATTGAGAAAAAAAAAATCCAGTCTTTCACTCTGCCTGTGTCAGTTTGAGTCTTGTTAAAGATTGAAATACCTGCTGTCAATATGCTCCTCTGGCGGTCAAGGATTATAGAAAGTGAAACTTAAATCTGGTGGTTGGATATATTCAGGCATGTTAAAATATTTATTTGAAGCTTCATTCTTTTCAGATTCTTATTTACAGCATTATTTTAATAGGCTGTTGGAGAAAACCAGTAGTTCAATGTGAAATCAGACATTTGAGCTCCCCCATATAACCAAAATGGCAAGATCATAACACCCTGCGAATATTCGACTGTGAGATTGGTATTCAAATCAGGCTCCTCCTATCAAAGCATCGAATCTTTGACTATTCGGGAGGACCCCTAATGCACATATAAATATTTATATAACATATACAGAATAACATATACTGTATACATACGGAAAAATAAGGATTAGCTCACCATCTACTGAGCTGAGGGCTTCCTTGTAAGCAGGGCTGCTTGCTGGAGATTTGAAAAACAATTTTTCGATTTGGGGCTTTGGAGGTTGCTTGGAAGCTCCTGGCAGTTTTTCTATTTTGGTAGCTGGAGTGCGCTGAAGGCTGAAGTAACGCAGCTTTCCCTGTGTTTGACCTTTACCAGGATCTTGTGCTCTCATGGGCCCAGCTTGATACTGTTGAAGCTCAGCGAGAGGGACTCCAGTACGATCCTGCTCATAACCAGTGAAGTATGATCGATCTGGCGGAGGCTGGTGCACAACGGCCTGGAGACCAGGCTGGCCTTGTAGGAAGGAGATGTGGGGTGAAAGAGGCTTCTCTTTGAGCTGGATTAAACCCTTACGATTATGGGGGCCATCTCCCTTGTACTATGGGAGAAGAAAAAATAAATATGTAAATAAATATGTAAATAATATACAGTACATAATATACATATGGTTTTTGTAAAAATATCTTTATCAAAAACTGACCAAAGATTATAATGTTTAAAGAATTTCAGCCTCATTTTAATATTGTATCAGCCTCCCTCTTTTAGTTCTGCATATTGTTCTGCTCTATTTGAGAGATTATATAAAACAATTATATTTTTCCCACCTTTGCAGAATAGAAGGCCAAGCTGCCTTTAGAACAGCAGGGTGGACCTCACTGTCCAAACCAGCACATACACGACTGGCTCCAAAAGCACTGCATGGTACTAATGTTCAGTAGTGCAGTGAACTTTTCAACCCTCACGACTGTTAGCTTCAAGAACAGTGGTTTGGTGATGGTGTTTTTAGTACAAAGCAGGTTGCACCTCAGATTAAACATGTCCCCAGGAGCTATGTGCTTATCTGACAGTCGTCTAATGAAGTGCAGAGCAGATAGCAATGCATGGCTATTTTTGCTAAATCTGAAATTCCACAGTATGTACAGTTCAGTACACTTGTCAGAAGTTAGTAATAACTATAATTTGTACACCTTGAAAGCATATCCATCTACTGTATGTGTGGTAGTTCTGCCCAGTTGTTTACAGCCTCGAGCTGAAAATATACCCTTCCAAAAACTACTGATTTCACTTTTAGGGAGAAGTCACTATGCATTCAGATACTTCAAGTGATATGTGAGCAAACTCAACTATTCATTTATCTAGTTGTTGGAGACTCACCTTCCAAAGAACTTGCTGCCCTTGAGGACTCTGTTTGAAGGAGGCAACATCAGACGGCAGGAAACCTTGAAGGTACTTCTGCAGTGTCCTGCTCCCTTCTTCTTTCTGAGCCTTCATGTTCCTGTCCCCATTGGGAATGTTTATAATACAATACCATGTTTAAAATCAGATGAACAGATTATAGATAAAGTGTCTAGAATACAAACCTGTCCAGATCAGATTATCACTCTACTCTGTGGTTCTATTTATGAACATTATATACTTTTACAGTATTTATAAAGCTTGATTAATGCTTATTTCTACACCTACTAAAACACTTCAACATTTCTAGTTGCATAAATCAACATTAGTTAATGAATTATGAACAAACAATAATTAACTATGAGCAATACTATATTTATAATTATCATTAAGCTAAATAATTATACCCTGCACAAATTATTTCAAGACACCAAATGTGTAAAATAAATGTTAACTGCAAAAAACTGGTGTTACTAAAGTTTCTTATCAATAACTGTTACATAAAGATACAAAAAATGAATTAATAAAAGAACTACAACAAAAGTTTCCATAAACAGATTATTATGGCGGATGCTAAACATAACATAGGATTTAGGAGCTCACCTGGAATTGCCTCTGAAATGAGAAAAGGTGTTTGTAAATCCTTCAAGAGGAACCTTGGGTAGTTGTGAGAGCTCTTTTGAGATTACCTCCTGAGTTGTGTCATCCTGCCAAGTATATCCTATAAGAAAACGGACAGAGAGAACCATAAAGTAACATATACATAAACTAACCGGATTATATTCAAAGAAACCCTGTTTACACCTTGACTTTGCTGACATTTAAAAAGACTTTACAAAGACCAGACAAGAGAAACTATTTAAAGTCACCATCATGACTGAAGTACACTGCTGTTCTCTTTCCCCACAAGCAGAACTTTAAATAACTTGCTGCTGATATTCAAAGTATTCACATTAATTAGTCCGTATCTTTTCATGCTGACTAAAGACTTGCGCAGTAATCTGAAGAACTGCATATGCAAGCATTCACCTGAATTTAGCATTTTAAAAAATGCTATGCTTTAAGGAATGTTAAACTTCTGGTTAACATCAAAATCTAATTCTGCATCTCACCAAGAAAAAACAACTTAGGAATGAAACAAGACCAGGCCAGGTCAGAATCACAAAGCTCTCTGAATTCCATGGAGGAGAAACATAAATAGAAAAACACAAAACCGATGCATCAAATCCCATCTTGTGCATTCTGAAAACACCCAGCTTTCATGCAAATGTCACCCAATCAGACATACTTGAGATTGTTCACCACACTAAGGGACACAGGTATGCAGTGATTGAACGGATGGATGGGAGGAATGTCATTAACCAGCCAAAGATGCAGAGGAACGAATAAAGATCTGAAGAGCATTTCCTTAAGCCCCTATAGATGTGACCTCATTAGCCTTCCACCAGCCTCCGACATGTTTCTTGGAAAGACAATATAAATCTCTTATTTACATATATCGCTAAAAAAGGCAGAAGACAGATCGTGGGTTTACAGTGGGGCCTTGGCTCAGCTGGCTTACAAGTAGATATCATCTGCGGTTTCTATACATCACCAAATAGCATGTTGGGTGAAGGAGATAAAATGTCATTTTTAGAAATACTGTGACTTTTTGAGGGATCCGATTTGTGTTAATAATATAACATGCAAAACATATAATCCATTTTTTAAAGATATATTTCTTGTCAATTAATTTATCAACAAAGTGTTTGCTATAAGGTTTTTCATTTAATGATGAGAGCGTATCAACATTTATCATGTTTTAGTATTTGGTTTAATTTTGCACATTTTTGACTAAAATGTTATTTTTATTCACTAAAATTAGTCGCCAAACATTAATTAATGAACGTGACTGACTAAACTTAATTGTTATTTTCATCCAAAACCAAAAATAACTAAAAGAAGAAATTGGCTAAAAATTCAGTTAAGAGAACAGCAAAAGAGAAATTGCAAGCACAAGGACAGCTGAGCATTTATGTGTTACGCCAACATTTACCCTCCTGGAAACACACACACTTACAATGTTGTTATACCTTCCTGTCACCCACGAGTGCTACACCCTTTTGCCTCAGCACAGGTCCATCTCATTAGGGTTTTGGATGGAGCCTGATATAATGTGCTATTACTAATTAGCAGACTTGTCATTGATGTCCCTGCTATCAAAACATGTGTGGGGTGATGGTGGGGGTATCTTCCATGCATCTATTGCTTTTTCTTTTTTTTTTTTTTGAGAACACCATGATCTTTAAATATTTAAATCCCTTGTTCAGCAACAGACTTGCCTTCTATTCTTTGTTTTGACTGGCTTTTGGTTGTGTGGGTCAATGCACAAATGGGTGCACAAGTTAATGTGGAACCATCTTCCAATTAGTAGAGCTGACAAACATCGATTTAATTCTCTTCATCATGAATTGCCTAATTTATTGTGATAGTATAATAGCATAAATTAGGCAGTGGGGCAGGTGGGCTTTTCCGGGATTATATGGGATTTCCATAGTATCTTCATGATCTAATTAATATAACTCAGGTGGCACATTCCACAAATACGGTACACCCTTGTATCCCATTATTTTAACCATTAGAGGCACAAATCCTTTTTTTTTCAGTTGTCATTTTGAGAGCAAACTGATATATTTGCAATACTGTTATCTAGCAAAAAATTAATTCAGCATTAAAAGTATCTCATTTTAAAGGCATTAAAAGGTGGCACTGCCAAAATATTATGCTGTAGCAATATAGCACACACACACACACACACACACACACACACACACACACATATATATATAAAGCCATCACCGTTGACCAGAAGATGGCAAAAACAGAAAACACTGCTGCAATGTGTGTTAATCAAGCATCTGTTTAGAACAGCATTTAGGAATTCCTCAAGAAAAGGCTTCTGGGCAGATTAATACTGTCTGGCGGTCTTGAATTAAGCCCAAGCAAAATGATGTGAACTTTGCTGCAGAGTAACAAATGCAGGAAGATGGAGAAATAATATGGTATTCATAAGCCCTCTATGCCAAAGAGAACCACAGAGAGCTCTGTAGAAACTGTTGACATTTACTGTACTGAAAAGGACTTTTGAAGAGAAAAAAATCAAAATAAAAATAATTCCCCCTAAACTGAATGCAGATAACAAAACGTGAATCATATTTCTCAGGTTTGTTAACTCAAATGTATTTTAAATATGCAAAAAAAAAATCACGTGCACTTCTGCTCTGTTAAAGCACTGATAGCAATTATTGCCAACAATTTTGGGATTATAATGTAATAGTCCCTGTTTTGTAATGCAGGTTTTACCAGCTATACTGTTATTTCTAACAGTTAACTTTAAGTGTGCAAAGAAGAAATATAAGTAAAATGTAGGACTCATTATTTAGCATGTTGGAAGGCTTACACACAGGCTAACAGGTACCAATCAAATGTGTTTTTCACAGCCTGATCTGTCAGATATAGAGCCTCTCCCACACTATCAAATAAACAACACATATAAATACATTTGTAGCACTCCTAAGATTGTTTGGCAGAGTATAGCATTTTCCCAGCATGCATTGTGGCTGCTGAAATCTAATTTGTTGCCTTTTTATTGCTGTTGAATTGTACTGTATTGTTAAGCATTTGTGTTTTCCTGTTTATTTGTGTTTTCCTGTTATTTGTTATTCCACTTGCAAGTTTTATACCAATGTTTTTGTCCTACTGCTAGCTACAATAGTTGCACAGAATTTTGCCAGTCCATTATTTGTCTTGCCATGTCTTTCACTTTAAGTTCAAGATTAAATACGTTTGTATGTGAAAAAATTTCAAATCTGAGCTCCACATAACTATTTATTATCAGCCTACAGCCCACCATAGCATTGAATAAGCTGAAAACAAAATGGCCATCTAGTTATTATGGCACTATTGTATTCTGCACATTACTGTGGAAAGATTTTGAAAGTTTTAAAGCAAAGATATTCCCGGGAGTTTTCAAACATCTCACCTGCACCAAATATCTACACAGGTGTCATGGATGGTTTTAAGAGGTATCCGTCAAAAATTGCTATTGTGGCCTTTGTGTCCCTTGCTCGCCTGCTTTCTGTCCTTTTCATTCTTGTTCCCCGTGTCTCATCTTTTGTGGACCATGAGAGTAAGTAGCTCTAACGCACATGTCAAGGTGAATCACTTTGCTTCACTGAGCTTCTATCTGAACATAGAGTTCCTACCTGGATGATGGTAAGGCCAGAGGTCATTGGGAAGCCTGGAGGGCCTTGTTACACATCTATAAATGTCTCATGGCACCAGTGTCTATTCATAAGCCTTGTGTTGTGTTACCTGTTCCCCACACCAGAACCTGCATAATCTCTATATACATCTAATAAACACTATATAAATCTAATATATCTAACTAATTTGTACATTTGCAACTATTTTGAAAAATAAACAGTTACTAATAATGTACCTAATGTCATGTCAGAGCAGAATATATAAGGGAAAAAAAGATATTTGGAGATGGAGTCTCTGTAATTTAGAATATGTAAAATATTATTTAGTGTGGAACAGAACACAGGAACTTTGAGACACGTTCTTCAAATATCTATTACATTGGCACTGCATCTTAAAAATGGCATAATATGATACTTATGCTGCGTTCCAGGCAGTTTTTGAGCCCATAAGTCATGACTTCAAACCACGACTCATAACTTTGTAGCGTTCCAGACAAGTCAAGCCAAACTGCCTGAGCGCAAGGAATTATGGTAGTTAGATGTAAACAAACCAGCGTGGTGGACCGTACGGGGCTTATAGTCATTTACAATCATTTCTATCGCCAAAGGTGCTTACTCCTTTCTTATTTGAGGGACATACTTTCATGACATTCTTATCATTTCAGACACATAACATTGTAATACATAATTGTGTGTGTATTATTATATTATTATTATTTTATTATTAATTAAATTGCAATGTTATATTTGTCCTAAAGTCTATTTCTCACTGTGTACCACTTGCGAAACACTGCATCCGTAGAGGCTGCCATTGTTGTTTCATGGGTTATGTGACATCAGAGCTCAGAACTGGTAATACATCGATCTACAGTATAAGAGTTCTTGGGATGGAAGTCATGAGTTTGACTGCCGTTCCAGTGCACTTTCACAGCTAGAAGGTTGGAAAGACACAGGTTACAGGTTGCCTGGAATGCGGCATAAGACTAAATAGCCAAAGATATCTGTCTTCATTTTTGCAATTTAAAATGGTGCAGATGAAACACAAGATATTCTTTGAAATAAATAAATACATACAGCACATACTTCAGAAAGACTACAAAATGGATTGTTATGGATCATTATAGGCCGGTAATACACCTCAAATTAAGCAATATATTGACTTCAAAAGCATAATTTTGTCTTCCTTGAAAATATAATACTTTTAAATAACACTATTGTTCAAAAGTCTGGATTTGACATGATTTTCTCTTATTCTCATCACGGTTGCATTTATTATTTCATCAAAAAACAGTAAAACAGTAATATTGTGAAATATTATTACCATTTACATTACTTTTATTTCTATATATTTAAATTCCTGTAAAGGAAAATCAGATTTTATTTATTTATTTATTTATTTATTTTGCAGCCATTACTACAGTTTTCAATGTCGCAATAAACATAATTTGTTGTGCTGCTTAATATTTTGTGGAATAGGAAGTTCAAAGGAACAACATTTAGTTGAAACAGACATTGTTAGTGCCATTATACATGTATCTACTATCATTTTTTATTAGGTTAATGTGCTCCTGCGAAATAAAAGTATTAATTTATTTTAAAAACAAAATGTATAAAAAAATTATACATTATACAATTGTACAATTATACAATACTAACCCCTAAAACGAAGTATAGTAGTGTTTACTGATCTGTGTGCTTTTTTTGGCAATTAAGCCAATAACTGTGATTTATACAATTAATTAAATCAAATTTAATTGAAAGATGACTGACAGTAAAAAATCACTGGCTTTCAACCCTTGCAAACAGCATGAGAAAAAGTATGCATTACGTGACTTAGACTTCCAGCAGAGAACAAATAACTTTAAATTATTTCAGAGAATCAGTTCTGAGGTATTTCAGCTGTCCATTATGTGTGACCTCACTTTAGAGACAAGCCATTAAGTGCGTCTTAATTCCCCCTCTTTCTCACTCTCCCTTCCAGCAGCTCCTTACCAAACTGTCTGTCTATCACCTCCTATCTGTCCCTCTCTATTCATTAATAGCCTTCTACTCCAGGAGACATCTGTAGCTTCCCATTATCTCTAGACACACTGACCACAGTTGAAGATCAAAGGGATGGCATGATGCTTTATGAGCGGGCTGTAATGTTCAAATCCAGGGAGCAGGGAAATCTGAAGAACATCTAAAGACAATGCCAAGAAATATGGGGCAGCTCACAGCAAGGGAGGGCTGTCAGTTTGCATGATAGACCTGTATAACAAAGAGAGAGCATTCTGGCCGTCCGGTCAATGGCATCGATCTAATGACATTGTGCAGGGTGTGCTTCACAAATTGCGTGATTTCTACAGCTACTCTAAATACGTGATAAAGAGAATTCTGAGTCGATGGCATTGATGTTCTCTACAAATATCTGCCGATTTCACTCTCTGCTGTGAAGAGGAATGTGGAGGGATGTTGGTCTGCTGAAGGGGTCTGTAAGAATTAAAAAGAGTGTGTGAATGTGATGGTCGCAAGGCAGATGTGATCAGATCTCAAACATGCACAAACAAAGGGTGCGTGCATAAAAATGTCACACAGGCACACACAAACCCAGGGCAAACGGACAAAAAAACAAGATAAGATGACTGGAAACATTTAATGGTTCACACGTTTGTCATCTGTCTGCTGAATTGGGCACAAATTCATGGACGGAAGCACACAAACAAAACACATGCGCACGACACACAGCCGCTCGAACACACACAAATGCACACAGGGGAACATCTAAAGACGTCTGAGATCTCCCTTGCAAAAGTGCTCTGAAATTAAAATAAAAACACTGCAACACAGTACGTCAATCAAAAGCCGAGGTTTCAGACACCATCTGCATCCAAAAAGAAAAAAAGAGAGAGAGAAAGAGGAAGCTGAAAACAGCCTCTCATCCTCCTGATCCCTCTCTCTTTATTTGGCTTGGGTAATTGGAGTAAGTCGGCCATCTCTCTGGCTCTCTAATATTCATTACCATGTTGGTAATTTACCCAAAGACGGTTGCGTGCCTTCCACGCTTTTCAACTCTCATTTATGGCTGTTTGAAAAGATCAAGCTAGGAGCAAGCCTCTGCAGCCTATTAAAGGCTCAGATCCTTCACCGAGACAGACAGGATGGAGCATGCTGCCCCCAAATGGCTATACTGGAAACTGACAACAATAAGCCCTGTGTTCTGATTGGTGTCAGAAAACATGCTTTGAATATACACTGCCCTGAAAAAGCAGAGGGAACCGAGCAGTTCTTATTTACATCCCACTAAATAACATCATGACAAACAGAAAAATTCTATCATTTACCCACCTTCATGTGATTCCAAACATGGCTGACTTACTATAAAAAAAGATATGAGGAGACATGTTTTATGTTCATACAATGAAATTCATTGGCATCAAATGTCATTTTAGACCCCAAGTGTCCTTCAAAATATCTACTTTTCTGTTGTGCAGAAGAAAGAAATTCAAACAGGTTTGTAATGACATCAGGGTTGGTGAAAAATGTCCCTTCTTTAGACTTTAATACAGTTATAGGGGTCTTATTTCGCCTCCCTTTGTCATAATGGTAATTTTTTTTTTTCAGTCATATTACACCAGATCTATTTCCTCTCAAATGGTTAGTAAATTGCATTATAACAGCTAAATGAATGTGACTCATTGGATAAAACCAATGTTTTTACCCCCTGAATTAAATCTTGATGCTTTGAAATCATAATACAGATGATTAACTGAAAAAATATATATTATAGGGTTGGTATAATTTGTATGTTACATGTACAGTTTGAAAAAGCTTAAAGGAAATAGTTTATAATCATTTAAACCGTGTGAACAATGTGTATCAAAATCACTTAAATGTTACTAATTAGCTTCTCATATAAAGTGGCTTTAAGTTTTTGATGAAACCTCATTGTAGCAAAACTGCATCACACTGAACAGACGTCTAACACAGAGAGCATCCAGAGTTTGTTGTACAAGTGCAAGTATCTTAAGTCAGATCTACAGATCAGACATGTTCAAACAATATGTTCAGCTTGAACAGATTAAGACTCACATCTCTGCAGAAGTTCTCCTCTATCAGTGATAGTACATTCAGTCCAGCCCTGCTAACGCAGTGTATCATTGAGAAACCTTTCTGTCATGAAAGCCCTCAGAAGTCCAATTCCAAGCCCCTGAGCAGTGGATGAGTGCTCAGTCTCATCCTTTCATCCCGCTCTCTTTCATCTGTCCATGTGACAGACAGCAACATCGTGCCACAAAGGATGAGTGCACGTTTGGCTGTGTGTCAGCTTTGACTTGAGATGACGAGCTCTGGAACTGATTGTGACACGGTTCTGCCAAGGATAAAACTTACTAGCTACGTACATTGACAAAACCAGAAACTGCTTTTAGTGAAGTTTTGATAATGTTTTTTAATCTGTTACTTATTGATCTTAGGTTTCACAAATGTTTGGCCAGCATTAAATCATGTCAACAAGGTGCACAGCAATCAAGGTCAATATAGCTAAAATAGCCAGTGAATTCATTTACCTAACACTGCTATCTTACGTCTAAGTAACACATCATAGTGATTCGGCCAATGAAGTTAGTATCATAGATGCAGAAATACAACAAAACTTGAGAATAGAAAGGTACATCCTACCACAGAGATGTAGGTGCCACAAAACAATTGTGAAACAATAAATATTTTACTTTTCATTCAAAAGTTTGGAGTTAAGATTTTAGAAAGAAGTCTCTTCGCTAATCAACACTAAAGATTTGATCAAAATAGCAAAAGCAGTATGACTGTGAAATATAAAAAATTCAAATATATATATTTTTTATTTTTATATATTTTAAAATTTAACTTACTCTTGTTATAGCAAAGCTGAGCAGTCATTTCAGTGTCACATGATCCTTCAGAAATCATTCATATATGCTGATTTGCTGTTCAACATTTTTTTTTGTATTATTATCATTAGTAAAACAACCATGCTGCTTAATATATATATATATATATATATATATATATATATATATATTTGGAAAAACATGTACATTTTTCTTCTAGAGTCTTTAATGAATAGAAAGTTCAGAAAAGCATTTATCTTTTGTAAAAATGTAAAAGTCTATACTGTCACTTTAAGTTAATTTAATGCAATCTTTCTTATAAATTAATTCATTTCTTTAAGAAAAAAATTATAAAATCTTACTGACCCCAAACTTTTGAATAGTAATGTGAGTATTGAGAAGATAAGTATGATAAGTATGACATACAGTATGTTTCCATGTACTTCATGGCTTTGCTAGTGGGTAAAAGGGCAAAAGAGTTCCAGTAACAGGTAAATAAGTATCAGTTAATAAGCAGTTAAAGTGAGATGACAAGTCAGCAGGCTAATGTCAGATCTGAAGAAGGTAACAGACTGAAAGCTAAAGCAACTGACAGCTGATAAGAAGTGAATAATTAACAGTCAGGGAAGTTGGTAAACAAAGAGATGTGTAATTAGAAAAACAGACAATGGACTTGTGAATAAACAATAATTTCCACAGTAAAACGTATTGTATACTGTGGAAAGAAGAAAACAATGAAATGTTATACGTTAACATGATAAACAAGCGCACAAGAGTGCTGTGCACACACAGAGATGCAATACCTCGATGGGCCAGCTTCTGAAGAACGCTCCTCAAACGCTGCACAGCTGCTGCAGACACGTCGTAAGTGTGGGGAAGTGATCCGGAATATCTCTGACATCGACCAAACACCCCATCTGCAAAATAAATACACAGACAACTTTTACAACCAAATCCTGTGTCCTGGCATTCACACAAACCAACCTCATAAAATACTTAAAATGAATAAGTTTAGGGAAGTTCATGTTGTGCAAATATCAAATAATCAAACATGACAATCATTCCATCAGGATCACAACATATGATTTACTGAGGCAAACAATAATTTGTATCAGGTAAACCACTTTCTGCTCTTTAAATTAGCGACAAACCATATGATTTTTAAAATACTATCTAGATCATGTTAGTGACCGTTATAACAGAAAACCTGCCCACCCATGTTAGGCTTGAAGGAAAAAGCACAATTGTTTGTGTCTACTGGCCATCAGTTTATTTTGTGAGACTGAAGTTTCTGCTTGGGGTCATAATAGCCAAAGGGGTTTGGGGTATTTTCGTTCTTTCTTTCTTTTTGACACTTTTAAGATAAGCACACAGGCCATCAGGAAACACACCTATACAGAGACACACACACATTATCTGGCCCCTTGTTTATCTCCCCATCACCAGGGACCCAGTGCCACTCAATAGTCTGTTGCTAGGCAACCCAAACCATGGCTCAGATTGGCTTCATAATTCAATGGCTATCTGGGCGAACAGGGAGGATGCAGGGTATAGCAACGGCCCTCACGAGGAATACTAATGACCACAAGTGTTCCTCCACCGTGCAAGAACAGTTTTCATCTGCACCACGACGTGATGGGATCTGTCAGACTAATGTCGTATGATAAGGCATAAACGGTCAATATAATTAGCCTTATTGTTTCATCATAAATAATTATTTCATTGTAAGCTCCAAACTGGCTCACTTAATATATGTAGGGAAACAAGCAGAATTGGCAGAATGGTATTCTAATATGTGAACATGAGCATGTTTGAACACAGTAGGGGAGAATGAGAGAGAATAAGTGCAATAAAAAACAATTCAATGCAACGAGAGGAAGCAACTGACCCTTCGCAGGGAGTTTGATTGAAAGGTGATCTGACCAATCATAATGCCAAATCCGCCATTTTGTCCAACAAACAAACCAGACAGGAGAGTACATTCATTTCAGGGACTTTTAAACTTTAAAAAAATGTGTGTATTGACCAATTGGGTGTTTGCAAACAGTGATGATGTTGTTTTGTGGGCGGGGCCTAACTAGTAGTAAAAAATCATGAGTTTATATCACCGACTTCTGGCTTTTTCCTCACACAATTTACAAACTCATTATTGTTAAATTAAATTGAGTAATAAAGTCTGAACTAGAAGATATAAACATGCGTTTGCAAGAAATAAAGTCAGAATTGTGAGATACAACAGGTAAATGTTAAATGTTAATAGTAATGGGGTAAATGGTATTTTATGCTGTAACTGTAGGGCTACTGCAATATGCCCCTATGAACAACATATGTGAATATTTATTTTATTCATGTTCAGTAAATATGAAAAGACGATCGGTTCACGTGCCGCTTGAGCTGAGGCGCTACAGTGATATGACACAATAAAGATCCACAAAATGTTATTTATTGTTTGAGGTTCTTTAAAAAATAAAGGACAAAATTTGAAAGCTTAGACTTCACACCAGAAGTAACTTGCTGTCTTGTCTGTTGGCAAGTTGTCAGTTTCCTCTTTGCTTTGCGATGTATTTTTCACGGCGTGAGAACATAATGTGTGGCATGAGAGCTCCAAGGCTTGTCAGATACAGCAACAGTAACTAAGGGGGTGGGGGGGGGGTGGGGTCTTTACAAAGGGTCAATTAAGAGAATACGAACTGAAAATGAGACAACAAAAACAGCATACACACACTTAACATCTTACTCTGCCTCCTTTTGACTTGAAACCTGCAATGTCCAAACTTTTTTACATGCACAGCAGACACATGACATAACCACCGGCAAACAGACCCTTTTCACTGCCTCCGTGTCGGTTTCCATAGCAACCTCCCTCACTGTCGGCTGCCTTTTTTTTTTCTTTTTCAGACGTCTCTGGGAATAATCACACTCTAATTACAGTCATCGCGCTCAAATATAGACTCGGCTGCGCTTTCTTCTATCCCACGATTCCTCAAGCTCTACACTGTACAACCATAAAAAAGAGCCACGGGGAAATAGAGTAAGTGGTAATATCAAATCTGTCAGGCAGTCTGAGTTATCAAACATGATACATTTGCTTCCTACTTGGTGGTACATGATTTGCCTCTAGAACTCTGCACTTTGTCACTCATTTGCAAAACGCTCTTAATACTAGCTACGATAAGCTTCATAAAAGCTCTGAGAGCTTTGGTGGGTCCGTCATCAAGTAAATCCTACACTGCTCCATGATCGGTATTGTGGCTATTATTTCCTCCGATAGATCAGAAGTGAAGTGAAAACGGAGAATATATAGATTGACATTTCACAACATTTGACCTATTTAGAGAAGGTCTGGATCTCTCAAACTGCCTCTGTCACAGTGAAACCTTCTCTATGTAAGCTGACAAATGGTTTCAGGCATGTGATACTCTAACATTACAGGCAAATCAGTTATATAAAAAAAAAGAAAAAAAAAAGCATTTTTAAAAACAAAGAAAGCGACCGGATTAAATATTTCAAAATAAATCGTATACTAGTAATAATCAGATGGTTAGAATTATGCCATAACCAAACCAATAAACATTAAAAATATTTCACAATTATTGGTCAACACTCTGATTATACTGATCTAATATTTATGAAAATGTCTATTTGTCTCACTCATAGTTCCATCACCTTAATGTGCTGTAATTCTTGTGATATACCACAAGGAGGAGACTTAACAAGCAAAAAGTGTGACTGATACCCTCCTTTTCTGAGATCACAGAACAGCCTTCCTGTGGGAAATGAATGTGTTAAATATATTCATGGTGTATTGTAGTAGCAGATACTGTCTAAATTGGAGGGTTTCTCAAATTCTAGATGATTTTTTATTTTAATTGATTTGTTGTTTCATGTTCTCATACTATAGCTCCATCGAAGAGAATGACTACGACGTTCAAAATCAATTACATTTTAAAAATATTTCAGGAAAACATAATTCTTACTAAGACAAGAAGCCAGTAGATTTTGGCTTTGACTGATGAATATGAAATCAATATGCACAGCCAAATAAAACAGAGGACTATTTTAAGAAAATGACACTTCTGCACATACTGAGAGCATTAGGATAGTAATGAGAAAGAAGACCACATTTCAAATCCTTTGCTGAAACTGCTGAACTGAAACAAACAGTAGAAAAAAAATGCAAATACAGAGTAACTAGAAAACTTATATTATACTATGTGACACTTCTGTACAGTAAAGTACTAAAAAAATAATAATAAAATAAATCTAGTCTGCCAGTGCATTTAGCTTAGACAGAAGGGAGAAAAATGAGATGTTAAACTTGTGTCTCATATTTAAGATGTTCTCTTTTTTTAGGAACTGGCATTAAAAGCAAATTGTGGACACCAGACTTGCTAAGTGGTTTTCTTTTCTCATTTCTTATGTTTCCTCATGAGTAAACAGATATAAAGCACTTCTTCTAGGAAGCGACAAGACAATATTACAGCACAAATTGTGGTTGACCTTATCTCTCCATGTCCAGTCAGTTGAGGTCACTGGATCTGCTTAACTCTTTAATGCAAACTATAAAACAACTGAAATGTCTCCTGTCCTCCTCTCAGGTTATGATTCCTAACCCATCACATTAAACCCACATTTAACTGAGCTGCCGTCAGAGATGATGAGGACCTGAAACGAATTGCTGTAATATAGCCAAAGATTAACAAATAACAATAACTCACGATTTCCTCCTCAGTGGCTGTTTCAATAAGAGAGCAGGTTATGAGGATGCAAACGGAGCTCTTGGGAATGAGGCAGTGAAGCACGTCTCCCATTGACAATGCTGAGGCAATTATGTTAATCGATGAAACAAGTGAAACACGATGTTGCTCTTTTTCCTGAATTTTTTTCCCAGTCTGCTGGCCAGTCGACACCTTGTTGTCTAAGTCATGAGATGGGCAGATAATGACAGAACAAGAGGCTGTGGTCGTATGCGAGACAACAGCCGCAATGAACAACAGAGAGCTTCAAAATTATTCAGATACCCAGTGAGCTGTTCAAAGACGTTAAAACTATTACTTTAATGAGTCTCAGGCAGACCATACGGATCGCTGCAGAAAATCGATTCCACGGCGCAGAGTGAACCCCAGAGTGATACTAATGAAGATAAAGGCCAGCCAGTGCCACAGAAGAGGAGTCCATTTTTGCAGCATTAAGAACCACAAATTCAGTAGATTATCTTGATATGTTGAGGCCTTGTTGCATTGAGGCAATTAGTTCATTTGCAGATCTCACTGAAAGTTAAGCCAATACAGCAGTGTAATTGTTACCCAGTAATGTTGTTATGGTACCAAAATTTCAGTATTTGGTACCGATGCCAATGAAAATCCACGGTTCTCTGTACCAATTTCGGTACCAAAGCAAAACGCAAAAATTTGCTAATTAAAACAAATAAACACTTTTTATCAATAAAAATAAAACCAATGGCATTATTTATTCTTATTTACAATTGTGTTTAAAGTGTTTCTACACTTAATATAATTATTTAAAACAGTAAGCAATTTCACCTAAATAATTAATAAACAATTAATTTGTCTTTTAATTAATGAAATTTAAACATTTAATTTTTTGGTAAATAAAGGGGATTTGCTATTAAAATTAAAACATTCAATATAATATTGAAATATTATTCACAATAACAATCGCGTGGTTAGATTACGCTAAGAAGGAGTGTGGAATGATGGGACTTGTTGTCTTCTACTCAACCGCTGATGGCCATCAATCAGACTGAAAGATAATTCATGGATTGAACAGGACGCTAGACACTTCTTCCGCATTTTTCCACGACACTGTTGTCATGTGGTTTCTACGTCAGTAAAGGCTGTAACAAAGGGAAACTAACGTCATTGACAGGCGACTGCACTTCCCCGTGTCACTGTATAGTATGGGAATTTTCTCATGATTTACAAGTAGTTGAAAACAAAAGAGATATTGTTAGTAATCAGCTGGACAAAATATATAACACTAGCCTAGTGGATTTTGGATATTTTACTGCAAATATCTTACAAATTGTACCTTTAAGTAAATTGTGTGCATGATGATAATATATAAATCAATGAACAAATTATCATACATATATATATATATATATATATATATATATATATATATATATATATATATATATATATATATATATATATATATATATATATATATATATATTCTGAGAAGATTTAGTTATAGGCCTATCGTTCACACAATTTAGTCAAACGAGAAAATAATTTCGGAGCTGCTCGTTTCCTTCCTCTATGGATACCTTACGGATAATGCCATATGTGTATTCTTCCATGGTAAGGTTTCTCTCTTGGTAAACCCGTGTCTTCCCTTGACATACCCGCTCTGTCAGTCTCTTCTGGCAGCTGCCATCCCTACTCTAAGGTAGGACCTGCCTCAGAGACCCATTCCATATGTAGCACTGCCCCCTGGGTCAGTCCATATCAGTATCTCCACATGTCATCTCCCTACGGATAGGATGTGGTCTCCGTAGTGACCTTTTCCTAAGGCTCACTTCCTCATCGTTTTGCCAAGCTGAAAGAACAAATAGGGAAGATTTAAAGCAATCTTTCACCGAAAGTTGAAATCCCTTCCAATAACTTTTTGTGGGCGGAACAGCAGAAAGGCCTTCTCCAGCAGCGATGTACTCACCCTTTGGCCCCTTCGGTACCAAGGTCAGTGAATTTGCGCTGGGGCTTTGGGAAGGTTATGACCTTAAGCGTAGCTTTTGTGGCACGCCACGGCTTGTCAACAATTGCAGCGCCACAGGGTTGTGATGGTGTTCAGGTTGTGCCGTTTTCCATAGGACCCCATATGTCGACATAACTCGCAGTGACCGACAGATGGAGGGAACGGAGACGTTATGTCCCCATGCCACAACCTTGAACCATTCCCTGTTGCCGGGACACGTTCTCGACTCCTTAGCATAAAACCTGTATGAGTGGATGCACCAATCGCCTATTTATACCCGTGGGCATGGGGACTGGCTCAGGTATGTTAAATCCACTAGCCAATTTTCATTGGCGTTTTCTTTTAAACTCAGAGATGATTGGCCTCCCAAGTGAGACCCCATATTGTATGTTGTTCGACATAACGTCTCCGTTCCCTCCATCAGGGAACGATGGTTATGTACGTAACCGACACTTTCATTCTGAGCAGAATTTGTATTTTAATAATAATAATAATAATAATTCCTTACATTTATATAGCGCTTTTCTAGGCACTCAAAGCGCTTTACATAGACAGGGGGTATCTCCTCATCCACCACCAGTGTGCAGCATCCACCTGGATGATGCGACGGCAGCCATATTGCGCCAGAACGCCCATCACACACCAGCTTACTGGTGGAGAGGAGACAGAGTGATGAAGCCAATCAGCAGATATGGGGATTGTTAGGAGGCCATGATGGTCAGAGGCCAATGGGCAAATTGAGCCAGGATGCCGAGGTCACACCTCTACTCTTTTCGAAAGAAATCCTGGGATTTTTAATGACCACAGAGAGTCAGGACCTCGGTTTAACGTCTCACCCGAAGGACGGATTTTACCGGTTTCTGTTCATGCATTTCTCTGTATTATTACTGTTTTGAAACCGCTCTGAGTAGAAAAAAATTGTGTCATCTTGTCATAGCGTCAAAAAATACAAAGAGAGTCTTAGCCTAAATTACACTTAGTCATAGCCAGCATCATCTTAGATTTTGGCCAGATTTAAATTATCTACATAAATCATCATCCTCCATAAAGGCTGTAAGTGCACAGTGATGCTCTGGTCACACTGAACGCAACAACGGACTATTTTAATTGAGCACTGTAATTTTTATATGTTTCATTGTATGTATATTGTTTTGTTTTGATAATGAACAGGCTGCGATATCAAGGGAGCAAAAATTTTTGTGTGCGCATGAGGCGCCAGTGCGATCAATGCATTGTTTTCCCATATGTTATTCGTAATTTAGTCAGATACCAAAGATGATACAAGCAAGACATCACTGTAAAGCCTTGGCAAAATAACAATAATGATAATAAAGACAAGACAAGACAAGACAAGAAAAGAATATTGTAAACTTTATATATATTTATGATTTATATTTAGATTTTTTTGTGCCCTGGTCCGCTGCTGCTCTTCTTGGTTTCAATGGCAAATGTTTTAGTGATTCATTGTTGACTTGTCACCAGATATTTTTTCGTGCAATTAATCATTCTTTCTCGAAATTGACAGTGATCAAGACATTTATCCGGTGCACAATGTTACAAGAAAGAAGACTCTCCAGTTTAGCTCTAAGTATTAGGATTGCCCGCACTCGCAACATTGACAAGCTGCAGACAAGACCAAAATGTTCGGAGAGCGCAAATTATTCAATAGTTTTTATTGTTTGTGGTTGTCAGTTAATAAAAATAATAAATAAGATAATGCAAAAGTTGGTAAATGAATGTTTCTCAAAATTTACACATATAGTTATTGTTTTAATTAGTTTTTCTCATAGTTTGTTTTCTATTCATATACTGAAAGACATGAAGCATGGCTCACACTACAGGATATTTTTGCCTGATTTAGCCCAAAGACAAAGACAGAACAAAAAGCAGACTTTAAACAGAAAAGCAGATGTTTGAATCCTGAATCTTGCCAAAATATATCACCTTGGCTATAATACTATATAAGTTGGCCATTACAATATTCTAATAATTTAAATAAAAATACAAAAACAAATTAATGCTTTTTTCATGACAGATTCATTTTTTTTTAAATACAAGTAAGTGGGCATCTAAAAGAGAAATCCAATCTGCAGTGAAGTATGTATAAGTTGGTGTTGGTGTTACTTTTCTATGAAGCGTTTTTTTTTTCAGTATTTTTCAATATGAAATAAAAAAACCTCTGTTACAACCTAAGACCAAAGCAACAAAATATTGCATATTACACAAAGGTTCCTTCTAATGATTGGATCCAAAGGTCCTTTGCCTTTTGCTGACTAGAAATACATCTCAGTTCAGGCAGTATAATGTCACCATAATGATTACAATTTCATATCACCTGCATCACAATGTAGAATACAGTTTGTGTTTTCATTTTTCAGGCAGTTGTTCCCTTACTGTTTCTTTTGTTATTCCATTTCTGCATTCTTGCAACTGAGCAAGTTTAAAATAGATACAAGGCCTTATGAGGACTTCTTTTCACACAGTGTTAGTGTGAGCTCAGGTTACAATGAAGCCAAAATAATCATTTCATTTCACAAGCCTGGCTTCTTGTTTTGAACAGAACAAAAAACACACAAAATAATTAAAACTTTAAACCATGTTTTGCAAAGAGGATAAACATTAACCATTTGACACCAACGACACTAACTGACTTGCTTAAACTGCTCCAGAGTGTCCGTACTGTAGACCCTGTTGAGATCCTCCATCACCCTTGGCAGCTGCACTTGGCGGAACTATAAATCCGTGAGAACCATAGAAGGCCGCGTTCCATATTGAGACCTAAGCGGTACTCGTATGTGTATAGCCCACAGCTCTAAAAAAAATATCTGTCAGTGAGGTGCCACGAGCCAGCACCCAGGAGGATGAAACACTTCCAGTTGAGTGAGCTTGGATCCTGAACAGGCAGGGCACACCCTGAGCCTGATAAGCCAGGGCTATGGCATCCCCAATCCAGTGGGCCATCCTCTGCTTAGAGATGGCACTCCCCTTCTGCCGGCCTCCATAACAGACAAAGAGCTGGTCTGAGGTCCTGAAGCTTTGTGTCCGGTCTACGTAGCATCTCAATGCTTGGACGGGACAGAGCAAAGCCAGGGCTGTGTCTGCCTCCTCCAGGGGCAGCACTTGCAGGTTCACCACTTGGTCTTTGAAGGGTGTAGTGGGAACCATGGGCACGTAGCCAGGCCAGGGCCTCAGGATTACCTGGGCGTCAGCCGGCCCAAACTCTTAGGCATGAATCGTCGACTGAAAATGCATGCAGGTCCCCTACCCTCTTGATGGAGGCCAGTGCAAGCAGGAGCAGAGTTTTCAATGAAAGAAACAGTCACACTTTATTTTCGGGTCCAATTCACACTATTAACTAACCATTAACTATATATTTGCCTCAATTAACTCCTTATTAGATAAGCGCGTAAGTGTGTCTCGTAGACGGTGCTCTTGCCGAAGTGATGGTGTTCACTACTTCTTGGGGTAGGTCACCTAGAACCTCCGCGTCCCATCCAGGGACCAGACATGGAGTTTCCAAAGGTCAGTAGATCCTTCCTCAGAGGAATTGGCCACGGAGGGGCTGTCGCGAGGAGCACTAGTACGGGGAATCGTCTAGATAGTTGAGAATGCGAACACTCTAAGGGGAACTCTCTAAGGGGAACAAGAGCTGCCTCCATGATGACACAGGGAGACAGGGACAGCTCGAAGGGCAGGACCTTGTACTGATATGCTTGGAATGCAGACTACAGAAGAGGTCTGTGACGCGGATGGATGGATACATGGAAGTACGCATCCTTCAGGTCGATCGCTGCAAACCAATCTTGGGGATGGATGCACCCAAAAATGCGTTTCTGTGTCAACATCTTGAACGGTAGCCACTGGAGGGCCCAATTCAAAACTTGCAGATCCAAGATCGGTCATAACCCACCACTTTCTTTTGGGTACAATGTAGCAAGGGCTGTAAAACCCTGTCCTCATATCAGCTGGAGGGACCGGCTCTATCTCCTCCTTCGCTAGTTGGACTGCGATCTCTTCCCGCAAAACAGGGGCATCGGATGCTTTCACAGTAGTGAAGCAGATACCGCTGAACTTGGGGGGACACCGGCGAACTGAATCGCATAGCTGAGGCTGATGGTCTGCATAAGCCAGTGAGAAGAGCTGGGTAGCTTGTACGGCTTAAAAACCATACAAGCGGGACCAGCGGAACCAAAGCCATACTCGCACTCGCAGTGCGCACTGCTCTCTCATCAAGATTTCCAGATTCTCCGCCTGGCCCTCCTCCAGGGGAGGGAGAGGTGCCTTCACCAAAGCAGCTACCTCTCTCTGGGTCACCCGTCCCGGGGGCCCCTTACTCTTTTGCTCACTACCAGGTGTGACAGGGGCCAGGACGGGAGGGGCAGCCTGCCTGCACCCAGCTCTATGGCACTACTTGGAGGCTGCTGCAGATGCGGCGCGGGAGCGAGGTGGATGCAGGGGGCTGCCCTCTGCAACGAGCAGGCTGGGGCACTGCAGCCGGTGGACGGGCGGAGGCAGCAGCTGCGCGTTGGGGCAGGATGTGTCGGACCGCCTCAGTCTGCTTCTGTGCAACCAAGAACCACAAGAGTGGACATCACACGACCCAGGGAAACCTTCGTCGCTCGGAGCGCAAGGTGAGTTCCTTTAGAACTTTTGGGTCGTGAGCACCCTTGTGCAGGTCCTTCAGTGCTTTAGCCTGGTGCACCTGCAGTAATGCCATGGCGTGTAAGGCAGAAGCAGCTTCCCCGCAAGCCACATAGGCACTGCCAGTCAGACCAGGCGAGTGCCTACAGGCCCGGGAAGGAAGCAACGGGTCTCCATGCCAGGAGGAGACGGACTTAGGACACAATTGCATAGCTACCGCACGCTTCACCGACAGGATTCCCGAATACCCCTTCGCTGCACCGCCATCAAGGGTGATGAGGGAGGAGGAGCCCACTGGCCAGTTTCTGGCAGTAAAAGGTGCCGTCCACGACTTTGTGAGCTCATCATGCACTTCCGGAAAGAAAGGCACTGGGGTGGGGCTGCTAGACATTTTATATCTCTTTTTTGAATGCTCAATCGTCTCTGGGAAGAATGGTCTAATTGGTCGAGGCCCAGAGGGACTAATTGGCAGCTTTCCTGTGAGTTTGTATATTTTCTAAAAACCTTGGGCACCCACAGTCAAGCCATCAGTCACTTACCCTTTACAGAGACAGGAATACTATTTAATGGCAGAAGTAAATAATGGCCTCTGTGAATGTCCCATGAATTGTACTGTTAGTTAAAATATTCCTGCATTCTTCATTTAAATAATTTAACTTGTCAACTTCTTCCTTTGAGAAAAGCTTTTTCATTAAGCCAGAAATATTGCAGTGGACAGGAAGTGGTGAAATAAGGGCGATGAAAATTTCCGGCACATACTGTAGCATGTCTCAAAACACACTGTTGGAAATAAAAATTCTGTCATATTACACTGTATGTATTTGATTTAAATTTTTAACATTAACATCCTAATATGATTCCCCTTGATAGTAAAATGTTTTCAGATACTGTACTCTACTTTATGGATGATCTGAGTGTGTAATTATCATTCAGTGGAGGACAGATCACAGAGGATCAATAGCTGGCTGCTCAACAAGAACAAATAAATCAAAACTGAAATGCTCTGTAAAAAATGTGTTTAGGCAAATTTTTCTGGCATTTTTCCAGCATTATTAGAGATCTGAATTGACGTGCCATAAATAACTGTTGTGTTATCTGACTGGAAGCCAACTCATGTCCATATTATGGTATTTGTTGAATGTTGGGGGAAAGTAAAGATTAATACTAACAGTTGCTGGCTCATAAATTGTAACATTTTCAGTATTTTTTAAAACTCACTTTTAAAGGGGTCATATGATGTTTTTTAAAGATAATTATTTCGTGTCATTTGGAGTAACAGATTATGTTGACATGCTTTAATGTTAAAAAACATATTATTTTTCAAATACTGCACATCATTGTAGGTCCCCTATGTCCCACCTTTTTACATTGTAGGTCCCCTATGTCCCTCCTTCCGACAAGTGCAGTCTGCTCTGATTGGCCAACTGACCTAGTGCATTGTGATTGGCCAAACATCGCAAGCACTTGTTGTAAATGTAATGCCCCTTTCCATAATCATGAGCCTCATCTTTCAAAATAAATGTAATGACAGTTAATAATGTCTTTAGTTTTACCATCAGTTCAAGCCGAAAGAGGAACAGAGTCACGTGACAGACACAGTGATGAAGCTCGTATGTGTTTGCAGTACACAAGCCATGGATGGTTAAGACAGCTGACTCCACTGTGTGACCCTGTCTCTCTCTCTCTATCTCTCTCTCTCTCTCTCACACACACACACACACACAAACACACACACATACACACACACATACACAACGCACAAAACTCAGCATTTGAACAGTCAGTAGCAAATACTTTAATAACAAAACAGACTTACAGTAGCTGATTCAGAAGCACCAGATTGTCGTAGCAAAGTCAGAATTACCTTTGCTCCTAGGTTCACGAAACGGTCATCCATAAAATGCGTTGCTGTAATCTTAAAGATGCCTTAATGCATCTACGGGTGATATGGCTGCTTCAACACTAACTGTGTGCAGTTACTGAAGACACACATTCTTTCTTTGTGTGAACATTTGGGCAGCATAACGCAAATACTTGCTCATAGTAATGTAGAGATGTGGGGGCCGTGTTTGAGTCTTAACTTTGATCAAGAATATCTTTTTGGATTTGAGACTTTAGTCTTTGCAACTTTAAAGATCTTCTTCATGCACTAAGAGCTTGTATCACTAAAAAGAAAAAGGAGAAATTTAAATCGCATCATATGACCTATTTAAAAGTACTGTAAAAATACAGCATATATATAAAAAGAAGAACTAACTGCTCTGACAGCAACACAATTTTATTTGAATTAAATTGTTACTGAATAAAGCTTTTATTGATGTCCACACAATGCTTTCAGAGTTCAAGTCCTTGATAATCACATATTTATCAAATTGTGCTTTATCACAGGCACATCCTCAGAGTTACTTAGAAACTACTGTCAAGTACATATTCACAGTAGTCAATGTTGGTGTAATCTTCTATCTCAAGTATAATTCAAGCATACAGTAGAAGAATATGATGTGACAATAAAATACACCCACTCAAATGCTGCCTGGTGCTCTTAAACACTTCCTAGTCTCACAGAGCCAGACTTTTGACTACCGGTGTAAAGTCTGGTCCACTTAACAGCTTATTCTAGCCAAGAACCACCCACTAAAGATGAGAACAAACCATCTGACTGTTACAACAGGCAAATAATCAGAGCTGGTTTCATTTACACATGACATTTAAGGAAAAGCGAATCTGAAACTGATTAAAACAACAATAATAGACTGGCAAGCACAAGCGGCTGATAATAGCGCAGCAGTCTCCGTGAATGTCTGTACAGACACTGCCAAAGAAATTAGCAGGAAATCTGTATAGTGCGAAAACACTGATTACTCAGTGAACAGTGACTTAGATGCAGTTCTAGGTTATTTGCCAATAAATACCTACTAAATAAAACTTCTGCCACTCTAGTGATTTGTTCCTTCTCAAAGTGCTCAATCTAGCCCCAAATACCTTGTAAACAGCAGTCAAATAACTTTACTCTATTATGTGTGTACAATAGGCATCTGTCAGTTCATAACTAGCACTTCCTTTCACCACCAACACTAGATGCTTATTTTAAGCATCTAAATAGTATGTTCCCTGACACCTTCATACACCTTAAAGAGGAAGTTCTTCCAAACATCATCATGTCGTTGTAAATCATAATTGTTATAAGACTAGCCTTCATCTTCAAAAACACAAGTGAAGATATTTCTAATGAAGTCCTAAGGGATTTCTGACCCTCCTCTGACCCAAAACTTAGACATTTCAAAAGGTACATTAAGTGAGCATAAAAGGCTATCCATACACTGTTAATAAAGTCATTTAACCAAAGTCTTTTGGATATGATACAATAGGATGAACAGATTTAATGTAATTTTTATTTTATTTTATTTATTTTACATAAAAACGTAGATCACTGCACATGTTTAAAGCACATCTAATATCTTAACCATTATTGCTTGACGCAGTTTATTTGTGTGTGTTTTTTTTCCGAAGCTGTACTGAAGTCTTATGGGCTACACATTTTATTATTTGGGGGAAATAACATTTTAAGGGCTCAATGACAAACTACAGAGAATAAAAAGCACTGAATCTGTCAAAATTTCAATGCTCTGACTGTTTATGCACTGTCTATTAAATTAATTCTCAGACTGTTCCACCTCATTCTGAATGATCTTAACAGTCCACTAGAGCTCAATGTTTTCTCTACCAACTTGTGTCTTTCTGGGGGGTTTCTTTCTTTCTTTCTTTCTTTCTGTTCAGCTGCAGGCTGTTCTAACTCATGCCAAAATACAGGGTCCACCACCAACTTCCTGTCTCCTGACTGCTCTGCATTGTCAGCTGAGAAATCTTCTCTGAATGTCTGCAGGTAGCATGAGCAGGTGTTGTGTTGGTAAATCTATTGCATCTAAGTGGCATGGAAATGATATGGACACCTAATCAGTATTATGAAAACCACATCTTGTTTTTATCTATTGTTTAAGTAATAATCGGAGTACATCAACTATCATATGTAAAATTAAATATCTGTCCATTAATATGTAAGATTACGGATACATTACCCAGATTTTACATTTCTTCAGCACCAAATAAAAATGAATTTAACACAAAGTTTGTCTTAAAGCAGGATATCAGTAAATTCATTCTTACCACTAAAGTGTAACATTACAGTTTGTGCAGTGGGACCTTCTTTTGATCCATAAACAAAATCCTCTCGCTCAACATCATGTTCTCTTCAGTTAGGCATTTTAAATCCCTCCTAAATCATATTTACTCTCATAATTACATTAATTTTAAGTTACAATTTAATAAAGAGATCGATAAAAGAGCAAGTCAATCAGCCAGTAAAACAAAAAATATCTGTTAATTTTTTAATTCTGTGAGTATTATTATAATTTAAATCGCGTTTTGATTGATCTATTGTCTGTATTTTTATAAATGCTGCATTAAATGAATTTCATGGCTCTGTATAGGTCATTATACATTAAAATCTGTGACATTTTCATTGGAAAGTTTTATAGGGCTATAAAAATAACCTGAGAATAACCATTAGGGAACATTCTCTATAAGGTATTTTCAGGTTATTATAAAAATAACCATCCTGCAACGTTCTTGGAACGTTATTTTATGGTTACAAGAAATATAACCTAAAAAGAATGTTTCCCTAATGTTAGTATTTGGTTCCCCCCCCAAAAAAAAAAAACGGGAACCAAAAACTAATGTTAGGGGAACGTTATGTGTTTGCTGGGCATCACCTGCGTCCAGGGTGACTGCGGGTCCTTAAAAATTATTAAATAACGTTTTCATAATGAAATGCCTTAAAAAGTCATAAAATGTCATAAATTCAGATTCAATGGGTCTTAAATATTTTTGGTCACATTACCACTCAAATATCTGGTCTGACGGACCTAAAATGACTGACAGGGCGAAGATTTTTTTTTCTCCCCCGTAAGTTACTGCATCATCAGAGAGAATCGCAATGTTCTCAATAATAATAATAATAACCTAGGTCAATCTACAGCTAATAAGCCTTATAGCTATAGCTAGATTTTTATAATTTTATAATTATAAAATATATATATATATTTTTTTTTTTTGCCTGTCTGGACAAATATCCTCATTAAAACATAAGTGTATAATAATAATAATAATTACCAGCAAGGCATCGAAACACGATAATTCTTCTTTTTTTATTAGCCTTCAATGTAAACAAAGATTGTTAATGAATAGTATATTTCCGGTATCAAGGACGCGCTGTTGAGGCTCATTCTGTTTGTCTCTTAGTGAGAGATTTCAAAACAAATGCGTATAACATCACATATAAAAAAGTCAGAAGAAACACATTGAGGTAACAATTCAAAATGTTTAGTTTATTCATAGGTTAATGAATCAAACATTTATGATTCAGTTCAATTGCAATGACTTACTTATTAACAGTGACTTCCTGCCAGCTACTGGTGGTTTAAATTTCACATAGTAACTTTATTTTATATAAATAATAATAAATAAAAAAATCAGTATTCTATGTTTTATCATTTATCATCATTTTAATCTTACCTGGGGCCCCTACTTCATCTTGGTTCGCCTCTGCTGGTGAGATGAGGTGAGCAAACTTCAAAAGGTATAAAGATAATGGCAGCAGGATCAAGCACGTTCAATCTAAAGATTAATTTTATGTCTCTGTTTAAAAGAGTGGATAAGCAGTCCATCCACCAAAAATAAATCTTGTCACTCCAAATAATTCTCAAGAGAACAGATTGTGCAACAACACAAAGCAAAGGATGGAGAAAGAAACTGAGGGGAGATAAAAGTCCCCTGGCAGTCCTTGGGATATTTCCCTCATATGTCCTAAGGTTTGATAGCACTCCCAGAGTACTTGGGTTTTCACTCTTCGCTGCATTTGTTTAATTGAAGTGAATGACTTTTAAATGGTTCTTATCTTGTTTGAGCTTTAAATGCATTCCACATGAAGAGAAAATTGCAACCTGGTCTCGTGGCATAAATGTACCTGGGTGCACTTTTTAGCGAGATGCGAAATATGTACCAATATGTACATATGTTGCAGTTTCCAAAATATATGAACACTAGAGGCAGTAAAACTTTCGTTAAATAAAGCATAATTTAGCACAATTATTTGAAGAATATCATGTTATGACTTCAAAACAATATTAATATGCTGGGAGATTTGAAAACTGATGCTTTTGAATGTTAGCATTCAGCTTCATATCTATGAGTTTTCATATGCACTGTAAAAAATTTCTGTAAATTTACAGCATATTAACAGCGTAAATATACAGTACTGAACTGTTTTCTAAAATTACGGTGTCTTACCGTAAATGCACACGTGATCGGTGGGAGCGGGGGAACCAAAGGCTAGCTGAGTAAGCTGACGCGTGGAGGAGCATGGTTTCAGTCAAAGTTTTATGGATTTCATCTCAAGTTGAGGCTCATTTACAGGTAAGCAGATCAAAGTCTGAATAAATTTTTATCTTAAACTGCAGCGTTTTTTTTAATGTGGGCACAATATTTGAATTTACCTTTGACAAATCTTGCCAAGACGGTGAACTAGCATGTATGCAATTTTTACAAATTTCTCCTGAAAGTTAAGTGTGTATGAGTGTGTTTGTGAAGGATTTGCATCGTTTTTTTTTTCCTGGTGTAAAATCCTGTAAATGTTAAACTTGTAAATAGTTAAATATAAAATACTTGCGTTCGCTGATTATTTAATTGGATATGAATTGAACATATTTGGCAACTTTAGAAGAGGAGCACGTGATCGGTGGGGGAGGGGAACAACGGTTAGCGTCTGATACCCATAGACAGATACCAGAGAAAAGTCTCTGTGAATAAAACGGATATTATCTCAAATATAATCTCGATTACAGATTGCAGATAACGAGGATATGAAGTAAGTGTGTTTTCCTGATTTTCTGAAACACTTATTTGCACAATTATATTTACATTTTGCATTGGCGCCAACCCAGTGTAGTTTAAAATGGAGGATTTGTTTTATTTGCATTAATGTTGCTAAGTTAGGTGCGTATAAAGTTGGTAACTTATATATTATCCTTATATATTGGGAAATCGAAAATAGGCCTGTAAACTTAATTTTACTTAGGAAGCATAAACTCATCGCCTTTTGCATGAGCACTTGACTGGATAGATGGAAAGAGTAGCGTTAACGTTATGGTGAGAAACGTTTGTTTTTTTCGGAGTGACACATTAGTCTTTCAATATAAGTCGTATCTAAAACTAGTTAGAGTGTAATCTAAATATATTCGAACGTGTGTGTGTGAGAGAGAGAGTGAGTGTGTGAGTGTGTGTGTGTGTGTGTGTGTGTGTGTGAGAGAGAGAGAGAGAGAGTTAGAAAAAGAGGAAGAGGAAGAGGAGAGAGCAGTAGACAGAATATTTTTAAGTGTTTTTAATGAAAAGTTGGAGGATGTCCCAGGATGAGAACAAAGATATGGTACACCTGCTTGTCAAGATTCTAACGTTAATGTCCCACTTCCAGGAACATGAAGATGGACTGGTTTCACATGCAGATGTAAGTATTTAATTTTCTTCTTTCCACTTCACCACATTATATTATGTAATATTATTATTTGTGTATTATGTGTTCTCTACAGGTTGCAGCATCTGCATCTGAGGTTGAGAAGACACTCAGTCTACCTGCCAATCCTCATCTGATTTTGCTGGGTTAGTGTGTCATTGCACATGATGAAGAAGAAACATTTACTGATGGCTGAGATCTAAAATTGTTAACATTGCTGTTGTGCACAATTGTTAAAATTGCTTCTTTTTTTTCTTTTTTTTTTTTGTGAGTGTTCAGTCAACATTTTTGACTGCAGTTGCAACAGTGTTTGCTGTGCACTACATCTTCAACCTGCAGTATCAAGAGGCGGCTTGTTGCACGTTAGAGTTTTTTCAAAGGTAAGTGTTTTCCTTTTTGCGTATGTTTTAATCACTCTCTTAGAATCTGTGGTAACACTTTATAATAAGTATGCAGTAGTAAAGTAATAAATTATTTGCAAACTAGTTACCTCAACCTTTCTCCTGTGTTCTACTTGTGTTCTTCCATTTCAGTTTTTTCAGTTCATCATCTGAAACACTGTCAAATGTGGTTTTATTCGCATGCCAGACACGGAGAAAATAGGAGAAAGGCATGTAGATCCACATTAAATCCAAACGAGTCAGAATATATATATATAGATCGTTTGCAAATGATTTATAAGTGCCTTATTACTTTATACTTATTATAAAGTTTTACAAAATTAATCTAAATTCTAAACCAAATTAATTAATCAGAATTTTGAAAAATGGTTATTATACACTTCGGTAATGTGTAATGCAACTTTCCTCAGATGATTCTATGGAATAAACCCAGAAAGAGGCTCAAAGACCTGCCGAGGCAAGGTAGTCTCCAAGAAGACGGGGAAGGTGGTGAATAAGAAGTCCACTACAGTCAATCCAAAGGTTGCCACTCTACAAAAAAATCGAATGGACTTCAAATGGGACTTCATCTAGGCAAGTGAAGTTACACATACATTTTCATTAAATACAGTTCTTAATACAACTGATTTCACAGTTTACACACACAGAATATTTCTCACATTTAAACTTGTTTAACAAAAAAAAAAAAATCAACATCTAAAAGTAGTTAGTTGAAGAAGACTGGTGTGACTCATTTTGGTTACTAACGTTGCGTCCCTGTAGTTTGCATTACATAAAATAAAATAATTTACAGCAAAGAAACGGTTTTATAAATAAAATCCACAAACCTATATTTGACCCAAAAAAAAGTCGTCAGTGGCACTGAGAACTACCCTGAAGAGGATACAGTCCGCACTCATTACAACCCCTATGTTGTTGCGACTGTTCTGTCCCAGGTTACACAAAAACTATTCAAACACACAAAAAAAATTCGAGGTTGAAATAATATAATGATTTTATTAAAACCATGAATTTTTTTATTTTTTATTTTTTTTTGAGTACATGCACACTATTAATCAGTTTAGTTGGTCCACTAATGTTGCTCAAAGTCTGCTTAATATTTAACTTAACACTCATGAAGAAATTAAGTAAATATGTTTTATGATTTTTTTTGTTTTGTTTTAACTTTTTCAAATTACATCTTAATGGTTAAAATACATTTTAGAAATACGTTTTATTCTCAAATTCCATTTTTATTCCTGTTACAATTAAAACATGGAATAACAATTGTGTAATTATTCCTTAAACATCATTTTTAATGATTATTTTTATTTTTATTACTATAATTCTTATTTGTATTATTATATTACTTTGAAAATGACATATTCTACTGTACAAAAGTGATATATTTCCGTCACAATCACATCACATTAGACCGAACCTTTATTTTGAAGGATTGATGTGAAGACACTTGATTTTTTTTTTTTGTGTGTGTATGTGGGATAGAGCTGCAACTATTGATTATCTTTTCTGTAAACTAATGTGACGTGTGGGTGGAGCTTTTGCATTGAGAGCGTTTGGAAGTTGTGACATTAGCGTGAGGAAAAAAAAAACATCATCCAAAACAAACCATGGTTAACAGTCAGATTCAGCCGTTTATTTATGATCCAGAATCAGATCCTGAGGCTGAAACTGAACGAGAGCAGCAGCAGCAACGACTCGCTCCGAGCGGGGCTCGAACCCGGGTCTCGGCATGGGAGGCGGACACACTAACAAGGAGGCAGAGATATTTGAAGCAGTTTTACTCACCGCCTGCGGTTCCAACACACGATCGTGACCCTTTTTCGTTGGGATTGCATCATCCTTAAGAAATAAACGATACGCAAATCCGTCGTCAAACTGGGCCTTGTTTGTAAAACAAGCATCTTCGAAATGCAGGGAACAAACAAAAACACTTGCACAACTCCGTTGATGCTCTGTAAAAATAAACTCCATCCACTGGTCCCTTAATGCTGTTTTGTTTTGGTAATCTGTGCAGGGTTGTCTTGCCCTGGCAACCAAAAAGACACTTCTTTTGTGACATTTTGCGACGCTCTCGCTCTGATCAGGGAATATCTGTGCTCAGCCTCGCTATACGTGAGCACGCGCTCTTCCGGCAGAAGTGCCTTAGGACACATATAAGGAAATTCTGCTCCATCTAACGTCACACAGAGCCATACTCGAAAAAAACTTTCCGAAACTTGTGACAAACCGGAAGGAGTATTTTTGGAACAAAAATACTCCTTCAAACGTACAAACGTTCAAACGTACAACTTAATTTTTGAAACTTTGTCGATGTTTAGCATGGGAATCCAACTCTTTAACAGTGTAAAAAAACTTCAGTATGCATGAAATAGCATTTCAACCCCCCCCCCCCCCCCCCCCCTTTAATCTAGTGTTCCCTTTTTTGATTAGCTAATTAATCCTTTGGATAACTTTACAAAAATTATAAGTACAACTTCTAACATAATATTGCAACTTTTATTAATTAATACAATAATCCACATCGCGATTTCAGTTAGTGTACAACACTATTTTATTGTATTCATCACAAATGTGACAAATTCTGTGACAATCCACATTATTTGCCTAATTCCGTTTTCATGATTTGATTCTGTGATTGCCTCCATGTTTTTCACATCGTGGAAATCGTAGGGTCCTAAGTTTCTGAAATGTTTTATATTATTATGCAGTATACATGTTTTTTGTTACGTTCTATTAAAATTCTGCTGATGTTATTTTAACTTAAAAAAGATTTTTCTCAATTTTTATGTTTCAGACTACACCCCTCCCTGGCTACACTTGCATCAGAGTTGGTGACAGTTTTATGCTTCTGAAACGTTCTTGGACTGTTCTACAAATCCTTGCCAGGTTTTGACTTATTACACCAAAATAAGATTCTTGTTCAGAAGTTGTTTGCCATTTCTTAAAGGCTGTTTTTAGGGGAACGTACACTCCAAGCCCATGCCCATGCATTGTCATACTCATAGCACAAAGCTAGACCTAAAATGGCTGCTTGTTTTGTGTTTTATATGGTCAACTTAAATTTGTTTAAATATGTCCACAGACTTCTGCAGGGTTCATTTTGCACATTGTCTGTTTTGTAAATTGGTTAATTTTCTTCTCTCTTCATCTCATCTTTCTCTAACACATACAAAGACTGACTCTTCCATTTTGATTGCTTATTTTTTTTGGAGAAAGCATTTGAATTATTGGTTGGGCACTTAAATAAATAGTGTTCTATAAGAAATACCCCCTTGGTCTTCTCTTTTCAGTCTATTTGCTGCCACTTTTTAGTATAAATGAAATGCCAGTTTGTGAATTTGTTAAAATACAGATATTTTTAATAAAGTTAATGATTGGCAAAATTGCCAGTTCTACGGTTTAGAAAAAAAAAAAACTAGAATACAGTAATGATCCTGAAAAATTACGGTACACCGCTGGAAACCTTGCTGCCAGTATATTACTGTTAATTTACAAAAAAGCTGTAATTCAGAAAACTGTAAAATAACGGTACACAGCTGGAAACCCTGCTGCCAGTATATTACCGTTAATTTACAGAAAAGCTGTAATTCTGGAAACTGTAAAATAACGGTACACAGCTGGAAACCCTGCTGCCAGTATATTACCGTTAATTTACAAAAAAGCCGTAATTCAGAAAACGGTAATAAAACTGTAAAATTACGGTACACTGCTGGAAACCCTGCTGCCAGTATACTACCGTTAATTTACAGGACAATTTTTTACAGTGTGCGGTAGGTTTGTTTGGTAGCTCACAAAGTAAGGAGACATACTTAAGGGGCAAGGAGCTCCGGTTTGATTCCCATGTAACCACATTTCGACAAAGCAGTTCAAATCTGCATATAAGTAAGCTCAAAAGGCACGGGTGCATCAACAAATGCATTTTATATCAGATTTGCATTTGTTAACATTATTGGGTAGGGTTTGGTTTTGTGCAGAGCATATTTCCAACACAATAGAGCCTTAACTTTTAGCGAAAGTCACCAGATATTTCAATTCTGAACCACCGCAATACATAACAGAAGCAATATAATAAAAATACAGCAATACGTACCCATTTCAACGTAATAAAAATGTGCCAGGGTTCACTATTTGAACCACTGTTTTAGCGCCACTCAGTGGACATTTCTCTTTGAAACTGCCGCAAAACGTTCAGTAAGGTGCGTAAAAAAGGGTGAAGTGCACATAAGTACGGTAGGTATTTTTATGAGACCAGGTTGGAAAATTGTCATATATCTAAATGCAGCTCTGAACAAATGAAAGAAATGCTTACTGTAATAATAAAATCTCCATACTCATCGTGAAGAAGGAGGCGGGAACCGGCGCACAATCAAAAATCACTTTAATTATTCAAAATAAACACAAAACGGCGCACCAGCCCCTCACGGACGACTGGTGCGCATAAATAAAAAGCAAACACATAAAATAATGTCCCAGGCCTGGTCCTCTCTCGTCCTTCACTATAGTCGCTCCAGTTTTATATCCTTCCATCTCCTACATGGGACTCGATACCAGCGGTGGGGCGCAGGTGCAGCTCATCTTCAATCACTACACCTGGCCTCACTCCTCGTTCCCATGCCTCTCGGCCCCGCCACACTTACATATTTAACTTTTCATCACAAAAGCCATCAAGTAAGTTTTTGGAAAGTAGTAATGGGTTGAAAGTCACATGTCTCATGAGTTTCTATTTCAAATCTGAAGTAGATAACATTAGTAGATAAAATTAGATTGCTGCAACCCATTTTTCTGAGACTACTAAAAAAAAAATAGTGCTGGGAAACGATTAAATTTTTTTAAGCATGATTATTCGCATTATTATCTGCAATTGATCGCATTGTTATGCACAAAACAAATAATGCATTCAAAAGTAGTGTATTGTGCACTTTTTTCATTTAGAAGTAGGCCTACTGCTATATGAACAAAAGTGTAATAACATTTGGTTTGCAAAATCTTTAAACAAATAAGGTGCTTTTTACAGCAGTGTTCCTTTTACATAGTAGCAGTTAAATATTTATTGTAGCCTAAATCTCAACCTATAACATTAATGTAATCAAATTAAATATAAAACAAGCCATTTGTCACTGCCAGGACATTAACGTTTTTATAGAAAGTCCAGAGTCCAGAGCCTCGATCATAACATTATAACAGGCACCTTCCTATTAGAGACCTGCATGGTCGCGGGACCCATCACAGTAGAGTGCGGTGCGGGACAAAACTTGATGGACGGGTAGAGACTCGTGTGTGCGGGAGAATAATTAGGGTGTGCACAAACTAGGAAATTTTAACCATACTGGAGTGCGTTTGACCCCCAAAGCCTGGTTCGTTGGACTAGTGTGATTGTTCGGTTTAGCAGTCACTGACTCAGTTGAAAGAGGTGGGCAAGAGTGCAGTTCCGTTCTATATAGATCAGTGAGTGTTAGCGCTAACCAGGGTGCGATTTGCCGGGGGGAATGCCTGGGATTTCCCCCATTCTGGTCAATGTATCCCTGCCTCTGCTTAATTATTTTTATCCTCGGTGGGGATAAATTTATCCCCCCCTCAAAGTGATCAGTGCTACTACAATAGTGGCGAGACGGATCACAAAACTTATCACGGATCCGTGGTTTGATTAAAGTCAATTTTTATTTTAAAATACGCTACTTTGCCTGGCTCTGATATAGCTGCTGCGCAGCCTCCCTGTGTTCACCACTCTGCAGACTTGCTCAATGTCCCACCCACAGCGCTATCTGATTGGTTACACCACACAAGTAATAGCCTATCAACACTTGTGAGACAGTTGAAGCCGGTCCGCTGAGCAGTGGAGTTGCTAATTTGGTGGCTTTGTCACTAGATTTAGCAACTTTTTTTTCCAAAAAAGTGACTAGCGACAAATCTAGTGACTTTTTGGGCAATCATTATTTAGTCTCTGAAACTCTCTGGTGCTGCCGTACGAGTGCGAGGTCTCTCTTTCCCAGCGTGAACCTCTCTCTCTGCTTCTGCTGTATTCAGCGAGCGTAAAGAGGAACAGCAACAAAAAAAAAAGATATTCTGTTGCTTCTTACTCTATTTTACAAGCAAGTATAGCCGACATCAGTCACAGCACAGCCACTAACTTTATGGTATGTGTAACGGAGTTTAAATAATTCTGTTAAATTCATGCATTAATTGGGGGAAACTCGACATTGGCTGGCTGTTGAGTCACTCGCATTTGTGTGCGTTATATTGTGGGCGGAGTTACGTAAATTACCAGCAGAGTCTCACATCTCTCACTTCTGGTAAGTCGCATCAATAAGCGCTGCGTCATAAACGGAGTTTATATTATTTTCAAGTGCAAGATTGGACTTTAATATTACACACAAGTTTACCTCATTTGCCTGTCTGTCAGTAGAGTCAAAATGTGTTAATTGCGATGATTAAATGTGATGCGTGTGTATGTTAACCTGCCTGTGAACTCCGTATCTGTTGATTTCATTTAAGATTTCTGAGCAACGTTGATGCTTTGATAGCCTACACTAACCAGCTTTTGGTCGTGTTTGTCCCAGGTATGTTTTATATTCACATTTGTCATGTTCTGTGTAAAAATATAAGCCGAATTAAGTGTTGGCATTAACACGTGCCATATGCTCACATGTGCTTAACAGAGTAACGGCGCCATTTTAGTTGTTCCTTCTCTGCATTTCATTTATACAAAAATATGCAAAATGATGGTTACTTAAGGTTATAGTTTCTCTGTATTTATGTGAAGTAATGAGAACGGAGACAATTTATTTTATTTCTTTTAATGTGTTTTATTTTGAATTTTATTCCACTATATGTTCACGATCACTCTGTAAAAATGTAAATCCAGCAGAGTCTCACATCTCTCACTGCTGATTTCTGAGCAACGTTGATGCTTTGATAGCCTACACTAACCAGCTTTTGGTCGTGTTTGTCCCAGTTTTATCTGTCCCAGACCCAGTAAAGCAAGACTTGAGTAACCATCCACCTGCTCTCCGTGTGATTTGATCCACACACACAACCAGTCACATATGTGTATTTGATTTCATTAGTGCAGATTAATGTTTGAGAGCTGGTTATGTAATCTTAATGGACCATTTTCAGTCATTATAATATTCATTCCATTGTCTGACAAAAGTAACATTAAAATATAGTAATAAAAACAGTTTTATTGAGAGTTAAATTAAATGGCTACATTAAATTGCAGTATGTGAGCATAGGGAGGCAATACAATACGACGCACTTATGTCATAAATATGCTAATTAGTGTATGACGTCATCTAGTTCATGTTCTCATGATTTATTTTTATAATAAATAAATCATCTGCTTTTTTCACAAATCGCACCCTGGCACTAACCATGCCGGAGTGCAGATCTTCTGATAAGTGCTGCATGATTGCGTGAATATTTCTGAGCGGCAAAAGCGATAGATCTGTAAAACAATATATTGTGAGAGGGATGTGTGTTGCCACATCCCATACGACTCATAATATTAAACCACAAAGTTAACAAAACGATTCATTCCACTGTGTTTAGCGCTTCTCTGCTGTCTTCTTGTGTTATCGGAAACTTCCTATTTCCAACTTATAAATCATGATTACAAGCTCGTTGCTTTCTTTTCTGTTAAAAATAACAGTGGACAGTGACTATATTTAGTCATTAAATATAACACTGCATAGATTTTCAATTATAAAACAATAAACAGAATATTTGTATACATTGTATAAGTTATTTATTTGAGCACTAGAAAAATACAATAAGAATATTTTTTGAGTAATAAAAAGAAATAAGGATAAAAAGAATTTGCTATGTATGCCAAGTATCCTACATCCTGAGATTGCTAGAAATACAGAATTCACACTAATAGCTGCTGATACAGTCAGTAAGCACATGCTGATGGCTGGTAATACAGATGGTAATCATACAGATGCGCCCTATAGTCAATAATCACACTCTATTCATATAGACTGCATTCACACTGATAACTATCATACACATAGTACTCAGTACCATTACAGATGGTAAACATGCAGATACAGCCACATTCCCCACAAAACACACACACACATATATATTAGGGGTGTAAAGGTTCACCAAATTCAAGGTTCGGTTCGATACGATACACTGGTGTTACGGTCCGGTTCAGTACGGTTCGGTATGTTTTAGATACAGCAAAATGACAAAATTGGCAGATAAATTTCCTTGATTTTTTAAAAAAAAATTATTTATTAAAACTAACAAAGTATGTTTTTTTTTTTAAAGAACTAGTTAATTACAGACCAATCTCGCATCTTCCTTTTCTGTCCAAGATACTAGAAAAGGTAGTATCCTCACAATTATATTCCTTCTTAGAGTAAAAGGGTATCTGTGATGATTTCCACAGATCTAGACCGTATCATAGTACTGAGACTGCTCTAATTAGAGTTAAAAATAGCAAAATTTTCATTTCATTGTGTTTTTGTTAGCAATGGTTACCTCCAAAGAAACACGTGCACCCATTATCACTTTGCATTAAGATGGCCTCACATGCAAGGAAATTGCTACAAGGAATATTGCACCTGAAAGAACCATTTACTGGATCTTGAAGAACTTAAAGGAGAGAGGTTTGAATGCAGAGAAGAAGTCTTCAGGACTTTCCAGAGTGTCCAGCAAGTGCCAGGACCATCTCATCCTGAGGAGTCAGCTACAAAATCAGCACATCTGGGAAATTGATTGATTGGAGAAGAAAAGGTAAATGCTACCATGAGTCCTGTGAGATGCCAACAGTGAAGCATCCTGAGACCATCCATGTGTGGGGTTTCTTTTCAACGAGGGGAGTGGGCTAATTCTTCACAAAAACAATGCCATGAAAAAAGAATGGTATCAAACATCCTGCAAGAGTGACTTCTTCCAATGATCCATGAGCAATTTGGTGATGATACGTGCATTTTCCAGCATGATGGAGCACCATGTCACAAAGCAAATGTGATAAAGAAGTGGCTTGAAGATCATTACATTGACATTTTGGATCCATGGCCATGCAACTCCCCGGATCTCAATCCCATAGAGAACTTGTGGTAAGTCCTCAAAAGGCAAGTGAACAAGCAGAAGCCCATAAATTGTGATCAACTCCAAAAACTAATAAGGCAAGAATGGATTGCCATCAGTCTGGATTTCGGACAGAAGCTAATATCTAGTATGCCAGAGTGAACTGAAGAGGTTATGAAGAACAAGTGTCAACACTGTAAATAATGACAAATTATACATTTTTGCCAATACATTTTTTTAAACATTATATGCTTGTCATTGTTTTTCAGTATACCATAGAAACATGAGCTTCTCAAAACTTTTGAGGGCTTCGGATGTCCAGGACAGAGACTTGGGCTTATCTCGGAACATGGAAGTTAGAGAAGCGGTGATGAGACTGAAGGGATGAAGTTGGAGAATCCCAAAAAGCTTTGAGTTCTTTATGAATGCCTTGGATCTTATTGTCATCCATTTAGATACCCTGGGGACTGATCCAATATCTGAGGAACATGATGGTGGTGTGGTGGAACACGCACTTCTCCAACTTGAGGTAGAGGTGATGTTTCCTCAGATGCTGAAGGACCTGCTCCATATGCTGATGATGTTCTGCCTGATTCTGGGAGTATATGAAGATGTCTTCGATTTACACTATCACCATCACAAAGTGATGAAGGAACTCCTGGAACACCTTGTTCATAAATCCTTGTAAAACAGAAGGTGAGTTGGATAATCCAAATGGCATAACAAGATATTCATAGTGTCCGGTGGGTGTGATGAATGCAATCTTCCAGTTGTAAAAATGATACAAACTTTATTGGTATTCCAATTAACCCTCTTGGCCTAAAGTTGTTTTTTGGGCCCTGAGTAAGTTTTGGTATGCCCTGACATCTGTTTTTTTTTTTTCAGTATATTAAACAAATATTAATGGCTAAATTCTGAAAACACTGTATTCAGCACAAACTGGGCTACGATAATATAAGAGCAGCATGAATGTACATGTTTGTGTTTTTGAGAAAACAATGTTCATGTGTGGTTAGTGAAAAACAAAAAAAATTAATCACTGAAATAAGGCGATAAAACACATACAGAATATTTGTTCACAAAACTTTTGAGAAATGGATGTGGTAGACTAGAGTTTTTGTTACAAAATGATTTCAAAATTATCCTGTTCACAGAAAACAACATATTGTTTTAACATTTGTAAAACATGTTTTGTGATAGAATGCCCTTCTGTGGCAATGGCCATGAATATTTTGTGATTCACACCTGAGAGAGAAAGGTCCTCCCATAATGGGCCACCGGCGATGCCATGGGGGGGGGGGGGGGGGGTCTTGGGGGGTCTCAAGACCCTGCCAAAAGACGCCTATTCCCCCCATTTGACCCCCCACCTTCTTCCTGATTAAAAAATATATATATACGGGATAAAAATAAAACAAAAAATTCTTCAAACTACGCAGAACAATAATTAATAATTTATACGACATTTATTTGTACACTGAACCGAGAACCGTTCTGTCAAACGCATTCCAATTCGAGAACCGATTTGCTGATGATACTTCGCATGCGTGATTCAGCGTGAAGCAGACTGACCCACAGTGCGTCTGAACCGAACTGTTTTTTTTGGTGATTGATCTGTTCTAATGTTATAAGCGCGGGTAAACCGAAGGCTTGAATGAAGGGCAATCATCGCCAATGACATCAAGTTGAGCGCAAAAGAACAGGTGAACCGTTTTTTTTTTTCAACAGTTTTTTTTTTTGATCAAACTGTCTGAAAACCGATTCGCCGAAAAGAACCGAGCTTCCCATCACTACTGGTGATATGAAAACTGATGCAACCGGTTATTGATTGGAGAACGAGTCAATCTTTTGTTCGTTATCTGGCTCGGCTCGCTGTTCATCTTCAGTTCTCTTTTCACAGCAGTTCAGTCAGTGTACTGTTTAAGTAAATTAATTACTCCAGGATATTGGTTTGTTTTAACTCAGAGGGAGTGTTAGCCACGTTAAAAAAGTTTAAGCCTTAACAGCTTAAGTCATTTGTGGATAAATGCTTATTGGAGACGCAAACTGTTTCAAACAATTCAGTTCGTTTGGCGAACTGGTTCAAGAAGATCCGGTGATTCGTTCGCGAACTGAATATCACTACGCGCTCACAACAGACCCAGAAGAGAAGACAATTCTGAATAAAGTCATAATTTTTGCTATTTTTGGAACAAAATGTATTTTCGATGCTTCAACAAATTCTAACTGACCCTCTGATGTCACATGGACTACTTTGATGATGTTTTTCTTACCTTTCTGGACAAGGACAGTAGACCGTACATACACTTTCAATGGAGGGACAAAAATCTCTCCGGACTAAATCTAAAATATCTTAAATTGTGTTCCGAAGATGAACGAAGGTCTTACGGGTTTGGAACGACATGAGGATGAGTCATTAATGACATAATTTTCATTTTTGGGTGAACTAACACTTTAAAGTTTGAGCATATTGTTTGCAAACTGCAATTGATTAATCAATTAAAAGCAAAGTAAGTTAGTTGATATGCTGTGTTGTTTTTGTTGTTTAGTAACAGTAATATGCAGTTATTAGCCGTGTCCACTGTATTTTTTGTTGGTTTTCATGAGATCCCCTTTGAAATGACCAGGACCCCCTATTGCAACCCCAATCAAAATTGTCTGAAGCCGCAACTGTAATGGGCCATCAATATGAATGTGACTGAGGCAGGTAAGAATGAGTGTGAGCAGAGTAAAATAATGTGGGTTTTTAATTATTGTTTGTATTTAATTTACAACACAGTATAATAAAACCAGGGGCGTAGCTGGGTTTAGAGGGCAGGTTGTACCAGTGGGCCCTGTTTGAAAGTGTTCAATTTGTACAGATGTTTGTTCTGTTTATTTGTTTGTGCTATTTACAAAGTGTTTAAGTTTTTTCAAGTTTGTAAGTGTCCAGGTATAGAAACCAAATAATTAAATGTAAAATAGCACTGTAAAATTAAATATACAGTCAAACCAAAATTTGTTCAGACACCTTCAACATTTCTCACATTATCAATTTATTGGCTATAGTTCAGAAAATGGTAATAAAATATTACAAGAACTCAGAGTTAAAATGTCAGAACAAATTCATCTTGATAATATCAGATAACGTTGATAGAAAGATATGTAATGGATTACAATCAAACAAAACTTCAGAACTTTAATTTTGTAAAGTCTATGGTGTGAAAAGGTTGCAATAGCAGTTCTAGAAAAAAAACACATAAGCAAAACATGGTCAGGTCAAAGTGTCTGAATAAATTTAGGTCCCAAATTCCAAAATCTGCTTTCACACTCAGTATCGAACCCAGGTGCGTTTGCAGTCACCTTACGTCATTGCAAACGCACACGGAAAACGCATTTAGAACACAACGCGACTGAGCATAGTTGTAATTTTTTTTTTATTTTGGTGCTATCATGCACAGTATAATATATATATATATATATATATATATATATATATATATATATATATATATATATATATATATATATATATATATTTGTTTGTTTGTTTTTTTATTTAATTTTAATTAATTTAATTTTGACTTTTAGGAGTGTGTGGAATCAACCTCCTGTGTTGAGGAAACTGATATCGACAGTGTTACGCATGAGTGGGATACTTTACTTCCTGAACAAGTGCGCACCAGAGTCCGTGTTGTTTGCACATTCACATGAACCGCGCCACAGCTCGGGAGCAACCGAATTCAGACCACCTTCCCCAGGTAGTCTTGGGTTCCGTACCCCAGTGCAAACCAGGGTCCAATGACAGCATTCACATTAGCGATTTTTCATGCGAACCGTGCCCCATTCTGCACTAAACTGCCAGTGTGAAAGCCCCCATACAAAATGTGAAGGGCAGGGGGTCTTCTAGGAGAGGTTTGGGAACCACTGACCTAAACACTAAATAAATAAACCTTCATATTAACCTTTTCTCCCTAAAATAAAATTTTCTACATACACCTTTTTCTTCCATCATAATCTACATGTTTTGCAACATTTATATGTTGTGCAGACTTTTAAAGAGAATATGTTTGATAAAGACACATGTATAAAGAAAATGAATCCTAACACAATATCATTTAAAGCCATAAAATAAAAGACAGCCACACAGAGGGTAGCAGAGTTGACAGCTTGGAAGAGACTTAGCTTTTGCAGTTTTAATGAGAACAATTTATTTCAAATGGTGAAAGTGCAAAATGTAATCTTTTAATGACTCACCGTTGATGCAGACTTCATACGACTGACATACCTCATTTTCAAATAGACAACCTGTGGGGGAAAAAAAAACTTCATCATTGGAATGCAAAGCCACTGAAATGGCTGAGGGAATTCATAAAAGCGGTTTGTATGGCTCATCAAGTTCCTGCTGATCAATATCTGGAATGCAGCTCGATGCAACCCCATTTAAGACAGACTTCTAATTAGCAGAAATTCAATTTGAGAAGTAAACAAGGTTTGAAATATCCTTATTTTTAATAAATACGCTTTTGTTCAACACTGGATGGCTATCACTTTTAAGTGATGCAACAGCTATATACTGTGGCTATACAGCAATAATAATAAAAAAAATATTTAACTTCTCGCATCTCTGGGTAACACACAGTTGAGCCCATTGCTGAATTAATCAGTTGAGTAAATTACTAATTGACTTACTTTTTAATTTCTAAATGATTCACTGTTGTTGACTGAATTGGTTGAGTAAATAGGCTCATTTGAAATGATCTGCACTGAACCGATCACCAGTGAACACAATGACATGCATGTCAGTTAGAAAAATGTCTAAGTTATGTCCAACTTGCTCTGATGTCATGCTGACATGTGCCAAAATACTCGCAATAGGTATCTGTTCCACTTCGAGAGCTCAGAACTGTCCGTCTTGACTGCACTTATTCCTGCCTTGCCTTGCCTTGTCTTTGCCTTTGTGTATTTTGGATTTTGGACTGTTTATCTGGTTTTTATGATTGTTTTGCGGTTAACAAGATAAATGGCAGCCCAAAGTCTCTCCACAAAATGGCTTCCAGCCTGGAAGCTGTTCACAAAATGGCCGCCGCTCCTGAGTCTCGTCCTGTCATGGCCACCATTCCAGAGCCTGCTCACGTCAAGCCTGCCAAAACCGTCACAGCTGATCGTCCAGAGTCTTGTCATGTCATAGCTGTCATCCAGAGCCATGCACACTCAGCAATCCCGAGCCACGCAGACTCAGTGTTCTCAATCAAGACTGTTTGAACGTTCTCAAGCCTGCTGGCCGCTGCTCACTCCCCAGGCACGCACCATCAGTCTTGGAGACAGATGTACTCTCTGTCCTGCCACTTATAAACGCAAAGCCTTTTGCACTCTGCATTGAAAAAATATATGTGACCCCGGACCACCAAAATCGAGCACAGCGTTAGTTCAATCAGGCCACGGAGGTCAGCTGTCAAATTGCTCCATTCACTACCAGTCTCCTATTAGACACGGGACATATATATATGTGGCACTGTGTGCTCAATGGCTCGCAACCCTCCCTCCCATCCCATTATAAGCATGAGCACATTACTGCACACCTTCTGGCTGTCGTCTTCTTTGTTTCAGATCACTAAGGCTTCAAAAATCTTAGCTGGTATGGACCTCACTACGAAGAGACACCCATCTTCATAACCAGGCTACAGGATAGACGTACCACTGCAACATCTACATGATTATCACTGTTTGCTTTAAAGGCTTTATTAAAAGTCTTAATTGTTATGTATTTCTAAACTCATGGTTCCGGGGGGTTAATGTTAAAGCTCTTGTATGTTCAATTATTCTGGGAGCAAGAACCCCCATTAGGAACCATACCACCAAAGATAAATTGTGTTCAATAAACTCAAGTAAACTTGCCAAAGTGGTTCCTGTCTGAACTAGTCTAAAGTCACTGGGGTATATTTCTAGAAATAGCCAAAAAAACATTGTATGGGTCAAAATTATAGAAATTTTATTTTATGCCAAAAAACATTAGGATATTAAGTAACAATTATGTTCCATGAAGATATTTTGTAAATGTCCTACTGTAAATGTCAAAACTAACAAACAGGTGATTTTTTCAATATTTAGATATTTTTGCACAATCAGATTGTAGATTTTTGAATGGTTATTTATTAGGTTTATAAGGTTATTTATTCAGTTTTTAAATGATGTATAAATCTCAATTTTGAGAAATGTACCCTTATGACTGGTTTTGTGGTCCAGGGTCACATATGAACACACTGTTGCACCTCTTTTAAGGCTTATTATGTGGCGTTTATATAAGCGTTTTGATGGGTTGTGTCAAAGAGCTGTAAAAATCGTTACACTCACCAAGTGAATGAATCGTGTTTGTGTTGAACTATTATTAAAAAGCAAAAACTTTTCTTTGATCTATGAACGTTTCCCTTAGTTAGTGTGCTCAATGTCATTTCACAGTCTAAAATGTCTGTCATAGCAAATCAAAACATGCTGTTGTGAATAATTAAGCGAAGCATCTTCTCATAGAATAAGAACATGCAGTCCTATGAATAATTCAACAGACACTGATGCGTCATCGATGTACTATAGTCCACTGCCACATCATAAATTGTGACGTCAACACAAGTGTGGATTTTGTGTGGAAAAAAGTGTGGAAAAAAGCTTAAAATTAACCAGTTTTCTATGATGTGCAACACAAACACCTCTGCTAAAATCTCAGACAAAGTAGTCTGGGGTTTCATGACCTTTTAATAATCCACAGGAGGGTAGACACGTAGGGGTGTAGTAGACCGGACAAACACTAATGCTGAGTTTACACTGCATGATTTTAGCCCAATTTTTTACTAGCCCACAGGTTTCGCGGAATCACTGACATATGCCCGAAATCGGAATATGCAGCCAATGAGAGGCCAAAATACAGGCCCGAGGAAAGTTCGGGGAGGAGTTATAGACCAGAATATAAGAATTTTTAATAGATATTTGAACAATTATGTCATACAGAAACAAGCACAAACATTTGCTTGGCCAGCCACAACATCAGCATTAAAACATCAGCATTAAAACACCCAATCCCTGTTCCCTGCAACTCCCTGTGTTTTGTAGTGAAACGTAGATTCGGACTGAACAGAGCTGTAAGTGATTCTTCCTAATGTGAAGTCATGCAATGTGAAACCCCCTGTCGCCGAGCCATCGTGCAATGTGAACACAGCAGCAACTGAATGCTACCCCCAGACAGTCACGCAGTATGAAAACAACACTATCTGATAAACAAGATAAATACAAGATTGCATGATAATGGTTAAATGATCACATACATTTAAATGAAGTGTAGAATTGTTAAAATGTATTCTTTGAAATTGCAAGTCAAAACAGAATGAAACATTATCATATATATATATATTATATATATATATATATATATATATATATATATATATATATATATATATATATATATATATTATTATTATTCTTGCTACAAATATTCTTATATGGGGGCACATCATTTTTATTCGTATGCTGTCGTGGGGAAGTCGTGGCCTAATGGTTAGAGGGTTGGACTCCCAATCGAAGGGTTGTGGGTTCTAGTCTCAGGCCGGACGGAATTGTGGGTGGGGGGAGTGCATGTACAGTTCTCTCTCCACCTTCAATACCACGACTTAGGTGCCCTTGAGCAAGGCATCGAACCCCCAACTGCTCCCCGGGCGCCGCAGCATAAATGGCTGCCCACTGCTCCGGGTGTGTGCTCACAGTGTGTGTGTGTGTGTTCACTGCTCTGTGTGTGTGCATTTCGGATGGGTTAAATGCAGAGCACAAATTCTGAGTATGGGTCACCATACTTGGCTGAATGTCACTTCACTTTTTTCACTTTTTTTTTTTTAAACAAGCATTAAAGGGGGGGTGAAATGCTATTTCATGCATACTGAGTTTAGATGGAGCGGAATTTCCTTATATGGGTCCTGAGGGCACGTTTGCCGGAAGAGCGCGCGCTCCCGTATAGCAGAGCAGAGAGACTGTGTACAGACAATCACTGATCAGAGCGAGAGCGTCGCGAAATGTCACAAAAGGAGTGTGTTTTTGGTTGCCAGGGCAAGACAACCCTGCACAGATTACCAAAGAAAAAACAGCATTAAGGGACCAGTGGACGGAGTTTATTTTTATAGAGCATCAACGGAGTTGTGCAAGTGTTTTTGTTTGTTCCCTGCATTTCTAAAATGCTTGTTTTACAAACAAAGCCCAGTTTGACGACGGATTTGCGTATCGTTTATTTCTTAAGGATGATGCAATCCCAACGAAAAAGGGCCACGATTGTGTGTTGGAACCACAAGCGGTGAGTAAAACTGCTTAAAATATCTCTGCCTCCTTGTTAGTGGGTCCGCCTCCCATCGGAGACCCGGGTTCGAGACCCGGGTTCGAGCCCCGCTCGGAGCGAGTCCTTGCTGCTGCTGCTCTCGTTCAGTTTCAGCCTTCACAGCTGTCACAGCTTCCAAACGCTCTCAACGCAACTGGCGCTCGTGATTCTTTAGCTCCGCCCACACGTCACGCCTCCAGGCGCTCGTGTTTTTCCGGGAAAAATCGGTACAGACTATCTTTCTCTTATGAATATAATAAAACTAAATACTTTTTGGAGTTATGAAGGATGCAGTACTACTCTATAGGTACTCAAGATTAACATGATATTGAGTGAAAACGAGCATTTCACCCCCCCTTTAAATAAAATGATCATGAAAGTAACTTATTTTTTATTTAAAGGTCCCCTTCTTCGTGATCCCATGTTTTAAACTTTAGTTAGTGTGTAATGTTGTTGTTAGAGTATAAATAATATCTGTAAAATTCTAAAGCTCAAAGTTCAATGCCAAGCGAGATATTTTATTTAATAGAATTCGGCTACAAAAACCGATCCGTTTAGACTACATCCCTCTAGTTCCTGCAGTAATGACATCAATAAAACAGTTTTTTGACTAACCTCCGCCCACATGAATTCATCTCGGAGTCCAATCATCTTTGTTTGGCCTTCCCAGGGACGCTGTTCTTGGAGATTAATGGTTACAATTTATGTTTAACTCGGTTCCCGAAAATTATAATCCACATGTAAAACTATGTGCAGCACATTTTGCTGAGGACAGCTTGCTGAGGACAACTTCCTCAATCAGTTTAATGTCGGATTCGCACAAAGATTATTCTTGAAAGATGGAGCAGTTCCCTCTTTGTCTGGAGAAGGCGTTGTTTATGGACCACAACTGGCAAGTGTATTTTATTATTTAAGTTGGTGCGTTTAACAGTTTCTGTAACTTATTACACAAAGGGCAATGGTTTTTAGCTTTGTTAACTAGATGTTAGGGCTGTGCAAAAAAACGAATGCGATTTCATGCGCATCTCGTCAGTAAAAACGCTCCTGTGATTATGAGTACATCTCCAGCACATGCTCCTGCCCACTTGCTTCTCAAAACTAGTCCAATCACGCGTTTCCAGGTGGGCAGCTTGCTCTAAGCTGCTGTCGAATCACAACACAGGAACCGCTGACCCAATCAGAACTTGTTAAGTATTTCTGAAGGAGGGACTTTATAGAACAAGGAAGTCATCAGCCGTTTTTATGACAGTGAAACAGCGGTATACAGATAGGTGAATTGTGTGAAATATACTGTTTTTTTACACGCAAAACATGAACACATGTTATATTGCACACTGTAAACACAATCAAAACTTCAAAAAAGCGCGAAAAACAGGACCTTTAAATCCTCTGTATCCATGTGTTGCTTGGTGTGAGGAACAGATTCAAATTCAAACCATTCATCGGCGATATGCATCTCCTTCCTCTGTAGCTATAGTAACTATTAAAAAATTTGCCGTTAAGAAGTTTTATAACAGGTTTTACAGCAACGACATCAAACGCTCATTGGCTCTCGCGGTTTTATCATAGATTGCGACATGATGTGTTTCCGGTGATGTGTGTTTTGAATAAGAAACACGCCACTTGACTGAGTGGATCGGGATAGTATTTCCAGCCTTTAACAACTTAAATTATGCCCTGCTCCTCGCACTACTATTATATTCTGCAACTGCAATGCATTGTCATTTGGATTATTGTGGTACTGCTCTTTGACACATCTACAATAAATTCTTATGATTAAGTTACATGTGTCTATCTGTTACGTTTCTCTTATAGACTGTATACTTAATACACTCACTCTTTATTTGTAGATTAGTTCTTTCTAAAAATAAATTGAAAAATCAATGCAATACGTTTTTTCTTATTGCACAAATACATGATTTGTGGGTTTTAAGTCTGATTTTCTATTCAGTTTAATGTACTTTATTGGCATAGTTTGTGTGTACATTTCATACATTTGTGTGTACACAATGCAATAATAAGACATATTAAGATTCTGTATTCCCAGGCAGCAACAGTGTTGTCCCAGAACCGGCTCACATCTGGCTAGTGTGAAATCCATGTGGGCCAGATGTGGGCCAATTCTGGGCAGAAACTGCTTGCTGTCTGGGTTGGGTCTGGGCTATATAAGGCTCAGGTGTGGCTCAGATTTGGGACTCTGGTTTACTTAAGGCTGAGAATTGGGAACAAAAATAAAAACTGTTTTGGCCCAGTTGAGGGCCAGTTAAAGGTGATTAACTTGCTGAGATTTGGGCTGGTTTATGGCCCATGTGTGGCCCTTGTCTTTAACGCATGTTATAATAAATGTTGAAATTAACACAGTCTATAAAGGAACAATACTTTCATTAATCTTAATGTTACAAATGGACTCTTATTTACACAGTCATACTTAAAGATGCATCTTTAAATATATACACAAAGACTCTCACACTTGAACTGCTTCTATTCTTGAACACTTGATGATTATCTAGTGAAAATAAAAATGCAGCGCTGAGTCTAGAAGAACTCACCGGTATCACACACACCCCGTAGGTGTTGTATTCAGCTCAAGCAGCAGTCTAAAACAGTTTAGTTAATCACCAAATGGACACAAGTTTAATTCAAGAATGAACAATGCGGCATAGATGAGTGTGAAGTTCGGTGTTTAAAAAAACATATAGAGCATATAAAGAAGCATATAGACTAGATTAGAGCTAGAGGAAGACAATTTTTTTTGAAAATGCACAATACACAATTCAATGTGTACATTAACAATGATTCAGGACAAATACAATGTATTTTAATGGAAAACTATGTGAATGGTGAGGCAGGATTTTCTGTCAGCTGCGTTTAAATCTACGTCTGAAGTTTCTTGCACTGTTCAGCATGCTGTATCATGTGTCTAAACAAATAGCATGTGCTGTCAGCGATTTCAACCACTAGAGGCCATTCTTCAACTATATAAGACCCTTCCTGGCCCATCCAGCAATGGACTCAACCCGGAAAACTATCGGCATGGATTTTTGCCGATAACCGATAGTTCCAGCAATCAGCTATCGGTGCTGATTAATCTGCAAAACCTATACATCGGTCAATCTCTAGTGGATGCATAAAGGAAATAACAAAAGTTCATGTAATTAATGTGGACATCAACTCTAGAGAGATGAGGCAGGATTAGATGTGAAAACACACATCTGCTGAGGCTGAACCAACCAGAACCCAAACTGTGACACAAAACAGTTTGCCGTTTCCATGGAGACGAGACTGAAAGAGAGCTCTTAGGTGACAAGAGGAAAGATTACAGAGCTTTGTACATGTGACAGTGTGTGTGTGTGTGTGTGTGTGTGTGTGTGTGCGTGTGTGTGTGTGTGTGCACACGGCCAAGGGACTCTTAAGCAGCTGTCCTTTGATGAAGCACAAGGGAAAGACAAATGTCCCTGAAAGGAAGAGAGAGAGAGCGAGAATCAGAGCTCTCATTTTGCCTTTTCCTTTTTCATTACCACATACATTACGTCGTTCACAGTAGAAAAATGTTTCATTTTTTCTCCTTTTTCAAGCCTCTGAGATCACTTTATAACCCACACATTTGCTTTATTGTCTCTGTCTTTCTCTGTCCCTGTCTATATGCCCTTACAGCTGTCATCACTGTCATAATCCATAAAGATCCAAAAAGAATCAACAAACTAGAGTCAACAAAATATAAGTCTGCAAAAGACCTCATATCTACTCAGAAAATCTTGCTAAAAGACATTAGCCATGCAGCGGAGTGCTGATATTGGCATGCTGATTCAGAAAGCCAGCTGTAATAAATGGCCTGTCAATGGCAGAAGGAGGGTCAACTGAAGATTCTGTCTCTATTAAACATGAAGACAGTCCCACACTAAACTCTGCTCTACACACTGTTTAAAGCTCTGTAATTACTCCTGCGCACTCAAGTCTTATCAAACCACTCTGCCTCTTTTATTAGAGCTTGTCAAAATTCTCATCAGCATTCCATATTAATTACCCCCGTTTCTCACTTTGACGTCTGTCTGGATAAAACGCATTCTGCCTGCCGCTAGCTCCTAAATCAGGTCGACAAAACAATTTGTTATCTCCGAAGAGATTCTGTGCACCCTGGCCAGCCTGTGCTTGTTGACTCCTGAGGTTGATTAAAAGGAAACATAATTAAAGAGTAATAGCTGAAGTCTACTTTTTCACTGTAGGATAGACAAGAGGCTCCAGTGGCACAGCACACTAAAGAGAAATACTTCAGCGATGGATTACCATGGTTCAGTCTAAATAAAATACTTGTTTTAAGATCATTGTTAGCAACACTGTATAATGAGAAAACAATATATGAGATAATTGTTTTTGTGAATATTATTAATATATTAACCCAGACAAAATGATCATATTATTAAAACATAATTAAAGCTTAAAAAATGTTAATTATCCAGACCATTACAAATCAATAGGCCCAGAATAATATTTTTGCAATATTAATATTGAACCCCTAGGTAATCTTTACTGGTCGATATATTGGTCCCCCTTGGTAAAAATGCATTCCGGGCCCACTTTGATTGTGTGGAAGTAGTGCTGAAGTCCAACTACTGCAAGTACATTTTAAATATCTTGCTTTTAAAGATTATTCAGAGATGATAAAATACTCATCAATATTGATATTAAAACACATTTTAGACCTAATATTAAGAAATGAGCTTTGTGCACAAGTAGTATTCCAAGCAAAGTTTAATTATAATTTTTATATCAGTAAGTATATATTTCCTTAGGGGAATAACAAGTATGGTCAATCAAAATAAGTATGCAATAGCAGAATGATGGTAATGGTTGTTTTCACCAGGAATTCCTTTGTTAAAAAAATATTTACAAAATATTTTTAAATAATGCAAACTTTGGCTTCAACAAAGGCATATGCCATCGATTAACAACTTTGCAGCTCGCAGAGCAACACTATATCACAGATTACATTTTGTGCTTGTGTCTGATGAAAATTTCCTTCTTACTCTGAGCCACAGGAAACACACCAGGTGCTGAACACTTCTGACTCTTCACCTCTCCCACAGCAAGATGCCTTGACTGAAGCCTACAGGCTGACATCTTTATGAGGAATCCATTTTAACCCTCCCAGCACTCACACAGTGCCTCATTTCCCCAGAGGTTTGTCTGTGAGGATGCACAACAACAGCAGTGAATGCGAAACCCCATTCTATAGTGATTACAGCAAAACTGCAGACCTGTGTACTTAGCGATGATGGAGTGCATTGTTTTTTTTTCAGGCTGGGAAATTTATACTCACTTACAAACCCAATTCCAAAAAAGTTGGGACACAAATTTTACACATTTCATAAACTTATATTTTATTCACAATATAATATAGATAACATATCAAATGTTGAGAGTGAGACATTTTGAAATGTCATGCCAAATATTGGCTCATTTTGTATTTCATTAGAGCTACACATTCCAAAAAAGTTGGGACAGGTAGCAATAAGAGGTCGGAAAAGTTAAATGTACATATAAGGAACAGCTGGAGGACCAATTTGCAACTTATTAGGTCAATTGGCAACATGATTGGGTTTAAAAAGAGCCTCTCAGAGTGGCAGTGTCTCTCAGAAGTCAAGACGGGCAGAGGATCAACAATTCCCCCAATGCTGCGGTGAAAAATAATGACGCAATATCAGAAAAGAGTTTCTCACAGAAAAATTGCAAAGAGTTTGAAGTTATCATCATCTACAGTACATAATATCATTCAAAGATTCAGAGAATCTGGAACAATCTCTGTGCGTAAGGTTCAAGGCCGGAAAACCATACTGGATGACAGTGATCTTAAGGCCCTAGTGAGGAAATCACAACATGGGCTCAGGAATACTTCCAGAAAACATTGTCGGTGAACACAATCCACCGTGCCATTCGCCGTTGCCAGCTAAAACTCAATAGGTCAAAAAAGAATCCATATCTAAACATGATCCAGAAGCGCAGGCATTTTCTCTGGGCCAAGGCTCATTTAAAATGGACTGTGGCAAAGTGGAAAACTGTTATCAGTGCTCAGTTAAGAAGACTGCATCTCTGATGGTTTTGGGTTGCATTAGTGCGTGTGGCATGGGCAGCTTACACATCTGGAAAGGCACCATCAATGCTGAAAGGTATATCCAAGTTCTAGAACAACATATGCTCCCATCCAGATGTCGTCTCTTTCAGGGAAGACCTTGCATTTTCCAACATGACAATGCCAGACCACATACTGCATCAATTACAACATCATGGCTGTGTAGAATAGGGATCCGGGTACTGAAATGGCCAGCCTGCAGTCTTGATCTTTTACCCATAGAAAATATTTGGTGCATCATAAAGCGGAAGATGTGACAAAGACCTTAGACAGTTGAGCAACTAGAAGCCTGCATTAGACAAGATTGGAACAACATTCCTATTCTTAAACTTGAGCAAACTGTCTCCTCAGTCCCCAGACGTTTGTAGACTGTTATAAAAAGAAGAGGATATGCCACACAGTAGTAAACATGGCCTTGTCCCAACTTTTTTAAGATGTGTTGATGCCATGAAATTTAAAATCAACTTATTTTTCCCTTAAAATTATACATGTTCTCAGTTTAAACATTTGATATGTCATCTATGTTGCATTCTTAATAAAATATAGAAAGTTCACTGCACATCACTGCATTCTATTTTTGTTCACAATTTGTACAGTGTCCCAACTTTTTTGGTATCAGGTTTGTATATTACTGTATTTTATGTATATCCAACATATTTTATGTTAAATGACAGTTTATATGAATGACACCTGGCTAAAAAGTCTAGTAATTCTACCACCTTAACTGCATGTGGTGTGAAAATGGATTTTGGTGAGGTTAAAAATAAACAGTGCCAAGTGACCTGGATTCTGAATTATTAATTCTCTATGATCCATGGAGGATAGAGGATTCTATTCACTTATGATTGGACTTGTTTAATCATTTTTGTCCTGGTATTACTGTAGACCACTTGAATAAGGATGTAAACGAACTGACTGCTATATAATTACTCATTTTGTTATTCTCAGAATATTTATATAGATATAATTATGACATTCAACAACCAACAGCCTTAATAATGGTTATCAAAAAGCTATATTATAAATATAAAACATTGTATAGGCTGCTATATTTATGAAAGTGTTGTGACTATGTTCCTAATACCATTTTATTGCGAATAAATAAATAAAAAACATTATATTACTTACTGCATGAAGTTATTGCAAATACTTATGTACAAACCTAATGGACATATTTGTGTGATAGCTAAAAGAATGAGACTTTATCCTAAACATATTTGATTAATATATATATATAAAATTACCCATTCTTTTAGTGTTAAGCATAAAGTCATTCTCAACTTCAGACAAGCAGTGGTTTATGGATCCTTTGGAATTAAGTCGATTTATTTTTTAACAAAAAGCATTTCAAAGTAACTCTTTGGGTTTTAGTTTGTGACATAAAAGTTTCTTTATTCAGTGCTATGCCTTGTATTAGGGTCAGATCTAAGGAGCTACTGAGGTAGATAACCAATAAAATGAATAAACAATTTTCAGAAATGTTATATCACTATAAATGTGCTAAAAATTCTCATATAGTTCAGGAAAGTGCCTAGATGTTTAATCCATCAAAAAGCACATAAACAGACCTGTCATCTTTCAGGGTCACTTCATCCTGAGGATGTATTTTAAAATCGGCCGATGAATTTTCCTGACCTCTAGCACCCCATCTTCAGTATTCCCCAAGCCACGGAGACAACAACTGCCCCGATTCAGACACTCATTTCTACAAACCCATTCAGAGAGGGACTCTGGATCAGGATTAAATGTTACTGTAATGTTTATAACACTCACACTTCTAAAATAACTCTACAGTAATTGCATTGGAGAGAGATTTTTTATAATGCTATTTTTATAAAGTTATTTACATCCCGGATGTACTTGGATGTACACAAGCTCCAGTCTGGATCCAGAACACCTGAGAAGAGATTATGCCCACCCCTCAGAGGACCTCAGATGATGCTAACCCTGAAACAACATACAGAACTAACAAATATTGCTACTTACTATGCAATCACATAATAATTGCTGTTAATAAAGTTGATCGTCTGGCTGACTATTTCTTGTGTTCATTTTTCTGAAAATTCCTGTCATATGCACATAAACTAACAGTCACCACTGATAAACTACTACGAAATATTAAATTTTCTGTAAAGTTGCTCTCCAATGATTTGTATTGTAAAAAGCACTATACAAATAAACTTGAATTGAATAATGCAAATTACAGTGTTCTTATAAGCCTCCAGTGCTTTCTTATGGCTGTAAGAAATGTGTTTTCATTCCCTTTATTCCATTGAAATGGTCATGGGTATTGTTTATCTTAATTTATTCTTAATTTAAATGAATTCTGAAGCAGGTATATGGTTCCTTTTCTTCAATATTAGTAGAGAAAGATATGAGAAAAAATAAAAAAGGCACATGAAGGTCAGTTTATTTAAAACAAACAAATTTTTTTTTTTTTTTATTGGGGCAGTACCCTCAAAAAGACACCTTAGTTACACCTAAATGGTTAATAGTAAAAGAGTGCAAATAATTACTTTATGTAAGGAACAAGGTGTCAGAGGCCATGCTTGGCTGTGAATAAGTCATGGCTGAAGGGTATTGTTAGGCACGATGCAAAACATTTGTTTTGTTTATGAATTTATATGTTACTTTTTTTAATTCATTAAATGCTCCACTAAAAAAAGTTCCTGACAATGACAGTACAGGTGCTTCTCAATAAATTAGAATGTCGTGAAAAAGACCCGGAAGAGAAGACAATGCTGAATAAATTCGTAGTTTTTCCAATTTTAGGACCAAAATGTATTTTTGATGCTTCAGCAAATTCTAACTGACCCTCTGATGTCACATGGACTACTTTGATGATATTTTTATTACTATCTCAACAAATTAGAATATGGTGACATGCCAATCAACTAATAAATTCAAAACACCTGCAAAGGTTTCCTGAGCCTTCAAAATGGTCTCTCAGTTTGGTTCACTAGGCTACACAATCATGTGGAAGACTGCTGATCTGACAGTTGTCCAGAAGACAATCATTGATACCCTTCACAAGGAGGGTAAGCAACAAACATTCATTGCCAAAGAAGCTGGCAGTTCACAGAGTGCTGTATCCAAGCATGTTAACAGAAAGTTGAGTGGAAGGAAAAAGTGTGGAGAAAAAAAAGATGCACAACCGACCGAGAGAACCGCAGAATTATGAGGATTGTCATGCAAAATGGATTCAAGAATTTGAGTGAACTTCACAAGAAATGGACTGAGGCTGGAGTCAAGGCCTCACAGAGGTGTCAAGTAATTTGGATACAGTTGTCGTATTCCTCTTGTTAAGCCACTCCTAAACCACAGACAACATCAGAGGTGTCTTACCTGGGCTAAGGAGAAGAAGGAATGGACTGTTGCCCAGTGGTCCAAAGTCCTCTTTTCAGATGAGAGTCCAGTGTTAAGTTTCCACAATCTGTGATGATTTGGGGTGCAATGTCATCTGCTGGTGTTGGTCCATTGGGTTTTTTGAAAACCAAAGTCACTGCACCCATTTACCAAGAAATGTTGGAGCACTTTATGCTTCCTTCTGCTGACCAGCTGATTTCATTTTCAAGCAGGATCTGGCACCTGCCAAAAGCACCAAAAGTTGGTTAAATGATCATGGTGTTGGTGTGCTTGACTGGCCATAATTGTAATTGAGATTAGAAATTTGATTAATTTATGCAGTCCTATCAGCAGGGGTCACTTGAATAAATAATGAGTTAACATTGCTGAAATACATAATATATGAAACAGTTTTGATGCTATATTGACTGTTTATGCTGCTATGAAAACACAGAACCATTTCATCACCATGTTTTATTGTGAATAAAATTCTATTACAACTCTTAAATACAAAAGGCACTCTTTAGTGGTATGTAGGTATGAAGACAACCCTAGTGACAAGCTGTAGTGCACTTTATTTCACTGGAAGAATTAACTACAGTTTAGGTGTGTACAAGCATAGGAGACATTTGATTAAGAGGCACCATCTCTTCTCCTCCAATTACCATCAATCGTTATATATGTCAAGGACACAACTCTCTATTCCTTCAAACTCATGTTGGCTTGTTTTCAGATTCAAACTGTCCCTTGGTGTACCTTGCTAAATGAGCTTTTGGCAAGTGAAGCAAAGAGGCAAATCAAGAAAAGAGAGGAAAAGCGAATGAAAGGGGCAATAAAGAGAGAGAAGGAGGAAATGAGAGTGGAATGGAAAAGAAGCAGTGTTGTTTTCAGCTGCATACTCTGCCACACAGACAGGGTACATGACCCCAGTGTAAATTAATAGCGCATCTTGAACAGGAGAGTTTTGTGCTCACTGAGTCTCATTAAAAAGCCACCTCATTCAAGGTGAAGGTTAAAAAAATGTTTCAATAACACTTTTAATAAACCAGCCATGCTTGTTTTCTCGGAAAGGGGAAAATAATAACAGAGAAAAGATGAGCATGATGATGAGCATGATAGTACATCTATGTTGATCATAACAATTGTTTTATTTAATAATATAATGTTTATTGTTTCTTAAAGACTTTTCTCATCAAATGGTTTGCTATAAGCCACCAAGCTGTTCAAAATAACACTGGATTGCCTAGTAAATAAGTCATAAATATTTGAATGAAAATACTTTAACAAATGAAAGCTTTTTGCTTGATTTATAATATATCAAGCCATTTTAAAGGAATGATTAAGACAATCTAACTGTTGTGAAAACACTTGACATATAGGTATTCTTCTCACACCCACATACATTATGTTCAATTTGGCTCTCCCTCTAAGTGTTAAAAGAAGACAGAATCTAATAAAGTTGATGAACACTGTTTTATCCAATGAAACTGCTGTTATGTCAGCATTGTCAGAGGCCTAGCAAGGGTAACCTATCCAGCTATTTTGACTTGAAAATACTAATGGTGATGGTGGACAATAATTAAGTACTCAACATCATCGGGGGGTTAAGAAACATGAAAGTTCTAAAAATATCCTACTCCAGATGAATATTATGCCTCTAAGCCTTTATGGGTTATTATAGGTTACTGAAGGAACCAGTGACAGGAGTTCTCGGAAAGACTTAAGGATACAATTTTATTCCTCAGAAAACTGCCCAAATTTGATTTTTGTTTTGTTTTTTAAGATGTTGACTGCATGTGTAAGAGCAGTGTAGGAGAGAAAGCACTGCCACCCTGAACCAGAATCCATCACTAGGTTCATTAACATGGACACTTTTTGCTTCCATCGGAATGAATTCATTCTGATTGATGAATCTGAACGTAGTGTTTACGTAAACGGTAAATAAAGTGATCGGGTTGATGTGTGCATTTACATGTCACAAGCTTCTGATCGGATCTACTCTTTTGACATGCGCACACTGCATGAATATACAGCTGCTGTTTTAAAAAGCACACATTATATTTATATACTTCGGGTCCTAATTGGGCAACGGCCAGCACATGAACAGTTGTACTGCTTAACTTTACATTAGCAAAAAAAAAAAAAAAAAAGTAGTAAAAGTGCCTCTTCCCGCACTCAGAACTAGTCGTCTGTTGATGAGAGTCTTAAACGAGGACTGGTGGGACGTAGTCGTTTTCCACTTCACATACACTGAGTAAAAGGGGAGTTTTATGATGACAGGACACTTATTTATGACACTTTATTCACCAGGAAGAACACCTCGTTCCGCGCATTCATCAGTTCTTCCGCAGTATCACGCAGCAGAATAACAGTCCTCCAATGCTGCAGATGTACGCCTCAAAAACCCATTTTATTGCAACTAAAGTTTTCTTAGCAAACATACTAATAAATACTCAACTCATACCGGGGCAGAGTCTAGACAGGGCTTTCTTCTGTGTAGACCAGTGGTTCTTAAAGTGATAGGGGATCCCCGAAATTATTTGCTATAGCCTAAAGTTTCCAGACTGTGAAGTCGCTTTTTTATCATTTTTTTTATCATTAGGCCTACTGTGATTTATTCCAAAGTGATTTATATGATGCATTTAACGTCAAATAATCGAAATCAGGAGTGCCCAACCCTGTTCCTAGAGATCTACCTTTCTGCAGAGTTCAGCTCCAACCCTGATCAAAGACAACTGAGCCAACATATTAGAGTCTGAAGGAGCACTTAATAATGACAGACAGATGTGTTTGATTAGGGTTGTAACTGAACTCTGCAGGAAGGTAGATCTCCAGGAACAGGGTCGGGCACCCCTGATCTAAATGAAGCCTTTTGAAAGACAAGTATTCGCTGTGGTTCATGTTTGTGGAATGCGCCAGAAAGATGGTCAAGGAGCCTGAGATGAACTAAAGCAGCACATTCTGTTGTTCTCTTTATTTTTCAAAGGCATGACATTCTGTAGTCATTTTGAACATAACGTTACACAAATAAAAATATACGTTTTACTATACGACTATAAATAAGTTATTTCCCCTCGATGCGGAAATAAATCCAGGTGAACATTAGTTAGTACTCAATATGAATATAAACTGCATATTTAAACTGCTTTAAATATGACTGCCGCTTATTTCCTGTGCACTTCGATACTGGTCTGCACTTGACTGTAGTTGCGTCTGTCTGCTAATTATTGAGTTTATTCAACCCATCGTAATTTATTAGAACTCTGTGAACAAGAGTGACTACTCACCTTAATTATTTAATTACTTAATAACACAAAAATGTCCTGCTTGCACTTGCCAATTTAAAGGCAGAGAATGGCGACCGAAAATGCGTTTTATTATGATTATTTTTTAAGCGGATGCATATCTGGCATAAAATAATCCTATGCATCTCGCGGCGTATGTTCCAAGCATTCTGAATCTGAAGGTATAATGGGGTTTGGTGAGAAACAAACTGAAATGGCAAGTTATTATATTTTATGAAAATCTTGCATACAGTCATGTGTGCGAGTGCATAGCAGCTCATGCCGCGCACAAGTGCATATCCTTTTGAGATATCAGTTATAATCAATTTTAATAAAACACAAGACTACATCCTAAAACTCTAACAGTAGGCTATTGAATATTTGCTGTTCTCCGGTTGTCAGTCAAAATGACAGATCTTTTGTGAACATCATAGGGATATATGCCCAAGCAAATTTAATATTCTTTCCTTTTTGTCTTGGTGTTTAAAATTTTTATTTTGAAACAAGTTAATTAATTTCTTAATTAAACAAACATACTTACTGGGTGAGCAGGGTAAGCTATGACAGCTGTCATATCATACTCTGCCTTACCCAGCTGATGCAAAGAATAGAATTTATATCTACACAGAAGACTGTTTGTTTGATGAAACAAGAAGAAATGTAGTTGCAATAAATAGGTTAAGAATCCGTACAACTACAGCAGTGGAGGACTGTTATTTTGCTGTGTGATACTGCGGAAGAACTGATGACTGCATGGTTTGATCTTCAGATGACCAATCAGCAGAACGAGGCATTTAATTCCCACCCACATGTATAAATTGAATATTCAAGCTGTTTATTCCTTTTTCTACCTCTGAACGAAAAACTAAAATTTAAGCTGAATTCTCATCCTGCTGAAAGCAATTACCCACTAGGGGGCTCCAGGCATCAACCTATCAGTATGAATTAAAGATGTGAGAGACATGGTGGTACTATGGGAATCAGGAACAGACAGTGTGACCTTTCCCTCTGTCCTGCTGAATGATTTAGATGTATAAACGAAGAAGAGAGGGGGGGGGGATGTAGTTAATAGAAGGCAGGGTGAGAGAGATTTTCCTTTTATTTTGGAGTAAACCAGAGCTATTTCTCTTCGGAGACAAAATGCCCATGGACATAAGCACTCACATGACAGACTGTCAAAACCCAAGGGAGAGATGAAACTACTATTTTAATTAGCAAAGTCAATTCACATGCTCAGACATGACTGCTGATCATTAAGGACATGTGAGACCACTCCTCTGCCCACATACCAAAACTGTCAGATAGAAGTGAGAGTGTTTCAGGATTGGTTTGTTGTGTACGTGTATGTGTATGTGTATGTGAGAGAAATGGGAAAGGATTTAATCAATTGCAATATCTTGCTAGTGGGTCTCTGATGGGTTCAATACAAGTTAAGTCAATAGATTTTTTTAATTGTTTGTTTTGTTTATCAATGTTATGGCAAAAGTGCTGTCGACTGAGCTTAGAGGGGTTCATATGATGCTTTTTTTAAAGATCAGTATTTTGTAAATTTGGTGTATCATAATATGTTGACATGCTTTCATGTTAAAAAAATATATATATTTTTTTTTTAAATACTGTACATTATTGTACGTCATCTATGCCCCGCCTCTCTCAAATACATAGTTTTCTACAAAGTCCCTCCTTCCGACAAGCACAGTCTGCTCTGATTGGCCAACTGACCTAGTGCAATGTCATTAGCTGAACACTGCAAGCAAGTCAGAATGACCTCCTCTCCTTGGTTCACGAAACGGTCGTCCATAAAATGCATTGCTGTTCTGTAGTAAGTACTATTAAAGGGGGGGTGAAATGCTATTTCATGCATACTGAGTTTTTTACACTGTTAAAAAGTTGGATTCCCATGCTAAACATGGACAAAGTTTCAAAAATTAAGTTGTACATTTGAAGGAGTATTTTTGTTCCCAAAATACTCCTTCCGGTTTGTCACAAGTTTCGGAAAGTTTTTTTCGAGTATGGCTCTGTGTGATGTTAGATGGAGCGGAATTTCCTTATATGGGTCCTGACGCACTTCTGCCGGAAGAGCGCGCGCTCCCGTATAGCAAGGCTGAGCAGCACAGACATTTCACTGATCAGAGCGATTCACTGATCAGAGCGAGAGCGTCGCGAAAAGTCACAAAAGAAGTATGTTTTTGGTTGCCAGGGCAAGACAACCCTGCACAGATTACAAAAGAAACAGCATTAAGGGACCAGTGGATGGAGTTTATTTTTACAGAGCATCAACGGAGTTGTGCAAGTGTTTGTGTTTGTTCCCTGCATTTCGAAGATGCTTGTTCACAAGGCCCAGTTTGACGACAGATTTGCGTATCGTTTATTTCTTAAGGATGATGCAATCCCAAGGAAAAAGGGTCACGATCGTGTGTTGGAACCGCAGGCGGTGAGTAAAACTGCTTCAAATATCTCTGCCTCCTTGTTAGTGCGTCCCCTCCCATGCCGAGACCCGGGTTCGAGCCCCGCTCGGAGCGAGTCGTTGCTGCTGCTGCTTTCGTTCAGTTTCAGCCTCTGGATCTGATTCTGGATCATAAATAAACGGCTGAATCTGACTGTAAGCCATGGTTTGTTTTGGTTGTTTTTCCTCACGGTAATGGCACAGCTTCCAAACGCATTCAACGCAAAAGCCTATTCGCGCTCGTGATTCTTTAGCTCCGCCCACACGTCACGCCTCCAGTCGGTCGTGTTTTTCCGGCAAAAATCGGTACAGACTATCTTTATCTTATGAATATAATAAAACTAAAGACTTTTTGGATTTATGAAGGATGCAGTACTACTCTATAGGTACTCAAGATTAACAGGATATTGAGTGAAAACGAGCATTTCACCCCCCCTTTAAAGATTTCTAAATGCATCTACTTTTAGAAGGCCAAATAAAGTGCTTTTTCTTTCGCCTAGATAAGATTCACAGCATTTCCCTGATATGGCTGCTTCAACACTAACTTTGGTTACTGAAGCCTCACCAATCCCCATATCCGCTGATTGGCTTCATCACTCTGTCTTCTCTCCACCAGTAAGCTGGTGTGTGGTGGGCGTTCTGGCGCAATATGGCTGCCGTCGCATCATTCAGGTGAATGCTGCACACTGGTGGTGGATGAGGAGATACCCCCTGACTATGTATGCACTTTGAGTGTCTAGAAAAGCGCTATATAAATGTAAGGAATTATTACCTTCTTTCTTTGCGTGAACATTTGAGTGGCATTATGCAAATATTTCTACATAGTGAGATGTGGGGTCCGAGTTTGAATGTACCATTTTAGGGATAGTGGCAGAGTCTTAAGTTTGATAAAGAATATCTCTGGATTTTAGACTTTAGTCTTTGCAACTTTACAGATCTTCTTTATGCACACTCAAAAGAGAAAGGAAAAATTGAAATCGCATCATATGACCCCTTTGACTTGTACTGAACCTAAAATAGTACTCAAGATTCTCCCTATGTAAAATGTATTTGTGTATGCACTAGTGTGCACAGACCGGAGGAGGGACAGGGGCTAAATGCTGTTGTTAAGGCACAATCGCAGTCACCCTCTGTAATAATCACGATCCAGGTTGGGTGGACGGGGGGGGGGGGGTTGCACCTTGGTAGAAATTGCGGTCTGGAGGCACATATTAAAAATACAAAAGTTGCAAGCTGGCCTGGATGAGAAATGAAATAAAATGCATAGCCATGGTTAAGTTTGAGAAATTGTTGTAAACCTGGGCACTGGGCTGTGATGCATGAGCCACCGTTTTGCGCTTGTGTTTTTATTACTTTCATTCTACAAATATATGTATGTTGAGTTGAACTGCAATCTGAATGCTCAGGAAACTTCTAGACTGAATACAATATTTCTCAAAGCCTAATGTGTGAAACGGCATCTGCCGTACTGCCTGCAGTTGTATGTAGTTCATTAGGGAATACAAGATCTGCTAGTGAAGGATTGTGAAAAACACATCCACATCTAGGTCATAAGGGAAATAATTCAAAAATTAACATAATACTTATTCACATCATTGCACAGTTTTAAGCAAGCATGATGGATCTCTAGGAATACATGAAGACTGAAAATACATCACAGTCTGTTCACCTGCTGTCCACAGGGAGTTTCTCCATTAATAAACTGAACATATGGATGTGTTTCCTAAATGTAAAAACTGGCCATTGCCATCAATTACGACTTGACCTTTTCTTAATGCTCTTTCAAATGTGAAAATCTGCTCTGGGCTACTTATCTTGATAAGAGGTTGTGTGGACACATTTTTGACCACAGTAGACAATTGGGGGAATCCCCAACATTCAAATTAATAAACCTTAGGCAGGTTTACCATAGATGAAAAAAAGGCTGTGAAAGACAGATTTGTAATCTTTACAGTTTGTGTACTGAAAGTCTTTTTTTTTTTCTGGAAAGATGTTTAATCAGCTGAACAAACTGTATGTTACATAACAGTACAATCTAATGAATGCACTAGGCCAAAAGTTTTGGCTGTGACATAAATTTAGTTTTTTGCAAAGTTAGCTGATTAAGCTGTTGTGGTGTGCATTTGCATTGTTTCTAGATTATTGTGTAGAGTGATCAGATGCATTTTAAATAATTGCTAAAAGCTTTGTTGGCTTTTCACAAAAAAAAAAAAAAAAAAAAAAAAAAAAAAAATTCACTGTATTTTTAATCTGACACAAAATGACCAGCTAGCATGAATTGACCAATCATGGCAGCAGTACATGTGAAAGTGTGAATGAGTACTAGTCAGATGAAATCACTATCATACTAAATAGATTGTAACAGCAGACTGGTTGTTATAAAAGGAGGGAAGAAGCACTTCCAATCATTGTGTTCTTTTTAGCAATGGTTACCTCCAAAGAGACATGCAGCCATCATTGTATTGCATCAAAATGGCCACACATGGAAGGATATTGCTACAAAGAATATTGAACCTGAAAGAACCATTAAATTCATTCAAGAAACTTCAGGGAGAGAAGCTTGACTCCAGTGAAGAAGTCTTCAGGACGTCCCAGAGTGTCCAGCAAGCACCAGGGCCATCTCCTCCTGAGGAGATAGCTACAGAATCATATCTCCAGCAGTGCACTGAGTGCAGCAGGTTGGTGTGAGATCATCTGCACGCACAGTGAGGCCAAGGCTTTTGGACAACAGCCTGGTGTCAAGAAGGGCAGCAAAGAAGCCACTTCTCTTCAAGAAAAAGTACAAGTATTGGACAGCAGAAGACTGGTCCTAATTTATTTTTTGCTCGGAGAGTCCTGTGAGATGCCAAAAGTGAAGCATCCTGAGACCATCCATGTGAGTAGGCTCTCTCATAATTCTGCCTAAAAACACTGCCATGAATAAAGAATGGTATCAATGATATCAAAAAGTCCTGCAAGAGTGAGTTCTTCCAGCGATCCATTAGCAATTTTGTGATGATCCAAGCATTTTCCAGCATGATGGAGCACCAGGTCACAAAGCAAAAGTGATAAAGAAGTGGCTCGAAGATCATTACATTGACATTTTGGATCCGTGGCCAGGCAACTCCCGGAACTCAATCCCCTAGAGAACCTATGGTCACTGCCAAAACTTTTGACTTCTATCCCCCACAGCCTGGTTTTCATTCCTGTCAGAAATTAAATATGGCTCTAACATAACTAGTCTATAATTAACCAATATTGTTTGGACTTATTTTGGCATATTTAATAGTACTTGTTTGGCATATTTAGTTTTTGCAAATGAAAATGAAGCTGTAAAAAGTACAGTATGTTTAAATAGTTGTAATTTTTGCTTTCAGTTGTTATGTGAAACAAAATGTCTAGTTAGTATGTATGTCTAATCAGTTCCTGTTTACCTTACACAAACACAAAACTTGCATCATTGTCATTCACAAAAAAGATAAATATGCCATCTACCCCAGCTAAGATGTGTATAAAGTAAATACTATATGGCAGTTGAAAGGGTCTGGTTACACAGATCACATACTTGAAATAGCAGCATGTGGGATGATGCCATCACATGATAGATGAGATTTGAGTAATTTGACAATATTTAATAAGTCACTGATTATTTACAGAATCATTAAAATGGATAATTATTTCACAGATGATATATGAGAGAAGCAGACACACACACACACACACACACATAGTACTAAGTGTGTTATAATTGCAGTCTGTGTTACCTGTGTGTGCCAGAATGCCAGACACTGCATGGTGCTAAAAGGATGCTGGGATATGCTCACAGACAACAGCTTGTCTGCACACATAAGCAGAAAGCAGGACTTTCTCTCCTTCTCACACTCCAACAAAGACAGCTGACAAGACCACACTCAGATACAAAAGCTCATCTAGCAAAAACAGGACAGGGATGACAGACACATTCAGCTCAGGCAGCGCTTCAGAAACTATCAGATTTCACACTGAGACGATTAGCAGTGACAGGCCCGAACTTCATGATTCTCTCATGACAGTTTCATTGAGAAACAGCCAACAAAAATAGACATACCTAATGAGATTGCTCATTTACTCACACTCAACTGGTTTCCAACTTGTATGAGTTTCCTTCTTATTTGGAACACAATTTTAACTGATATATTCGAGTGCCCGTATAAAAGGGGTAACTGTTCAAAAACAAACTGTCATGCTACGGGGTTTGTGAAGGACAGGTAGTGTTCAGGAAGGAAGGGTCCAGGTAAGGGGCGTAGTCCGGCGGCCCAGAGTGCCCCTCCTCTCTCAGGCACCCAGAGCATTTTTTTTTTTTTTTGGTAGGACATGAGGGTGAGAAAACAATGACAGCATTTTTGATCTTATGTGAATTATCCCTTTAAGTATCAGTAATACTTGCCTTCAAATTTTGCACATTTACACCTGGTTTCCTATTCAGTAAATAGTTTGATTTATAATCATTTGATTCTAAATATTATTGATATGCATTTAACTAGAAAATGAGCACCATGCTGCTCATTATTTAGAACAGTGGTTCTCAAACTCTTACCAGAATTCGAAGTGCACACCGATGCACATTCTAACGGCTAATATTGCCCACAACACATTGCGTGATGGACGAGGATTCAATTAGAACAACAAACATGCAGAAAATGTGTTAAAAAACTACAAACATGGTAGATATACGCAACCTACAAACAGGTACAGAACGGAATTTTTGAGGGATAAATAATCAATGTCTAACCTGATGAAAAATATGAATTATTATTATTATTATTATTAATTATTATTTCATCTGCAGCAACACTGTGAACTTGTATAATTATAGGTTTAGTCTTTAACTTTTAAATGCATCATTATGCAAACACATGAGCAGAGTTCTTGGCATGATAGGCCCACGACTAGCAGATCAACTTTCATCTTCATTTCTCTCCAGTACGGTAGGAAATCAAATTAAACGAGATGTCGATGATATTAACTGTGACAAGATGATTGACAGAGCAGTTTAAACAGTGACAGAATGCAAAGTAACTAAGCAACAGAGCGTCCATTACAGAAGCAGCTATGTCAAAGTAGAATGTCCCAAAGCTTGCCTACTGTTCTTCTATATACTCAGAAGTATGTACTTTTTCTTCACAAAAAAAGTATGTACTTTTAGGGCATAGTATAAGTAGGCGAACTGGGATGCAGCACAAGATATGCATTGTCATATTTTCTTCATTTAGCTTTTGAATGACCAGCACCTGCCTGGGTCTATGCGACTTCATCGATGGCTTTTCTCTTCCCTTTCACACACCGATCCATCTCCCATTTTAAGTTACGTCCTTTGGCTGCTTACTGTTTTATTTCTTTTCTTTTTCTGCTGATGGCCCATGCCCCCCTGCAATACTCATGCACCCCCCACTGGCAGGCGCGCCCCACACTTTGACAACCACTGATTTAGAATGAATGTTGAAAATTATGTTTCAGCTACTATTACTATATATTATTTATTGTTATGGTTATCTCAAGTGGAGATTTGATTGATGTTATTTATTTGCTGATATCGACTAATTAAATATAATTTAAATATCAATTAAAATACATTTTTGCGTTGAAGGCTGTGGGCCTCTCCATTAGATAAGCCTGAATGGGACCCAGTCTGCAAAATTCAGCCAGGCTGTCTGCATTTGATCATACCATCTCTTTCCTTCTAACCTGCCTGACAGCAGCTTTATTAAAGTCACTGAGAAGCAGAACCTCACAGGGCTCATAGAAATAATCTCTCTCTTAAACAGAACTCAGTGAATGGCTTGGACGACATATGGAGACAGAGATAGATAATGAATTATTTAATACAAACTGACTGAGATAAATGACCAGGTGTCATATCCATCTCAAACTCTGATCATTTATCTATGTATGTTTAAATGGGGTTATTCTGACTTACAGTAGCCTATATATAGCTTCAAGCTGACTCTGACCATGAGGTCAGGATATATTATCCAAACATTAAAGGGATATTCTGGTAGCACATTTGTATTAGGGGCCTATATTAACTTGCTTATTAGAATGCCTGTTATTAATATTGGCTGTTTAATAAAACACATATTCTGCATGACCATATTCTACATCTCTAATCAATACTTAAACTTAACGACTTCCCTACAATCTATTAATAAGCAGCAAATTAGGAGTTTATTGAGGCAAAAATCATAGTTATTGGTTTGTTTATAGTGAGAACCTTGGAATAAAATGTGCACAATATTCCAAATAATTTAAGTGCAATTTACAGTACAAAATATGATTCTGTCCCTTGTGTTTTAAAATAATAATAATAATAATAATAATAATAATAAAGCAAAAATTGCACTTACAAAGGAAATAAATGGGCCCAGTTTTTAGAAGAATAGAAATGTGAAGTCTATACATTTAGAAAAGCACAACAATTAGTCTGATAAAACGTATTACTTGAACTACGTATAAATGTGTTCCTCTCATTGTTATGGTTAGTTAAAGGTTTTAAGAGTTATGTTTAAGTATTTTTTTTATATATATATACTTTGATAACTTAATGCTTTCACTCTCTCTTTCTCTCTCTTTTTTTACAGAACAACTAGCCAACATTTTACAGTTGAAACTGGCACAACCGCAATGCTACTAAATTCTGTTTTGATCCTTTAACATATAGGCTACTGACAACAACCCTAATAACACAAGTGGTACAGAGAAAGACAAATCAAAAAGAAGAATCAAAGTTCATAATAAGTTCAAGCTGCATTAAATGATAATATATAGAATGTGCACAGTGTTATACACACAAAAACAAAATACCATGATTGTAAAACACGTGACATTAAGGTAATATAATAAACAATAATTTACCAACATATAATGTAACATACAACTCTAATGTACATAAACTTACAAAAAAAAAACATTTTTTATAATAAAAAAAATTGTGAAGTATCATGAAGAGAATTCTGAGAATGCTAATTTACATTTTTTATTGTAAATTATAAGATGACCCCCTTTTTACTTCCAAAAACTGTACATTTAACAGTATTTTACAGTATAAATCATGAAATGTACTGATAGATTTTTCACTACACAGTGTATAAAATAATGTAATGTACTGTTATCCAATTAACAGGTATTTTTCATAGATTTTTAGTCTTACTGTTAAAATTACAAATATTTTTTTTTAAAGTGAAAATTCTGTTAATATTCATGTTTACATTTCGTGCCTACACTAATTAAATGATGAGTACTGGAATGTTTACAAACTGGCCCAAATCACTTCCAGTTTAAGCTACAATAACCCAGATTTGATCTGTTTTTAAGAAAAGGAGGGACAAGTAAAAAAAAAAAAAAAAAAAGGTACCAAAAATGCTATCAATAGAGCATAACTTTTACTGAACCGGAATATTCCTTTACATGACAGTAGAAAAGAATACTGCCAGTCATTTTTTTTTTTAAACGCCAGCTCTTCTGTCATCTTGAGCTAGGTGTGTCAGGAGTGGGCGATATTGTTCACCTCAAATGTACAAAAAGCATCAGAGATTCTAAGTGAGCCATAAATAATCTTTTCTGTTAAACTAGCTCAGTTTGAATCTCTGCTTGAGATGAGCAGCATCTCCCACGCTACCCATCTCCTTACAGGGAGTTCATGGAGATGCTGAAAAGGATGCAGGGAAATTACCATCTCCTATATCATGTTCATTAGATGACGTAAACATAATACACAAAGGGACTTATTAAAAATAACAATGTGCTTCTGTGTCTACATAAACACACACGGATTGTGAATTCAACCATCACTTTAGACTATAACAAAACCCTAAGAATAAAAAATTCAGAACCTCTGACCATTTGCATCTCTCACAGGACAAGTCTGACTCACTCCGTTTCTGTCTCCGGAATCTCTAATTCCTGTCCAAAAAAATCCAGGATTGCACACTGTGTCCATAACACCGGAAATAATTATAACAGTATGTCATGACATTTAAGCGTATGATGATTCAAAAAACCAACACAACGTACACCATGTTATATCTACTTAGGTTTTAAAAGATTATAGTTCTTCTTGTTCTTTTTAAATATTACATTTTAGGTTTATTTTATTACAATTCATTTGAAACACAGACTTCATCAAGCTTCATGGTGTTACCAGATATTTTCATACAGAATGTTCGAAAAACTGAGAATAAAGAAGGATGAAAAAATTTGGAGACCCAGAATCAGTCTGAATGCAGAGATATATAAGCCTCCAACAGACTGTTTGGAGATGCTTAGCTGCTCTATTCATCAGGGCTTCACAGAACTTGCTCATCCCAGCCTTTGCCAACCTCATATGCCAACCACAGAGATTTCCTGCTTCTAAACACCCTTCCCATGATGCACTGTTCTCCAACCACAGCTTACTTAACAAGGATGATCCTGTGCAAACCCAGCTGAGTGTTTGCAAATAATTTAGTAACACATTGTGCATTCCAGGAAAAACTTCAGAACCATCAAGCCTAGTGTGATTTGGCTATTTGCAAAAAATGAAAATATAAATATAAATCAGTCCTGATAGAATATATAAAATGCTCACAAAAAAACTAAAACATATCCACATGATCAAGTGAAAAAAGTCCATAAAAAGACTGTTGGTGAGAGGGAGAGAGTGGGAATGTGATCTTAACATGACACAAGCCAGATTCAAACCTGCATTCTACTGAGCATGTGCACTACCCGCTTCGCAACAACTCTGAACTAGAACAAGATTTTGATGCACATGGCATGTGTGGGAAATTTCACAGGCAAGCCAGCCCAAGTCTTTGAAAGCTTCAGTCTTTAATAAAGTTTGCAGTCACTCATGTCTTCAATGATCAAAGCTCCCTCACTATCCATGTGTGAACGCACCAGTTCATGAAGCGTGTTTAAACTCAAGCCGGGTCCTTCCCAGCTGAGGCTGGCTCTCGCTCTCGGCCTGTTCCTTTGAAAGATGAAGCCTGCCAAGATGCTTTAATGAACCGTAACGCGATTATGTAATCCACTGTCACTGAGGAGCATTAGAACTATCCCCCATTTGTCTAGTAACCCTATGTGCTCTGCATGCTCATGGAAACAAGACTCCGAGGTAACTGTCCTAAAACACAGATTTGAAACATTTCTCCTGTTGAGGACCAGAACATGTTATAGGATGAGCAGATTTTGATGATCCTGGAACAACAATCCTACCATAGCTCCAGCTATCACTATCTACCACTAAAACACAATGTCAGAAATGTGCAAAAACTGTACCTGCAGCTCAACACTGGGACATTAACTTAGGGTGTATTCACACCAGGAAGGTCCAGCAGTTCACTTTTTTTTTTTTTTTTTTTTTTTTTTGTGGTTTGCTTTCACAATTCCCTTTTTGCAAGTTAATCAGAAATTGTAAACAAATCACACATTCGCAAAGGGCATCCATTCATCCATTTATTGGAGTCCCCCTCTTCAGCTGGGTCTCGGTATGGTTGTTTGGTCTGCACCCAAGTGTGATTGCTGTATTTACACCTGCCCAAAAGATCTGCACCACAGGAGGAAATGAACTTGAACAACAACTGAACCAAACAAGACAGGTGTGAATACACCCTTAAAAAATAAACATGCATCCAGTAATAGGTGCATACAGGTACATTTGAATTATGTGCCCTTAAAGTACTACCATAAACCATTTATTTTTGAGAGTGCAGTAAGTAAATGATAAATTGATAGTCTATAATCCCTCTGTATCCTATCCCTGAAAGCTGATTGGTTGATGGGGAAATAGCTCCAGGAGCAACAAGGATGTTGGCCGAGGTACATGTGACCCAGAATCAAATCACTAATGGGCTGTGAAACCGCACAACTTAAGGATGAAGGACTTTGTGTATACATTTATAAATGACCCGCTAATTTGCATAAAAAAAACATCAAGCTCTGCGCGCCAACCTGCTATTGTGATTAACCTCATTATTGTACTCGAGGAAAACACACATACACAAACACAAGTTGGCTTATTTCTAAAGGTAAGAGCGACAAACATCACACACTTGCTGGGGCGTCGTGTTGAACTAACTTACCTAGTCTCCTGTCCGCGGATACAGCGGCGAGCGCGTGGACAGACAGCAAGGCGAGGAGCAGCGCGCGCACACAAGCCATCCTACCGTCGAGCCCAAACAGCTCTCGTTAATTCGGCATAGCGGCTGTCGCGTTTCAGGGGTGATGTGATCAGAGTGGAAGTAGGTCAGAGGCGACTGAAATGGAGGATAGTAAGAGGAGTGAAGCTCTGGTACCCAGTGTCCTGTACTTAACTCTGAGAGGCGCGGGGCGCATTCAGCACCACGGTCAGCGCCCCGCCTCGGCCGATGACGTCACTAGCTACGTGCGCTTTCTCCACGTGCGTGTTTTAAGACTAAAAGATTTGACTAGATTTATAAATAACATTGACCCCAATTTTTCTTTGTGCTTAGAACGTTTTATTTGTTTTCAAAAAAATCCTCTCAAAAAAAAAAGTGTAAGTAGTAATACAGTAGTGTATAAACGCCAGCAGAGCAAATCCTTTATTTTTGGTTCTAGAAAAAGAAATAAACATTTATATAAAGACATTTTTTTATTTACATAATAAGAAAGCAATTAAGACTGTCTCCATTTGTAAGTCCTTTAACATATGTACGTAATGTTAAGCACATCCCCCCTCGCTGTATGTGTATCTTGTACATATTTAGTATTTCTGTTTTGTTTATTATTGTAGTCCCAACTGTACTTTCGATGTTTATTGAAGTTTAATAAATAATATTTTCTTTTAAATTAAACTTCAAACAAAGTTTGAACAACAGCCAAAGTTACATATATATTTATATTATTTTTTTTTTTTTAAGTGTGTGTGTGTTTTGACTTCTGTGCGGTCAGGTGTTCTTCGTTTGCAGTGATGAACCGAACTTCTCGTCTTCTCTTCTTTTTTTTCCCAGACAGACGTGGTTGAGAAGGGTTTTTAACGTTGCTCTCGAGCGTAGTTGTTTTGCTCAAATGTTGTGCCCCCTACCGAGACACTGGAAGGATGTACTTGACAAACAACGCACTAAAATAAGAAGTCACATGCCACGTGTGTGAACAAAGTCAAATTTATGCTATAATGTAGGATGTCGAAAAACCTCCATTCATATACCATAAAGAGTAGAACGTGAAATTTTCACCATGGACCGATAGAGAAGACTAAATGGTTATGGGCACACCTCACTTTAAGTTATGACAAGATTAATTAAAAGTCGGGTCAGAGATTTAATTGGGCATTAATGGTAAAGTGTCACTAGGGCTATGTGAAGAAAAGCGAACTACAAAAAAGGTGAAAACAATTAATGTAGTAATAATATTGTAATGGTAGAAGTCATAATACACCCAAACAATTAGGCTCAGGCTTAAGCAACATCGCTTTCTTCAAAATAAGTCTGAATCTCATGTTCTTTTTCTTTATTCCACACCATGATTTTAGACCGTGACACTGTGAAAAAATATTCAATTATATATTCATATCTTAGAGTACATTAACTAAGCCAATTACTCGTCTGTCTACAGTTTAACAGGGCAAAGTTTAAGTATAACAACACATCACACCTCAGTGTATTGAAGTATAAAGCAAAAAAGGTCAATAGGAGGGATGCATTTAATCAAAGAAACCTTAAACAAAAGTAACATCTTAAGGTAAACCAGATTCAATGAAATGTCTTAAAAAATGGAGAACAAAAAAAAAAAACAGAATTGCAATGACTGATAAGATTATAACCTACAGTTGCATGCAAATGGAAACATACAAAAGAAAATGAATAAAAATTCCAATGAACCAAGACGAAGTTTTAAGCAAGTTTTGTTTATAAAGTGAATATTCTTGTAATATAGAGTGAAAACATAAAAATATCCAAGACAGTATACAACTGAGAGAACAAAATAAGAAATAAAGTATGCAGAAGCTCGCAACGATTTGCTTCCCCATTTAACTGCTTGGTTGCTGGCACAGATTTAGGATATCATTCAGCATCCTGACAGTGGATTCATAGATGGTCCTGAGATTGAGAGAGAGAGAGAGAGAGAAACACCATGAACAGTTGTACAGCTGTCATTTTAAATAAAGTCTAGGACAGCATGCTTTCACAATATGACATCTAAATCTCTTACCTCTGTATATCGTCAGCATTTTCAGCAGTGACATTGTAATAGTTTTGTATTTGTCTGCGTACAGACAAAGCAATTTCCTTCAACTCCACCATAAATGCATCAGCTGTAATGAACAGAGCAGTAGGGTAAAATCTTCATCATGTATCAGAGGATTTTTTTATTCGGTCTCCTTATTCACTTCATATCACTCAAGTTACTTCAAGTCCAACTCCACTGGACTTGATACATGCTTTAGGTTCTATGAAATGAAATCTTTGAGAATGTGTTCAGTAAGAGAATTATTTTAGAAATTTCACAAATTCTTACTATCTAGCATTCAAGTGATGGGACTAAATAAAGGCCCATTCACACCAATGGTGATAACTATAACGATAACTGTTAAGCAAGGGATAATGTACATCCGGCAGGATGTACATTATCCTGCTCATTACTTGCCACATAATTAGATATGAAATATTGATTTGAGTTGAAATATTTGAACAGAAAGCTTCCGTGAACACAGCAGTTGCGAGTAAGCGGCAAATTCAAACTAAATTACATTTAAGGGAAAAGGTGCAGTCAAACCACGTATTACTTATTTCACCTCATAAATAATTAATACAATAAAAGATTTAAGCCGAAAATGTTTTAAAATCTTACCAGTTTGTTAGTTATCTTATAATCCATTACAGCGTACAAAACAATCATAGCAAAATGGCATCAGCTGTGTTTGTATGAAACGAGAGAGTGAGTATGTGATAGCAGGATGACATAATTAAACAACTGTACACCATTTTGAGACCGAGTTTTAATATTTTATTAGCTAAACAAATGCAAAGCCTCCACCGAAAAAAACTGTTCCTAGCAAGAGTTCAGCGCCGACTTCAGTTACCCAGATAAGCCTGTGTTATCAGCTTTTACTGGTTGTTATCGAGGGATAACATACCTCAGTATGTTGCAACTGATCAATCAGAAACAAGTATTCCACAGAACCGTGTAATAAAAATCATTATAATTTCATGAGAATATGGAAGGCCAGAACACAATTACAGTAGAGATAACACAGAGGAACAATATGACTGGAATCATTTTCTATTTTGTCCAGCTGATGATAGTCAGAGCTTGAGCATTTTAAGTGGCAGATGACATTTGCAGTGTGCATATATAGCACAATATTATGGTCTGTTGGTGCAGATGCTAATAATGTTATTGTTATCTTTATTGGTGTGAATGGGCCTTAACAACAACTAAAAATCAGTAACAAAAAACTCACATTGTTGGATGATGGTCAGAATGTGTGTAACTGCAGCCCACTGTGTGATACTATCGATGGCCTCTGACTCTATGGAGGAGCTCATTTCAGACAGAAAAAACCTAGAACATACCAGAAAATGATTAGAATTGTTCAATTCGAGTATGAACATAGGCTTTTAGTTCTGGCTGGTGTTTAATGTTACCTGGTAACAGCGGGCGATCTGATCATTACTTTGAGTATGGTGTTCGAGAGAGGTGGAAGGTCGTTAACCGTCTCTGGAGTCAACACCTCTTCCACATGAGAGATCTGCAGGAAGAAACATCAAAAACTAAACATTTCTTATTCAAATAACTCATTTAAAGATGACATCAGAGTAAAAGAAATGGTTTGAGCTCAAAAGTCTTTCAATTAAAAAAGACAAAGGAGAAAGGCCACACAAACATCAAACAGCACTCAATTAAATGAAACAATTCACAGATTTACCTTCTGCAAGGTGCGGCTGATATCAATAATAACTGCTGCACAGAGTGATGAAAAGACTCCGGTCATGAACTCTGACCTCTCAGTTGTAAACTTAGTCACCAGCAAGAAGTCATAGAGAGCTTCTTCAGAAGAGCAACACAACTAAAGATACATAAAGAAAGGCTTTTGAAAATAAAGTGTCAGGAGAAAAATTTTGTCATGCAGAAATGTCAGTCAAATTTTAACAAGACTAAACTGACACACACTGTGCACACACACACACACACACACACACACGTTTGTCAAACACATTCAGAAACATCCAGAAATGGAAAGTGTATTTGAGGAAGGTGTTAACACCTCACCTCCTGCCCTTCTTCCTTGTCTTTACGCAGTCGATGTGCTATGAGCTCCACAACTTTCTGGAAGATGTTGGTCAAAATGCGGATAGTGAGGGACAGTTGATCTTCCGGATCATCCTCAGGCTTATGGGAAAGGCAGCCCTGTGCCACCTCAGTAAGCAGAGCGAGTACAGGAGGGATGCACATGTATCCTTTCTCTAAATGAACACACATACACAACAATTGTTATAAAAGCATTACGCTATACAGTGCTGCAGCATCAAGATATCAATACCCGGAAGACTAATTTACCATATGTTCAACACAGAACTTATTTTACTAATTAATTGAAAAACCCGTAAGAAAAATCTCAGGGGAACTTGAACGGTGAATGAGTCTTCTGGGTTTTGGCATCACAGATGCAGCACTTGTAAACTTTTGTGGGAAAGTGCTTAAACATGTATTTATATCTTGACTAACACCACAAATCTGTCAGTTTATAATGCAATCACTAGGTCCTACATCAGCATAAAGACTTAAGACTTATCCACCTGTCTGCAGGACCGAAGCCACATGCTGCAGTAAGTGGTCTCTGAAATCACTGTCTCCTAAAGAAACCCGCAGCACATCCTTGCACACCGTTAAACAACTCTGACAATGACACAGAAAAGGGAAACAAATTATATACAGATAATGCAAAATCTGTGTCTGCACAGATTAGACTTCATGTGTTGTCTATCATTTTCAACAAGGAAAAAACTATTTTAAATGTAATAATGTTATATATAAAACAGATTTTTTGCATGTACACTGAATGTTTGTTGGTAAGATTTTTTTATGTTTTTGATGTCTCCCCAAGGCTGCATTTATTTGATCAAAAATACAAAAAAAAAGAAAAGAAAAAGGTAATATTGTTAAATATTATGACAATTTAAATTGACAAATTACCACCACCACCACCAACAAAATCTACTTCCACACTGATCATGCCACTCACTTCTATGGTCTTCCTGCTTAAAGACAATTGCTGCTCACTGCTGGAGCTGGCCAGGAAAGGAAGGACTCTTTTCTCTACCCAGGACACAGAATGCTCCAGAGATTTGAGGAACTCCCGCTCCTCTGGGTACTGTAGGGTCAGAAAGAGGTGCTGATTATGACTTTATCCAAGACAAAAGACAAAATCCAAGTCATGCCCAATGAAAACCACATGAACAGTTTAGCATACGGACAGCCATGAAACATCAATACTCTACTGTACAGAGATGCAAACAGGTAAGGAGGAAAAAAGGTGTGAAGATTGCTTGGATTGGGGGCATGCTCTACGTGGAATTTCTTTTAAAAGGTATTTGTTTTACACGCTCTTTTGTAGTTACTTTAAGGTAATTTTTACAAATATGTTTTACCTCATATGTCAAAAACTGTAATAATTTTGTTTTTATAATAATATTGTTGCAACGTTTAAAAAAAATCAAGATTGAAAATACGGTGTCAAAATCCCATATTACAAAAGATGAAGTTCTAAGCAGGCTATTCAGAAGGCAATATTAGTCAATTAGACGGCAATGCTGACCTAAAATGCAAATAATATTACCCTTTTTAGACATGACCCTTTTAGGACACCCCCCTCCAATAAAAACACTTCTCATTGGATCTAAGCAAATTTCATGTGTGACCTATTTTAAGCTTAAAAAAGTGAAATGTCACTGAAAGGTGAGGAGTTTGCATTTATAATAGCTTGAGATTCTGAGACCTACTTTAACTGCTGAAATGAATTGTGTCGTGTTACCTCAGTGCTTGAGAATGCATAGCTAAAGTACTGACAGACAACTTATTTCTTTTAAACCTCTCTTCACATCTTAACATCCCTTGTGTGAGTATGTTCAGTGGATGTCGGCTTTGTTTGGAGTGTAAAAGACTCAAAGAGTGAATGCAGAGGGGTTACTGCTGTACACTCACTTTGTGTTGAAGATGGATACAGAGTCGGCCATGGAAGATAAAAGCTCTCAGTGCTGTCTCAGTGACTGCCACACTGACCTCTGCTCCACTCAGAGAGGAAAACAACAGCGACTGCACACATATACAAAACACAAATGACAATAGCTCCCAAATGATGGTACATTCTGCAATCAATTCTGAACTAACCATAAAAGGACCTTAAAACTTTTCCACCAGAAAAACACTTTGGTCTTTTAAAGATCATAGAGGCAGAAAAAATATGATGTAATATCTGAAGACCTTAACTCCCTTGAACAAAACTATTCTAATATGCTCCATCGCTACATTCTCAGCCTGTGAGATCGCTGATACGCGATATTATCATGTACATTTATTTACTTCGATTCATAGCCGGAGAGTGAACCAAATCCAGGGTATTGCTAAAAGCAGCATAAACTACATATTCAAGTAACATATGGATGTCATGTCATAAAATATTTTTAATATGAATGAATTTGTATTTAACATAATCCTTACAGTTCCTCAATTACATTATCAAAGAACATCACTGACTTCAGTCTAGCATTGAGTTTATACAGCACAGTTTAATCAGTGAAGCTATCTACACTGTGTGATAAATAAATCTCTTGTACTTTTTATTGCACGCACATCTGCACTTTGGGAGTAGTGGTCGACCGATAAAAGTGTTTTTTGACAGCCGATGCCGATATCTTGGAAAGCAGAGAGATAATAGCCAATATAAAGCCGATAATTAATTTTTTTCAATTATTATTATTCATATTTAAGAAATACTGAAATCATTTGACAGTGTATTTAAAAAAAAAGTGTAAAAGAAACATGCTTATACTTTAGATGACAGTATTTTTAACAAATAAATAAATATGTAATTAAAAAAAAAAAGTAAACACTGTAACCAACACAGCACTCAGTATTAAATAATAGTTTGTGTGCACTGGGAATCATATTTTTCAAATAAACTCAGGGTAACCCTCATTATTCATACAGCACACAGTAAAGATTACATGATATTAAAATGGAGAAATGCATTACATTGCATTGCATACATTTATTCCTTTATTTAACCATTCTATCTTATTATTAGACGGACTTCTATCCATATCAGACAGAACGGTTAACGGTGACAAACAAGAAGATGAACAAGAAAGAGAGTTTGAGCACTGTGTGTGCTCAGGCGCTGCCGCTCTCATAGACGTCAAAATAAAAGTCCCACCTCGAACACATCTGCCAAGCAGAAAAACTAGCTGATGCCGATATTTGAAAAATGCCAAATATCGGTCGACCACTAGATGACAGAATACTTGAGAGAGCAGAATTCCATCAGCAAGTGCGAACTCTGCAACAAAACATGACTCATCTCGACGCATCTGATTGGCCATAGCATTCATAAACTCAATGGAATCGTGTGTGATTGGTTATAATGCACAACACTGAAAAAATGCGTAAAAAAAATATGATGAAACAAATAGGCCCTAATATTAATTAGATAACAATATTAGCACAATAATAATAAAAATAAAGTACTAACAATAATAAAAATAGTCTATATATCATCAAAGGCATCAGCCAAAGCGACAATATCTGTGACTATCATCGATACATGATACTATCTTCTATGGGCTCAATGCACAAGATGGCGCCGGTGAGCTTCAGCAACGCGAGTGTGTGCATACTTACTACCGGTCTTGCGACATTTTCACTTACTGTAAGGGGAAACTTACATACAAAACTTGGCTAGATAGACATAATAAATGTTTTTCAAATAAATAATGCGGATAGCTGTATATTAAAAACAAGAGAAAACATCCTCCTTACATTATTGCGTACATATGTGTGGAAATTCATTCAGATACCACACGGATGTGGTAAGAATGGTTCATTCTTTCTTCTGTTGATTATGAGGCTCAGCATCAGTGCTTAGTCGGGCAATGGAAATCTCTTTATTCAAACACAAACCACTCAAATCTGCAATACTGTACATTTTTGGAGAGTTGATTTTGTTCTGTCTGCTATTTATAAATTTATAAGGTTTGTGACTTTCAAGCGATTGTTTCGAGACACTCTGAGATTTCTGCATATGTTTTCATAACTAACTGTACAATTTAACAAAGTAATTATGGTGGGCAGGCATTCATTAAAAGATCGGTGTTTGCATTAGGCTACCTGTGTGGTTTTATTAATATTGGTTTTGTGAAAGATGTTGCATAAATAATTATCTATGTATATTTTTACGATTTCTTTTGCATTAAATATCTGCTAAAACAAATCTTTGAATTTGTCATGTATTAGTTGTATCCTTTTACAACTGGAAGTATCTATGCACTCACTCGCTAGACTGGAAATCCAAGATGGAGGAGATATGCAACTAGCCCATTGGCACAACCTATTAGAGAGCTTCGACCAATACAATAACAACACTGTCATTTAGCTGAACAGCTCAATGCAGCAGTATCTTTACAGCAAGACTGGTGAAAACCTGCAATTAACATATTGACTTCGTAATGACAGCAATATCACGTAAAGAGAGTTCTCTGTAATAGTAATCATCAAACCTCTGTACCTTCCATTTGTCAAGGGCCTTATGGAGTGGTCTAATCTGATCCAGTGGCAGCATGAACAGACGGTCTCGGGTTTTAGGGTGCAGGAGTAAATAATCCAGATAGTCTAGGCCCAGATCTGGTTTCGAGTCCTCCAGCCCATCAAAATGCACTTTACCAGATGTATCTTCATCACCTTGCTGAGAAGAGAGGGATCATAGAGGATATGAAAACACCTTAAACACCCTCATGACCCCCACATAAACACTCTAAAGGACATTTACCGCTCTCACAGGTACGGCCTCCACAAGCCAGTTCTCTATCAGCTCCACAATATGGCTGATCTGCCCCCAGCTACAGAGACACTCCACCGACTGACTGTATGCTGTCACAGCGGTGCCCGCTTTCAGACTCCTTAAGTGAGACATTACTTTACTCCTGCAGAGAGGAACACAGTCATGCAGTACACCCAGACAGCACTACAGATCGCTCTAAAGCCTTCAAAACACACTCAATCCCACCAGCATTAGAGAACGCCTTTGGATCAAATAGGAATCAGAATTGGCATTTCGCTTCTGAGCCAACCTGCTGTTCTGGGGAGATGGTGAGACACCATACAGACTGTATAGACACTCAGCAGGAAAGATGATTTTGAAATGCTTTTGTCTTCATTGAACTGTCCTTTGCATGAATAGCGCCCCGAAAAATTTCAATTCAGATTCGTCTCATGTCAAGGGGGTGTTTTCATTTTTAGCTGCACTACTGCTTTAAAATGAGGCATTTAACAATGTGAGCTGCACAGATGGGTAGTTGAGAGGGAGAGTCCTACTAACCTCAGAGCTGGAACGGAAGAGGCAGGAAGTAGAGAGGCTAGAAGAATGAGAGGGGCTTTACACCGTTCCTCCTGCACACACACACACACACACATATGCACAAAACTGCGTCATGTTGCAACCATATTGCATCAGCTTTAAGGGTGTTCAGCTTTGCTTTTTAAATCGTCCTTTGGTTCTCTGTGTGAATGTGCCCCTTACCTGGAAGATTTTAAGATACTGAGGCAGAACTGATGCAAACTTTGACGTGGTGTACTTGAAGGCCTCTTGGTTCGCCATGAGAGATTTCTGAACACTTTTCCACAGAATTACGAGGATCTCCAGCAGGCTGGCCATGGTGGCAGAGTCCTGAACTGAGAGAACATCCTCCAACATCTAGTGACAATGGCAAACATAAACATTATTATTTTTGATTATATTTTCCCTTTTTAACTCTATGCCAGCTTGTATGGCTATGTTCAATGGGAGAGCTAGGCTTATTTATTCAAAATTAAATCTAAATTAGATGTTTAAGATAAATTTTTCTAACAAACTTAAAACTAAATTTGGATTTATTATTATTACTACTACTATTATTTAAATCCATCTGAACTTCCCAATCATTGCTCGACAGTTTGTTGGATTTTGTGGAAAACATTTGGATGAAATACATTTAATAATTTAAATAATAATATATAGGTGAGATTCAGTTTGCAAAGAATATGACTGTACATACACTACCATTTGAAAGATTAGTATTTTTTTAAGTCATACATAATTGGTTAGCATGGATGCATGAAATTGACCAAAAGTTCCAAAGAAACAGAAAAAGTAAGTATGAAGTATACAAATTGTTCAGTTTTGTGCGTAATGGTAAAGTGGTTATGTTTCGTTTAGTTTTTCAAAGTTAATTTAGAAAAAGCATTTTTTTGTTTGTTAAATATAAGTTATATTATATATTATAAGTAAGTTTTTAAATAACAAACAAGCAGCCAGCGGTAGACAGTGAGCCTATTTTTGATCAAGTTAGCCATCTCAAATCATATAACAATGTTTAAACATTAAAACTAGATAATGTGCGCGATATCCAATAATTTGTGCGGAGAGTGGAAGCTGAAGCACGCTTTACAGGACATGGAAGTGCCAGCACGATCACTTCCATTTTTCAGTGGCTACGCCATCATTTTTGCTCATGAAGGTAACAGTAATACATCATTTGTAACAATAAAGGGTCTAAACTAAACTAAACTGTTTTTTTTTCTTTATTTTATAAAAGCACAACATGTGATGTGCTTTCTTCTGCCTCATCTTTAACTGGAGCTCTTCACAAAAATAAAACATGTGAAAACATGCCTCACATACATGATAAATATATCTATAGAAAGCTTTAAATTACAACTTAACGGAAAAAAAAAACCACACAAAAAAACTTTTTTATAATCATAATCAGTAAAGATGCACTTCTCTCTAAAGGTGAGTTCTAATGCGGAGTTGGCGAGTCAGGATCGGCAACCACTAATTTATTAATAAATAATTCAAATATCTCCTTAGTATTTCCCCTGACACATTTATGGTAATTACTTTTGCCTGTGTTTTGCGGCAAGCCTAAGCCTATAGTGTGCATTTGAACAGAACTGTTCAGCTGTGCTGATGGCTCGCAGCATACAGGCTGCTGCAGGCAGGACAATAAACACAGCTGAGTCGCTCAGTTGCGATAGCATGATCTTGTGTTGTTTCCACCAGTGCAGAATTTATTGTTTATCACTAATTGATGGATGTCTAAAATATGAAATTAAGGAGAAGCCCGCATTTAAACTACAACATGAAAATTGACCCAAAGCCCACCTGAGGGGCGTCAAAAGTCAGGGCCCGTCGGGCTCGGGCTGAAATGCAGGGCTCTAGTAATGAATGCTGAAAATGTAGCTTTGCCATCAGAGAAATAAATAACTTTTTTAAATATATTATAATAGAAAATACTCTTTTAAACTGGAAGCCTTTTTTTTCTTACAATATTACTGCTTTTACTGTATTTTTGATTAAATAAATTCAGCCTTGGTTTACATAAGACTTCTTAAAAAATAATAATAATAATTACTGACCCCAAACTTTTAAACAGCTGTGCATAGCAAGTCTCACCGTGCTGTTTTCTTTATTGCTAGATGTTATTTCATCATCTCCTGCATTTTGAATGCACACATTCAGGCACTTTCGGATCACTAGCATCAGCTTGACTACAAAGAGAAAGCACTGTGAGTTTACATTCACATATCTGAGAATGACACATACTGTACTTCCAAATGTCAAAACTAAACCCTCATAAGTCAAGACACAATATAAAACAGAATTCGTATTTAAGAAAGCTTACTGGGTAATCCATAGCAATCTAACCTATATTAGCAGGAGCCGTGTACAGATAAGCATGTTGGTAAAACTTTCGAGCCGCCCCAGGGTTTGTCTGAATCAGGGTGACACATCGCTCGCACCAGACAGTCTCTGGTTGGTTGACTGGAAAGAAGGAGTTGAACAGGAGGTTGACGATTCGCTTGGAAACTGGAGGAGAGTCCATTTCCAATCGAGCCAACAGGTGCTCCAGGGAACAAACTTTCCAAAACTGTATCATGGCAAAGTGGGAAAAAAATAGGCAAACAATTAGTATGCTAATGCTTTGTATTAACTTTTTATATTTTTATAATAACATTTTAACTCAAAGGACATTTGGTTAACATCAAAGCAAATTTGGTTAAAGAACAAATAAAGTGTCAAACAATGTCAATGTTATTTTACATTTACATTAAGTCATTTAGCAGTAGCTTTATCCAAAGTGACTTATGAGGACAATGGTAGCAAATCAACATCAACAAAAGAGCATATGCATGATATGCAAGTGCTATGACAAGTCTCAGTTATAGCTTGGAAGGGCTCAGAATGTGATTTAAACATTGATTTTTCTTACCTTGGCTGCCCGTACAGCCTTGATCTTGAGGAGCATGCCCACAAAAGCAACACGCACCTTTTCAGAGCTGTCATGGAGGCTACTCTTTAGAGCGGGCAACAGTTTTTCCATGAGAGGATGACTTAAACTGTTATCCAGAATTATAGATATGCACTGCAGAGCAAACAAACAGGTTTTAAAACAAACCGATGATGGAAAATAGTTAAAAAGAATAAAAAGTTCAAATGAACTGTAAACATATTCATTTAAAATGAATATGCTAAACTCTTAACTTTTAACTAATTATTTGGTAAATTGATTTGGTAATTCCCTTTGAAAATCCTTTTATAGTTTGAAACTCCTAAATGACTAAATCAAGCTAAAAATCACTCAGTGATTCAAGACAGTGACCTTTCTCAAGCTGTAAATGGCTTTAAAATTGCATTCCACTGCAAAACTGTAAAGATGTTAAGCAATTGCTCCCCATCTCGCTCTAATCACTTTGCTCTTTTCTCAAGTGGCTGATAGATGGTTGGGCTTTTACCATGAACACAGAGCATCGGACATCTGGAGAGCTTGTGTCATTAGCCAGCTGCAGGATGAGCTTCTCCAGTAGGTCAGTGATGACCGTGGAAGGGATGACCTCCCAGCAACGACCCAGGACAGAACATACACCCAGCACTGCAGAAGATCTTACGAGGGGCTGTGGGTCATCAAGAAGAGCCTATAGAGACAGAAAGGGTCAATTTCATAGCCACTAAAGCTACTATCTTTTATATTCATTTTAATCTGAACTACAACATGCCCTAGAGTTTTGTTTCTTTACTGTACATTCACACTTTACATTAGGGCTTCATTGGTTAACATTAGTTAATTCATTAGTCAACATAAACTGCCAATGAAAAAATCCTTCTGAACATTCATTAATCTCAGTTATTCCAATATTTAATAACACGTTGTTAAAATCGAAAGTTGCAACTGTGTTATTCAATGAGCTGACATGAACAGAGTTTTTTTTGTTGTTGTTGTTTTTTTGTTTAATAACTTCTGTAGCAAAGGTAGCTATTGCTCATTGTGAATGTTAATGGGGAACTAATGAGGTCTTATTGTAAAATGACACCTATGGGACTTAATAGTTCTTTTGCACTTTAATTGGTCTAAATTTTTTTACTTTATTGTTTTGCATTGCTTTATTGTATTTAAATGTTTAGTTATTTTTGTTATAAAAAGCTAATTAACCTTTTAATTAATACTGTATTATGACCACTTTTTTTAAAAACAAAATATCAATACCGTGACAATACCGTATACCGTGATAAAAGCATGAGCAATTAATCGCAACAGGAAAATTTGATACCGGCATATCCCTAGCAGACTACTGTTTATTATTACATACAACAACAGATCATCTCAATCGCTTAGCAGTCATTCTTGTCTACATCTGCTCCAACCGTGAAACAATGACCGAATGACTGTTGACAGTTTACTCAGGACGGGTCTAAGGCAAAATGCTAGAGTCAATCAACAATCATGGGAGGGGCCTGGGTCTTTGTGAGTTCACACAGACAGGCATCTAAGAATGGCTTGAAATGAGAAAGGAGAAATTATTTAACGTGATTAAAAGATCTATAATGAGATCTTTATCATTATAGGATGGTTGTGTACACACACTGCCAACACACATTACAGTTCAAACTAGTGATCGACCGATGTATCTGTTTACCGATATTTTCCCCCGATATTTAAGCATTTTTCCATAATCGGGTATTGGTTTTGTAATATCGGATTCGCCGATTTACTGCGCCATCTTGTGGCCGTTTTGAGATTTCCGCCATTGCAGCCCAGGCGTCTGAGGAGATCAGTCAACAACAACTCAGTGCACAGGTAAAGTATATGTTCTACTTGGTTTGCTTTAATTAATCAACTTTATTTAACATAACAGACATGCACAAATGAGATCTGAGACATAAATTCCTGATATAGTTAATTTATGCAGCTTGTTTCTAAACAATTGAGACGAACTCATTGAGTTACGTAGTGTTCGTCATGTCCTGCCCCAATGAAGACGTATCTTTACATGAATTAAATAAAACAGACATGAATGAGTGCATGTTGAAAATAAAAAAATGTTTTTTTTATTCTTTTATTATGTGTTTTATGTTCTGTCGCTGTCATTCTGTTGTACTGCGGAGCTTCTGTCACAAAAACAAATTCCTCGTAGGCTATGTGTAAACATACCTGGCAAGAAAGCTCATTCTGATTCTGATTCTGAAAAGCGTTGAATTTAATTCTCTATCTGTTGTGAACACTCTACCACTCTAACTTTCTAGAAGAGAAAGTTCGTTCATATTGCTCAGCACCTGGGTTGATGATCAGGAAACCTCAAGCAATGCCACTGAATGAAACTTTTGACAAGATTATCTTGTTTAAACACCCTAGATTATATTATCATTTACTACATAACAATTATTTCGCTAATACACATATACATATACCGCTTTGTGGAAATTAATTATTTATTATCTCCATGCGCGACCGCGGTTGATTAAATTATAGTCAAACAGCACTTTGTCAGTTGGCATTTTCATGATCTAACGTTAGATCATTTTTGTGCTTTATTTTTTTACCCGTTTTTATTTTTTTACCTCATCAAAGCTTTTATTTTAAAACAAAGACACTTAATAACAGTGCACTTAAATTTTTTGGACTCAGACCCCTCTATTTATTTGTGTATAAATATAAAGTTTTTTTTTGTATGCAAGGAGGGAGTGATTGTTATAAATAAAATGTTTTTTTTTCAGCTCATTTGTGTTAGAATAATTGTCAGAAACAGAAGTATAACAGTAAATAAATATCGGTTCTGCATATCGGTTATTGGGTACATAAACATGCAAATAATCGGTATCGGTTATAAAAAATCAATATCGGTCGATCACTGGTTCAAACAACTTGTAAAAGTGCATGTCGCATCCAACGACCCCTTTAAATAATTTTTTTATTCTCTAAAAATAAATACGTCCGTAACCAAGGCCACTGAAAACAAAATGGGTGTACACTAATGCACTCCATTTACACACACAGAACACTTACAACATACTGATTAGGGGTGGTTAATCTGTCTGATTTCCCGATTCGATTCGATTACGATTATTGAAGTCCCGATTCGATTACAGTCGATTTTCGATTATTAACGATTCTCGATTAACGATTATTGATTTTCCATTTCACAACAGTAAGTAGTAAACAAACTGTGTAAATCATTACTAATAAATGGTAGAAACAAACCGAATGCATGTAGCGGTTGGGATTTTCAGTTTACTACATGCAGCAGGCACTCTGATTCCATGTATGGGGCACATATATATTATTCATATGACACACAAACACAAGTAGACAAGACCTTTTTAGTTCAAAATCTATGCCCCGTGTCACATCGCCTCTGCTTCTGCTATGAGCAGCCCGGCCAGATCTGCCTCGCGCACGCGCCGAGTGTGCACAGCTCGGACTACTGTCAGGGTCATTGCGACTCCCCACCTTGCCTCCTAACTGTCCTATGAATACTTCGACCTCGTCTAACATACCCAGAGGCATTAGACAAAGTTTCCACTACAATACTGTCACCGCGATTGCGGAGAGGTGCAGTCAGAAGACAAATATACATGTCTAGCGCGGAAAAAATCTCCCGCTTCGTCCCCGCAACACTAACACGCCTGCTAATTTCGCAATGAACACTCCGACCCCTGCAAACATTGTTCACACCTCTGACATTTGGCAAAGGACCATTTACATTGGGCAAAGGATTCACCGTTTGTGCTTGGTGTACTTTCACTTTCAATATCACCGTCATCTTCTGGATACAGATATTCCCCTTCAGAATCAGTGTCCGCGAATAGAAGTCCCAACACTTCATTGCGGGTTTATTGAAGCCTTATTGATGCCATTAGATAATAATAAAAATAATAATGATAATAATAATAATCTAATGCCAATACTCGCTGACGTTGACAACATTGGTCAGATAAAATGGCTCACTCTCACAGTAGCTCCGCTTTTTTTTCGCACTGATTCAATGCGCTCTCGAATATTTTGTTAAGGAGCATTACGTTTTTGTTGAGTCAGAGATTAAGTATTACATGTCTGCTATCTGGTGCAGGGGAGGTCGCGTGAAATTTGACACCCTATTTGACAAAATCGGCCGTTTTATTCAGTGCCGCATCTTGTCGAGTAAACTCGACCATGGCGCCAAGAGGGTTAGAGCTCCTGCCATGAAAACCAAAATAAATCCACACGCTTGCTTTGAGCCCAGATGGAGCTGGGTGGTTCGGTTGGTTGCTCGCTCCTGGTTTTTCCATTTTACACACCTGTTCTGGCTGCTTGCTAACTGGAACTGGGCGCGTTCGTGACGTTCAACTCCCGGTATAATTTTTTTTTACAAAATAAAATAATGCAAAAAAAAAATAAAAAAAAATCGATTTTTGAAAATTTAATAATCGATTCATACTCGTCCATAACATACTCGCGATTAATCAATAATCGATTTTTTTCACCACCCCTAATACTGATAATGCACAATAATGCAAGACATACAAACAGTAAATCGAGTTGTTTCTGGACAGCCTGGTCCACCATCTCACTGCTCATGCTGGGGTCATGGATGGGGAAAGCCTCAGTGAAGAGCAGTGTGGCATTGGCACGAACCTCGGCATTGGTGGCCTGTTGAAAACGATTAAAAACGTGTCTAAATGAACATGGTGATATACTTCAAAGCACCAAATTTAGTCTTGCACAACGTTTAAAATACAAGCACAATAAAACAACACACTGTCAACTGATTTATGATCTACCTTTAATGCTTTCCACAGAATTGGCTTGTAGAGCCTGTTCAGCATCTCATCGACACCTTCTCGAAACTTCTGCTTGTGGAAATATGTAAGGATCTATATGCAGAGACAGGGACAATTTTTCACTTACAGTTTACAATTTCACATCACTAAATGATCTGTTCCATTTGTCAAATCTCCAGTCTAAGTAGCAAGTAGCAAGCTTTCTTCTTATGATTTCTCTTATTATGAATTGTTGTTTTATTATAATTTTCCAAGTAAAAAATTACAAATATTCTGCCTTGGTGAGCATAAAAGGCTTCTATTAAAAACATTAAAACATCTTAGCCTCCCTAAACTTTTAAAAGTTATTGAACGTTAACAAGTTCACATTTAATTAACCACTTCACTGAAATAAAGATGAAATACAGTCTGGCACCTGTCTGACTTTGCTGTGTACAGGTGAGTTTCTATGCAGTAGCATAGCATGCTGCATTAAGTCCTGAATGCAAGTGGACTCAATCTCCTCCAGGAAAGAGCCTGATGCCTTTCTCCATGCTCTGAAGTAAATCTCAGCCACATGGACAGACAAAGTTCTATAGGTAGAGCGGAAGAAAAAATATATATATATATCAGATCAAACAGAACAAATGCACAGTGTACTTTGATAGCACGGAGACCACTCGAACACTGCTTGTCTGATTAATATGTGAAGTTACTACAGAACCGTCTTGCTTGGCTTGTTTTAATAAGCACAAGTTTTGTGTGAAGAGAAAATGAGTCTGTGTGAGTGATAACCTGATAACTCCCCTACTCAAGTAGAAGTGGTCATGCAATTTTTACACCAAATATGTGAAGTATCATTTCATTTAATATTTTTAAAGGTGCACTGAGTAATTTACCCAATAAAAATAATTAAAAAGATACATCCCAATTGACAGTCAAGTCCACATAAAGTCCAAAAATGCAAGTCAGTATTCCTGACTCTCATCTTGAGATCACATCTAGAAAACTAAAAAATTCTTGGTAGGCATTTAATGCACATACACATCATAAAATAAACTTCCATTGTTGCAGCTTCTATATTTAACATCTATACTTTGAGAGTGTAGCAGGTTTTCAGATTCACATTACTACAAATGGTGTTTCACCCTCATATTGTCCCTTAACAATCAAATTTACAGAGTGCACCTTTAAGCATTATAAAACAAGAGGTCATGAGTGTTTGAAATACTTTGGGAAAAACTGCAGCTGATTCTTAATAGTTTCATGAATCATCCGAATGAAGTTGTCGTTCCAAGAAAAAAGGAAGGCAAGGAACCGCTTCCCCTGAAAAATGAGCAATAACCAGAGTTATATAAAAAAGATCAATGACAAGTAGAAAATAATGCCTCGAATGTATGAGCCCACAGACACATCTACACAAACCTCTTCTTGTTTAATATGAGAGGGCCTGAAGAAACACTGGAGGAGAGGATCGATGACCTGCTGCCCTCTCTCAGATGCAAAGTCCACACTGAGAAGCACCTCTCGTAGAGTACAGAGCCTTCTGAGCTCACTGACCTGGGAACATACCCAAAAAACATAAACATTTCTCATCCACTATTTAGAATATTAAATGATCTGCCAGTTTATATTTTATAATGATATAAAGTGGTTCTAGTACCGGTTTCTCAAGTGTAACCGTGTTCTCCAAACAGACAAGGAAAGCAGTCCAACCAAGCTCCTCCTTCCCTTTTAGATCCCGCCTCCACCAGCATTCAAACAGCCAATGAATAGCCTGCTGGAGGGGTGTGTGGGACAGTGGCAAAGCACTCTCTATACCTGGAATAAAGGACAACAATGGAGGAAATAGATTCTACACTGTATTTAAGAAAATGTTGAATTATTAAGCTTTTTGAAGTGAACAAAGGTGATGTGAAATGACAAAAATTGTATCAAGTAAGATTACATCTGGATTTAACCTATTACATAAAGAAATATATATATTATTACTTTATTCATCAAGGATAAATTATATTGACAAAGTGACAATACATTTATGTTGCAATACAAATACTTCGTTTTTAAATAAATGCTATTATTTGGGTTTCTATTCATCAAAGAACCAAAGTTTCACAATTCCACAAAAAATAATAAGCAGCATGACAGTTTTCAACAATGATAATAATAATTATAAATATTTCTTGAGCAACTATTCAGCAGATTTATTTTCAAAGAATTGTGCGATTCTGTAGACTGGAGTAATGGCTTAAAAAAACAGTTTCCCCTTCACAAAAAGGACTTTTTAAAATATTAAATTAATGAAGTTATTTTAAATTGTAGATATAATTTCAAATGATTGCATATTTACTGTATGTTTGATCAAATAGATGTTGCCTTGGTGAGCATGAGACTTTTTAAAAACATTTAAAAAATCTTTATGGTAGTATAAGTGGACATTTATTATAAATCTTACCTACAATTAAATATATAGGGCCTAAATTTCATTTTGGAAATTGGTGGGGAATTCCCCATTTGGGGGACTCTTAGGGATTTTTTTATTTGAGGGAAGAGTTGGGGGATATTTTTTGACATTTTTAAATTACAATCATTTAAACATGTTCTGTCATGCAGTGTATTTGTGTTTTACAATGTATAATGTTCTTGATTCATATTTATATTAGAGCTGTAATCGGGCCTTAAAAGTTAGGCCCGACAGGACCCGAGCCCGACAGGTTTCGGCCCGAGCCCGACAAGTACATTTTGATTGACAGCTTTTTTAAAGCCCGAACCCGTTTACAGCCCGACATTATTCAAATGTGCGCACGCACACAGCTCTTTTGCCTTTTGCCAACAATGAGCAATTTATTCATGTTTTTAACATAATTTACTCATAACTAACGTAGACTTGACCACTTGGAAGTTGGAATAAAGAAATAAAATAAGTCCTGTGTCACATCGTAACATCTCAGCATTCTAGACATAGGCTCATTTAACCTATAAATAGACCAACGCACAAATAAAAATGAGTCATTTAAAAAAAATAATTAAGATAAATTTTAAATTAAGATGGGTATTTGGCAATAACGAAATTAAGATAAAGGCTCCGCCGGATTTGCTTTATTTAATAAAAGAATAATGCCAACATTAGCGTAAATACTCAACATTATGCATTTAAGACTCAATGAATATTTAGTTATCATTTGAAAAACCTTTACTCACAGAGATTAGGCTAGGTCTACATGTTTTTGTGGAGGGAAATTAATGAATCCACTGTAGATGTCTTCAGCGCGCTCCTGCGCTCACTGATGGTGCGTCATTATTCACTCATTATTCTCATTTTAAGCATGGTCAAAACTTTTCCACACCTCAGACTTTGCTTTAGTTGCTGGTGCAACCAAAACGTAATCACCAGAGGCAAGCCTCCATTACACCTGCTCAGCATTGATTTTCGCATCTTTATCGCGCTAATCGAAACACATCACATGACCGCTCGTTTACCTCGCAAACCGGAGCGCGAGCCCGAGCCCGGCCCGAGCCCGCGTAAGATGATAGAAATTAAGCCCGAACCCGACCGAACCCGTCGGGTCCCGACGGGTCCCGTCAGGTTCGGGCAAAGATCTTCAGCTCTAATTTATATTATGAGGAATTTACTTAAAAATAACTTTTTTTTTTTTTAAGATTTTAAACTTTAAAATTAATTATAAAGTGCCCCTATTGTGCCTTTGTGAAAATTAACTTTAATGGAGTGTGTCATGTAGCTGTATGTGAACATAAACTATCTGCGAAGCTTTGAAGCCGACAGTGCATGATAAATAAAGAAAAAAGGCACCTAATGCAATCGCCTGAGCGAGTCGTTACGGCTCTTATTCTGTTACGACTCTACGTCACAAAGTAACATATTTGCATAATGTTCGCCCATGTTCTACGTCATCAACTTGCCTGCCCACTAACAGTCAAAATTTCAATTCATTCACAATTCAATTCATTGACAAGTCTCCAGGGCTGTCATTCCGTCATGACATTAAGCGTTTCATTTCCTACATGCGCTGTACGCATTAGACCAATCCAGAGCCAATCTCTACAGCTCTGGACTGATCACAGAGGACTGCACCATCTGACCAATCACAGCAGTGAGGGCTCATGGAAAGGAGGGGTTTAAAGAGACTGATTCTTTGAACTGCTTTGCAAGAGCTGTTTACGAATCATTTAGAAATTAGGTCAAATTAAATCTATTTTTCAAGAAAACTAATGTGTTTTTTGACCTTGCATGTAAACCTGTTTTAAGACTCATAAAACAATATTAGCAACCTTAAAATGGCATAATAGGGGCACTAAAAGACAAGTAAGACAATAAGGCTGAACACAAAACTCATTTCTGTAGTTGCAGGCTGTTTCAGATGCGGATCTGTGTGCCCGCTTTGGGTGTGAGCTCAGAGAAAGTGTCTTACAGAGGGAGTGCGAGTACTGAATTGAGTGAGTTCTCTTTGGCGTCATCTTGCTCACTGCACAGACTGAGAAGCATTTGAAAATCATATCATCTGTCCCGAACGTCTTTCACAATGAAATATTTTTGGGAATTTCCCACGTTAATGAGTAGAATTATGCACCCAAACTGAAATTCAAAACCTATAAGCATGTATTTGTGTGTGTACTGTATTTTCCACACTATAAGGTGCACCGGATTATAAGGCGCACCTTCAATGAATGGCCTATTTTAGAACTGTTTTCATAGGGCGCACCAGATTATAAGGCGCATAGAATAGAAGATACTGCAGTCAAACGTTTGACTGGGTTTGCGTTATGCATCCACTAGATGGAGCTGTGCTAAAGAGAATGTCAACATTTTGACAGAGCACCTTGATCCATATATATATATATATGTGCATTGCAGTTTTTTTGAGAAAATGAAAGGCTTTTAAGTGCGCCTTATAGTGCGGAAAATACGGTGTGTGTATGTGTGTGTATATATATATATATATATATATATATATATATATATATATATATATATATATATATGGTTGTATGTGTAAATATTAAAATCTGATAAAATGATTAAGCATTTACAAACAGTTTAAAGTCAGATTACATTTTAACAAACAAACAAACAACAAAAAATACTTTCAGTATTTCAGTACGTCAATGCTTTCACAACATTTTCTAATGACTAGATATTTAATGATTTACCAGTACTTACAGTTTAGCGTCTGAGCACATTCGAGAAGAGAAGTATAGTTGTCATTTTCCTGCAAAATATCTATGGAGACTGTAGAAACAATCGTAACGCCCTCTATTACTGCCATTGTCTGTATCTGAAAAGGAAACAGCAACAAACCACCTGTCATTTTGATACATTCCCTAAAACTGCTCTTGGTTTACGGCCTCTTTCAAAGCATTAGCAGTTTTACCTGTTCCTCAGATATCTCCACCTCCATGTCACCCGCGTCCTCCTCGGCTCCAGTGATCCAGCGCTCTGGAGGGTGAGCGGTGAGGCTGTGCTGCAGCAGCTTCAGCTGTTTCTCCCACAGCTCCTGCCTCTGACTCCTCTGCAGCTCCGGCAAAACCTCCGCCAGGTCAAACGGATCCGCTCCATCCTTCTGTAACATAAACAGCGATAAACGGGATGATTATGGATAATACAGACCAATGTTTTATCTCCTTCTATGTCCTTGATTTCAATGGTAGCTTGGAAGTCTGAATGATGTAGACTTTTTGCTTCTTTATTCTGAAACTACCATATAGTAAAGTCAAAAAACAAGGTCTTGTTTATCTTTTGTTCTCTTTAGTTGTTTGAACAGTTAAAACATGTATCCAGTGTAATTTACATGAAGCAGATAACAATATGTACAATGCCTTGTGAATAAGAAGTGTGAATACTTAAAAAGAATTGACTCAAACAGAATTTAATGTTTCTAGACACTTAAATTCATGTTATTTTTAATTAAATGCAATTAGTTCATCTTTATATGCAATTTCATAATTATTTATATTGTCTCTATTATTGTTGTTTCTACAAGATTCTTATTTCTATTGTGCTACATGTTTAAAGTGTACAGTCAAATGTACTGACAAACATTTATAGTAAACAAGATTTTAATGTAGTTTCTATTGAAAAGTTTTGTAGTTAAACATATTTGAAATGTTAAATTTGCTATTTAATACATTTTCTTATGTAATATTGAATAATAATTGAATAACAAGTAAGTGTTTTAATATTAGACAACTCAAAGAAAGTGCTTCTTAAAGCATGCCAAAGTAACTTGTGCACTTAAGTGTGTTAAGTAACATTCATGGAAATATAATTTCAAGTAATCTTAAATGGTCTGTTGTTTATATTACTACTTTATTTGCAAGTACAGTTTTTATGTAACGTTACTTCAGAAGTTTGAATCTCACTACACATGCACATTCATTAACAGTTTGTTTTGACATTAAACTGTATTAGTGACACTGACAGAGAGCGTTGGTTGTAAACATGGCTCACATGTAATCCGACGAAGGTCAGAAAATCCTGGACGTGATCAGGATGGACAGACTCCAGAAACTGCTTTCGTTTCGACATCTCGCTTACAGTCCTAGCAGACAGAAGAGAAAGAGAAACACAATTACTACCTGAGCCGTTGAGAGACGGCTCTGATTACTGCACACTTCGGCGAGTAACGTTAACACTTAAGTTTTATTTTATGTTTTTGTCCGTTCACAGCAAGGGCATAGCACCAAATCAGTCACACAACCAACGGAGTAGGCTTCTCACAACACAACACCTCATCAATCATCATATTATTAATAATAACAGTAATAATACAAATCAGTATATCATTATGGACCCGTTACTCAGTTTCACCATTCAAGTTAACATTACCCCTGTCCGACGCCCCAGTTCACAGAAAGACATTATGTATGCAATCGTGCAAGTATTAATTTAACAGTATTTTCGACACGGAAGCTCATATAACAGCACATTACAAATATATTTTTCATCGGAGCAAACCTGTCAGGTTGTTTACACACAGAAGATCCTCAGAGGTACTCGCTCCGTCCGTTTCAATGTTTCCCCGCTCAAAATTAAAGAAGCGTCATGACGTCAGGCGTAACGTTTCATTCGCGGCGTTCTGATGTGGCAGCGTCACCTGCTGTATGGAAGATGGACGCGCTACAGTTTAAATGCAATGGCGTTAATCGATATATCTATCAAATATATTTTCTTAATTCTGTATAACCTTATTTATGATTCTTAACACGCATCAAGTGCTACCTACTCAGCTTGTTCATTTACTATTTCAAAATCTAAAACTGACCGCTAATGTCCAGCAGACGGAGCCAAAAGTACGTTGTACGATCAGTCAGCCAAGTCATTTCCAACATTGCTGAACAAGGCATAAGAGGTGGAAAAAGTCTCCGAGATATTAGAAAGAGTTTTATCATAAAAAAAATATCAAAAAAACACAGGATAAGTGTGGTGTGGACATGGAAGCTTGGGCGTTGTACTGGGCTGCTCCATGTTACACGCCATACTTTTTTAAATGCATTACACACTAGTTGACAAACATATCATGAGGATAACAATGAAAGCAGACATATTTATATATATAAAAAAAAAACAAAAAAAAAAAAAAACACACACACACAAGACAGGGTAAGCGTGGCATGTCTGGGACGGCTGGGAATGAGTGTGGATTTGGTGACCCTGGGCCCCGAAGCACCTCACCTTGATAACCCCTTGCAACTACACCCTGGCGGGGGTCTATCATATGCCATGGCCACGAGGGATGTCAGAGGCAGCTTTACAATACCTTATCATTAATAATTGTATCAATATTATTATTATTATTATTATTGCAACTACTACTATTAGCATTACTTTCAATGGCTGTGTCAATATTATTATTATTATTATTATTATTATTATTATTACTACTACTACTATTTTATTTGTCCTTTTCCTGATCCTTTAACCTCCCCCTCATTCTGGAAGAAATATTTGTTAATATATGTTCATCATTACTACGACTGATAATACTATTATTACCATTTGTCTATTCTTATTAATTGGATTTATCATCATCATTATTATTTTTATTATTATTATTATTATTGTTATGATTAGTACTATTGCTATTGTTATGTGTGTATATATGTATGTTTGTATATAAATCTTTATTATTTTTTTATTTTTTTATTTTTATTTTTTTGGTTAAGTCTGTTGTACTTCCCTACAGCCCCCTCTATTCATATATTTCTACTCCCTCACCCAGTTACACTAACACACACGCACACACACACACACACACACACACACACACACACACATCGTACTGATATGTATGTTATGTTGTTCTCTGAATTTGTTTTCTGCATTTTGTAAATATTGTAATAGTCTGTTTGCATAATAAAAAAAAGAAGAAAAAAAAGAAAGAGTTTTATCAGAATCAGAAAGAGCTTTATTGCCAAGTATGCTTGCGCATACAAGGAATTTGTTTTAGTGACATAAGCTTCCAGTTCACAGAGACAACAACACACAGAAAAAAAGTAATCAAAAATTAGGCAAATAAATTTGTATAAACAATTTTGCCATAAATGATAATGGAATAGGATTTAATTAGATGCAGGGATGTACTAGGATGGAGGAGTAACAAATAAATATAAGGATATTGCCATTTTTTTTTTTTTTTTTTTTTTTTTTTGCATAAGCATAAGTGTGTAACATTTAACTGTTCATGAGGTATTAATGACAGATGATACATTACATTGTGATAACATTCTAACAAATGTTCTGCTATAGAAAGATACTAATGAAACAAAACAACTTTAATCTGTTCTTTCTATTTTTTGAAATACCAAGCAATGGAAACAATGGATTTTATGGTAATTAGAATTTATTAGTAGTAGTAGTAGTAGTAGTAGTAGTATATTTTGATCATTGATTATTATTATTAAATTCAAAATGTTAGTCTTTATCAGAATCATGTTCAATAATTTAGTATTACTGGACCTAAAAAAAAAAAGGCCAAAATATTAAGCATTATATTTTACTATGTTTCTTCAACTAGTTCGAAACTAGTTCGTTCGAAACATTTGTGAATCTTTTGTTTTGAATTGTGTTTTGGACATAGACTGTATAAAAACCATAGACAGTAAAAGAAAAACAGCGGAGCGCGTTTCAAACCAGGTCACGTGATTTTAGCAAACGCAGCTTCGTTACGTCCTATGGTTACGTCACACTGTTTCGAAACTCAGATGGTTCACCACCATAGAGTTCACCACTAGAGGGTGCTGATCTTAAAGTGAACCACTTCTGGTTGCACAGTTAATCATGTGACATTAAATCCCACGAAATTTTACAATAAAATATAAACAATTCAGGGACATTTGCTATATTTAACAAAGATGGCTATACAATTTTTAAAAATGTGTAAAACATTGAGTACTTCCAATCTACATATCACATCATACCGTAAAATACCAAAATAAGTAAATGATAGAATTAAACCCACCTCCTTCGCCTGACTGATAACACTGCTCTTGCTTGCTGGTTTTTATGGACATCTCTAATGAAAACAATTAATTAAATAATTACATACAGTACATCAATTCATTAAATAAGTAATTGAGTTAATTGTAAGGATTATGCTTAAATAAAAAACACAACACAATAACTAATATTTAAAAGTATTAAGGTGTTTTTTATTTATTAAAAATGTATTTCCATTTGTTTTGTAAGTTTGTTCTGAGTTGTTGATGCTTTTACATCGTTGTCACCAGCAGGTGTCGCCATCATATGCTATTTCCAGTGCTTCGAAACATCGAATCATCATATTTCGAAGCAAATGGTTCAATTGATTCAATTCTTCGAAAAGCTTCGTTTCTCCCATTACTAGCTTCAACTCATTCCACACAACCTTATCAAAATATTCCTGGGGTTTGGTGCCTTTTGTGTCCCCAGTAAAGATCATTATATTATTGCCTTAAAAGATTCAACAACATTTTTGAAGTTGTCTTTGACATAAAACACCTTGTGATCTTTAAGCATATTTAAGTTTTTATTAATAGCTATATACATCTAAACATTTTACAGCATTTTAAACCACCAAATAATGTCCCAAGGCCTGTGTCTGCCATTTTGATGATGAACACACACAGAAAACCTAACAGGCTGGGCACCTTTAGTGAACATAGTGACAGCAGTTCCTTTTTTAAGTTGAAGAAGTGGTGCATTTAAACTTTTTTACATTTTAAATGTTAAATTTCACACATTCATAGATATTCAAAATTGTTGCTCATTTGTCCCTAACAGGGTTGCACCGATGGTGCGAGGACCCTCTTGTATCTGCTCCGTCTTTTCTTCTTCTTCTTCCAAATTAATCACATTTTTGAGGGCTTAAACATGCTCAAAAAGTCATGAAACTTTTCACAAAGGTCAAACCTGGTGAATTTTTTTGTCTGATATAGGATTCAGAAGAGGGTGTGGCAAAATGGCTCAACAGCGCCACCTATACTAAAAAAATCAACAGCCTTCCAACTATGTTTCACATACATGCATGAAAATTGGCACACACACGTAATACCTACAAAAAAGACTACAGCAAAATTTTAAACCCAACAGGAAGTCGGTTATTTTTTATATTATGAGCAAATTTTGTGTAATTTTTGTAATTTCCGTGCGTTGTATTTTAACAAAATCCTCCTAGAGATGTAACAAAAAATGTTATAGACCCACTGATCTATATTATAGATCACTGATCTATATTATAGATCAGTGCGTGCAAACAACCAACATTATACAACCTCCAGTGCTCTTGTAGTAAAACTAAATCATAATTCACTAAATTCTTCTTTTTACTGTTACAATATTTAATTTGATAAATTATATTATTATTTATACATGTAATAGAAAGTCACATGTGGTGCGAATATATGATGCCTGAATTTTCATTTTGCACTGTACTATCCCTTTAACTGTACTGAAATGGCTCATAAGAATGAATCTTAGGATTATTGATTATGAAGTCAATTACTGGGTGAACAGGGTGTTGTGATGCAATGGAGAGAATAAAAAAAACACTCAGACAGCAAATACTTCAGAAATTAAGTTTATTGCAAATAAGTAAATAAATCAAAGTCATCTATCAAAACTCCTCATTTGTTAAGTAGTGTTTATAATAAAGAAAAGTAAAAGTAATACACATTTTTTTCCCAGACACAACAAAACCTCAAAAGCTCTTCAGATAGTCAAACTAGGCTTAGACTAAGCAGGGGGCTTTTTAATAAAACAAGTTCACCAAATAACCCAGGCGTATTTCAGTTAGTCTGACTTATTTTGAAACAAAACATATGACAATAAGTCAGACTAACCTGGATTATTTGTTCAATTTGTTTTATGAAACAGGCCCTATAGGTGAAATTATAAGATTCTACTTTTTTCCATGCGTCACTTTGGCTTTGAGCTGGTCTTTGGCAAAACACTATAAAATATCAAGTATTTGCGTCATTAGAGAGGCATTTCTTATCACTGACAAAATGAGTTCAGGCATGTTATCCCATGCAAGTCTGTTGATGCTATAATGATGCAGTATAGCACTCCTGAGTCCTAATCTAAAAGGACTCAGGAGTGCTATAGGCTACTGCATCATTACACAAACAGAATAATGTTACCTTGAAGAGGACGGTTTTCAATTGTTTATCATGATGGGCATGGTCTCTGAACTTTTGATCACCCCTTGAATGTTTAGATAATACGAATAGTGTACCTTGTAGTTTACATTTAGAAAAGCAAGCGCCGGGCACCTGTTATTGCACCTGTGCATACAATATAAGAAATAAAGGTGCCTCAGATATCCTTTTGAGAATTAAAAAAAATATATATTTTTAAGTGCCTCAAAGCTCTTTTCCTCCTAATAGGGTTTCCTGGAAGAACCATTACAGTCTTTGCAGTTTGTGCAGGAACTTGTGATCATTGAAAAACTTTCCAGTTCTGAGGTTCTGGAGTCGCCCTTTCATTACACTTACAAAAAAAAAACGTCATAACATAAAATAAAATAAATAAATAAGAAAAAAAAATTTAAACAAATCTACAAATCAGCCAGTATGTTAAGTAGGGTTTTTATGCTATAAAAACGTTTTGGTGCACTGAAATTTCACAATTTTTGTTACCAATTTCAATACCACTTACTGGTAAAAAGCTTACTGAACACAAGAAAACTGTGACAAATTATAATAGAACAATGATACATACAAAATCAACCTACTTGAAAAACTTGGATCACTGGGCTGAGGTGGTTACATTATACACATTGTGAGGCCGGTTGGATGTACTCACAAATTCTCTGAAATGCCTTTGGAGACAGCTTATGGTAGATAAATGAGCATTCAGTTCATGGGCAACAGCTCTGGTGGACTTTCCTGCAGTCAGAAGAAAAACCCAGACATCTGTGGCATTGTGTTGTGTGATAAAAGTAATTTATCATGGCCAGCCTAGGCACACCTGTGCAATAATCGTGCTGTCTAATCAACATCTTAATATGCCACACCTGTGAGGTGGATGAATTATCTTTGTCAAAGGGGAAGTGCTCACTAACACAGATTTAGACAGATTTGTGAACAATATTTGAGAGAAACAGGCCATTTGTGTACATAGAAAAAGTCTTAGATCTTTGAGTTCAGCCCATGAAAAATGTGGCAAAAACAAAAGTGTTGTGTTTATAATTTTGTTCAGTATAGTAAGCTGTTAACCTATTAAAAAAAATATATATATATGGTCATTTACACATACATGAAACTGTTTTTATCATTTTCTCTCCTCAGAACATCGACTATACATGAGTTCTCTCAAAATCGCAAAGGGTTCACAGAGCAGCATTTTGTATTATTTGTAAAGTATTTATTTACTGAAATAACTGAAATAGTGTTTCAGCCTGGTCTAATGCACAATTATATGTGAATCCAGGCCTGTATACGCGGTTACACTGAACTGAATTTAACAGTTAAAAAATGATCATGTATTATTTTTTATTCAGCAGTTAATAAAGAAGTTTGTTCTGCATAGGTTTCATGAATATGGCTACGCGGTGTATACACCTAAATGTGAGGCAAAGACCTCACTGGACCTATCCCATCTTTTGAAGGTGTGTAAATAAGTGAACAATTGCAGAAACACATCAGAAACCTGTCTAAAACATTTGAATTATTTCTAGTTTTTTAACAGGTCTTTTTTTTTTTTGCATATATATATATATATATATATATATATATATATATATATATATATGCATTTAATTAGTCCACAACCATTAATCAATTTACTAATATGACAAAAATTTCCCTGTGGTTTTCTTCATTTTTAAGATATTTTGAAAAAAAAGTTTGTTCTAAATGAATAAATGTAAATATTTTGTTATTTAATTTTATATAAATTCCTTTTTTTTTCAATGAACAGCCTACACAGAAACTCACAATAGGTGTGGTAATAAGAGGAGACTACAGACTTTACTGATGGTGAGGAACTACTTGCTGACGAACCTGACAACATGAGTTCACCTTACTATAAATGCCTATGTTCTGTTCAACATTATATAGAAAAGCTATTAAAAGTACACTATGTGCACTATTTTTCTGCTGTATCTGTTGGGCATTCAGGAGGAGATAATGGATGGACCATCGTAAATCCTCATTTTAATACAGTATTTAGTTTTAGTTTTTTTTTGTTTTTTCAATTGCAAAAAACTAGTTAATGATAATGCAAGGGTGTTACTTTTGGAGGGATGCTAAATTTGTCATTTGTTATCTCCTCTGACTGCCGTTATCAGTCTCTGTCAATTTTTTTTTCATTGAAAGTTAGGAAAACACTAAGAGTTTTTCTTTTCAGATTTTGCTAATCTCAAATGAGTCTAATATTTACATGTGTAGCTATATGCAATTTATATTAATTCCACTTTAATTTACCTAAATTTATATATATATACCGTATGTATATGTGTGTGTGTGTGTGTGTGTGTCTTAGCAAAAACAAAATGGTTTATAGCATTAAATTGGTTACAAAAAGTCTGTGATGGTTAAAAATTACATATAAAGAAAAGACAAAATTGGGGTGATTGCATATTTTCCTCAACATTATAGGCTATATTTGGGGTTGTATGCTAATGATCACGTATTTGTATTTGAACATTCAGTTCAGTACGCATTACAAACCATCTACAAACTGTGTGTGTGTGTGTGTGTGTGTGTTAGTGAAATATAATGTTCTCAGTGCCACTGTGCTCAACAAGGCAGCCCAAATGTTGTAACAGGCAATGTGGTGTCTGCCCAGTGGCATATAATATGTCACTATGTCATATAGGGGTGTAACTGTTCACAAAATTCATGGTTTGGTTCGATAAGATGGTGATTTGTTAAGTTGGCTTGGGAAAGCCAACTTACTGAAATCCTATTTAAACTTCTTCTTCTTCTTCTGACCCAAAATTTTCAACTCTTAACTCCTCCTAGAGCTTTACCTCTATAAACTCCAAACTCGGGACAGATTTTCAGATAGTCATGCTAGAAACATGTTACCAACATGCTATTCGCATGTTAGTCATGCTAGAAACATGGTAGCAACATATTAATCATGCTAGCAACATGCTAGCAACATGCTAATCATGCTAGAAACATGCTAGCAAACATGCTAATAATGCTAGCAACATGCTAGTCGCATGCTAATCATGCTAGAAACATGTTAACAGCATGCTAATCATGCTAGAAATATGTTAGCGAAATGCTAACAAAATGCTAATCATGCTAGAAACATGCTACCAACATGCTAGCAGCATGCTAATCATGTTAGCGACATGATAGCAACATGTTAATCATGATAGCAACATATTAACGATGTGCTAATCATGCTAGAAACATGCTACCAACATGCTAGCAAAATGCCAATCATGCTAGAAACATGCTAATCATGCTAGAAACATGCTAGCAACATGATAGTCGCATGCTAATCATGCAAGAAACATGCTAATCATGTTATCAAAATGTTAGCGACATGTTAGCAACATGCTACTCATGCTAACAACCTGCTAATTGTGTATATATATATATACATCCTTTTGGCTCTCCTTCATGCTTTGAAACAGAAATATTCCAACAATGCAACGTAAACTAGAAAAAAAAAGTTTGTAGAGCACCCCTATATATATATATATATATATATATATATATATATATATATATATATATATATATACACATAAGTAAAAAATAACATCAAATAAAAAAAAAATTTTAGTGAATTGTTGGCCATCTGAAAAGTATGTTCATTTACTGTACATGTACTTGGTAGGGGCTCCTTTTGCTTGAATTACTGCCTCAATTCAGCATGGCATGGAGATGACCAGTTGGTGGCACTGCTAAAGTGGAATGGAAGCCCATTTCTTTGACAGTGGTATTCAGCTCATCTGCATTGTTTGGTGTCTTATTTCTCATTTTCCTCTTGACAATACCCCATAGATTTTCTCTGGGGTTCAGGTCTGGTGTGTTTGCTGGCCCGGTTGTGGCCAATTCTATTAGGATCTGGAAAAGGGTGAAACACCTGATTGGAGGACCTTTCAAATTTTCTTACAATACACCCTTATGGTACAACTTACATTTTTTATGCGGAAATCGGCCAGTTGTCAGGCCCTTCTGGTCTACATTGGGCATAAAACACATGCAGTGACTTATATGATAACCAAGGACCCTTCTCACTTCAATAATTAAGAACTAATTTTGTTTACCAGCATCATCATATGTTGTCTTTTTTCAGCTATGCTCTGCTCTCAAGGCATATGGAGTTCCCTGGGCATCCCCCATTTCCTCTCACCTTATGTGGGATTGGATCGCACCACCCTCTGGCTGGCCATCTGTTTCTCTAATATATAGTAAACTTAATGATCACACTGCCAATCCTCTTTCTATTAAAAATATGTGAAAATGTGAATAAACAGATTTTAACTTATCGGTCAACCGGGAGAGGGTGTGGTCTAATCAATCTTATTTTCATCATCTTATCCATTTCAAAGCCATCCATATAGCATACAATGCTCCTTACAAGAGGTTTAAAATGAAACAGCAATTGACCTATAACTGCAATATCTGTAACGCTGTATCATCAGATTCTTTTCTCCACACGTTTTGGGAATGTCCAATTTTGTTAGCCTATGGAGTCATATTAATTCGTTTTTTTCCTTTTTACTTCAAATGGATTACACATCTAATCCAGGTTTATGTCTTCTAAATGGTGAATCTAACTCCTGTATAAGCTCATTAAAGAAGAGAATGTTGTTTGGTTTTACAGCCGCAAAGAAGACAATTATACAAAACTGGTTCACTTTTTTAATTTTGAATTCATGTAGCTTCCTTAAGATAGTAACCTGTGAATGTACAACACCACAATTAACAAGGCTAAACCTAGTACCATTGATGCATGCACTGTTTCTCTTCCGACATTTTGGACTATATATTTATCATATAATTTTTTTTTTCTATCAGATGTAAATTATTGATATGTCAATAATTGTTGCTTCCCCCTTCCCTGTTTGTTTGTATGAATGGATGCTATTTTGTCCTTCAACACTCCACACTTTATTGTAATTGTTTTTATTAAGAAAGTGGTTTATTAAGAAATACACCACACGTTTCTGTAAATGTTTTTAATAAAAAAAATACATGAAAAATTGTTTATTAAGAAACACCCTACACGTTTTTGTTATTTTATTTATTAAGAAAGTAGTTTTTTAAGAAACAATCCACACGTTGTTGTAATTGTTTTTATTAAGAAAGTGGTTCATTAAGAAAGAAACCACACAGTTTACTGTTTTAAGCATTTATTAAAAATGTTTATGTCATATATGACAAGAGTATAGCTACAGTAGGAATGAAACATGTATTAGTAAGAGCTTTAAAGAAAAAAGGATGTTACCATAGAATGCTGTGATGAAGACACAGCACAGAAGATGATCAAGGCATCAAAGAAGAAAGTCCCCGGTGGAGAAATATGTGAAAATGGAAGGCTTTTTATAAGAAAAAGGGAATTTGGGGAATTTCCAGACATCATGACCTCACAAGACACTGGAATGCACCTGCTGTCTATAAAGGACTGAAGTGCAGTGAAGAAAGCAGGTGTTGGTTCTGTGGAACAGCTTCTCCAGTGCTGGCGGCCTTGCCTTTTAATGCGTCTGAACAACTAAGCTTGCATATTATATGCTTTCGTTTTTTATTTCTGTTTTTATATTAGGGTTTTGGTTGTAAAATAATTAACCTATATACAATAAAAATACACAAATCATAAGAAGCTTGCCTGCCAAAAGACTTTGATTCTAGACTTGAGCAGAACAGACCACAGAGAAGTCTTCATTTTTAGAGAGGAGTTACTCATCACTGACCAAATGAAGGTTATCCCATGCAAGATTGCCCAGTTTTTTTTTTTATCACCACAGAGTACGGTTTCTCCCTCTGTTGAGGACACATCTCCATTAAAAAAGAGGACAGAATTTGTTTCTAGTTATCCACCATCCCACAGCACTTCCCAAAGTACTTCCTGCAATGATAATATGAGATCAAGGACAAAGAAACAAACTGCTAAAGATGTTCTCGGTTCACTAAATATACCATCCACAATTATTAATTGATAAAATAAGTTGTTTTCTTCACTTGAATTTTAAAGTTGATCATATCAAGTTAGCAAGTTGCCTAAACATTGGCTTCACTGATGAATTTCCCATATTTTCATATTATTATAAAACGTCTCAGGTTATAAATGTAACCATGTAACGTGGCATCACGCAACAGAAACGGTGTAGAGGTGACTACACCGCCCTAGGGCTTGCACCCAGGGAAATACCATGGACCCTCTGGTGCTATTCAAGGGAACAGGTTAGAGATATGGAGTGAATTTTGTGCCATAAGTAAACAAACAAATCCAGCATTTTGCAAACAAACTCGATCTGCTTTGTAAAGGAAAACTCGATTCGCAAACAAACTCAATCTGCTTTGCAAATGAAAACTCGACTCGCAAACAAACAGAAAACAATGTTCATATATAAAAGGTAAATTTGAGCGTAAACGCAGTTGAGTAATATTGTGTTTTACAAATATAAATAAATGAGACTAAATGACATTTCACAAAAATACAAACCATCCAACAAATTACATGTAACCTTTGAACAAATACCAAATCTAGTGCATACAAATGCATACCTCTCTGTTACGATTGTGAGACAGTTAGCTTTTTATGAGATCTCCTGGTTTGATTTTCTCACATGCGCCCAGGCAGATTTTCTCACAAATGCAGCTGAGTAACGTTCTCTTCCAAAACAGTAGATGGCGCTAAACCAGGGGATTAATTTAGCTAGTCACTGTCATCCCTCATCTGCCATTTCCATTAAAACGCTTGAAAAATCCAGTCCTTTATCCTTTATCTTCAGACCTGACCAGTGTCGGGCAGTAACTATGTAACTAAATAACGTAATTTAATTGCAAAATAAATGTGACTGTAATCGGTTACAGTTACTGACAGTTACTTATGAAAATGTTAATGATTAGGTACAAAGGGAGTTATTTCTGAATATTTTCACACATTTATATTTTAAATATGAGACACCAATGTTTCAGGAGTTGAAGACACAGAATATGACACATTCTTATTCCATAACTGTTTTATTTCTTATTTTGGTTTATATATATATGATTATTTATTTATTTTTAAGAACTGCCCTTTTTCAAAGTCATTATTAGATGCCAGTGTTTCCTGTCATAGCTATGCAAAGATTTGATTTCAAAAACAGTATCATAGATATTAAACTATATCTTATGATTTTAAATCAGTATTAAACCTCAAAAAGATTGCAAAGTAAAAAGAGCTGCTAAAGCCCTATTTTGAGGTGGTTGTACATAACAATTAAACTATTATAATCTTAATTCAAGTGAAGAAGAATTCTGAAAGTCTGACAGTAATCAGTGTTGAGTACCACTGTAACTTTAACCCTGTCTGCTTTAAATGTTTTAAATTAATTAAAATTTGACAATTATAGAAATTTAGAAAAGTAATCAAAAAGTAATCAAATGTAATCAGTTACATATTATCAATTGTATTGATTTGATTTGCAGATTGATATTATTATTTTTTTTACTATAAAGATTTGAATACATTGTAAAATAAAGTTAATGTTAAATAGTTTTCATTTATGGAAAAAAATGTTTTCCATAAATGTGGATTATAATTTTCGGGAACCGAGTTAAACATAAATTGTAACCAGTGATCTCTAAGTACAGCATCCCTGGGAAGGCCAAACAAAGGTGATGAAGACATGCGTTTTGAAGACATGGCGACAAACACAAACACAACTCTTCCTCTTCTCCGTCGGAACGCAACAAGGCCACGCCCCTTTTTGTGAATTCATAGGGGCAGAGGTTAGTCAAAAAACTGTTTTAGTGATGCCATTACTGCAGGAACTAGAGGGATGTAATCCAAACATGTCATTTGATGTAGTCGAATTCTGTTAAATAAAATATCTCGCTTGGCATTGAACTTTGAGCTTTAGAATTTATAGATATTATTTATACTCTAACAACAACATTACACACTAAGAACGGGACCTTTAATGTAATTTTTGTGGTCAGTCTAATCTAAAGGCCTGTGCAATGTTAAATTGTGGAAATCTTGAGTTTTTGTTTAAGGGCGTGTCCATGGCGCCATGACAAAACTTGATGTCTGGCCACAGCAAGAGAAGTTGTTGTAACTCAGGTATAAAATGTTCGATCTTCCCCAAACTTCACATGTTTGATAAGAGTCCAGGCCTTAACACATCTAAAGGCCAATATTCCATTATAATGATAGCGCCACCTGCTGGCAACAGGAAGATCGGCACATACTGTATATGGAATATACTTTGATATATTCCACTTATATTTATGACTTTAAATGCATATTTCTCACCGTTCACCTTTTTGGCTGCTGGTGAGCCCGGGTGCGAGGAACGGTTCATCGCTGCTTGCAGCTTTAATTTAGCTTATAATTGCTTTAATTTATATAAATATAAGGTACATATATAAGGTTTATATAAATATAAGGTAACATATATAAGGTTGTATATACAATATATGTATATACCAAAATTTTTTTTTACTTTTATGATTACTCTTATGTAATCATAATTACACAAGAATAAGTAGTATATAATATAGTGTTTCATTTTTTGAGTGTTATGATGTCAAAAAAGGCACTGAATCTCAGGAATGACCTGACCTCAAAAACAAAAGTACGAATAGAAACAAAATTAAAATAACTGTTTAAACAAATAAGGTAATACAATGCATTCAGGCCCTTTAACTCTAAAATGGATTCAAGTTACAAGTTCTTTGTGGTTCGTGTTGATCTTCATATTTTAATGATATCATGCATAATGCATAGAGAAGAATAAGGCTGGAAATCATATCAACAGCCATTTCACAGTCTTTAAACAATCCAAAACACTTTATAACCAAGCTATTATCGTCTTACAAATGTCACATACTAAAAACACATTTAACTTTTTCACATAAAACTCTTGCAGACAAAATGCATATCAAACATTTCTTTACAGGCTGTTCCTTTTGTGTTCAACAGGATACAGTAAAATACTTTTAAAACAAATTATCAATGGGTCATTTATGAAGAGCTGAACATAGCTTGGATTTTCCATAAATGTATGTGGTAGAAAAAACAGCATAAAATCTAAAGGAAAGAAAATGTTCATACATACAGTACATACACATACAGCCATACATACAGCCGTACATACAGCCTCAAACAAACAACAATGCTACAATAACATGTCTGATTTACCAGCAACAAAAAAAAAAATTCTAATGTGATTTTGATTGCTTATAAAACATAGTATTAAAAATAAATCAAAAAGGTTAATAATATTATCAAAATAACTTAAATACAATAAATAAAGGCACATTTAATAATTAATCTAATGATCTTTTTGTCTACTGTTGTTTCTTTACTTCATGGGCAACCATTTTTATCTGATAAAAAGTGAAGTTACGCATCCAAACACCAATAAGATGAATATAAGGATAAAACAAACAAGCAGAAAAAAAAAAAGACAATCAGATTGTATCCTCTGAGAAAGAGAGAGTAAGCGGACCATTACTGCTTAAGGTAGTAATTTTAGTTTTGGTGAGAATGAGAGCGAGACACTTTGTAGGCCAGTGTAAATCCCAGTAGAAGTAGCCTAGTTTAGTTACTCCAGTGCTGCTCGTCTGCTACTAAAGCCTCTGCTTTATCCTGTGCATTTCGTGGCATGTCCCAGTTATCTGCTGTTCCAATTTTTCCTGCTTTCTAGCATGGACAACTACATCTGAATGATCTTCTTTGAGCCATCCTCAGTTAGATGATACCTGAGAAATAAAGGAAGTTTTTGTAAGCAAGAAAAAGTACATTTACAAGAGTGACTGTACGAATAAATCAGAATCATACCATCGAGTCCATCCTTTAGAAATGTCTTCACTTGCCAAGTCCACAAGTGCCTGTAGACAAAGACAGCTGTAAGCCTCCATAAAAATCCAGTGATCAACTGAATGAGAAAGATTTTTTTATTATTTTTTTACCTTGCCCAGTAGTACTTTGTGTTTGGACAACAGTCCTCCGCCATTCTTGACAGCGACATCCAAAGTTCTCCTGTGCAGTTCCACTATAGACACATTGAACTCGAAGCTGACAAAGGCAACACAACAAGATAGTCAAGATACCAGTTTACTATGCGACCTTCAGTAATGCAATCATACAAAAGAAAACTTCTCAGAAATATCAGCAGTTGCATCATACAGTATATTATAAAGACTTGGTTTGGAGGGTAAAACAGTTAGCTAGCTCTGTTCAGTAAGAAGCTCCGCTGTGGATTTAATATGTCATGCAAATGCATACAGCAAGATAAACAGCAGACACGAATTGGATCTGGTGGGTCCTCTTCTCATTTGAATGCAATTTAAATGAGTTAAAGACATCACTATGTCTGTAACCACATTAGGTTTGACATGAATACTATCAGTAAAATGTGTATTAGTGCCAAGACAATTAGCAAAAGTTCTAAAAAATAAAAAACAAACACTAACATTTGACTGTATATATCCTCCGATGGTTCATGAACAGAGTGAATCCCTCCTCAACTGCCCTTATAATCACCTTACACAATATTGTACATTAAATGGAAGATGAGTTTGCATAAGATGGATTGTGAAAAAGAAGTGTGCTTAATTGTACTAAATGTAAAAAAAAAAGCTGTACTGGCAAAATAATGACATTTTTAAATAATTTTTAAATAATCTATTGTTGTGTTTTAAATAAATACATTTAATTTATGTATTATATTGACTAACATACTAAAGCACATGTAGAGTACTTGACTTTTTATTTTAGCTGCAGTGTGTAATAAGTAAATATAGTTTCAATTTAATGAACTGCTACTTCATTATTACAAATACGTAATTGCAATTGTATATAAATACATTACTTACATTTCATAAGTTTCAATAGAAATTGCATCAATACTATAAAAAGTAATTATAAATTTACATAGAAGGATGTCCTCAAGTTATTAAAGTCAGTCAAAAACATTCAGTTCAGTTAAATGCATTTAATATGAATTTAAACTCATTTTCATTTAATTGCAATTAAGTGTCAGAAAACAGAAAACAAAGCTATCTTGTAAAAACAAGATGTACACTTTAGAAAACTTTTTCTTTTTGACCAATTATAAAAGGTCTTTTGAACCAACTATTATAAAGAAGATCATTTGAAATGCGTGCTTAGTGTGTCTCTTACGACTGGTCGTAGATGGGATTGAGCGTCTTCTTGAGTGTACTGGTCTTTCTGCGGCCACTCCGGCTCTTGTCTGGTAACAGGTACAGACGGACATATGGGTCTGAACCATCTTTACTCAGTGCTATGAGGTTCCTGTGATTAGGAAACAAGGAAAAATATTCACGCAAGAGAAGTATTTTCAAGAGGACTTGTTTAAATCACATTTATAAAAATTCAAACATACAAATGCAAATACATGTCCATCATTGTTTGCACACACTGTTGCTGTTCAATAGAGTAAATCACTGATCATTCACCCAAAAAAATAAATAAATCACTATTATACTGAATGTGTTCAATGTAAATGTAAAAAATAGCAAAAATGTAATAAATTAGCAAACAAAATGATTGGAAATGGTACCATAAAACAGAAAGATGAAGTTTAATGTGTATGTGGCAGTCTCACCTGCAGGCATGAACCACAACAATAAGTTTATTCCTTTGTGAGCTGTGTCGGATAGTGAGCTGGACTTCACCGAGGAGATACTGTCTCAGCCCAGAGCCGCTGTAACAGAAACAGTTTATATTTACAATATCTGCAATATTTACTTTAAGGCTGCATTTATTTGATAAAAACATACAGTAAAAACTATAATATAGTTAAATATGATTACTATTTAAAATAACGGTGTTCTATTTTAATATATTGTAAAATGTCATTTATTCCTGTAATGACAAAGCTGCATTTTCAGCAGCCATTATTCCAGCCTTTGTTGTTACATGAAGAACAGTACTAACTGTATTTGAAAGATAAATATTTTGTAACATTACAGATGTCTGTACTGTCATGGTTGACCAATGTATCCTTGCTGATCAAAATAATTTATTTCTTTAAAAATAAATAAGTAAATAATAATCACCGGCCCCAAACTTTTGAATGGTATTCTGTAATATTGAGCATGAATATGCAATATTGCTGCAAAAAACTTGTGGAAATCTTTGTTTGGATTCAAAATCATCCTACTTTATGTCTGTGTTTTCTCCAGATTTCCTCAGTGTGGTTTATATTGTTTAATATGGTTTAAACTATCTGAAAAACTTGGATGTCATAAGTGGTTTGTAACAGGGAATCAGTGACAAATACAAATGGGTCATGTCACGCTTCCCACTGTTTCTTTGCTCAAATTGGTCTGAGTGGCTCAGCAGAGACCAATCTGCTCAGTGCTATCCAGTCAGGCATGCCGTGTTGTTCACTGGGCAGTGCAGATAAATGGTTCACACTGCCCTGGGTACTACTTGTGTCTCAATTCTGGCTGTATTTTGGATTTTAGTGTTTCTCAAACAAAGCAGAAAGTAGTCACCAGTGTGGCTTCTAACAAAATTTAATTACACTGACAGGAAACGACTTCTGTATATACTGTAGGTATCAGTGTGTCACAAACACAGACTCACTTTTGTAGCTTCTGTAACCTCTGCTGCAGTTCCAGTGTGGCAGAGGGCAGCGAAATGTCAGAGGCCAGACTAGGTGTAGAGTCTCTGTGAGACTGATGCTTGTGCGAGCTGCTTATCTCCAGACTGGAGACACTGCGGCCTGCTTCTGCTAACTGCACTGGGGAGCCATCCAATCCTCTTTTCCCTTGAGGGGTGTCCGGTGCGAGGGTACAAGATGGGTTTTGTGACGGCTGGATGACTGTGGAGTTGCTGGTGCTAGTGACTGTTTGAGATTGAGGGGTCAAGCAAGAGTTATATTGACTACTGTGTCTGACCCGGATAGAAGACGGATGGCTGGATGTGACCTCCTTCTCTAAACAGAGGACCTGTTTACACAAAAACATATTTATATCGAAAAAGCACACTGACACAAGTGCTGATAGGAAAATTTTGATAGGATACAGACACACCAACCCTGAGAGCCATTTTGAGTTTGAGGGTGCTGTTGGGGCCCGAGTTCTGCAGGGGGAACTGCTGATTCAGAGTCATGTCGGCCTCCTTCAGGAGAGAAGCAACTGCAACTCCAACACTACCCAGAGAGCACTTGTGCTTACTATCCCTCACCTGAGACACACAAACAACATCCATGCATGACACTTGACTTTTTACAAACACAAACCCCATCAGGAACACACTGTCTAAAATCTTTTGAGGAGTTCTCAAAATGAACAGTAAATCATTCTTACCAACTCTGAACGATATATATATATATATATATATATATATATATATTTTTTTTTTTTTTTTTTTTTTTTTTAAAGAGTAATAATCATCTTTACTATAACTTTTTATCAAGTCAATGTGTCCACGTAGAATCAAAGTATTTTTTTTTTTAATTTAAATCTTAAACTTTTGAAGCCTTAGTGTGAACTACAGTAGACATTCTCTTAGTAGTTTTAATATTCATGCTTTTGGGGTGTTTCCTTCTAGAATACCTCAATTTCCAGTTCCTGAGTGCGGGGGTTGTTGATAAGGAAGTGAAAAGCCTCCTCCCACAGTGGCTCACTAGTTTTATACCTCACCTGAAAATCAGCAAAACAGGACTGGGTATATGTGTATTTCTAGTTTTGAACATGTTAAAGCCGATTAATCAATGTTACCTTGCTTGTGTACATCTTTTGTCCTACAGTCAGTTTGACAAAAGGATTTGGATCTATGCTCATTTTTTTCCCATACTGTTGAACAAAAAATAGAAAGAAAACATTCAATTATACAGTATGATATGACAGTCTTATTAAAGCGATTGTTCACCCAAAAATGAAAAAGTGATGTTTATCTGTTTACCCTCAGGGCATCCAAGATGTAGGTGACTTTTTTTCTGAAGTAGAACACAAACCAAGATTCTAAACTGAAACCGTTGCAGTCTATCAGTCTTATAATGTAAGTGGATGAGAATCACGGCTAAAACATACAAAAAAACACACAAATCGACTTATAAGTGCATTACCACCACCTGTCTCTCAAGTGGACCACTGTCACTCCTAATTGAGATTGTAGATAGAGTGTCATTGGTCCATTTGAGAGATAGTTGGCGGTAATTCACTTATAAGTCTGGGATCCACAGTAAAGCAAGAAGACGCCTCATGTGCCTGTTGCTTGAGAACATGCTCAGAAGAATTCTACAGTTGTGTGAATCAGAGGTAAAAAAAACCCAATATAAATACTGATCAGTTTCTTGCACAGACCGATTGTTTAGACATCAATGTATTGTCACGAGTGTATGGTATATGTTATTTTTTTTATGTTTTAGCCTAGATTCCCATCCACTTACATTAGAAGACTGATAGACTGCAACTGTTTGAGCTAAAAATCTTGGTTTGTGTTCTACTGAAGAAACAAAGTCACCTACATATATAAGTATATTTGTATTCCTATAACATCTGCTAAATCTTTAAACACATGCAGTGGGGCATGAGGGAAGAATACATAAGAGAATCAATAAAAAAAAAAAAAAAAAAAAAAATCACAAAGATGTGAAATCATGCTTAGGGTTACAGATGCAATGCAATGCTTGTTATGCATGTCACTGTATCAACGGCATGCAGTCTCAATGTACCTTCAGGCCTTTATAAGGGGGTTTGGGGCCATCAGGGTTAAAGTCAAGAGGATTTGTCTTTCCACAGGAAGTATTGAGAGAAATTGAGAACAGGACGGTTAACATAAAGCAAGAGGACATGCAAGAATGATAGTTCGATTGGTCCAGCCCTACAGATTTCTACTAAATATTACAAATACATATGCATATCCAATTAGTGTAACAATATTGGCAGGGACAAAAGGAGCTCAAAAAAAAAAGTTTTGTCCTTTCTCTTTAGACTACTTACCAAGTCTAGATCAGGCAACTTCAATCATATGTATAAGAATGACCAAGCTGCATTTAGATGACTTAATATGACAGTAAAAATAAATGGAGGAATGAAAGCTATACATTTAAACCTTGGCTCCTGACATGTAATAAAAATATACATGTAATAAAAATATACATACATTCTCAGTTACTGAGCAATTAGAATAGGACAAAGATTTAAGAAATGTGATTGTCATAGTTTATTGGATGACAATCACAAGCTACACATGCCCAACAGGCAAAAGTGGAAGTTTGCATGCATCAGATCAACGTATTCTGGGTTGTTCGTTTGTTACTAAAGAACAGGTTGAATGGAAGCAATGTCTACACACAATGTTAGATAAACAACCACAGGCTAGGTCAGGAGAACCAGGATGCAGATTACTGGCAAACTCACAAATAACGTTCTATAGAGAGAGTCGGGGTTCTCACAAAAGACTAGACCAGAGGCCCTCCTCTCCTTTAGGTTTCCACAGCCAAAGCTGCCCTCAAAGACACTCTTACAGTAGAGGAGGAATGCACAATGTAAAGCATTAATAAAGTCGGCACTGTACATCAGTCGTCTAATAATACATCATTCTATGGCCGCATAATTAAAAGGTGTCTATTAAATAACAAACATTCCTTAAAATGATTTTTAGGCCACAAATTCTAATATTATTTTGGACTACACTGATTTTCATTGTATGCACAAAAATAGTTGAACTACAAAATATCTTATTTTGTGTCCTGAAGAAAGCAAGTTTTGGAACAACATGAGGGTGAGTAAATGATGACAGATGTTTCATATCTGGGTGACTAATATCTTTAGGGGGGAAGCAAGACGATAATTGCACCTTGCAAGATCCAGCCTGGGGAACAACATCGGCGCATGTAAATCATTTGGGTGTGTAAAACTGCAGCTTGTTCACATTTGTATTCATATCAAAGTAGACTATTATAGAACATAAATAAACACTTTCAAGCATTTCATAAAAGTAGAACCTAAAATAATGAAACTGAAAGCAAACTAATATGTTTTTACATGTAGCTGTTGCAGGACATCAGAAAATATCTTCCTATGCCAGCTCCACAGACAGAAGCTATGTAGATTCATCACTCTTGTTCTTACCGGCAAATTACTGGCAGAGTCCAGGTAAACAACTAGCAGAGCTGAGGAAAGATTTTCATTAGCCCTTATGCTCCTTAATACCTAATAAGATAAAAAAGAGCAAATGATGACGACAAAAATTTAATGATATATTTAGCTAGTGTATGTTTAACCATGTCAGTATGAATCAGTGATTGTGTATGTGTATACCTGGCATAAGGATAATAATACCAGTACATTTTGATATTTGTTTGGTCCCCATGAGTAAACAAGCTTATAAATCATACAGAATTCATTTTTTTTGAAAATCTGACAATGCAGAAAGTTGAGGTAGGTTTAGGGTAAGTGGATATAAAGTATAAAAACCATTAAAACTATAAAAATCATGAAACGTCCCCATTATGATATGGATACCAGTGTGTGTGTGTGTGTGTGTGTGTGTGTGCTCATACTTGATCTAGTTTCTCAGCACTCGGGTACAATGACAGCCACTCTAATCTCAGATGTAGTTTGCCTGTAGTAACTTCTTCCAAGTCAAACCACTGAAAAAAAAAAAAAATCCAGTGCAGTGGAATGGCAGATATGGGCATAAATGACATTCAATTCATTCCAAACCAAACCAATGATGAAGATCTACAAGTTCAAAAGAAATTATACAACTGGTGTTTCTTTGAAAAAAAAAAAAAAAGCAATGCCACTATCAATACAGGAAAATGTCTACATTTACGGAAGCTCAAAGTCAGTACATTAATGAGATAAAATTAAGATTAACAAGAATGTACTCTTCCATATTGTGGAAAAAAGATGATCATATTCCTGTTTTGAAGTAAAAAAAATGATGAATGGCTTAATTATGAATTAATCCAAGAGTAAAAAATGAGGGCAGTGTTGAGAATGATTGGAAAGAAAACACGAGTTTTAAAATACTTAAATCTACTTAAAATACAGCCAAAAAAATGTGTAAATTCAAAGTCAGATCATTAATGAGAGGGTGCTGGAAGAGAACTGGTACCAAACCCTAACCCTAACCCAGCAAGAACAATAGTGTGACTGCATTACCTCATCAACCTTCTGTTCTTTATGAAGCTCACTCAAGTCAATCATTAGACTGGAACAACAATAAAAGAAACATTATACATCTTTGTAAAGTTCTATAACAGACAACATTGTAAGTTTCAGCTATATAAATAAATGTGGCACCTGCCCAAGAAGTCATCTTTATCTGGGTCTTCATCGAAGAGCTCAATTTCCAGATGTTGTCCTGAATGTTCATATACTAGTGCCTGATGATGAAACACATTTCAGTCTTATGAGCGCATTAAATAATTAGTTCAGCCAAAAGTGAATATTAAGCCATAAATTACTCACCCTGAAGTCATCCTAGGTGTATTTGACTTTCTTCTTTCAGACGAATTCAGTTGTAGTTATTTAAAAAATTGTCTTTGACCTTTCAAGCCGTTTGATGCAACTTAGTGGGTGTTGCACTCCATCGGCCCATGAGAAGTTTAATTAAAAGCGCATCCTTTTAAAAGAAGTGTCTCACCGGGGGAATGACGTATGAGGTCAGCATTGCGCGTGCGCAGCTCAGAAGTGATGCACGCGCAAATGCAGCGAAGAGATCAAAACAACCGTCACTAATTAGAAGTACAAAACAAGGATTTGCAAAGAAGAATTTCAGAGGATTTCGATATAAGCCAAGAGAAGATTGGTTTTCCTTTGCTAAAGTAAGAAAGCTTTGTTTCCTTTGCTCCTGTTATCAAGACTCACCGGCACATGTGAAACACTAACCTCACACGTCATCTACCCCGGAACTGCTTCTGTTTTACAATAAAGAGTGCAAGCTAGAAAAAAGTGATTATTAAGTTTAGAATATTGATATTGTTTAAAAGACAATTTTTAAAATAACTCCAAATGAATTAGAAAGAAAGTCATATACACTGAGGATGACTTCAGGGTGAGTAAATTATAACTTAATTTTGATTTTTGGCTGAACTAACCCTTTAAATAAGCATGTGTATGTGTGTGTGTATTCACCTCATACACCTCATTCCATTTGGGGTGCAGACATTCTTTGATGGTCTTGCTTCTAAAGAGCTGATTGCTGACCAGCAGCATGCCATAGGGGTCAGACTTCCCTTTGATCAGCCCGCCCAGATATGTGTCTTTAACTTCCAGATTCTGAGCTTCAAGAAAATGAATCCTTAGAACTCCCTAATGCGTGTGAGAAAGAATGCAGCAAAGACAATGAGAGGTTAATGAATATTTGTATGAATAAACATTTGTAGGGTTTGATGAGATGCGTGAGTGAGTGTGAGTGAGTGTGTATTCACCTTTGGCATAGGGAAACGAAGCTGTGCCAGTTCAACCTCACCTATCAGTGGTACAGTGATCCTGTTAGGCAACACCATGTAAGTGCTGATAATATCCTGGATCATGTGCTCTGAAAAGCCACTGCCAAGAAAAAATAAATTATGAGTTACATGAAATGTTGTACTTCTAGATATCAATCATCATCATCAATGCAATGGACAGAAGTTAAACTTTTCTCAGAATACATTATTTTGTGGGAAAAAGAAGTGGTAAAATAAATGTAACAAAAAAAAACAAAAAGACACAAATAGTTTGGAAAACTTCAGATTTACTCAAAATGTTCCACAGGGAATATTTCTGTGCCAACCAACCAATCCTGTTTAATGGTGTCTAAAGGAGTTTGTGCTACTACTACTAGCTAGTGTTGTCTTAGAAGTTGCCTTAAAACAAAGTCTAACTAATCTCCATAGATTAATTTATTTAAAAAAGAGAGAGAGAAAGAGAAAAAACAATCCTGTACATCCCGGATATATTGCTAATTTGCTAACCACAACCACCACATTCAAATGCCATCATGCTAACTAAACCAACAATGTGACAAAAAACAAAGATCATCTGACAATGTTTATTTAAGTATGTTTTTGTAACATTAGCATGAATAAATTTTCTACATTTCAGCAGACTCCTACCGCAGCATGTGGTGTGACAATACATGCATCTAATTGGCCCGCAGCCTGTCTGTCCTGGCACAAATGCACCACAACCTTGTTAAAATACAAGCACAAGCAGGGAGAGAGGCAATGGAGAGGAAACACACAGAAGCCATAGTGCCATTTTGAGGTTTGTGCTGACATTCCTCAGCTCCCCCCTCTCTCATTTGACCCAATACTCTTGTCTCTGGGCAGTTGACTGTCTTTGTTGAATAATTTACAAATCTCAAAAACGTATATTTTATTTACAATAGAATATAGATAACATATCAAATGTTGAAAGTTAGACATTTTGAAATGTCATGCCAAATATTGGCTCATTTTGGATTTCATGAGAGCTACACATTCCAAAAAAGTTGAGACAGGTAGCAATAAGAGGCCGGAAAAGTTAAATGTACATATAAGGAACAGCTGGAGGACCAATTTGCAACTTATTAGGTCAATTGGCAACATGATTGGGTTTAAAAAGAGCCTCTCAGAGTGGCAGTGTCTCTCAGAAGTCAAGATGTGCAGAGGATCACCAATTCCCCCAATCAGTGATGGAGTACTCGAGTCCTGGACTCGGACTTCATTCTCTGGACTTGTGACTTGACTTGGACTCGCGGACTGATGACTTGTACTTGGACTCGGACTCGAGGATATATAAAATCGGACTTGAGCATTCATCACGTTGTTTTTGACTAAATATGTTCTAAAAAAAATTATAAAAGGTGTTACACTTTTCCTGTTTTGTGCCCAAGACCGGCCGGGATCTATTGTTTTCCCTCACAGACACTGCTACCGCTCGCTGTCTTTGCTTGAAAACACACTCACTGGCGTCACTCACTTTTCGCTCATGCATGATACGCGGGCTAAATGTTCACATTTGGAAAATGCAGAAAGATGTGCCCGGATCGTGAACTTCCCGTTCACTAATTTTGCATCTAATGCTGAAAAGAGCAGTGCTAAATGTTGTGTGTGTAATCGCACAATTGAGGAAAAGACTGGGAAAAATTCAAACTTTAACAGACACCTGTCACTGATGCACCCAGAAAAGTAAGTAAAATGCTCTCCATTGGCTAACGTTAGTTTAAAAAAAAAAAAAACTATTATTGACTAATGCATATATGATAATAAACAGAAGAAGCTAGGGTTGGGCGATGTTTGACAATTTGGCATCAGACGTCGACGATGTCTAATGTCTGGTTCAGATTACACAATTTTTTTTGTCTGTTGATAATTTACCAGTCACGGTGTCAGATCAGATTACATGATTTTTTTTTTGTCTGTTGCGATAGTCACTGTGTCAGATTACAATTTTTTTTTGTCTGTTGCAATGGTAACTGTGTCAGACGGATGACGCAATTTTGACTCCTTAAATCTTGTGGTGTCGTGGACAAGAAACATGTCAGACTAACGTTGCACGTTGCTTTCTGACCAGTCGCGTGCCATCAGACACACACATTCACTTGAACACATACAAACGCACTCACGCTATATCACTCGGCCACTCACACACAAACACACTCTCTCTATCTCACACACACACACACACACACACACACACACACACACACACACACACACACACACACACACACACAAACTCTCTCTCTGCATATCGTATTGATTTTTACGTTTTAAGTATCTTTAAAAATACAGTGTCCTGTAAAATGCACATTTCTTTTTTCCGCTGAGTGTATTTCTGTAATACAAAGGATTAGTTCACTCAAAAATTTCCTAATCATTTACTCCTCCCAATGCCATCCAGGATTTCCATGGCTTTTTTTCTTCAGTAAAAAATAAATTATGTTTTTTAAGGAAAACATTGCAGGATGTTTTCTTCATATAATGGACTTCAATGCCTACCAAATCAGTTGGTTGCTATTGTTTCCTCAAAAAACTTAAAATCTTTTCCACTGAAGAAAGAAAGACATGGATATCTTAGATTACATCAAGGTGAGTCAATTATTAGGAAATTTTCATTTTGAGGTGAACGAATCCTTTAATGTTACTTATAAAAAAATATTTAAACAATTAAATAAATATAATCGTGCCACAGCTAGTTAACAATGATTTAAACTAAGGTCAAAGACAATTTTAGTGATATCATACACATTTCTTGCTGCAAGAAAGAGTGCCTGAAAAATGATTTGGCTTAATTGTATACAATTTCTCTCACTAGGTACCAACAATACTGTGCCTCCGCTGCATCACATTTGACACCGGCTGGTTCAGGTCAGAGTGCTATTAAATCATTTTTCCATGCTGGACCACAAGGGATCTATGACACCAAACATCCACGTCAAAAGGCTATAAGTGATGCCCTTGTGAAAGATCTTATCATTATCTGTTGCTTGCCTCTCTCCATGGTTGACAATGAGGACTTCAGACACTTCCTTCATGTCCTGGACCCTTAGTATAGGCCTATAGCAAGATCCACTATCTCGTCTGTGACCATTCCAGGAATGGTAAAATTTCAAAAGGAATGGATAAAGTGCCAGCTGGCTGAAGCATCGAGTGTTGCTGTTACTACAGATATTTGGAGTGATCGCAAGATGCTGTCATTCCTTGGAGTGACAGCACACACAGTGACTGAGGTAAACCATGTACTCAGCCTTCAGTCATATCTTCTTACCTGCGAAAGAGTCCATGGCAAACACACCGGAGAAAAGATTGCAATGAGGTTTGAATGCTGTGCTGAAGAGTATCTGATTAAGAATAAGATCAACTTTGTCATCACTGATAATGCGTCCAATTTGAGGAAAGTATTCCAGGCCAGATTTCTGCCAGAGGAAGATGAGGCTGCAGAGCCAGAGCCGGAGGATGAAATCTGGCAAGATCTGACACCAGAAAATCAAGAGGCAGTCAATGCTACTTTGGATGAAAACTGTAAGATGCAGAGACTATTGTGCTCCACACATTCACTGCAGTTGGTCATAAAAGATGGTTTGAAAGAAGCCAGTGGGCTGTCAGGCACCCTATCCAAGCTGTCCCGTGCAGCCAACCTCCTCCACAGTGGCACTTCATTTTTAAGACTGCTTTGAAGCAAACTTTGGTGATGCAACGATTCCAACGGCAAATGCTACGCGATGGAATTCTACTTTGAAGCAAGTGAAGGCATATGCGAATTTTGACATACAAATGCTAGCATATGTGTTGGACTCAGAGGGGCACAAAAGTCTAATCCTTTCATAGCGAGAATATGCTCAGCTTGAAGAACTGATCGAAATTCTCGATCCCTTCTTAGAGGCAACCAACCTGACTCAGGGAGAGAAAACTGTCATCGTCAGTGTTGTTGTGCCCTGTGTCCTCACTCTGCAGTCATCTGCAGGAAATAAGAGAAAGAGTCAGATACTGTGGGCCGCTGGTGAGAGCTCTGGAGAACTCCATGAAAGTAAGGTTCACAGAGATCTTCAGTGCCGTGATGATGCCAGGATGTGAGTCAGATGAAGGAAGAGGTCCCACCAAATTTCCTTTCACCATTGCCTACTTTGTAGCATGTTGGAACCAGCATTTGGTTTCCAGTGGCTAGAACATGATGTGCAGCTGGACAATAGCATTAAAGGGCAACTAAAGAGTTAAATAAAAGGTGAGAAATGTTTTTTACTTATTTATGCAGACAAGTGAGTTAAAAACCTTTATGAGTTTTATGTCCACATTTAATATGTAAGCCTATTTAATAACATATTTATAAAATATATTGGTAACACTTTACAATACGGTTCATTAGTTAACTACATTAGACAGCATGCATGAACTAATAAGGAACTGCACTTATACAGCATTTTTTAATCTTTGTTAATTTCATACTTTACTAATGCTTTATTAAAATCTTGTTAATATTAGTTAATGTACAAACAACAAAGAACATTTGTATTTTTATTAACGTTAACAAAGATGAACAAATACAGAAACGAATGGATTGTTCATTGTTAGTTCATATTAGTTGATACATTAACTAATGTTAACTAATGAACCGTATTCTGAAGGGTTACCCATACCTCTCCTGCCTCCTTTTGTTTCAGCGTATATGAAAGCAGAAGGTGAGAAACCACAGTTACCATCATCAGCCGCTGCAACAGGGCCAGGGGTAGGTGATGCTCCAGCATCTCCTCCTGAGGCCCCTCAGAAGAAGCTGAAAATGTTCTATCACTATCGGAAGACTACCTCCTCGACTAACAACAAGCCATCTGTCCATGCTCAGTTGACTGCATATCTTGACCTGATCGCCGAGCAGGACTCAGTCCCATGCTTTGGCTTTTGGCAGCAGCACAGTTCCCTGCACTCTATCAGCTTGCCACACGTGTATTCTGTATTCCTGCCACCAGTGCACCCATTTAAAGGGCATTTAGCAAAGGGAAGACCTTACTTTTTCCAACAAGGTGTAGAAGAAGGATTCGGGTACTGAAATGGCCAGCCTGCAGTCTTGATCTTTCACCCATAGAAAACATTTGGCACATCATAAAGAGGAAGATGCAACAAAGACCTAAGACAGTTGAGCAACTAGAAGCCTGCATTAGACAAGATTGGGACAACATTCCTATTCTTAAACTTGAGCAAACTGTCTCCTCAGTCCCCAGACGTTTGCAGACTGTTATAAAAAGAAGAGGAGATGCCCCACAGTAGTAAACATGGCCTTGTCCCAACTTTTTTAAGATGTGTTGATGCCATGAAATTTAAAATCAACTTATTTTTCCTTTAAAATTATACATGTTCTCAGTTTAAACATTTGATATGTCATCTATGTTGTATTTTGAATAAAATATAGAAATTTGAAACTTCCACATCATTGTTTTCTGTTTTTATTCACAACCTGTACAGTGTCCCAACTTTTTTGGAATCGGGTTTGTACATGCATGTTTGTACGTAGGAGAACTTTACTGTCATATACACAAGTAAGATTTAAGTATTATGCTTCTTACAAACAGCACACACCACATTCATTTGCATTTATTTAGAAGTAAATACACAGATGAATAACCATATACAAATTAATGTGTTTACAGTCAAATTTAGACAATAAATAACTTTGGTACTGTATAAATGTTTATTATAGATTTCAGCACATTGTATAGTATTGTGCTTTGCTCTTTTGAAGTTCAAGATAAGCACAAGAGCAATTACTCATTTTGAGCATGCCTGTTGTCAACGCCTACTAACTTTCATTTTCATTCATCAAAAACACAAAGAAATCGGAAAACAACTGAACAAAGACACGTATAACAACAACACCACTATTAAGCAAGTGGCAAGTGTTTTTTTGTTTATTATTCGAGATGAATAAATTCATCATGGGTGCCAAAATAGCAATACACTTAATTGTTGTCTTTTATGCAATGACAAAATACTAAAAGTTTCACACAATTGTTGTAGTATAATGTCTAATTTATAGCAAATTACTGTACTTTCATTTCCAAAACATTTGTTTTCTTTGCATTTTAAATGATTTTACACTGCAGCAGGCAAGTTTAAATCGGTGGAAATGTATACTTATAAACCAAAGACACTTCTACAAGGTAAAAGAAACATTCACCTTTCTGTGCAATGTTGGCATACTTATAATACAACACACAAAAATAAGCTACAAGGTAAATACAGTTAATTCCTTCTCTGGAACCCAGCTCATCCTCACGATAATGTAACATGACACTCAACAACAGAATAAAGAATGCTGTACCGGACTGATGCAGATACGAGTTGCAAACTATGAATCCATGACAGAAAGCACAATGCTTGTTCGACTCCTAATATTATATCAACATCCAACATAACATTAATCTTAAGGAACTACTTTAGTACATATAAGCATTCCTAAAGGTGTTGTTTAACCCCTATGGCCATTAGATAATCTTACCAACCTTTAGAGCTTTGGATGGGGGAATGCGCAAGGCAAATGTATTGATTTCATGAAGATAAAAGACTTAATATTCACCAACCTCCAAGTGGACATTTTCTTAAATAAACTCAAACTCTTTAGACCGATTTATTTATTTTTATAACCTCGAATTGCTTTTCACAATCTGTCTCTAAATTTTGTTTCCATTCATGCTTTCAATTACACTCATTCTTTCTTTTACATTTGCCTCCAATGTTTTTTTTTCTTTTTCAAAATGCTTTCTCATCTCTCATGTCAGTAACACTTGACATTCAATCTCCCAGATTCAGTGATCAAAGGAAACGTCATTGTGAATTACTTCCTCTTTAATAAAAAAAAACAACAACATTCAGTGGGTAACAATATGCCGAACAGAAATTATAAACACCATAAAAAAAAAATGAAAGCAAGAATGATGATCGTAACTCTCTTATTGATTTGCTTGCTGAGCAGATGCAGTTGACCAAACATCTTCATAATGCAAGCATAGCATTCTATGAGGTTACAAAAATAACTCACCGGTCCAGCAGTGAGACACCACCGATATACAACACAGAAATACACTGCATTACTGTTTGTATAAGGTATTATGGTTGCCTGGAGGGACAGATCTAAGACCAGTGTACAGTCTTACATTTGCTGTATGATGCAAGGAGCATGGTGGACATGAGAGCAGCTCTTGTGCAGTGAAGATCCAAAGCAGCACCAATAAACTTTAATAGCCTAAGACAAGCACTCTCAATGCTGCAGTGCTAATAACCACAGCCTAATGGCACTTTTGTTTGTTTGCTGTGCTAGCAATAAGGATTATCCAAACACCAAGCTCCCAAACAGCATCAGCTAGTGTAATTATTTCATTTTTCTTTCAGAAACAGGATACACATAACATAATGCATACAAAATTGTAAATAGGCTTACATACGTATTTAAACTCTCTTAGTGAAGAAGCTCTTCACTATACTAACTTATACTGTATATTCCTATGGGCAACCCCTGTTCACAGTAGCCTGTGTTAAGAAACAGCTAGAGGGGTGTAATCAGTCATCTGCCTGTGTGTGTGTGTGTGTGTGTGTGTGTGTGTGTGTGTGTGTGTGTGTGTGTGTCTGTGTGCATGATCAGCACAACTAGAAGTGCAACACTCATGAATCTGCTCTAACTTTTTGCTACAGACAGTATGTTACATCAACACATTAAAGATATTTCTAATCTGCCATTACAGAGGGCACTAAGTGGCTGTTGTTTAACATTGTTTTAGTTAATGCGTCTAAATAATTCCATGGGAACACAATGAAAAAGTGTGTTCCTTGAACATTCATGCATAATGCATAAATGTAATTATTCTAATTTAATTGTGGATGTATTGCAGGGTGATACAGTAAACATATACACACACATATCATATTGAAAGCAAAAAAAGCAGGTTTAATGAACAAAATTAAATTACACTGTTTGTGATGCATGCTTTTCCATACACTCTCTCATAGCCACTAGCAAATTTGGTACTGGATGTAATTTTTATTATTATAAAAAAATATATATTAAGAAAAATCACCAGTTATATTAATACGAAGTGTCATAATAGCCAAGGGAAGAAACAGTGCTCTTTTTTTTTTTTATAAAATGCCATGGGTAGTTTTTTTCTATTTATGAAAACAAACTATTATCAGTAGCATTAACCTGATTATGAAAGCAAGGCTTTCAACTTATCTACCAGTTATCTTTTATCAAGTGCACCACACCACTGAAAAATTTGCATATGTATAAAATATAAAGCTATATAAATATTTATTACATAGCCACTAACTTATTGTTATTAGGGTTTGTAAAGACATTCATATAAAGCCACAATTTAAATGTCTACAAAAATAATTTCAAGTATTTAAGCAGAAACCTTTATGTGTGAAACTTAAATTTAGTCAAGTGAGTTAGACTGATAATATAAACTGTTCAGGCAAAGTGGCCAAAAAGGTAAATTCATCACTACTCAGTATGAGACAGTCCAATTATAATATGTGTAAAAGCTTATAGTCAATTAAAATCAACATACATTAGAGAGAAAGAAGAATGTCTTTATTGATTATGCACTAAGACTGCTGAACAAAGGCTCTTTCAATTATTTCCAATAAACAGGCCTACATCCAAGTACAACTACCTTAAATGAAGACAAAAACAAAAGAAGAGGCCTAGACTCCATGTTTTATATATCTATGGATGAAAACCAAGAGGCCCTAAAATTAAGAAAGAACCAGTAGCCTAACCAACATGAAAACAATACAACTAAATCAAAGTTTATATAAAATGCCTGGCAGGACTAAAATCAACTTACAAAATATTCCAAGAAACAAAGACTAAGTAAAAATTGAATTCATTGTAGGAAGAAAAAGTTTACTTACTTAAGCCCTGGAATGTCCAATATATTTGTGAGGCCTGTCCAGTTTATGTCCAAAAGCTGTATGAAAAAGAGAGAATCAAGCATTTAAATAACTTAAACAAATGGTTAACAGAGAGAAAATACAGGCATATCTGTTCAGAGGAGAGAAACAAGCACAAACCAGATGACACAAAAAGACAACCAACAATGAAATATGTCTAGACATGCCTGATGCTGTAATCAACCTGGATGTTAAGTCTCACTCTAAAACAGCACATAAATAACACTACTATGTTTGTGACTGCAATTAGAACAATAAGTATCCCAGTGCACTAGAACATTAACAAAAAAGAGGAAAGGCTGGAAAGAAACAAAGTACAGAAATATAAACCATCCATTATAATGCGGATAGACGTAATATAAAACATTTATTTTAGCCTCTTTTCCTCTGTGAATGTCAGTGTCGCCCACACTGCAGGGGATATATGAAGAGAGGCCACCTCTGCAGTGCATCACAAACTACAGTCAGACCGCAGGACACTGGACACCTCGCAAAGAACTCAAACTCAATGAGACAAGTGTAGGAAAACTCACTAAAGCCTTCATTCAGAACCAGCAGCAGAATGTGAGCTAGAATCAGGCTGAGCTGTGATAACCTGCAGTGAAATTAGCCCTGCTACTAAACTGGTACTGACAGACTGTAGAATCTGGGTCACTGACGCTGACTGTCTGCCACTGCTATATGCACACGGTAGAACTGTTAAGACCAGTTTATGCTGTTTAGCAAGCCTTTAAATAGAATCTCAATCCTGCAGTTTTGCAAAAGACAAATGTCTTTAATAAGTTTCTCTTCATTTATAACTTTTTTTTCCAATGTTTTCATCTAAACTAATAACATGCATGTTATATCCTATTCCATCTAAGCTCCTAAAAGAGGTGCTTCCAGAAGTCATACATCCTCTTCGGTCTATTATTTAAGGGGTCATATGATGTTGCTAAAAGGAATTTTTTTTGTGTGTATTTGGTGTAATGCAATGTGTTTATGTGGTTTAAGGTTAAAAAACACATTATTTTCCACATACTGTACATTATTGTTTCTCCTATATGCCCTGCCTTTCTGAAACGAGTCGATTTTTACAAAGCTCATTGGCCAGCTATCCAGAGCGTTGTGATTGGCTGAACGCATCAAGCATGTGACAGAAATGTTGCGCCCCTTACAATACTGTAATGCTGTATGTCCCAGCTCCATGAGACAAAACGAGCCATTTGTTCCATCCAGTGGGGACATAATTACGGATTATAATGAGTTTATTTTTTATCTTTTTATGCGTTGCATTGAGTGTCACGCAACGTTAACATAAAACCATGTTTGCATTTGTGATTGGAGAAACAACAAGCTGTAACAGTTACTCTACACTGCTCAAAACTGCGTTTGAATCATCAGTGTCAAATTCTCTACAAATGAAAACGTACGAACAATGTCTCAGGATATGTCCATACAATGGAAGTCATTGGGATCCACTGCTGTATGGTTTTCAACATTCTTCAATATATCTTCAATTATATGCCACAAAAAAAAAGAAACACACACACACACACACACACACAAATCAAAATTCAGGTTTGGAACAACATGAAAGTGAGTAGTTTGGGTGGACTATCACTTTAATATTAAACAATTCCCAGAAACTAAATTATATAATTTACCTGTACTTCAATACAAATTCCAACATAATTCTAATGCAGTAATAAAACATAATATTCAGAAATAAAAAAGATCTACAACATCTCTTCTGCATGCACTCATTACGAGGACTCTGTTATGTACTTTGAAAAGTTTAAATATGTCTTGCTGTTTAACAAGAACCAAGTCACTGCCCACTCAAATTCCACACTGACATCTGATCTTATGCCTTATCTTCTTTCATTATTCACAATCTTATCTGATAGCAGTCTCTTCAGATATCCTCAAAACACTCTTTCATTAAAATCCTTAATCCTTAACCCTCACCTAGGTTTTTTTGTACAATACACATTTAAGTTAATTGAATAATTTCAAGAGCTGTATCTCATTATGCTGTATAACATATTATTTGCAATAACTGCAAACAACAGCATTTCAGACACAACGCTCATTTGTATGTTGTGGTAAAATAGATGTTTTTTGGGAAAATGCTCACATTCAAATCCAAGTTAAACAAAGTTGCAGGAAAAGAGGCAGTACATGTCAAAAAGGGAATATATATGACCACACACTGATAAAACAGTTCCAGACTTTATCAGAAAACAGTTACTTCAATTTTCATCAGGCAAAAATACAGACAACATTATCAAGGTAGTAATAAATGTGTTGGTCAACTCACTGGCTTCTTGAGGAAGAAGAGGGAAAGAGCACCAACCAGAGGCATATTCCCCAAAAGTGGCTCAAGAATCACCCGCAGAACTCCATGTATCTATTCATACATGCGGCCAAGCACACACACAGAGAGATTGACAGACACATCAAATTACATTTTGAAACACTGATAAGGATTCTCACTAGAGGTTTGGTGTGTACCTTACTCCAATTAAGACAATATGTGACCCTGGACCTATAAAATTTTTATAAAAAAATCGAAGTATTGATAAAATTGCCTTTAAAGTATTCCAAATGAGGTTCTTAGCCATGCATATTACTGATCAAAAACTAAGTTTTAGTTTATTTACAGTAGGAAATTTACAAAATATCTACATGAAACATGATCTTCACTTAATGTCCCAATGATTTTTTGGCATAAATGAAACTTTGACACATACAATGAATTTTTGTCTATTGCTACAAATATACCTCAGCAGCTCTAGGCTGGTTTTGTGGTGCAGGGTCACATATCAAATATTCTCAATTAAAAAAAAAGCTAAAAAGATATGTATGTAAAATTGGCATTCACCATTCACCATTGCTGCCTTAATTAGGAACAACCCACTTCATCAGCCTTGGAGACTTCAAATGGAATGACATAACTGTGTTTTCTTAATATCTTTGTCTTATTTTCCTGTAATTTCCTTCTAAGGATGGATATTATTTTCTGCAAAATGAGAAAAAGATTTTTGGCATGAGACAGCAGTGCTGTCAATCTAACCACTACGCGCCCCAGGCTGATGATGAGTGTTTCAGGATCCTGACTGATGCATTTATTATTTTGCATCTGACAGCAGACATGCTCTGTAATAGACATTTCACCTTCACAACAGAATTATGAGCTTCTGTTTTGAACAATCATCCATTACCAAAGAGCTTGTAATGAGAACAAATAACTCAAGGGAATGTCCTGTCTCAAGTAGTCCTTTATGAAATCATAATATGTGGAAGAGGTTATAAAGGTCAGTCAGTGTATATATGAACTCTTTTTTTTTTTTTCTTATAATTTTTCTTACTTTTTTTCTTACTCTATTTTTATTAATTTCTTATTTGTATGTAAAGCACTTTGAATTTCAATTTGTGTATGGAAGTTGTAAACTTGCCCCACCTTACTCACTAATTTACATTTCGTGACATGTAAAAAACAAAGTTTCAATAAAATGTTTATTATATTATTGAAAATCTTTTACCAGTGGCTCTTAAAGCCATCAAATCTGCTATTTATGAGATGGCAGACTCAGACTTCCCTGTGTAACTATTGTAGAGACGAATGGGAATGCTAACAGCTCTCTCCAGGTATTATAGACCTCCTTTACATATAGTAAAAAATACATCATACATAAACACAGCATGCTGTCACACAAGGAGTATACTATGCAATGCATTTAATGGGACAGGATGAAACAAGTCCATAAATCATGTACAAAACGGTCATTGTGTGTGAGCATCTGTGTATATATCTGATCATGCACTACAAACAGTACAAGGGCATTTAAGTATTTGGTTACACGCCTCCCTATAAATACACACACACCCTTTCTGTAAAAATAAAAATAGGCTCCGTTCTACAGTCGACTGGATTCTTTCCATGAAACACGTGGTTGCTTCACAATATAGGAAAAAGCTTCCCTGTATCCAACAAATTAACTCTCTGGCCTTGGCGAATATAATCCATTGGGTCATTGAGACAAACTCAATGGAAGATGCCATACATAACAGAGCCGCTGTGTATCTGTTGTGAACAAATAACTGTGCAATCCTACTGCTGTATGTGGCACAAGAGCAGAGAATTATCACTCCAAAATGTTTTATGAGAATATATAACAATATACCTGTATACTTTTGATCCCTGCTCTACAGTAGAACCTTTTGACATCCACATCGATTTCAGTATTTCCAACATAGCTATAAAAGAAAAGAGAAATATTAAAACCTGTGGGGCAGAAAGTTAAATAAAAGATGAAAAGATGTCAGCATAGCATATTTAATGTGATGTCACCTGATCTGAAGGTCCATGATGATCTGCCGTTTGTCTACGTTCTCAGAGTAAACTTTGACCCCGTTGATTCTGAGAGGCTGTGACAGAGATGAGCACAGATGCCCCGTCAGGCGGTTGACATTTTTTTAACCAGCATGCATTCCTCCACAGAGCCCTGACAACATAAACTATTTCCATCTGACAGCTGGTCAGCTTTTCCAAAAGGTTTAAATTTCTCATGTCAATCTTCCTACTCCTGATGCAATATATATATTTAAGGAGAAGATTTAAAAAAGAATGGCAGTTTTAATCCTAAATTTAGGACTCCTGAGTTTTTGCAAGAGTATTTCACAAAGCGTTTTAGCACTTAAAATAGCTCCTAAATCTGTGAAACTTTAGGAGTAGTGAAGAGGACTCCTAAGTCCCTAAGACCAAGCCCTAAACTATCGTAAAATGTCTGTTGCCGACAATCTGCCTCTGAACATTAACATTTTAGAAAATGACATTTTACGATAATGACCTTTTGAAAAGGTATCACCTTTGGTTTTGGAAGTTATCCGAGCTGAAAATAGTCCTTTGATTATATCTTTGTTTTCATCAACCAGTTGGGCAAGAAGTAACAGCTGTTCTTGAATCCAGTTTGTCTTTTGTTTTTATGTTTGCATGTATTATATATAATTAACTCTGTTAATTAAAAGACTGTTTATATGCATATCCGCTAATTGTTTTTGATTATATTATAAGAGGCTGACAATTAGATGAACATATACATGTTTAATTAGTGACACTTAGCCTGCATCTTAAAATCTTTATTTGAATGTGGCAATAACATTTTTTATTTTTAAAACTTGTTCTTGAACCCTTATTTATTTGTGCTCTTCAATATTTCTATGAATAAATCTCTGACAGTGATCAGCCAATCACTGTGCACATAATTAGTAACCATGCTGACATCATCCATAGCAAGGTCAGCCCTGCCCTTACTCTTAGCTTATGACTTCTTCTATTCCTAAGTAAAAGTTTGTTTCAGCAGCTTTGTGAATAGGTTTCAAGAGAAAACTCTTAGCTAAAAACTTTTACTGCTATTTAGGAGAACTTTTTTATTTTTGGGTGGACTAAAAATTCTTCTTTAATTATTAATAGGGATAGTGGTAAAAGTACAGGAAATAATGGGGAGAAGAGGTGGAGACCAATGTCATCTGTCTGAGCAAAACTACTAAATGTGGCCACATGTGGGCTCACTGCTAAGCCATGGTGCCAAAACGGATTTTACTCCCTTTCAAGATTATTCTTGGCTCGATAAGTGGATATGTTAAATCACAAGCTGACTGAGAGGAGAAAGGTGCCAAAAAAGGTGTATGCAATATGTTGGTGTCTATACAGTGGGAGACAGACTGGGTCAAAGCTCCATAAAATACAAGGAAGTATGACTGATGTTGTATTAAACATCATGAACATAGATTTACATGTTCTCTAATAGGATGCACTTTATAAGCATTTAATGTTATAGGCCGTGAGAACTCTGTATGCATACATACCTTATCTCCAAGATCGATCTTGGTGAAGCTGAATGTACTGAGGTGGGCATTGGCTTCCTTGATTGCTGGCTCAATTGTTTCTTTAAACAGCTTCTCCACAAACTGACACAAGTAAGGCCACATCTGTTTCACTGTCTGAAAGGCAAAGAGTGTACCGGCTCAGTACTATGCAACTGAGTAAACTGAGGCACTTAGAGCATCTTCATTTCTAACTGTAACTGACTTAAGTTTGATAAATAAGCTGCTCTGAAACTCATTAGTCATTAGAAAAGTTTAACTGTTGTTTTATACCCTCTTGACTACATTTGCTAAAAACAAAATCCTCAATGTGTGTAAAATACATTTTTCCACAACAAGGTTGTGTGACACAAGGTTCACAGTTTTCATTTAAAAGGCTGGAGGACATGTTGTAACTTGACTAACTGTAAATACTCCAGACATTTGGAAACTATTCTCCATGACAACATAACAGGTAACCATACTCGGAAGGAACAAATTGAAATATTAAAAAATAAATTAAGCATACCATGCCTGAGAGCAAAGTAATATAATCTAAAACCTTTGAAATAAGTTTGAGATGTAGAGAGCCAAATATTCAAAAAGAGACATAATTAATTATATTGCATTTATGAGCTTTAAAATGCATGTGAAAGTTAAGGTTGTAATATTAATATGATACAGTACTGTAAGAGTTTTTATCCTTCTCAGTTTGGTCATGTTTAAAAACATCAGTGATTCTGCAGTGTTTCATGTAAATAGTTTTGCATGATTTTGAATGTTGCAGACATACTTTGCAGAAGCGTGAGGCCATCCAGGTTCATAAATTACACCGCTGGGCAAAATGTTAATGAAATATTCAAATCAGGCATGTTTTTGAAGGCTGTGAGCCACTGAATGTATATGTACAATTAATATTTTAAAAAGCCACTGATTTTGACACAGAGGGTGAAAAATAGTTGCTACATGTAGTGTAACATGAGCAAAGCACACTGGATTATAGCACCTGTGTACAACCCGCCAAGAAAGAGAGCGAGAGAGTATCAGATTCTAGAGTATTGACTGCAGACACGAGAGAGCTTGATGATGATTATTAAGAACTCATTAAGAAACAGGCAATTATTATCCAATAATACTCTCACCTTATTTAGCCACTCAACTCTCTCCACATCTGGATAATGAACCTAGTGGAGAAATTGACAAATATATCATATTAATAAAAGAGAGAGGGAACAAGACTGTTCAGTAAATGTGCTGCAGTTTCTCTGAAGAAACCCCTCAGGCTAGATGGCATGAAAAAAAATTATTCAATGTATGACAAAATAAAAAGACTTCCTGTCTAAACATGTGAATGGTTCTCTATACCAAAAATATGGCACCCATATATATTCTGTCCTTTTATTTCACTTCAGCGGTATTATCATGACTACACGTAGAGCAGAAGGATCATGGATGAGCATAGCTGCAGTCAAATCCCTGTATGCGTAAAATGCTTAGCCTGCATTTGTTCATTCAGTGGGAGGGAGCAAGATGACACACCAACACTGCACTTTTTTCATTTCTAAAGCAGTGCCATACAATAACAGTCAATGACGTCATTGTGGTCCAGCATTTTTTTTTTTTTTTGACCCCACTGACTTTCATTATATGGACAATAAAGTTCTTCAAAATATATTTTTTTGTGTTTTACAGAAAAATAAGTAATACAGGTTTGAAACAACATTCTCGCATAGCCAGATCTTCAGACTCACAACAGAAGGTCTGGGAACCTTGGGCGATTTCAATGGCCAAGGACTACCCATGTGGCCATATGGCTGACAGGTAAAGTAAACAATAAGCAATCACTTTCATTTTGTGCTGCATCATGTTTAGGGGCATGGAAATGTCCCCACAATAACAGTCCGATGTGTAAAACTCTTGGACGTATTTTAACGATACTATGCGACAAAGTTTACATATTTCACATACTTTTATAAATCCAGCCTTTAGTTGATCCTGATAAGTGGTCATTGTCAAAGTTGTAACCATGACGGATTTCTTCTTTCAAGAGTGGGTTTGGCATCACGGCAAGGCATCTTTGTTTCCAGGTGGTATGTTAAAGAATGCGACACGCATGTCTCCCAGAATTCTTGTATAATGTAACCATTCAAATGACGACTTCAAAACTCCCGAAGTGTTTCCAATTTTCTGTGCCGTATGCATCAGACATTCAGCCAGCAGTCTATGGGCATGACATCTGATGCTGAGACTAGGAATGACATGTTGGATAGTAAATTATGTCAGAATCAGAATCAGTAGAACTGCCACTTTAACTTATCAGCCAGGTATCAAAAAGATAATTGTTTTTTCCACCCAACAGGCACTTTGACGCCACAAAGAACTTCTGAGACTGTGGCTACATTGACACTCCACGCCTTATTTTGCTTAGATATCATTTTTTGTTGGACGTTCACATTTATAGTCAGTAACAGATTCCAGTGTGAACTGGTCCTGTACTTACCCACATGCACAAAAACAAAAACAGCAAAGATATCACACAGCATACTGTCATACAGAAGTAAATGCGGAGGCCACTGAAGTCAGTGTTTATGCATTCATTTATAAGATGATGTGCAGTAGGAACCAGCTAATTTGTGAGCAGGCATTAGGGAGGACAAGGATGAGGAGAAAGAGAGCAAAGTTTTTCTTCATATAGTCTTCCTTCAGGTTTTGATTGTGTAGAGCTGTAACTGCAATACTTCTAAAACAGCTCACTGTCTCTTCACTGAATAGCTTTGCATCTTTCTTCCACATTCTGGTATGTAAAGTTTTTGCAGTGACTTCTGAAAACAGAGAATTTTTATTTAATGTTATATTAACCATAAAACTCTCGTGATGTATGATATAACCATTCAGACTGAGGTTGCACTGCAAAACAGCAGATCTCTATATGACTCATGACCGAAAGTGGCCTAAACCAGTATGAAAAAGATCTGATTTCATGTGGTTTGTCCTGTTCACATTGCTATAAAAACAAAACCAGTTCCGAGTCTATTAGCAAAACAAAAACAGGATTTCTCCCACTTTTGCCTGTCTGAATGTTAACTTACTGACCCACAAAAGGCCATCTTACACCTGAAACTTTAAATTACAAACAAATGCCACACACAAGCAAAACAAATGTATAGGGCACATTTGAATCTCATCACTATGGTAACACAGCTGCAAAACCATAAACGCTTCTCTAAAGACATTAAGCAAAAGCAGAGTGGAAAATCTCAGGTAAGCCAAATCAGTTTGCCTGTGAATACAACACGCTCTCACCCTGAAAAGATAATGTGTTTGGGGCACCCATAAAGCTAACCTCCTTCTGTATGTCCTATAAAAATAACCTAATCTAAAGAGGCAAAATGGGGGTGTGAGACTTCCTTCTGCATTGCACTCACTCTGAATTTATTTTAATCGCAAAACAGTGTTGGTGCACAGCACTTTCGTCGGCAAGCTCTCCCACTGACATATTCTAGTATAACCATCAATCAGGCCAAATAGGTTTGGACACAGCTATAGCTACTACACCCAGCACTAAACTTCGGGTGTCCCTCCAAAATGAATATTGACTATTTTGTTTAGTATTAATGATATGTGGGAAAGAAAGACACTGAAAGTTCCCATGGTAACTGTGTTTCTATGGTCACTAGAGATCTCTGAGGATTCCTCTACATCGACAAGGCCATAGACAGATAACTATGATAATGTTCCTTAAAAAAATATCTGTCTAGAGATGAGACAGATTGCACAGATATGTAGCAATGTAAAGACTATAGATTCCTGACAGTGACATCATTTGATGAGAATGTGATAATCTGTGTGATGTTTCAAAAATCTTGTCCCTATCTGTTTAAAAAATAATTGCTTGGAATCACTGGCATATATTAAAATGGTTTTACATGTACTTACATATTTTTGTAACATGTATGCAACAATATATACTTTGAACTCTGAAATGCATTTAATTAGTCATTAGTATAGCAAGCCTGAAGCTTTTAGGCAAGAGATATAACACACCTCACCTCTGGAGAGTACTTCCAGAGAACCAAGAAAAAATGATCTATTTTCTTCAGGTATAACACACTTTCAAGGAACCACAGAGAAACCGGACCAACAAGTCATCAGTGTTTCAAAAGATCTTGGTTTAAAAGCATGGCACCACAAAATGTGAATTATCTCAGAATCCATAACACCTCCGTTATGAAATATTTTCTTAAAAAAACAACAACAACCACTTCAAACTCATAAACCAGTTCAACAGACTTCTAATCTCACACAGACAAGTAGTTGTCTGACAAGCAGGCTCCAGACAAGTAGGCTCCTGAGCAGTTGAAGACTAAATGAAGTCACTTTTAAAAACACTTTACATGGTTTCACCAGAAACAGGTTGCAGGTTGAGTACAATCCTTCAAAACAATCTTTATTTAACACTTTAAAAACATATTCAGTTAAAATAAAAAAATAATAAAATATCATCAACCATATGACCTTATTAACAAAAGCATTTTAACAATAAAATTACATATAATGCAATTTTTTTGCCATACATGGTAAGGTAATTGCAGTTAACCACTTTATTGTTATTTACAGTTTTACATGCTGCAGTGACATTATTGTTACACTTGTATAGACTGCAGGTCAGTGAATCCTCATTTTAAACTATGCAGACTGACCTTGGTCCTCACCTTTCAGGTCAGAATATCTCATTACATAACATAAATTTACTTTGTTGCACTTGGCTTTTGATTACAGCCATGATGAGCAGAGGCTCAAGATAATGCTTATATACAAGATAAAAATAGACAGAAAATTGGTAGAGCCACATGCTGCATCATTTGGAATAACACTGTTCACCTTCACTGCATCACGTCTGACAGCCCGGGGTCAGCTGAGATCCAAACTTAGTTATGTTTCATGCATTCAAGAGTTTGCTCAATGGACACAACCTGAATGAAGCAAAACAACTAACAAGGAAATATATTGTGTTTATCACTTTTCAAACTAAAGTTGTCCATCAATCTCATCAAATCCCACAAAAGACAACCCATTCTGTCTATTTATTCCAGCCTTATGAATTCGAAAATAAAAATAAACTCCCTCTTAGTTTTCCCTTCTTTCTAGTGTGCGATCTGTGATGTTTTGAAACAAGTGAAATGTTATCAATGAACGTGGAGTTGAACTCACCCATGATGGTAATTCAGTTGCCTCCAGCTCCTGTTTAACAGTGTCCTCTTGCTCAAAAAACGAAAGTGCTCTATTTAACCTGGTGTTCTTACAACTAGTGTTTCTCTTCCAAAAGAAAAATATCGTGAGTGCGATTAAAAGCCAACTAAAACTGAACTCAAAATAACCCAAGACATATATGGGGAAGATAATGACGAAGGTCTTGGCGAACTGCAGCCACGTGCGCGTCAGTTCGCTGGTGCAGGACGCGGAGTCCTGGCTCAGCTCCTCGGAGGACGACGAAGGAGTCGCCCCGTTTGTCGGTTCAGTTTGTCCGCTATCTTTTTGTCCCGAGGCACCTGCTGTTTGAGAAAGATTTCGGCTCCCAGCCGTCATTATGTCCTCTGTCATGTTCAGCGCGGACGAAATGTTACGCAGGGCTGTCAGACGTGAACATTGCGTTTAAATGCAAAAGCTTGGAGAGTAAACAACAAGATCCTACAGATCATCCCGTGCACGCGTGGTTCAAGTTCAACGCTGGGCTAAATCAATTTGAGGATGTTCTCACGTTAGTTCGCCTATACACCAGTCCATATTTAGACGCGGATACTGGTTCGCTTTGCTTTAATCTAGCTGTGCATAACTGAAGATCCAACTCAGCCGTCGCCAGCGCCTCTGTGCGCGTGCTGTCCGGGCGGTTTGCTCTGGAGAAGCGTGTGCTGTTGTGCTGGTTTATGACAGACAGCTGAGCTCTTCATACACACACACACGCAGCGAGTCTCGGGAGGTCAGTGAGCGTCGCAGACAGCGCAAACTCGCCACCCTGAGCCAAGCAACTGCAGATACACAAACAATGAGGCGTCGACAGCCAAGAGACTCCCAAGTGTGTTAACTGTTAATGAACAATAACAAGAAGCTGTTCGTTCCGTCATTTATTTTATATTTTCTGATGGACTGTTTGTGTCAAAAACTGTAGTCTACTGATTGTGTCGCCTTCCCTGTCGTGGATTCATCCCAGTTACATGCTTTATTTTACGTTACTGCATTTAGTAAATTACTCTCCACGACAAGGAAGGACGGGACAACCTAGGTGAAAAAAGTGCACTTCCATAAAGTAAAGTGTTCTATTTTCACACACAAATGTTTTACTTATAATAGCTACTAAAAATATCCTTTAATACTTCTTAAGATAATCTTAAAATAGGTGTACTCAACTTTGCTATTTTGGGACATATGAATATGAACTAAGTGTGCTTTTAACATGCTGTATTTAAAAAATGTATTACCACTTGTAGTACACTTGAACCCACTAGTGTTTTAAAGAGGGGTTTAAGTGTAGCCAACTAAAACTGGTAATCTAATACATTTTTAATACTGAAAAAAAGTATGTTAAAAGCACATTTTAGTTTATATTCATGATGTCCAATAATAGCACATTTGAATACACTTGGATCAGGGGTGTCAAACTCAGTTGGAGGGCCACAGCCCTGCACAGTTTAGATTAAACTAAACAACTAATCAAGTCATTTAGGCTTGTTTGAAATCTACAAGGTGTGTTGGAGGGTTTGAACTAAACACAGGGCTGTGGCCCTCCAGAGACTGAGTTTGACACTTGTACAAGACCTATTCGGACGTAACTAGTTTTCTAAATTATGTTTGAGTTTCAATTATTTTCATGTCTGTGATTTTCATGTACCAATTCAGACGGGATTAACATCTCTGATTTAAGTACATCTGGGCTTTTTTTTGTCATTTGGATTGATTATCATTAGTTTAACAACAGGTTTACTACAAATGCCATGGTTAAGCTATGGCTGGTATAGCAAAAGCATGGTTAATTTGTGGTTACTTTAGTTGAACTATTTAATTTATTTAACTATTAATGTATTTGTTGTAAAACCATAATTTTCGGAAAGGGATAAACATTATCTGAGTGCAGGAATGAAGGTGAGTAATCTTACCTGACGCTAATATTAGCCAGTCTTACATGATCTGTCTCTTGATTTGTTTTTTGTTTTTTCTCATTTCTTTGCCTGGAGGCAAATAAAAAAGTGTGCTGTAGTAAAATCATCTATGTACTTAAGTTCTAAGCGGCCATTCATTATAATTTTTTTCCTTCTTGTTTTCTCGTTATAACGACCTAATATTATCGTTATCTCGACATAACGAAAGTCGTTTTCTCGTTATAATGACTTAATTTTCTCGTTATCTCGACATAACGAAAGTTTGTTTTCTTGTTATAACGACTTGGCATGTTTACTGTTGCTAGGTAATAACGTCTACAATACTGTACATATATAAAGGCTGATCAATCACTGTTGATTTTTCCAGAGACAGTACACCAAATGTTTTTTTGTTGTTGTAATTAACATGTTTAAATGGCAACACCGCAAACATTTCAGAAGGATGCAGAACTATTCTAAGATCTTTTAGAGCTTCTTGGATTAAACTAACTTTTAATTTTCCCTTTATTTGAAATAAAATTATATATAATTTGTAATTTTTAGTAGTCATTATAAGCTGTGACAGATATATCATGTGCGTTACAAGCTTCTGTTTGAAAAGAGCGTTCATGTGCAACATTATAGAACAAAACTAAATTAAATTAGCCTATGCACTTTACATATACATCACATTTCTTTTCAGTATGTTTAACAATAAAGATTAATAATAAGGAAAAGAAGCACATCACAAACAGCCTATCGTTAAATCCCGTCCTACTGTAGATAAACAGAACATCTCTACCTAATCATGTGCCTAAAAGAAGCACAAATATAGGTGCAAACAGAATAGAGTGACGTCAACCTTTATTTTGATAAGCAGTTATTTTATGACACGAAACGTGTTGGTGAAACTCAGGCATCTAGCAAGAACTTAATAATTGCTTCAATATCAAGTTTACTGTCATACTATAATTATAAATGGATATTTTTATTTTAAAAACTATTACATTTAGACTGTGTTTTCTCTCGTTCTCATACTTGATTGTTGGTAGAGGGGTGTTCTTCACTATATTAGAAACTGCAAACTGTACTGTACCATCACTGTCACGTGCGGTGATAGAGGAACGAGAAGAGATCCAAGTGCAGGTATGATTCTTTATTAAGGGTAATCCAAACGGGTAAACAAGCCAGGCAGGGTCAAAACCAGAAGATCCAAAACAAAACATAAACCAGACACGAACACAAGGCAAGGCAAGGCAAGGCAAGAATGACGGACATGAAATAACTTATACATTAAACAAGGACTCCGTAACAAAGACAGAAACAAACCAGGATTTTTAGACGGGTGCAAATGATGTAAGTGGGAACAGCTGAATACAATGAACAGTGACGAGAAGGGGAAGTGAGACCTCTAGTGGACACCCAGGGATACACAGACCAGACACTGTGACATTACCCCCCCTCAAAAACAAACCAAAAAGACCAGGAGGCCGGCGGACAGGTGGAGGCTCAGGGGGAGGGCCGGAGGGCCGGAAAGAAAACTAGGGGAACAGACACCAGAAGTGGAAACACAAAACAGGAAGACCAGGAGGGATGAGGACCGGAGGAGGTTCAGGGGGAGGGATGGAGGGCCAGACTAACAGAGGGGAACAGACAGAAACATAACAGAACCCAAGTACACAAAACAGAAGTCCATAAGGAACATCATGTGGCACCCACCAGGGTGGAGCAGAAGATCACCACAACACGCCCCCGTGGTTGAGGCCGGAGTCCCCCAGGATGGAGAATAGACCACCCAGGGACTTGACTTGGCTCTGGAGGGTCATCGGTGACTGGCCCTGCCTCTGGAGGGTCATCGGTTCCTGGCCCTGGCTCTGGAGGGTCCATGGGAACCTGACTAGACTCTGGACTGTCTATGGAGACCTGAGGCGCCTCGGCTTCAGGCACTGCCTCTGGAACGGTCTCGGGCACCGCCTCGGTCAAGGCATCGGGAGCGGCCTCGGGCACTGCATCGGGAACGGCCTCGGGCACCGCCTCGGCATCGGGCACCACCTCAGCCTCCGGAACAGCATCGGGCACCGCCTCGGCATCGGGCACTACCTCGCCCTCCGGAACAGCATCATTCACCACCTCGGCCTCTGGAACAGCATCGGGCACTGCCTCGGCATCAGGCACCACATCGACACGCCCCCGTGGTTGAGGCCGGAGTCCCCCAGGACGGAGCAGCAGACCACCCAGTGACTTGACTCGACTCCGAAGAGTCCACCAGTACCTGACTCGACTCCGGAGAGTCCACGGGAATCTGACTCGACTCCGGAGAGTTCACGGGAACATGACTCGACTCCGGAGAGTCCACCGGAACCTGACTTGACTCCGGAGAGTCCACCAAAACCTGACTCGACTCCGGAGAGTCCACGGGAATCTGACTCGACTCTGGAGAGTTCACAGGAACATGACTCGACTCTGGAGAGTTCACGGTAACCTAACTAGACTCTGGACTGTCTGTGGAGACCTGAGGCGCCTCGGCTTCGGGCACTGCCTTTGGAACGGTCTCGGGCACCGTCTCGGTCACGGCATCGGTCACGGCCTCGGGCACTGCAACGGCATCGGGCACCACCTCGGCCTCCGGAACAGCATCGGGCACCGCCTCGGCCTCTTGAACAGCATCGGGCACCACCTCAGCATCGGGCACTACCTCGGCCTCCGGAACAGCATCGGGCACCACCTCGGCATCCGGAACAGCATCGGGCACCGCCTCGGCCTCCGGAACAGCATCAGTCACCGCCTCGGCCTCTGGAACAGCATTGGGCACTGCCTCGGCATCGGGCACCACCTCGGCCAGAGTCCCCCAGGACGGAGCAGCAGACCACCCAGTGACTTGACTCGACTCCGAAGAGTCCACCAGTACCTGACTCGACTCCGGAGAGTTCACGGGAACATGACTCGACTCCGGAGAGTCCACCGGAACCTGACTCGACTCCGGAGAGTCCACCGGAACCTGACTCCGGAACAGCAACAGTCACCGCCTCGGCCTCTGAACAGCACGTTTTCCAAGCTTTGAGGAACGGTAAACGCCTGTCTCCTCGTCCTCCGCCCTTTATGATGAATCGGTGGCACCTTGACTGGCGACTCAGGCGTTGAGTCGGCCATCTTGTGCTGTGGCGCTGGGTTGGCGGCCATCTTGTGCTGTGGCTCTAAGCTGGTGACCATCTTGGGCTGTGGCTCTAAGCTGGTGACCATCTTGGGCTGTGGCGCTAGGCTGGCGGCCATCTTGGGCTGTGGTGCTAGGCTGGCGGCCATCTTGGGTTGTGGCGCTGGACTGGCGGCCATCTTGTACTGTGGCGCTGGACTGGCGGCCATCTTGTACTGTGGCGCTAGACCGTGTCCAATTTGGGCATTGACGCTGGGTTAGCGGCCCTCTTGTGCTGTGGCGCTGGGCTGACAGTTATCTTGTGCTGTGGTGCTGGATTGGCGGCCATCTTGGGTTGTGGTGCTGGCTCAGCATCTTTGATGTGAACAGTCTTGGGAACTTCTAGGATCTGTGACAGCATGGAGAAATACTCTAAGAATGAGTCAGCAGCCATCTTGAGTGTCGGCGCTGAGCTGGTGGCCATCTGGTACTGTGGTGTGAGGCTGGCTTCCATCTTGCCTCGTGGTGCGGGGTTGGTGGCCATGGACCGCAGCGGCGCTGGGTTGCCGGCCATCTTGTGCAGTGGCGTGGGGCTGGCGGCCATCTTGTGTTGTGGTACTGGGCTGGCGACCACTTGGTGCTGTGGCGCTGGGCTGGCGGCCATCTTGGGTTGTGGCGCTGTGCTGGCGTCCATCCTGCCTCTTGGCGCGGATCTAGCGGCCATCATGGGCAGTGGCGCCACTATGGCGGGCGTGCGCTTCTTCTCACCTCTCCGTCCGCCACGGTGAGACGGTGGCTCTGACCCATTCCACAGGAGCCCCAGGTCAAAGGGAGGCCATGGTTGAGAGCGATGCTGAGTCTCCTCTCGACCACTCCCTCATCGGCGACCTCCCCTGGTCCCCCGGAAAACCACCAGGCGAGTTCCCTCAAAACCGCCTCTCTCCCGGTCTGTGGCTGGGGATAAGACATGGGCAGACATACCGCTGGTTCTCATGTCGACGGAGTCCTTCTGTCACGTGCGGTGATACAGGAACGAGAAGAGATCCAAGTGCAGGTATGATTCTTTATTAAGGCAGGGCTCTCAAGTCTCACGCATTGGGCGTGAGACTCACGCATTTCAACCCGTTCACACGCTCACACGCCACACCTTGTATTTCTCACGCAGAGACATTACGAGGACAACGCCCACCAAGTTGCGGCGCTATTTTTTTAAACAGTGAAACAGGTAACGTAGAGGAATCAAGTGAGTTCCCCGAAGGCCCTGACACGCACCTGCTAATCGAATAAAAAAAATATAGCTACCGATCAGCCAATCAGAAAATAGCATTGCTGTATCCGGGTAAGATTTTTACAGGCTCGTGTGCAACACAGATCCAGACGCTCGCTGAAGTAGGTAACGTTACGGTTACAGACTTGTCAAGACAATGACACAGATTTTCACTATATGTTTTTTTTTATCAATATATTAATTTAACATTTTTTAAAAACAGTCTAAGATATGTTTTGGTCTGATGGTTATTATGACCCCGACACGCACGCAATTTTGGCCATTATACGTGGTCGGCCGTAGCTTTTGTGCCTATTATTAGCCCACTATTATTTTTTTATTGCCAAAGTTACACGTTGAAGAGGATGCGGGGCTACTCTGACAGTTTTATATAAGAGACTTCTATAATAGGCCTATCCATAATACTTGTATGGCAGTATCCATAATAGTTAAAAAAAAAAAAAAAAATTTATTTCCTTTTATTTTTACTGCACCTCATCCTGGTCCCCATTTTCAAAACGTTTTGCCTAGGCTATTTCATTATATTTTATCCAATGTATAATATTGATTATTGCATTCGTCTATTTCAAAGATGTCAGGGAAGAGGCAAAGGAGCAATCTTTCATGCTTTGTTCTAAAAGATCTGGGCCCGTATTCATAAAGAATCTTAATGCAAAAAGTAGTTCCTAGTGACAAAATTCTAAGAAAATTCTTAGAAATGTGGGCGTTTACTTTTAAAATTAAAGAAAAAAATCCTAGTAAAGAAAAAAGTAATTCAGAAAGCATCTTATCCCTTAAAAGAGGTCTTAAGGTAAAATTTGTTATGAGCACAGACGAGGACTTTTAAGAGGCTTAAGAGTTTCTTTAGCAGAGGAGAAAATGGCAGAAAGACGAAGAGACAGAAGAAATGTGTTGCAGACAATGGATGACAATGAGTTAATAAGACGGTATAGATTATATAATAATTTAATATAATATAATTTAATATATAAATTAAAGTAATCACTACATTACAATATTTGGCAACTGGGAACATGCAACAATGCAATAGTGATGATTTGGGTCTGTCACAACCTTCTGTAAGCAGAGTGATCACACAAACAATTACAGCACTTTCAGAACATCTTATTGTGTCACAGTTCATTTAGTTTCCACTGGACATTCCCACCTTGCAAGCTCAAAAAACTGCATTTATGAATATAGCAGGCTTATAGGTGCGCACAAGCAGGGAATGAAACGTTAATAGTTTGTGCTATACGCTCCCATGTCTGCTTCTTGTGCCTTGCTGTGACACTCGGCCCACATTTTCCTTTAAGAATGGCCTTGTGTTCATCCACTAACTCGGCTAACAGTAAACACTGTTCCTCTGTCCAGTTTGGCTTTCTCGCTCTTCTTGGCTTTGATTCCATGTTTGATACATTAAAACCAACACTCAAACCGCCACTTAAATAGGACAGCAATCACTGTAATTGGAAAGAGTGGAACAATTTTTATCATTCTAAGCCAATCAAATACCTTATAGGAAATTAAAAGCATGGTTAATAAAAAAATAGAATTCATATACACACATATAATGTGTGTGTGTGTGTGTGTGTGTGTGTGTGTGTGTGAGAGAGAGAGAGAGAGAGAGAACGGTCAAATAGGAAAAATTACGCATGTAAATTTAAAGTGAGGATTAGAATAGACCCTATACTTAAAATCACTCTTTTTTTTCCTTCTTGGACAACCAGCCAATCAGAGTCTCCAAAAGATTGTGTCATACATAGCAACCGGTTCAACCCCGCCTCCTCACTAAGATAAACGTTTTTGTCTTTTCCTTACTCAGAGTTGCTCTCAGATCGGTCCCGAATCGCTTTTAAGCTAAGACTCCTACGTAAAAGTTTTTAAGCTAAATTAAGAGTTTTCTGAGAGGATTCTTAGAATCTTTATGAATGCGGGCCCAGCTCCCTAAAAAGGTGGCTAGGTCAGAGGAGGAGGCTGTGGAGAATACAGTAGGGGAGGGAGTTAGGGTGCCAGTAGAGGATGGGTGCATGGAAGAGACTGTGGAGGACCATAGAGGAAACAGTGGAGAACCCACTGGAAACAGGGAAAAAGAGAGGGTTATGTAGAGCAGCCACCTGTAGGTGTTCCTTTAAGAAAGAGTGGTCAACCCGATCACCATTCATCACAATGGGAACCACCAGCTCTTTTTACTGGTGCTTAGTCTGCAGACAAGATAACTCCTGTGTCCATCAAGGTGTGAGGGACATAAGCAGGGAGGCTTTCTAAAATAGCTGCATTAGTGTTAGTGCTTGCTCATTCAAATACCTATGCTGAGAGGGTTTTCTCCATGGTGGGATTAAACAAGACCTAAACCAGGAACAGTTTAGCACTTGATGGAACTGTGAAAAATGGCTGGCCTGGAACCACAGTGATTCAAATGGGAGCCACCAACCCCTGGCCTCAAAACCAGCTACCAACACCTACTATAAACAGCACTGACCATTTTTTCTCTCTCTCTCTCTCACACACACACACAAATAAATGCTGAATTAAATAAATATTATTTTATTTGTAAGAATATGTGTCATTTATGAGATCAGACACCCGTCCCCATCAAACCCCTGCCGCCATCGCGACCGCGGGCAAAATCTCACTCTGAACTCAGTTCAAAACTTGAGAGCCCTGTTAAGGGTAATCCAAACGGGTAAACAAGCCAGGCAGGGTCAAAACCAGAAGATCTAAAACAAAACATAAACCAGACACAAACACAAGGCAAGGCAAGGCAAGGCAAGAATGACGGACATGAAATAACTTATACATTAAACAAGGACTCCGTAACAAAGACAGAAACAAACCAGGTAGACAGGTGCAAACGATGTAAGTGGGAAAAGCTGAATACAACGAACAGTGACGAGAAGGGGAAGTGAGACCTCTAGTGGACACCCAGGGATACACAGACCAGACACTGTGACAATCTCTCTCACCATGGATCTGTCATCTTTTGGACTTGGACACCATTTTCACTCAGATCGGACTCCAGTCGTAAAATCGGACAGTCTGAACGAGGCATTATAGTCTGTCTCTTAACTGCATTATACTCTTCTGTAAAATATTATTATTTGTCGTCATTACCATGGCGATTAAACCAGCGCTATTTCGACTTTACTTATTTTATATAATTAAGTAAAATAGATGAAACAGCATAGTAAAACAATAAAGAAATAAATATTATTATTTTTAAGTAAATGCGTCAATTTGATCATGAAATCCTTTAATCTTTTTTCATGACACTGTTTAATATTAATAAGAGAAAGGAAAATCTGTGCTTTACAAAAACTTGGAGCAGTACCAGTTGACTGTTGACTGTCGTTGTTTTCTCCATGGTAACTGTTGCCCAATGGCTCTGTTCAGACGGATCTGTTAACGACCTTCGACAGATTTTTAATAACAAACAGCCGCAATTTACAAATGACATAACTGCCACGAACAGACAAAACGTAGCATGATGACCTTTTGAGTAGTAACTCCATAAACTAGCGCTACATACAAGTCAAAGAAGATCAAAATAAATTGATTCCGAAACAAAAGATGAATCAGAGAAGACTTTCCAATCCGTGAGGTGACCTGGTGTAATGAAGATGGTTAAAGAGGAGAAGGAGACCTCACAGGTTGATTCTCTGAAAAGTTCCTCACCTGAACAAACAAATGGAGAAAAAAACGGTCAAGCATGTACGGAGAGCATCGATGAAGTAAGGGAATGTCTATTATGCTTTAGCTCAAATTACTTGTCACATGAAAAAATTTATTTTGTCAAGAATATGCATTAATATAGTATACTTTATTATATTATGTGTATATCTTATGCTTCATTATGATGCTTAAATAACTTAAGTTACTATAATGCGTCAACAGAGCATGAAATCACAGGCCATTCATTTCTTTCTTTTCCTTCCCCCCTCTTCCCACATTTTTTCCTTGGACCTTCTCCATCATCTTTTCCTTCCACTCTGTTGAACATTCTGCCTCTGTTCAGATGAATTATTGGAGTGTTAGCCCCAGCATCCTCACCCATGGCCTTTGTCATGTCCTCCACCTCTGCTGTGACGAGTCTGTGAGTCACATGACCTGTGGCGAGGGCGCTGGGGGCTTCGCTAGTCTTCACAGGAGCAGTCGTGTGCAGTTCTATTATCCCGATGGCCGACTACGAGATTCGTCTTTTTGTCAATCCCTCACCTTCCGTTATGCCGGCCTCACCTCCACACATCTGCCAGGCAGACTGGTCGGCTGGGGACCTGGGGCCGTTCTCACTGTACTAGATGCAGAACTGAATCCTCTGGTTCATGCTGTGGAGCCCATGGATGTGAGGGTGTGCAAGGTGCGGCTTTAATGAAAACTTTTCAAACCATAGTTCATTAAATTAAACTTTTATGAAATTTTGACAGCATATATAGGCTACAGTATAGCTCGGAGTCAAAAAGGTTGAGAACCACTGGTGAAGGTATCGGGACACAGTTTGATGGATCGCTGGAACTTGTAGTGAAAGTGAATTAAAGAGACGTTTTCATCTGTCTGTGTTACAGATTTTGGAGCACTCTAATGAGCTTATCACAGCTGGAGAGGGAAATGTATGTGTGTGGTGCCTCACACACTTGGTGTGTCGTAAACGGGTGGTGGAGGGTTTGGGGAGACAAGTTGTGTTCACACATCTAGCACTGATGACTAGCAGGACTGAGCAGGGCCTCAGAGCACTGGCTGCATACGGACGCGCTGTGGTTATGGTGGACCTTACAGAGGGATGCATTATGGAGCATAAGAAGAACCTTCATTTAAGGTTTGTTTTTAATGTTTTGTATTAAGTCAGCCATTTGGAGCTATTAAGGCCTGTTTACAAAGATTGAGTTTATGCTAAACTATGGAATACATTTCAAAACCAAAAAAAACTGCTCCTTCTTTCTTGTTGAAAACATTAATAATCCGACCAATAACACTTATTATAAAATTTTAGCAATTAATGAAAGTGCAGACTAGATCCAAATACGCATGCATTTATTCTTGGACCATTCCATTTTCTGATTATAGAGTCCTGCAGTGATAATGTATTTTTGTAGGCCAACCTGAAAGTTAGCATCACTCTGGTTCCCTTGACAAAAACCCAATAGGCTTTTTCTTCTGACTTTTTGAAATATTGCAGAAAATAAGCTCTGTAACCAGAAAATGTTCATGATAATCTTCACAAATGAACAACTTCACATCTTTAATGAATTTTGAAGCCTAAATACAATTAACCAGAAGTTAAATGTAAACTGTAGGCTGTAAATGCACTACGCCATGGTCGCATGATTTTAATGTCACCACCATTAAGCTTTCATGTTTCAGTAATTCAATTAAATTCAATTGTTTTTCCTAAAAGTTTCTTTTAGAATAGTTTTGTAAGACTGTACACACTGACTGTTACACACTAGGGCTGTAAAAGCAGACTAGTGAGTAGATGAGTTAACCTGTTGGGTGAGATGATGTTTAATGTCCCTGACAACCTCTGTAATCCCATTCAGCCACTTGATAGCAACCACCTTTTTCAAGACAAAAGCGTTAGAAATCACAAAAGAGGTCTGATGGATGTTTGTCATGTCTTAGAAAATAATGTGGAAATATATTGTGCATTTAACCAAAAACCAAAACAGATTGTTCATATAATTTATCGTAAAATATGACATCCCTGCTGCAACATTATTGTTTGCTTTATTGTTACTTTATTGTCAAGGTATCTGGTTCGCCAAGGGAGTAACATAACATGCAGTCAGTTAGCTGGGAAAACATTGTGATTAAATTGGTTTAATTGAATTAGATGTTTATGTAAAATCTTTACTTTTGTTCTATTAAATCAATCTCTTTTTTAGGGAAATCACAGGGATGGTCTACTGTCCACTTAGGGATATTGTAGTTACTGCATCAGATATGACAATCAGAGTGTGGGGACCAGACTGGGAACTTCAGATGGCCTTTGTGGGACATACTGGTCAGACTATTAACTTCACTATTAATAAAGTTTCAAAGTATGAGTGTTGAGTGACCGTATTTGCAACTGCATTGTTGAAATTATATTAAGTATCAACGATGTAAACAAGCAGCACAATACAGCAACGGTATTTAAGTCACAATAGTGTCTACTACCATCATGAGTGTGGGTTTTTGTGTCCTTCCTCCAGCTCTTGTCACTTCTCTAGTTCTGTGTCCTGTGTCTGGCCTGTTGTTGTCATCTTCTCTTGATGGTACTTTGAGATGCTGGAGACCAGAAGTTGGAGACCAGGTCCAGATTATATCCATTCCTAATGGGTGCCCACCTCCTCTTGTCATGGGAGGCCCGGATAGTGCTGGCACCTTCTTCTCATATTCCACCAACAGTGTAGACTTCTGGACCTTCAAATGCCTTTACAATCTACACTGCAGGCTGGATGGGGTCCTGAGAGGTCCTGTCCGCCAAATCTTGACCCCACCAACCCCCCCTTCCTTCCGTGCCTGTGTAGTTTGCATCCATGGAAACAACGATGTCACAGTTGTGGCAGAAACGGGTGAAGTGCTCACTAGATTCCAAGCCAATGGAAGAGTAAGGTGTGCTGATTACTGTGTCCCTAAAGAGATCTTACTGGTCCTCACTGAGGATGGAGTGGTAACTACTGCTAGTACATTGACCAGTCCAGTAACAGTACTGGATGAGTGGCATGGGATAGAGCATTGGGATTGGTCAGGTGGGCAGATGCAAGCTAATATAGGCATAGTTTGCTGCATGGTCTTATATAATGATGTTAAAGATATACAAATCGGACAGGAAGAATGGAGGTCCTTACAGATGCAGAGATCACAAAAACCAAAGAAGATACAACTTCTACATGATGCAAAAAACAGGTTGGTATTTTATTGGTTGGTATATTATTTATTTTTTTGGTCATAAGAAGTCAAAAGTTATTTTTCTCAACATTTATTATATCTTAATTTTTTTCTTTTAAGTAAAGTAAGATACATCCTAAGCTTGTGTGTCCCTTACAGGTTTCTGGTTATACTGGGCCATTGTGGTGGATGTGTGTCTGTGCTTAATATGCATTCAGGCAAAATCCAGTTCAGGACTTCTGCTCACAACAACCAAAACCTCAGCAGCATGCAGGCATACCCCAACAGTGGCTACCTGCTGACTGCAGGTGCTCACACACACTTCACACACACTCTACTGCAGCATCACACTGCATTCAAATGGACTATCTTCTGGTGATAATCTCGATGGCTTTATATTGCAGGTGAAGATAAAGCTTTGCTAGTTTGGCGTGTGTTCCCATGTGCTCAGCAGTGTTTGAGTCTCTATTTCAGCGTGTTGTGTGATCTGCCTCCGGTTTTGATGGCACTGATGGGAACCCAACTCACCGTCGCCTCACAAGATCCTGAAAACGATACTTATAGCTTGGTACAATATAACTTAGAGAGCCAAAGCAGATCTGACCAGCAACCCAAAGAAAAGCATCACAACAACATCACAGGTTAGAGACAGTAAACTCTACTAGATATCTAATATTACAAAATAGCTTATAATATACTTTCACATAAACAAAAGCAAGCAAACACACTTAATATGCCAGTTTCCCAAAAAGTGTATACAGATTTGAATTTGTGCTGATTTTAACAAAAATAAATAAATAAATTAATTAATTATTCAACCAAAATGTATCAGGTCACTTTTTGAAATTATCTCACACCCTGACCCTCCTGAGATTGAGTAAATCTGTTTTATGTTGCTCCAGGCCTGTGTGCTTGTCATCAACTGAGCATGTTTGCTTCAAGCAGTCAGGATGGGACTGTACGGATCTGGGATATGGAAAACCACCTTCTTAGGTTAGGACCGAAGTGCTACTTTTTGTTTGTAGTTGTGTATATTCTACAAAACAAAAAACTTTGATAATCATTGCATACCATTTTTCACTCCAAATTTTGTGTTGTTTGTTTTAGAATTCTTCAACTGAATGCAGAGCCGGAGTGTTTGGCTTACTGTGAAAGTGGAGACCTGCTACTGGGCATCACCGGAGACCTCTACAGAATCCCCCAAACACAACTACTGCCTCTAGACTGCAGGACACAAGTACAGCTTAAAATCTCATCAGATGGCATTCATCTTATTTTAAAAGCTCTTTTAATCAAACTATTTGAAGAGTTGTCAGACTCTTGATGTCTTTACCAACACTGAATATAAAAACAGTTCAAAATGATGGCTAAATAAAAGTACTGTACTGTAGGTTTACTCCAATACAGTTTACTCTAGAACAAAGGAGGTTCACACAATATATAGTATAGTGTGTACACACAAAATTAATCATTCATTATGAATGTATTCACTTTAGAAATGGTATCCAGACTCTGAATTACTCAAATCCTGTATCCCAATCATGAGCCATGAATGCAGGTAAATTTCTACAAAAATAACATACATTTATACACATCCATATCCTTACCTTTCGCTTTTAACTCTAGGACAGAGAGTTGCCATATTATTAAAAAGGATGGTCCTGAAAGGCAGGACAGGATAAAAGATCTAGTAAGTATCAAATATGTGTGTGTGTGTGTGTGTGTGTGTGTGTGTGTGTGTGTCAGAGCTCCTTCATTTGTTTGTCTTAAAGGACTTTGGGGCAATTATGGCATTACATAAAGATCTGGAATCCTTGCAAAAAGGAGAGGTTGAGTGCAGAAGGAAAAAACCAGCCAACATAAAATCCAAACGAGAGGCTTTCAATAATTACCTGGGTCTAATCTGCAGGCGACCCCTTGATATAAGGGTACTGTATGTTTATCAACAGTCTCCATGTCTTTTGTATTAGACAGTATTTTCCAAATAAATGGGTTTGTGGAAATGACAGGATTTCACATCATTCCTCTAGATTCCAGAAGATATGTTTGATGTGTATTCTACACTTTTTCCACCTAAACTTCCTGAGCTTCCTCCTCTGAGTCCTCCCTCCTTCACCGACGGCTTATCAACGAGACTACATTCTCCTAAAACACAGGTGAGAGAGTGCGGATTAAATGCATACGAGTTGTTTTATTACAAAATTATCATTTTACATACACAATATATCCATTACTAGTCTGCTGTATATGTATTACCCAACAGAGATATTCTTTGCTTAAAAATATATATTATTTTTCTTTGTATATTGTGAATCACATTATAAGGTGTCCAGACGTGCCCCTTTCCCTGGCACATGTTCTGCCCAGGATTTCTAAATTGCGTAAAATAACTAGGTTTTTGCTGTTTGTGCTGTACAGATACAATAAACATAAAACAACATAAAATTCTGGTTTTGTGTGAATACACAGTGGGAGAAATAACTTAATAAATAGTGGAATGTTTTTGTTCTCACTTGTCATTAGCAGAGCGAACTAGATGAAGTGCACTGCTTATATAATGAAGAGGAGGAGAAGAAGAAGAGGGAAGAGGCTCACAAGCATCGCACACCCATCGCAAAGACTCCATCAACACAGAGGAGCCCTCTTCCTCCTTCACCAGTGGCAGACACACTCATATACCCTGTTGGGATGTTTTTCTTTTTTGTGTTTGTGTGTGTGTTTATGTTCATTTTAGACACATTTAGTCAAATTACACAAATCATGTAGGGATTGACTAAATTGTATAAAGGTCTGGTTACATAAGTGGAATTTTGCAGGCTTTAAATCAATTAATTCAACTTTATTTCCAGACTCAAGGTCAATTAACAAGAAACACGCAGTACAAAACGAGACCAATATAAATAAAAAAAGACAGTTATACCAGTATTTCCTCTTAGAGGACTGAAATCACACTTCAGTAAGCCTAGGATTTGACAACAACATATTATTATTACGTGAATCATCCAGCCGATAAATACATTTGTACATCACATTTCTCATTAAAGCAGGGAATGATTGTACTCTTGTTTTACAGAATAAATTACTTGCATTTTAAGAAAAGATTGAAATGCTATCACATAACCTCTTCATTTTGTACTCTCTTATGTTTACAGCCACAAAAGGCCCTTCCACCAATAAAGAGTCCTACACCCCCTCTGACCCCACCCTCTGAGCCTGCCCCACCTTTACTCACCTCTGTCCCTCCCTCGCCCTCTTCTGCCCTACCCTCTCCCACCTCACATCTACCAGAGTTCCTCCTGCAGTATGTGGATGAACACTGGTTTCAAAAGATGTTTCCTGATCTGAGTGTAAGTTGAATACAAAAACAGTGAGGACTCTTCTGTTCAGACGTACTCTTTATAAAATCTCAATCTCAGTCTCCTTCTAATTTATGCATCGTTCTCATTTATACTTGCATGTGTTTGCAGTGTGTTTCAAGTTCTTTATGCCCCAAGGAATTCTGCAAGCATCTGTTGAACTTTATGATGACTTGCAGCATGGCTCAGAAGAATAGCATCCTGAATGCATTACTTATGCTAATACAGCAGGAGGTGCTAGACAAAGAATCTCTCAGCACCGGACTGCTGGTTTGCCTGAAAAACTACATTCACAAAAACATGGTAAATTAAATTGGGATATTATAATAAATCCATAAGGCATAGCTGAAAATACATTTTGGTAGCAATTTCTCTAAAGTTTGGATTTAATTTAATGTATGAATACAGAGCATGTAAGATGTATGAATTCTCTGTCAATACTACAGATAATTCTATTCAGTATAAGAACAGGTATGAATATGTGAATATGTGTTTTGCAGTCAAGGGAGGAACAGCATTTTGTCGGTGAGCTGCTAAATGTACTGGTGTACCTGAGTCCTGACAGTTTTGACACCATTGTAGAGCTACTTGCTATGTTGGCAAATAAAGAAGCTGATCTTAAGTAAGGAATACTGCATGTTTAACACAATACAAAATACAATGTAAAGGTTTGTCAATGGCCTACTTTAGTAGCAACTGTAGAACATCTGCATTTATTGAAAAGTTCCTTTCATGTTTGATTTTTGAGTGTTAAAGGGGTCATCGGATGCCCATTTTCCATAAGTTGATATGATTCGTTACGGTCTTAATGAAAATACTATAACATTCTTTGGTTAAAATATCTCAATGGTAGTTTAAAACAACACCCTTTTTACCCGCTCTGTTTTGAGCAAGGTGTTTTGGTCTATGTTGCTTTAAATGCTAATGAGCTCTGCTCACCCTGTCCCTCTCTTCCTTGGGGTGACGAGCAGACTGTAAACTTCAGCCACAAAAAATGCTAACTAGCACATATTAATAAAGGCAATTTGCAAAGATCCATAAAAACCCTTATACTCACTTCTGGAGATGAAGCTGGATCAGAATGATTTGCGTGAACATAAATGCATGTGGGCAAATCGGGGATCGGCACATTCCCTTCAAAAACCAAAGTAACATTAATCCTCTGCATGTTCAGCGGCTCGGATGTTGGGAGAAAATTATGACTGCTATGTTCATTATTACATCCAACAACAAAAGACCTCAATTGCCTAATTGGAGACATTCTTGTCTTCTCTTGCACCGGAGTAGACACAGTGGGGGACAGCTCACTTAGGGCGGGTCTACGTTAAGATGGCCTTGTCAATCTATTATTTTGGGAGTGGCCTGCATACAACTACGTCATTCTGACAGGAATCTCAGAACAGCCTGATTTGAGAAATTTTAAAATAGGGATAAAAAAAAAAACATGGGTTGGATTTGTATCATTATAGGGTGGACATGTACACATATCCATCACACATTTATGTTCAAACAGCATGTAAAGTGAATTTTGCATCTGATGATCCCTTTAACAAACTGTCTGCACCATTTTTTTTAAACTGGCACCCAATTGCCATATATATGTAATTAACCATTCTATTTTTATATCTCTGGTAGGGCTTTAGTACTGTGTGTTCTGCAAAGGTTGGGTGTGGAGGAAGCTGAACTGTGGTTATGTCCAGAATTAGAGTCCTGGAACTCCCTGGCGAAACATAAGCCTGACCAGCACAACAGTCTTCGAGACATGGCCAGCCACTGGCTGCTTACCTGGACCAGAAAGTACAAGGTATGGAGCAGGTATCAGATCGGTAGAGATATTTTTGAGAACAAAAGTTTTTTATTTGAATTGTATTTGTATTGTGCCTCACAGGTTCACAGTGGGTCTGTGTTCCTTAGCGGTGAAGGAATAGAGAGTGTGTTCGCACCTGTGGAGGTGCTCAAATATTTCTGCTCTGTGCAAAAAGGCAAACAGACTCGACCACCTCCACCTCCACCAGAGGGCAGGAAAGACGCTGTCATCGTGCATTCAGACTTGCCTAGGTATGTCATACTAAGACAGGGACTCCCAGTATCATTTGGTTTTGGCTGTTGTATATTTTTTGTGAGTGTTTTTAAAATGTATCACAAGTTTCATCTCAGGAACCTTACATTCAAATCCAATTTTTTTTCTCCTCTTGTCTGTTTAGAAACGAGATGAACAAATTTTTAAATAAAACCAGCAAAATTTGTCCTATTCAGCCTTTAAAAGATCCTCATATAAAATACTGAATGCATCTGTGTTTAAATAGTTTGTATAACCAAGGAATTCTCTTTAAAATAAGCGTTGTTTGTTTAAAATGATCAGAAATGTATCTCTGTTTTTGTTTAGACTGAAGCCAATTCAGCGCCTGGGAGAGACGTACAGCATGTCAAGGATAAGGGAGCCTCAAGGTTAGAATATACTTCAGTCAGACTTTCAACATTCATTTGTTGAATACAGCTATCAATCTGTTATGCCTGTGGCACTAAAAGATGATAAGGAGTTTGTTTCTAATGTTCAGTTCAAGTGGAAATCATACTTGTGCAGAAGTGCAGCCTCAAAGTAATATAGAAATTATTCTTTCACTCTGCAGTTCTGATATCTGTGTTAAACTGTAATTAAATATACTGTGCTTCATTATAAACCAACAGGACGTCTGCTGCCACCACTGCCATATCGACCCATGTTGATGGATTTCCCAAGGTTCCTCTCTCTACCATTGGCTCATGTCACACTTTCTCCATTCCCCTTTTCCCTGGATTTTCAGAACTTCAGACGCCCCTCACCACAAAGATACTTCTTCCTGGAACGCTCCTATGTACAATATTACAGATAGTTACTCCCAAAAGCATTGCATTGAAGCGGTGAAAGACTGTCTCTATGATGCATCAAATGTCACAAATCTAAAAATTTTGATGATCAAACTCACTTTATCATCTTGAAGTCTTTTAGTACATACTTGACAGTTGAATGTTTGAGACATATGGCTTGTTTTATTGTGAAAGAATATACAGAGAGAATGCTAGTTCTTTGAAAAGCAATCTGCTTTACATGACACCTCCTTGAGCACTGGGGAAGATGCGTTGTGCAAAGCAGCAATGAAACACAGGCTGACCCCATGCAAAGCAAGCCTTGGAAAACAGTTCTGTACAGCCCAGTATCCTCTATAGGTATTGGTAATGCCATTGGTATTGGTATTTTGGCCTTAGAATGGATGGGGTCAAATGATGGCATCAAGGGACATTTTGTAATCTGTTACTGTCTGAACTGTAATCAAATCAAATTTTGAGGGCAGTGGAAATTCACACCTCCATCGCACAGAAGAATAGTTAATAGAGAAAGAGAAAAGTATTAAGAATATTCATGGAAAGGTTTGGAATTGAATTGAATCATGAGATTTGATTTGCAATATATTAACACTTCAGATATTTTGTCAAAGTATCATGAAAATTACAGTACCGGTAAATTAAATGTACCAAGACAATATAACATAATACAACAACTACAGTCAAGATAGCCTTCTGACAATGTTTTACATTGCGCAACAACTGACAGTGACAAAATAATAAAAAAATTAGCAAAATATAAATGATTAAAGTTTTAAATCAAAATAAATGATTAAATATTAAAATATTTTCCAGGACAAATAATTATGTCAGAAAACTGCAATGCAAAATTACTTAAATTAATTATTATTATTTTTTTTTTTTTCAGTTACATGGGAACCTTGTTAAATTCTTTGTGTATTTTCCAGTAAATTTTCCATTTAGGGTCTTGATTTTCTGCATGAGACACTGAACACTGTCAGATCAAATTAGACTTGTGAGAAAGCAGATAAGATTGTAAAGCGTTTCACACCACAGAACCTGAACATTAGAAATATTCCCATAATTCATGCATTAAAAATTCAACAAGCATCTAGAGTAGGGTACAGCCGGGGGCCAGAGTGAGGAACGGCTGGGGGAAGGAAGCAGGAACCAGCGGAAAATCAAATAAGACTTTAATAATCAAAAGAAACACAAAACAGCGTGGCAGTTGGCCGTGAGGGGCTGCCGTGCTGTTTTGTGTTTCTTTTGATAAACAAACAAAACACAAACTAAAATCCAGGCCTGGGGCCTGTTCTTCGTATGTCGCTAACTCAGTTAGCTGGATTTGATTGTTGACGATTTGGCGTGATCTTGGATCGTTTGGTTCTTTGAAGCTCATCCCGGAGCTGCTGTCAAAGCAACAGGTCCGTAAGCTTAAACCTGCTCGGGAGCAGCTTATTTCATGTAAACAGGATTAGATCGCTTCTTTTCAACCAGAACTGATACTCAAAATATGTCTGTTACCACCGCTACTTTATTACAAGAGTATCGTACTGATCCAGGGACAATAATTTAAAATAATAATCATTTAAAAAAATATTTAAAAATAATATAAAAATGCTGTGTAGTCCATAACAGTCTACTATAGACACAGACAGTTTTACTCACTGAAATATTTATTTGTCATAAAATTATTACTTCATAATTGTATTAGAGTCTTACACACATGCTTACAGATAATAGAGTCGTGCATTATTTTGAGTGATGACTGCTATTAGAAGAGTGGCTTGATGGAGCAAAGGAGATGCAAATAACATGATCTGTAACCCTTTAGAAACTTTCATTAATGCTGTCACGTAACAAATCTGTCCAAATATAAAAGGAAATGAATAGATAATTTCTACATTGAAATAAAAATTCAAAGACTGCACAACTATTATAAATTGCGAATCTAAATAATTGGGAATCATGAAAAAAAATAAAATAAAAACATGTATCTATTATCTGTTTCGTGTATCTATTATAACATTTATGTAGTTTTATTTGCTTGGCTGTTTTCTTATAAAAGTCCAGAAATTTGTCAAGTTTTTAGTCAGGTATCGTTTTAAATTATATGTCATTACATTGCCGTCTTGCCACCAGCCAATCATTGCACTGCTGATCATGGTTTCGAGTATCAATACATATCCCCTTTTAAGCCAACACATGAATGCGCAATTATCTCATATAACTCAATCCAGCGATACTAATCATACACAACAGGTGTGTTCGAAGAACCCAATTAGCCGGATCATGATTAGCACGATGATATCATCTTGGATGTGTCATTTGATCTCGGATGTAATAAACGACGTACGAAGAACGGGCCCCTGGTCCTCTCTCGTCCGTCACTGTCATCGCTCCTGTTTTATATCCTTCCATCTCCTCCGTGGGACTCGAGACCGGTAGGTCGAGCAGGTGTCGCTCATTTCCAATCACTCCACCGGCCTCGCCCCGTTCCCAAGGCTCTCGGCCCCGCCCCACTCGTCACAACTGCTTTATTACATTACAGTTTAAAGGGGGGGTGAAATGCTTGTTTTCACTCAATATCCTGTTAATCTTGAGTACCTGTAGAGTAGTACTGCATCCTTCATAACTCCAAAAAGTCTTTCATTTTATTATATTCATAAGAGAAAGATAGTCTGTACCGATTTTTCCCGGAAAAACACGAGTGGCGTGACGTGTGGGCGGAGCTAAAGAATCACGAGCGCCAGTAGGCTTTTGTGTTGAGAGCTGGAAGCTGTGACTTTACCGTGAGGAAAAAACCATCATCCAAAACAAACCATGGCTAACAGTCAGATTCAGCATATATTTATGATCAAGAATTAGATCCAGAGGCTGAAATTTAACAAGAGCAGCATCAGCAGCGACGTCTCTATGTGGTATGTACTGAAACTGCATATATTTGCTTAACGGTTTTGGAAAATGACTAAGTTCCACTTTATGTCGTCTTTTTTTTTTTTTTTTAAGCTGTACATGTGGAAAGTGCAGTTTGATAACAACATCGCATGTTGTTTACTTGATGTGCTTACGCGCCGATAGCTAAGTTAACAACACAGAGATATTTGAAGCAGTTTTACTCACCGCCTGCAGATCCAACTACAAACCCATACATTACGCAAGACACAGCATACAAATACAAATTCAAAATCATTTCATGTGAGAAGCTGCATACAATATAATGCTATGGTTTCCACTAGCAAAACTTTTTATAAGACTCTGTGAATAAGCAGTATAAGAATAAGGTTTGCTATCACTGAAAAACCTTGGCATTCCCCATGAGTGATTAAAACATAATCTGAAAGTACTAGTTTAAGCATTGTTTTGATTGTCACATATTAAGAGAGTGAGCTCTGGGACATTCAACCTTAATCATCCACAGTCAAGTCTGGGCTGTAGTTTAGCAGGTCAGACGTCACAAAAAGGTCCTGAGATCGTAATCTCAAGTTCAGAATCTCATCTAGCAACCTCAGGGTCAAGTCCCTGCCCTCAGACTCCTCTAGCAGAGGCCAATCCAGCAGCTGAGCACTGGAGGGTAGAGCCGGCAGCCCAGGCTCATATTCTTCCAGTGGGTTGGGATAGAGCAGCAGATGAAGAGAAGGGATTCCTGCCACTGTACGGGCCAGGGAAAGCAGTCCCATTCTAGAGAGCGGGTTTAAGGCCAGTCTTAAGCTACGTAAAGCCCGACAGCAGGACAGGGAGGGAAGAAGAGCACCCAGGAGAGTGTCTGAGAGGCCACAACCACAAAGTGAAAGCTGGCGCAGAGAGCTTTCGGCTTGAGCTAAGAGATGGCGCAGAGAGGGCAGGGATGATTCATCAAGCCAGTTCTCACTCAGGTCAAGTTCTCTCAGGAATGGAGCGTGCTGGCTGCAGGAGAGGTAGGCCAGGTCCGTGGAGGTCAGGCACAGGTATGGCAGCTCCAGCACCTCCAGAGGCTTGGAAAGAGAGCTGCAAAGAGGAGAGAGAACATTTAAACGTAAAAGGTCAGCAGAAATGTTGCTTTTATATGGTTTTGAAAAACGTTTTTATACATTTCAAATATCAAACATATACCAAAAATAGGGGTGCATGATATATTTCGGCCGATGATTAATGCACATCTAGTCAGTAAAGCCTAATCAGTGGTAAATACCATCAGGTGCGTGATTTCACAGAGAGCAGCTGTTACTACACAGAGCCGTTGTTAACTGGCTAGCTGCGCAAATCCAAGCTGAAAATGATAGATAATGAACAAACTTTCTTTGTACTTTTGTCAAGTAAATAAAAGTTGATTTTAAATACATTTAATTAATTAAAAAAATAATTTGCCTTTTGGCTTGCTTAGTTGGGACACTTAATATTCAGTTGTGTCACGGAATTGAACTTCATGATAAATAATTTATCAACTTTACGCAGTTATTAAACACTGAACTGGACTGGAGCTGAATAATGACACCACTGTCTTTTTAGAGCTGCTTTACAGCAAAATTTGGATTTGACATATATCTGATGAAGTTTGTTTGCATCTCTGATTCGGTTTCTTCCCTATTTAATACTCAATTTGTGTTGTATAAAGCACTAAATAAAAAGGTGACTTGAATTTAAAACATTAAAATCCTTACAGAAGGGGTTTATTCATGATTGCATGTATTAATTGCATTTAAAAAAGAATTATGAATAGATCTTGACCAAAAAAAAAAGTTCTTCCTGAAATAATGTAGTGTATCTGTTGTAGGAGTGAACAAGTGGACTTGATAAACACAACTATCTGCATGTACAGTATGAATGTACCTGAGCAGCAAGTGCAGGTGTCCTGGCAGTCGGAGTGCAGTCAGGCATAACCTCTTTAGTCTCTTCAGTGAACCCAGTCCCTTAGACAAGTCCTGAAGTGCCCCCTGCTGGCCAGGCTGTCCGCGCTCTAAGTCCAAGTTACAGTAATGCAGTCTCAGAGAGTGCAGCTGAGGAAAGGGAGCTAAAAGTGGAAGCAGCATAGCCAGGCCTGACGCCCCAAGGCTGGAGTAGCGGATGTCCACACCGAGAAGATCCTGCTGAGGCAAGAGACCCAACAAGGAAGCTATGGAGGGTGCTGAGAGTTCCTCCACGCAGAGGTAGCGGCAGTGGAGCCGCAGTGGGCCCGGTTGACTAAGGGCATCACGGACACGCTCCCAGGAACGTGAATTGACAAAAAGGTCAGCCCTGACATGGACCACAACTACCTCATCCCAATCGTGATAGCATGAACTACTTTTATTACTGGTGCTGTTTGATTTCCCCTCGGATAAAGTCTTTCTTCTCTGGATCTCCATCCTCCTCCTGTCACCCTTTACTGACTCATCTCCTGAAAACATCTGTTCATTAGTTCTGGACTTCCTCTTCTCTTCTTCTTCCACTCTGTGTCCTCCCTGACTCCCTTCACCACTATTCCTGCACCCTACCTTGCCCCGGTCTCGCTTGATGGTGCCCTGGTCCCTTTCTGCTTCCAGTCCTCTTTTTCTCTCTCTTTCTCCATCTCTCCTGTGAGCCCTGGAGGCAGCAGATCGAGCTTGTAGCACCATTGAGCATAGTGCAACGCTGAGGGACCATCCACCCATCGAGTCCTCAGCTCTCCCGTCCTCACACTGAAGTCCACTGAGATCCAGCATCTGCAGACAACACCTGGTAAGAGAGGAACAAAAGAGAGCTAGTAAATAAAGCTTAAATAGATATGAAAACTGAACATAAACCAACACAAAATGACAGCGTGATACAGAGAAAACAAAATGACTGTGAAATTTAAATTTGAATTTTAAATGTACATTTGTGCAGAATCTTTTATTCTTTTTAACATTCAATGAAATAAATGCTGCCTGCAAGTGCTTAAAGTTTTGGTTACCTCTCTACAGAAATCTTGGTCCATTCTAGGGATATGCTGGTATAAAATGTCATGTTGCGATAATTGCTAATGCTTTTATCATGGTATATGCAATGGAAATTTAGTTACAAAAAAGTTGTTGTCAAAATACAATACAGTATAAGTTTAACAACTTTTTACTACTAACAAAACGATTAAGATTTGCAAGACCAATTGGTATCACTTTACAATGAGATATAATTAGTTAACTTTAGTTGACACATCAACATTCATTTCTGCCTATATTTATCCAACGCTGCTCCGCATCTTTAAAGGTCGAAGACGTCACATGCTATGACGACGAAACTAATTTCTATGTATATCACACTGAGGTAGTGTTTTTTATTGGCACACTTTGTAATTAAAATTAAAAGCGTCGTGTAGACTCATCCGTACCTCTTGTCCGTCAGTCCCCTGACCACAGCCAGCAGCAGAGCCTGAACGCAGAGGCGGTTCGGAGGGCACTCGCACGCTTTTCTGCTGCCTCCGATGGTCAGTGCTCTCTCAGGCCACCGCTGGACGACCTCACCGACGGCCAGAGGACGGCAGCGGCTGAAGGCGGCGTCCAGCAACGCTCGGTAGAGCTCCCGCGGCACACAACTCAACCAACACTGCGAAGAGCAGTGGTCGCTCACCAACTCCCGAGCGCACAGGGTCACCAAAGACAGTACCATCTGCACACACAGGAGGACGCCATCAGAGATTATTACTACAAATCAGCATGTTGAATAATTCATCTGAGAGTAAATAATCGTCAAACCTTTTACTCCAGAATGCCCCGAGAGCTAGCAAATTGACAGCAACAAATTGATTTCCCTCTTCGCAGCACTGCATACTAACTACATATTACATTCAATTCGACTCGTTTAACAGCCATCTGAATGTCACGAGCGTCTTAAATGTCTACAACCCTAAATATAGGATTTAATATACACAACATTCAGCGGGTTGTAGATAATTCATGCCTGTTTTATGGTGTGAGAACAAGACACTGAACATGAGCAACGGATATGTAATATGTAATACCAAGATAAAACATTACCATCTATATCTGTGCGATCTAGATAAATCTGTACAATTGTAAAAATCTTACAATTTCGGGAGTGTTTTTTTTTTCATGCCTTTGCCCTGGACAGCTGAACATAGTCGCCACTCGCCATTTAATGACGCAAAAAGACGCGTTGTTTGGCGACGATCCCAAATAATAACAGTGACGATACTAAACAATTATCACAAGATTAACGACAAATGGATTGTTACACTATACTTTGTCATATTTTGATTTCAGTTTTCAAAGTTTGTATGAACAATATATATATATATATATATATATATATATATATATATATAAAATGAAAGAGTAGTAGTAGTAAAGAGTAGAGTAAATATTTCAAAATTAAGACAGCATCACATGAATATGAGATAAAAGTAATTATTAAAGAGAGAAGGCCAAACTGGTGATTAACCTGTACTTTTATTGTCACAGATGCTATCTGGTAACAAGACACAGCTCCCATTCACATTTTCTTTCAGCGCGGTTATTTAAAAAAAAAAAATTCACATTGTTATGAAAAATGGACAGATTCGGGTGCATCAGCATTGAAAGCTTAAACAATATTTGATTTGCATGTTTACCATTCAGCTATAGCAAAATAAATTGGTAAACTCATAGCAAAGCCCATATTACAGAAAGCCAAATAAATTGCAGCAAATGTGAAACCTGCAGGCATATAATAATAAAAACCAGTGCAGTGTACTAAAGTAAATGAATTTCAGATAATTAAGTTTTCAAAAAAGCTTTATAGTTCAATCTTATACAAAGATTTTAGGAAAATAAGTCTAAAATGTCTAAAGCTCATTTGTTAGAGCACGATGCTAGCGATTCCAGGATCACTGGTTTAAATACCAGGAAACATATGTAGAGGGGGGGGAAAGTACCTGTAAAGTAGGTTTTGATCAAAATATTTGTTAAAACATGTTAAATGACAACATTCAGATACACCTTACACAGCTTTATAAAACAACAACAACAACAACAAAAAAAACAAAACAGTAAAACAAGAAATATTAGAAGAACCAGTAAAACAGAGGGGCAAATCCAAAAGGCATGCAGTCTTTGTATTCAAAAGTGTGTTCATATTCTCCACTGTCAAAACGCTGGTGCCTTTCATTCACTCCTAGGATGAGCTGGATTCCAGGATCTTTTGTTCGTCTCAGCCAATGCTTAAATGAGTCCATGTCAAACCTGGTCCAAGCAGCTCTCCTTTAATTCCTCTCAGCCACAGTTTATGATCTTCTTTAGAGGCTTATTTCTTCTCCTCAGTTCACAGTGAAGTAAATGAAACACACACACACTTTAAAAAAAAAAAAAAAAAGTTTTTTTTTTTTTTTTTCATAAAATAAGGAAAGAAGGAATTAGGTGCAAAGTTAACAGTGAGGCCCTTTGGCTGAAGCGCAGGTTGTCATCCCTGAGAAAGTTTAGACACACAGAGCTGAGGGGAACCTGCAAAACAGAACAACAGAAACATTTTTAAAAGACTATGGCAAACACATATAGAGATGGCCCACGGACCTATTTCATACTGTACAAAGCACAATAGGTTTTTTTTCCAGTTCTAATGGTCTAGGACAACTTGAGTCCTCATGGATTGTATGAAGATGTCTTCATTAAAATGATCTCACCTGTCTTCCATGAAGCTGTCCACTTCCTCTTCATCATCCAGCTCCATGTCCAACTCATTATCAAGGCCACTGCAACCATAACTACTGAGGACACTGAAAAGTACATGACGTTTAAAAATGGCTAGAAAAGGACTTCTATAATGTGTGTACAGTGAGTGATTACTGACCTGACTGAGCGGCAAGTGAAAAATACAATGCGTTTAAGCTTCTTGTTGTAAAAGAAGTAGTTGAAGGACCACAGGCTACCTTCCTCACCGAAGGGGTCAGAGACAAGGTCTGGGTTGTAGCTACAAACAACATAATGACTGTTATTAAAATACATGTACACAACACATTTAGTGAGGGAGAAATCATTTCTTTACTTGTCACTAGGATTGGGAGTCGTTAGAAATTTTCAGGTTCCAGTTCCAGTTCTGCCTAAAGGTTCAGGTTCCAATTCCGGTTCCATTAAAATCATTAAACGGCTACTAAAAAAAATAGTGGTACGGAAAAATCCACAATTCTCAACTACTCAATGCTCAATATTGTTTATTTCTTACTGTCAACTTAATTTAAAGGTTGGCAATGTCTAAATTCAACATATATTACAGTATACACATTTTCAGGTTCAGATTTAATTTCCATTTAAATGATTAATCCATTAAAATAATTTTTTTTTTTTACTATTTTACCTTCATTGAATGTAGTGTTGCTGAAAGGTAGTAAGTAATGCTGAGAAAGGAGAGTCCATCAATCAGCATGTGCTTCAAACTTGATGTTTTTCAATAACATTTTGCTTTTTAAGCAGGAATAAGCTGGTTGGCCAAATAGTCCTTTGAGGGCTAAGACACTCGATCAATTCCCTAAATTAATGAACTACAAACTGTTATACTTATAACCAAGTATACACACTCTCCATATCCCCTATTTTACAAATAATACTGCAGTCAGGAGACGGTGTGATGCGTTGGTTTCCACATTTTTAAACATTTAAAATGCAAGAAAATAAATATTTTCTATCACTCTTGAAATTACCTATACACTAAATAATCTATCCCTCATACTTGCACAACAATAGCAGTATATTTATTTAGTGGTGCAAGTTGAAGTCAGTATGTATGTTAATGACAATATGGGACCAATATAGCCTAATGCAATTTAGTAGCAGCAGCCGGAAGGTACTGCACGGTACATGTACAGTCACACAAAACGACGTGCACAGTTATGAAAGGCACAAGTGTGCGTACAGTCGTGGAAAACGTGTTCGGGAGTTAAAAGACACATTGGAAACAATGTGCTCAGTAATTAAAGAGCCAGGGCGGTGTTTCTGTTATTCGGTTCGTGAATCCTTTATGGGAAATGGCGAATCATTAGAACACTGGCGCAAGGCTCCTCACAGCGCTTGGTCACGTGTCGCACCAGAACCATTTTTGGAACCGAAACTTGCTGGAACTGAAACAGAAATTGCTCACGGTTCCGGTTCTTTTAAAAAAACTGAAGGTTCTCGGTTCCCAACCCTACTTGTCACACACCTATAGATGTCACAGCCCTGCAGGTTTATCTCTTGATCAATGGCATTCCACAGTTCTGGTCCTAAAGAGTTAAACTGCTCCCCCACAGCAGAACAAAGGCTGCTGTTAACAGAGTCAACCACCTGGAGGACACAAACAGATTGTTAGGAAACATAATCAATAATCATATTGAGGTATATTATTACTGACAGGTTAAATGGTGAGCTTCCAGCATACACTGCAACATGAATAAATGTTTTCCTGTTTGCTGGCATATTATTATATTTTTTTTTTTTACATTTTAAAGTTGTTATCACTGATATTTGTTGTTCTACATTTGTTGATTTTCACTGTTCTTGAGGATAGTGTGTCAAGTGTAGCACCAGAGGGCGCCCTCTCGCGGCTGTAGATGGTAATGTTTTATCTTGGTTCTTGTTTCTAAATAAATGCGACTTATAGTCCACTGCGACTTATATATGTTTTTTTCCCTCATCATGACTTTTCACATACACTGCAGTATATACATAATCCCACAAAAGACTCAGTAATGTGTGTTTACATGCTCATGCACTACAAATCATCTTGCACTGTTCCCCAGACAGCTGCTTGACTTACGATGTTTCTCTTTGCAAATGTACAGTACTATGTGAAGTGTTAGTATGCTCTATATATATTTTTCTTTTTCAGTCTATGTATAGGTAATAATTTATAAAAATCTGTCAGTAGGTTAGTTGTGTATAGGTATAGTATTATGTGGAGCATTCGTATAGTCTGTATTTTTTTTTAGCTAATGTATAGGTAAACATTTATATGTAGTATATTTATAGTCAAAGTCTGTCAGTAGGTTAGTTGTGTATTTTTGTAGGTTTATACTGTTTTACTAAATTGTTGTCTGTATTCATGTAGCACCATGGTCCTGTGAAGCACAACATTTCGTTCCACCGTATGTCCACACATGTAGCGGAATGACAATAAAGCTCAACTTGTCCTTGAAGTATTACTAACGGAAGTAAGTTTTAAAAAAAAAAAAAAAGTTTTTTTTTTACCTATACAAAGTTATTGGTGGTATTAAGCATTTTAGAATAAGTGAACAAATTCAAACTTACAAAAAAGGAGTGTTACTTAGGACAATTAAGACAATCATTGAGGGAACTTATAAATCTGATTTCATTAATTTTTAACTTTACTCAATTCCTGACAGTGCATCAAAAACCTTTGTACCTGACATTTAATAACATAAGATCACATAAAAAGTTCTTTACCCAACAGAAACATGATCGGGATACAATGGAAAGCAGTCATACTAACCCAGTTAACGCTGGGCTCTCGGCTGAACTCATGGGCACGGGCAGCACTGAAGTCATAATCAGGCCGGAACGACTCGTTCAGGGTGGTGATAAGGTAGAACAAGGTCTTCCTGCAACACTTATCACTCAGTGGATTTTCTCCATCCTCCCCACTCTTCCCCAGTCTAGAAGAAAGCGCAGGAGAAATATTGTGCAGTGTGCCCACGGTAGCTGAGGTGAAGCCTATGGTTGTGTGCTAAGGCTTACAGGTTCGGGCTTGGAGCGCTGCTGGACTGAGGGGGTGACAGAGCTTCAAGAACATGTGGCTCCCCCTCCTGACAAAACTGCTTAAACATGTGCTTGTCATCACCAGCCATCTTACACGAGTAGCTCTCCATCCTACAGACAGGAGAAAAGAAAACATAGGATAGATTTAATTATATCATGACTAAAACAATCACACACACAAATATCAGCATAATATATTGTTTGAGATTTACATAAGATACAAAACATTTTTTATATTGCAATAAAATTTTAGCTATTTGAGTGTGATTTAAAAGCTATATTTTTAATGCTTGGCTAAAATGTCGCAGATGTAGAGTGAGTGGGGAGGACATAGGATTATCGTGTGTTTATCTTTCTGGCTTATGCCAGAGAGGTTGTGCAACTTCAGAACGTTCCAGTAACAGTCCACGGACATGATTATTTATAGGTGAAGGGCAAAGGCTGTAGCAGGACATGGAGGAGAATCATATGATTTGGGACACTGTAGCCCTGTGTTAAAGCACCATAAATCAGTGGAAGAAACAAGCAAACGTTGGAGAACAAAGGTTGAACTGGATCATAAACCGTATGTGTCTGGTGTGTAAAGATCAGTTTGAAGAAAGACATGTCACACTGAACTAGACAGTCTGAAAGTAGGGCTGTAACAAGATTCTGATGGTGTCTGTTAGTAAATAGAGATGGTATGCATGCACTGGTTAGTTAGCATCTTCACTAGTTTTAACTTGTACAAGTATACTGATGTGTGAGCTCTATTAAGAGATATATATAAATGTTATTGGCATCTGTGCTCAGAGATACCACATTTGATCTCTCTGTACTGTACTTTACACTTATCTAATGGCATGATTAAATGCTAAAGAAGCTGGCAGATCATATGAAACTCAGCTGTGTTTACATGCACCCCTAAATAACCACAGTGGTATGTGTTAGAGGACACTACAATCTGCGTCATGGGTACAACAATCGCGTCTTTACTCTGGGTATATCAGACCACCTTATCCTTACATAACACCATCAGAAAGTGACAGAAAACAATACAATATAGTTTTAAACCTAACAGCAAAAATATAAAGAAAAAAGTAGTGTACAATTAATAAAAAAAAAAAAAAAAAAATCGAGTTCAATATCAGTGTGACATTGTTTGAAGTTGTTAAAAGTATAGAACTACTGAACTACACAGTTGTTAAAATGACATTCTTTTGACATGATTAGTATTGCTATCATTAATAATAATTCAGCAACTTTTTTCTGCTGGTTCAAGCACTGAGCTGAAACATGCTAATGCTTGCAGAGTAAAAGCTAAAACACTTATGCACATGACACTTGGAGCCTAAAACAACCACAGGAAGATGTGCATGTTGATGTGTGACAGGATGTTTACCAGAACAGACACCTGAACACAAGAATTAAAGAAAAACCTAAATCTGGGGTTTCTGCTCCTTTTGACCAATGGATTTCCATGCATTTTCCAGTTGTTTGCTTGCACTGGATAAGGATTCTTATATATATATATATATATATATATATATATATATATATATATATATATATATATATATATATATTTTTTTTTTTTTTTTTACAGAGTCTGCATTTAGAAAGAGCCATCTGTACCCAATTGCATACTTCAGAGCTGTAGATTCATTAATCTGTGCATTGGTTCTAGATATTTAAACGATTTAAAGAGAAAGTTCACCAAAAAGTGAAAATTCTGTTACCATTTCCTTATGTCATTAATTCAACTTTATGCCTTTTTTTCATATTATAAACACAAATGAAGACATTTTAATGAAATCTGAGGAAATTGATGTCCCCTCAATGGCAGCTCATTCCACAGTTTTTTTTTAAAGATTCAAAAATGTATAATGAGATCTTTAAAAACGATTGATACGAATAGAGTGGTTTGATTCTAGTCTTCCAGGGATAAATGATCACTTTACATGATAAAGATTTAATTTAAGCTTTTATTCATACATAAACTTTGATCAATGCATATACATTGAACACTATGTAAAAGTGTTGGAAGAGTCAAAGTTTGGAACGACATAGGGCGAGTTAAATACAAAATGTTGATTCTTTATGAATTTGCGCACTTTAGATTTTGTTATATTCACAGGTATTACAAGGTACCCACATTCTTGTAAATCATAACTCAAATGTTCAAAGAAAAAAAAAAACATTTGCTATTTTTTTCAGGGTTCATACCTGCCAAGGATGTGAGCATCTCCAGTTTCAACACACAGCTGGGAGCTCAAGGCCTCAAAACGGGAATTCTCTAAAAGCTTCATAGCTGGAAAACAACAAAAACAAAAATCATACACACACTTATCAGAAGACAAATATCTCTAATTTCACTGTGAGTAACTGGTTACAAAATAAACAATTTATTGATGCAACTAGTTGTATCGGGTTTAATTGAAACAGTGTAATAGAGATGCCCAAATGGAAACAGTTGGGTGAGTGTAGCTTTTCTTATTTACATGCATAGTTAAAGGACTCCACCTTAGTGCCTTACGTAAAAACTAATTTACGTACGGACTGCATGATTGTCCGTATAAACAAGAAAATCGTGTTTTTATTTAAATAAATGCATACTTTTCATTTTTACGGCATTAATAAAAAAAAAAAAAAAAAAACAATACCACACGTAAAACTGCGTTAAATTATTTGTTAACTTGACGTCTGAAAACCTTAAGACAATCGTAAGAGCCCACCTCCCCCCAACAACAACAACCCTTTAAGCACTTCCTACTTTATAAATCGATCTGGGCGTGTGGGGTAGAAAAAAAAACACTAAAGTGGGGACATTTTATTGATAAAATAAAACAAAACAAAAAAATAAAACAAGACAAAATTGCATTATGAAAGAGCAAAGTGGTTTAGTTATAAATAAACTATTATAAACATCCAACAACAGACAACTGACCTACTACTGACCAGACCAGCTATGGTTTTTAATATTGACGGCGTACTGTATCAAAGTGTATGTCAATTGTGAAGCTTACCTTTACTGTTGTACTGCCACTTTCCAAATAAAAACACAAATCTGGGCGAATGGAGTAACGTTTACGTTAGTAATTCGTCTCACAGACAGCTCGGTTTACGGAGTTGTTCAACAACACAATACAAGCTAAAATGCGCTGGCGTATACGCGCAGTGCGGAACAATAAAAAACGTTGTTCAAATGTAAATTCAGTTAAATTGAAAATGACTCGGTCGAGACGGACATATTCTGCAGGCGTTTTCTCTTACTGCAAAGCTTCTTATTTCGACTAAACGCAACATAAAATTCAGCGATGATGTCAAGCTCCAAGACATCGACTTCAGCAGCATCCCCTTACTTGACCTACAACAAATGTACGTTCTGAAAACGATTTAAGCGTCGGTTTAAATGACGCGACTTGATTAAGTGATGATTAAATTAGCACTTGCGACCTCTCGCTAACGATAATGTATCCTATTTCTTGTCCTATGTTGGTAAAAAAAAAACCTCGAACATCCAACAACGGTCTCTATATCTGAAAACAGTACACAAACCACGCCTCTTAGCAGAGAATATTTCCGTTGATGATAACCACGCCCACTATGTGTTCAGGAAAATAATATGAACACTTCTATTGGCCACTTAGTCTGTCAATTAAATGTACTAGCCATTCTATTGGCTAAATGGCCACGTCATTTAAATCATTTCCAAAGAATTGTTGACCCTTTAATTAATTCTTTGGCAAGTGTTTATTTTTTTGTGCAGTGTAAAAAAATGTAAACGTTACAATTTTGAAAAGAGATTATTTAGGCATTGTATGCCAAGGTTTTATGCAAAGTTAGAGGCAGATGTGATGTTTGGAGAAGGTGTTTATAATGCTAAGGGGTAATTCGATCCACTTCTAGTGGGACGTGACAATTGGGACGTAGCCCCTATGCGTAGCCCCCAGTTCATATGTAAAGTACCTGAATAGAGCGAGGAAGGACCTATTTATTTATTAATTCATTTATTTATACATACGTATTGTAATCAACATTTTTTTCGGATTATCAAAATGTAAAACAAGTGTATCTAAAGCAAAGTGTAAATATGATAGCATATTTAGTAAATAAATCAATGTTACTGTTTTGTATACAATCATCTAGCCTGCAAAGGGATACAGGGAACAAACCAGTGGGACTGGTTTTGCTATTATTTGTTATTATTATTATTATTATTATTATTAATAGTAGTAGTATTGAATATTAAACATATAGTAAAACCATCCAACATATTTACCATGATTCTACTACACTCTTCGTGGTTTAGCTGTGAAAAAAGGTTTAATTAAACCTTAGTAAGAACGTAAAAGCACAGTAAGCCACATCCTAAACAGTATTTTTGTGCTATCAATTAACTGTAACAGCAGTTAACATCACCACAGTTACATTACAGTTACGGTTTCATTGGATGAAATTTAAGATTGACATGGAAAATTGGGATATCCCCTAGATGAGAAAGCAAAGTGTATGTGCGTGTGTTTTCGGCAGGAGGCGCAGCTTCTGCTCTCTCTCTCACACACAGTGTAAAATGTCTGTCTCTGCTTGAGCCGTGTTTCTTCCTGCTCTGACGCTGGGCTGCCCTCCATCAGAAACTAAAACAAAGATGACAAGGCCGCTACTTTTGCGTAAGTCGGATAAGGGAGTCGTAGCATATCTCCAAACATCATATTAGCACACAAGCCCGGCTGTTACTGGAGTGCCAACACGACATATTCCCGCCTGAAGTAGTCAGTCGGCGGCGGCATGTCGCTGAGCTCAGGCGGGTGGACTCACACACCTCCGCCGGCCCAGTCTGCATCGTCTCACCTCGGCCAGGAGGCCTCGCAGTCGGCCTGTAGCACGGTTTTGATGTCGGTGAAGGTGTCAGTATGCCACTCAGGTATACGACCGCTTTGTCTCCCGGGGGCCGGGGACGAGTCTCTCCGTCTTCAGCTGAGCATGGACCCGGGGAAGGCAGGGGAATTCCGCCTCGCGTTACGGGACGTCAGCGGAGCCGCGGCTGGGCGCAGCGTGGTGAGCAAATGTCGACCTTGCGTTGAGTTTCAGCCTGCGGGGCTATGAATACTGGTGAAGAAATGATGGTGAAAAGTGCAACATAATAGTAATTTCATTCCAGAAGTGTATCTGTGCTAGGTATAACATAGCCTGCCCTCTGGCGAGCACACATGAGTGAATCACATGTTGTTTTGCTGGCCTTTTGTTTTTAAAATCCATCCTCCAACTCTTGAATTTTATAGTTTGCCCAGAGTTGTGTCATGAATACACTTAATAGTCTTCTTTATTTGATGTTAGATCATGCTTCTGGTCAGCACTTATACTTTTATTTACTGTAATAGACTGAAAAGAAAGTGAAACTGTCTCGTGTGAATCAGTTGATATGAACTTGGTTGTTATTTGTGTATGCATAAATGCAAAATAACAATAAAAAATAAATAAACCTATTTTATTTCAAATACGTGTAATATTTAAGTCTGTATCCTTCCAGTATGCAACAAAGTAGACATGTACTTACAGACTTGGTTGTTGTCAAGGATTGTGTTATTTGGGGAAATTCTGACTAATTAGACATTCAGGGGTAGTGCACTCTTAAAGTTTGTGTATGATAAAGTTCATTGCATTTATCTTTTATATCCAGGGGCTTAGAGATGCCAAAAAGAAATAATATTAATATTTGAGTCCTGCTGTCTCTTTGAAACTTCATTACACTCATGATCCTGAAAATGTTGTTTTGAAATGGTAGCTCTTGTGTAGTCTACCCAATGATGAATATAACCAGATAAAACAATAAACAATTTAATCAAAATATGTGACAGGCTGACGGCTCATAATAGTGAAAAAAAAATCCTTATTTTAAGTTAGTAGATGATAATAAATAGGTTAGGTCATTTATTTGATTGTGAGTAAAGGATAATTCAAAGACTACATTGTTTGAATAATGTCAAGGTAAATTAACTCCATTAGATTTTGTGTCTCTCTGTTTATTTTCATACAGTCCATTGCTGAGTTTGACCTCAGGACTGTTTGCTATGAAGTAAAATCCCCACAGTGCCATGAACTGAGTTTGGCAACACCACCACATGATCGTATCACTTTCAACTTCCGCTGTGAGCAAGAAGCACAGGAGTGGGCCACTGTGGTGATGTCATCACTCCGGGAGGCACATAGAGGTTTGCCTTCCTGCTGCTTTCTTCCAACAATTTGTCACTTTTGTTCATTCATTCATCTATAAATACATACACCTAGGTTTTATTATGTTTACGATTGTTGCTTGTCAGACTGTATAAACATGTTCCCAGCTGTAAGCCATTTTACACCGGAATCTCAATTGTCATTGATGCAGACTGTATGACAGTCAAGCTTCATCAAAAAGGACATCTGCAAGAAGACGCTTCGAGTTTTAAATCCTCAATCCATGAGACATTCAGTGCCAATAATCCTCATTCACGCGCAGAATTGAAATGGTGGCTAGCAAACAAAAACTAGTGTTAAAACTCTCTAGTGTTTATTTTGATCATTCTTGAAAAGAAAAGTGGAAAAAAAACAAAGATGATGTGTGTGGATACAATGGTGTTTTTTTCTGTGCTCCCAATGGTTCTTGATTTGACTGTTGTCATAGGAGAAGCCATTTTGCAAGACTGCCTCAAAACCTCTGGCAGTATTTCATCAGAGGTCATGCATTGCAATTGTCATGAGTCGGCTGTTGGCAAACGCATTAAAATAGCAATCAAGACTACAGATTTTAGTCTAGGAATCTTATAGGATTCCCAAAATCTGTCTCAGATTGTCGAATTGTGGCCAAGATCGTAAAGTGTGCACCCAGCTTAACTGTGCAATTCCTCTAGTTTTGCATTTCCTTTAACTTGTACTACTTTTTTTCCCTGAGCTTTTAAACCACTGTGTCTCTTGCTCTTCTTTTCAGTGGCGATTTGTTCCTCCAATGAAGAAAGACAGCTACCTCCTCAGCCTCTGGATACACCGAGCAATCCGCCCATGCCACATACAGGTAATCAATTGTGTTCTCCTTTTAATTTTCTGCTCACGATCTGCTTGACACTGCTGCCAAACAATAAACAAACTGTCAATTGTCTAATATGTTGATGCAAATATCTCTGTTGCACCCACTTGTTCTCCTTCCTTCCGTCCTGCTCTTTATCCATTCTTGTCCTTATACATTTTCACCCTTTTACTTTTTTTTTTTCTCTAGAGGAGATTTGTGCGGAGCTGGTTAGCGCAATAGAGGCAGGTGATGTTCGTTCGGCGTCTGTCTGTGCATCGTCTCTAGCTAAACAGAGAGCTGCTCTGAGCATTCAGCCATCTAAACCAAATTACACAGACACTGAAATTAGGTAAATTTCATGTTTACAGACACTGACCCACTCAGTTTAACAATGTGTTCTAACTAGACAGAAAGCAGCAAGCAATCTTTTAGTGTGTTTTTTAAGGATTATTCACCCAGAAATTACAGTTCCCTCATTTATGCATGCTGATGTTGTAAGGCATGTATGACTGTAGTTCTTCTGTGGAACACAGTATTAATTTATACCAACTCGACACACAGTTTCCATGCAATTCTGATCTCAGCTAATGCGTTGATTTATCATGCAGCCTGCCGGTGGTGGTAGAGGATGCATCCTCCTCCTGTTGTGTCACAGTGAAAGTCTTCCCTCACTCAACAATTGGTGCTCTCAAACAGCAAGTAGGCACAGATTAACTTTCACCATATAAACCTTACTATCCATCAACCAAATAAGCATTGTTTCTTGTCATTATTTCAATGCCATTGCGATTCTCACAGTTACATGAGTTGCCTTTTAGCTTTGTTAATGACACACAGTTTTTGCTCTGCAAGGTCTTCACAGACTATGGTTTTCATCCGCGTGTGCAGCGCTGGGTCATCGGCCAGTCTTTGTGCTCTGATCACCGCTCTCTGGCTTCTTATGGAGTTCAGCGAGATGGCGACACTGCGTTCCTTTATCTCATTTCTGCCCGCCAGGCTCGTCTCAGTCGAGGACTTTACCAACAAGATCAGGAGAGTGCTTTGCTAATGCCGGCTTTGGTGCCAACGACTAATCAGCCCCACCAAGAAGCTGTTACCAATGGGCCAGCACTAAACACAGTCTCAAGACCATACAGCACCCTGCCTACAAGACTTCATAACAGCCATAATACCCTGAGTGTGTATTCCCAGACCACCAGTTAAAGTCAAAATATGCAGAGTAACATTAAATGTGATGTGGTTACATCTAATTACAAAGTCATTCTGCAAAATATGCCTCCAGTTTATTACAACCATAACCTCTTGATGTTGTAGGTAACAGTGCGGGAAGTACAGAGAGGATGGGTTTGGGTGATATTCGTGACCTCATCAACCTTGAGCTGCCGCAGTTGAATGAAGCCCTGACACCCAACAGAACAAGCACACAGGTACATAATTATGTTAACACAGAAGATATGTCTTTAACATGAAGCACAGACATTTTGTAATATGTTAAGCCTTTAAAATTATTTTAAATACATAAACAGGAAATAAGTGTCACAGAAGCAACAAGTATGCAAATACATTGATGTACATGTATGAGATACTGGTGCTTATTTGAATACTTGTTTTTGTGGCTGTGTAGCCGGGATGGGCCTGCCCAACCTGTACATATATTAATAAACCGACACGTCCTGGCTGTGAAATGTGTAGCGCAGACAGACCTGAAGGCTACACTGTTCCTGGCAACTACAGACCAGATGCTCTGGAGCTAAGACGCATTCAACAGGAAAAAGAAGCAATAAGGCAGTACCAGCAGGTGAGGCTCGTGAAATTCAATTGAGAAAGCATGAGCACATTTTACACAATAATTCTGCCTGCTACCGCTGGAATATTCCACCTTGTTGTTGTGATGCTTGTGGAGATCACTGGGAACAGATGAGTCTGGCATGATGCTTTTGCTGTTGGCTCATTCATCTCATGCACACCATCCATTTTACATCTACATTCACACCCAGGTTTAGGACAGAATCCTCAGGATGCTATAGTTATTTGGTTTGTATTCATATAAATATGAGAATGAATGGTAGACCTCTATATACCAATATTTTGGCGACTTTGAGAATAGCAGCTGTTGAACAGTGCTGTATCTGTTCCAAAATTTACAGATGACATTTTTCAAAAAGTGGTGAATTTCAATGAAGTTGTGATAAAACGTAAGTAGTGGCAGAATTTTTCTTTCACGTTGCGACGTATGTCTGAGAGTGTAACCGATTACCGAAACAGAATAATTGTAGGGTGGGGACTGAAAAGTGGAGGCAGAAGGCATTTTCACTGGAAGATCCAGTCATGATGTTTTGATTAAAAATTGTGAGGTAAAAAAGAAACCGCATACTTACGAATCGTTCACAATGAGATAGGTAACATGCATTTAGAAAACAGACTGAAATTTCATTTTGTGCTGACTTTAAATGTAATATAATAGTAAAACTAATTGCTCATTTAACTTCAGCAATTTGTATTCATCTCATTTGTTATCATTTCAAATGTTTTATTTATACATCAATATTATATTAGCCACTGATGACCTTTCTCTTTAAAAATCATCATCAGTCATTGAAAACCCCATATCAGCTGACCACTATTAAAGAGCTACTTTTACTCATCTCTAAGGGTTTTTGTGTAGGATAAAGCCTGAGTTCTGATTGACTCCTCAGTTTGAATCTCTTCTCTTTTGTCTCTATTTTTTTTAAGGAGAAAGGGAGAAGAGAGGAGCTGAGGGGCAACAACTCACTACTGCACAACCTCGACCAGGACTACTGACTCACGCGTGCACACACACACTTTCAGTGCTTAGTCTCAACTAACAAACCAGACACACTCATACTCCAAATGCAGCTACAGTACAGCTGGTATACTGCATATGAACTTGCATATGCCTGAGCAGTTCACTGCTAATGAATTTGATCCATGCCAACCTCATCTATTCAAGTGGAACTTTTTTACAAAAGCTACACGTTATAACCAATTTCAAAAACATCTTTATATTAAACACTGCAATAGTCATACAGAAGGTAATTTTGATAATATAATGGCAATGCCGTTACTTCACTTGGTCTATTGAGATGCTGGTTTGCATTCAGGTACAGACTCATTTAATGCGCAGATGCCTCAAGGAGATGACATATACTGTATATCTTTGTAAGCAGACGTAAGAAATAACTCCTCCTGCACAGCTTTTGCAGGAATGTAGAGCATCCATTTATGTAATCTGTTTGATACAAGTTCAGTCTGATCTTGTCTGACAGTATCTTGTAAAATAGTTTCAAATTCTCCTATATTGATTTAGTCTTGGGACTTTTAAAGTGACAGTTTCAGGTCAGAGATTATTGATCCCTTAACACAACTATCTCAGCTATTTTTTTTTCTTCATTGTAGAATGACTTATTGAGTTTGGTGATAGATCATCCTACAGTGCACTTTTTTTCTTTACTAAACCAAACACCAGCTTTTACCTTCCCCTACGTCTCTGCAGACTGCAGCTGTTCATGCACAAGCAACATTATTTTTGCATTGATGGTGAAACTGTAAGATGAAATAAAGAGAGGCAAAAATAATTCATGTAAATGGTGTCTGACATGCCAAACCTGTTGAGCACAGTCTCACACTCTGTTTTACATTTTGATTAATTGGTGGTTAATTCGTATGATTTTGTATGATTTTATTTGTATGTTTTTGTGCATATTACCCACTGATGGTTGGGTTTGGGGGTAGATCTTCATGCTTGCTTTGATTCACATCATACAAACTCATACGAAATCTCCACCTTGTTAAATAGTTGTTACAGAAACATTTTAACTTTGTTTGGAAAAACTAAATCCATGCATGCTAAGAAAACGCATGTTGTATAAAATGTTTGCACTCAAGCAAAAATACATTACTTGGTGAAAATGTTGTAGACCGAGAGAGATTTTTGCTCTACTAATATTTTAGTTGGCAAAAATATGCAGAAAGTGTATTTAGTAATTACCACAGTGCCCGTGAGCAATGCACTTAACCCCAAGTTACTTCATGAGGACTGGCAGTTAGTGCATTATCGATAAAATGCATCTGCTAAATGATAAGTAGGCTTAACCAGTGTGAGAGGGGAAGGAAGGAGGAAGGCATGTTTTGTTCAGTTCAGTTAGAGCTGTAATGTAGCATAACTTGTTTGTCGGAATGACTGGGCTTGATTTTTTTCATGTTAACTCATGTGTACAATAGCTTTGAATTAAGGAAAGACAAATGTCTATGCAAATTAACTATGTGACAAACTCAAATAAAGTTCTTTTAATAGGTACATACCATTCACACCTGGGTGTCTTAAGTTTTATATTTTTTTTATCTATATTTCTATGTATGTGCATACACTGAAAGTAACTGTTCTGGTATGTTTTAAAGCCTTATGTTGTTACTTTGTCCTAATTATAACTATTGTGGTTGATCAGTTTAAACATATAAGGTAAGTGATTGCATTCATGCTGTATTTATTCACAAATATTGTGTAAACTATATATACTGTATATATTACAATTGCATTTATTTAGGTTTTTTAGTGTTCATGTATTTAGTAATGCTAATTAATTATGTGGTTTAGAAATTAATTATGGTACACACACACACACACACACACACACACACACATATATATATATATATATATATATATATATATATATATATATATATATATACATACATATATAATTTCTTCTTTTTGTCTATTTATATTACCCGTCAAACATCACTATTTCCCAAGGCAAATTTATAATGTGTGCTCATTATGACACAAACTCTCTAATCTAAACTAAGGAATGCTCCGATATGCCATTGGGATCTTGTAGGTTTTTGACCTTGTTTCTGTCACACCAATCTTCAAGATACAGTCAGAAGTAACAGTACATGCAATGTCTTTTCCCTCACACAGTCAATCTATGGATGCCCATCAATGTGCTTCTTCTTCAGTTCTGACATCTAATCTGTGTCTGTAGGCCAGAGAAGCAGAACGCAGAGAGAACTATGCTCGTCTGGTGCAGATGGATGGACAGGATCTGGTTCCTAACCCAGAGAGAGTGGAGTGCAGGATCTGCTATGTAGAGCTTGAGCCTGGCGAGGGAGTCCTGCTCCGAGAGTGTCTTCACTGCTTCTGCAAGTGAGGAAGACCGAGCGTGCCGCTGTAGCACAAACATAGTGACATTTATTGTTCTGTATTGTCATGCAGTAGTTAAGAGAAGCCCCTGTGTTTCTGTGGATAGAGAGTGTCTGCGCTCGGTGATTCTAATGTCGGAGGATCCTCAGGTGGCATGTCCATACAGAGACGAGGCCTACGCCTGCGACTGCGTCTTGCAGGAAAGAGAAATCAGAGCTGTGAGAACTCATTCATTTATTTTGTCTACAAAAGACCATACTGTTATTCACATACTGATGGGAAGTGTCTGTTGTTCTCTCACTCTGGGGATGTGACACTGTCCATGGTGCTGGAGCGCAGTTGACAGGAGACCTGGAGCAATGCTGCTCTGAAAGGCTTTTGACAGTGCCATTGGTTAAAATGACAAGTGCTGTCTAAGCTTACTGTACAGAGTCATTTTGTAGCCTCATCTATATATATATCAGAATAATTGTAGTGTCATTGAGATCGTATTATAATTTGTATTAAAATTTTTATATAGTTTAAAAAATATATTTTCTGTTAAACTGCATGGAGAAAAAAAGAGAATTTTTCTTTAACTTGCTGAAAACCTTTTTTTTTTTTTTTACTGCCATTTTTTATATTAACCCTACTTAATTCTTGGTCCTAATAATGTACTTATCTGTCTTTAAATAACATCAGACAACATTATTATTTATTTATGGAGTGATTTTTGTGCTCTTCCATCTTTCTCACTCAGCTGGTGTCCGTAGACGATTATGAGCGCTGGCTGCAGAGGGGTCTGTCTGTTGCAGAGTCTCGATGTGAGGGCAGTTATCACTGTGCTACAGCAGATTGTCCTGGCTGGTGTGTTTATGAAGACACCGTCAACACTTTCCACTGCCCAGTGTGCAAAAAACACAACTGCCTGCTCTGCAAGGTAAAGTATGTCAAATACTTAAACACTGAACAGTACCCTTAAACCCTTTCTTTCTCTATTAGTTTCTCTTTATTATATATTTTGTCTCTGCTTAGGCCATTCATGAAGGGATGAATTGTAAGCAGTATCAGGATGATCTAGCAGCCCGTGCCATCAATGACTCTGCAGCGCGAAGAACCAGAGACCTGCTGAAGGTCTACAAACAAATATAGATCCTTGTTATGTGACAACCTCTTGTTCCTTATAAGTCATAAATGTTCATCTCTTCATTTTTTTTTTTTGGTCCCATCACTCACACATGAACAGAATGTTACTTTCACTTTTGATTAATTTCTTTTTTCATTCTTTCTTTCTTTAGTATTATTATTTACCCCAGACTTTCTGTCCCATCACTCACACAGACTCTTGTTAATTCTGGAGAGGCGATGCATTGCCCTCAGTGTGGCATCATTGTGCAGAAGAAGGAGGGCTGTGATTGGCTCCGCTGTACTGTCTGCCACACTGAGATCTGCTGGGTCACCAGAGGACCACGCTGGGGGCCCAAAGTAAGAGCTTTTTTCATAAGGCTGGGATATAAGCTTAAGTCTCTGGCTCCACTGGGTATCATACATGTACATAGGAAAGGTTATAGTGTGTAATGCTGGTTTTGTTTCCAATTACTACATTCTGGCCGTTAAACCAAGCCATGTTGGTCTCTTATCACTATGACAAAGCCATAAATACAGCGATATACAGATTCTTAAAAATATATATATATATTTTTTTTTTTTCAAAATCATTGTTATTTGGTAATTATTTATTATTTGGAAACTGAGCGTCATTTGTCATTCTCACTTCAGGGTCCTGGAGACACAAGTGGAGGCTGCCGCTGCAATGTCAACAAACAGAGATGCCACCCAAAATGCCAGAACTGTCACTAAAGGGAAGGACAGAGAGAGATGAGGAGGTACGAATAAGAGAGGGTAGTGTCATCTCATGGCAGTTTGTGACATTAAATAAAAGGTTTTGACAGACATCAGGGTTGCCAGGTCTGTGTAACAAAACCACCCCAATTGGTGCTCAAAACTAGCCCAATTCCAAGAGGTTAAAACCTGCTTGTAGGGTTCCAACTTGGTCAAAATCGTGCTCCAGCGGGGAGGGGATATTTCACAGACTTAAAAACAAAACAGCCCACGGCAGCATTATGAAAGTAGCTCAGTTCCACAGACTTGGCAACACTGGCAGACATACACTTCGAGTGTGAGCTAACAAATACTGTTCACCTGTTTTATTTTCAAGTTACTTTTCTGACATTTCTTTAACTGAAATACAGAAAAACATAGTTCTGTTGTGCAAAAAATGTTGCAATGGTACATTTCACTTAATCATAAAGCAATTGAAGGCATCATGGGGAATCCACTTGAAAACACACTCCTCCTATTGGATGGCTACTGTATCAGTCCAGTCAGAATCCGGATATTGTGTAATTATTTCAAAGACAGAAAAGCTTTCCATGTGCCCTTTTTATTTTTCCACCTATACTATGAAAATATTTCTGATCGACTACAAAAAAAGTGGCATTGGCATTTGCATGGCTTGTGAATGTTCACACAGCTACTACAAAATGTAAACCCACTTTAAACTGCATGAATATTGCCAGGCTCTAACTATTTTGAGTTATTTAAGACCGAATCGTTTCTTTGAGGGGGCTTTAATTAGTGATTTGCAAATGAAATCTATCTTTTTAATGATTCAGTCAACTGGTAGATCATTCAAGTAAAACCTTAAGCATTGAACATTATTTATAACCTAAATCAAAAACATTCTGATAAAATTTTTAATGCAAAAAGAAAAAAACTTTTTTTAATCTGATCAAATGATTCTAGGAGGTGACTAAAAGCCGAAGCTAATCTGAAGCTACCGGTAAAAATTAAACTAAGGGAATTACTCTTAAAGCTATACTACACTGTTAAGACCTGTTACTGAAAGTGCCTTTTCTTGCCTATTTTTCGTCACGTAACCACTAACCTGAACAGATGTTTTCCAGTGTTACAATTATTATTATTATTTTAAATACTGTATGTTGCTGTTGTTGTAGATTTGTGATGCAGGATAATTTATGTGCCGTGTTTTCCCTTCACCTTTCCTACCAACCAAGAGATATTGTATTTTGTGCATATGTTGCACATTAATTCAGTAAGAGTAACACAATCCAGTTTATTGCTTTAAGATTTGATTTGATTTGTTTGTAAGCTGAATGTGATTAATATGTAGCCTAGTTATTTAGTATTGTTTTAATGTTACATTGCAATGCTATGCTTATTTAAGTAGCAGTAATGGTCAAGAGCAGGGACCTGAGGCTTGTGTGGAAAGTCCTCAAGACTGTTATAAGCCAAAGGACCGATGTTGATCCCAAAGCTTTCAATCTATGCACTGAAACAAATGTCAGCACCCAAAGCATCTACTTATGCATCAAACCAACATTTCAAAAATGTTTTCATGAGACAAACTTATTTTCTTTAGTCTACTATTTTTTTTTATTTGCACCTAAAAAGAGTAGGTTTTTTTTCCTTTTCATTTTTAAGCATTTATATTGTTGTTGTGACTGAGAATTTAGTGGAATTATGCAATATGTTTGTACAATTGCAAAACAGTTGTGTTTAGTGAGGGGGCGTTCATTCTTTCTCATGATATTAGGAACCTCACTAATGTTCAAGTAGAGTGTTTTTGCATGTACCACAGAAGAAAATGAAAGGTCCCTGCACCTGAAGAAATCTTACACTTTAATTCAGGGTTGCAAGTCTTAAAAAGTGCCTTACGAATTATAGTACTGACTACTGAGCACCTGTATTGACAATATTTAAGGTATTCTCATTATTACGTACATGTTTGGACTAATTTAACATGCTTCACACTTTGTTCTTAAAAAATAAAAAAATAACCAACCTGTATTTTATTTAACTCTTGCAGTTTGTTCTTCACTGCAGTGATTAAAATGCAAACACTTGCTAAATGTCATCAAATCTGACTTTGGTTCAGTTCTGACCCTCCCATCACACACACATTAGTTTTTATTGAAGTTAACAGTTGTGAAGAGGAAGTATCAACCATCAATGGTTTCATGTATGTTTTGTTCTATAGACTGGAATGAAAACAGGTATCAGCTTCATGTATCATGTTAAAACTTTATTAAACAGCTCAAACTAACAAAACAAACCTTTACAGTTAGTGTGTTTGAATTCAGACACGCTAATTAAGTGCTTTTCACTTGTTTCAGTGGAGTCAAAAACATTTACATTATAAAGAAACAAGAACAAAAAATTTAAAGTGAAAAAAAAAAGAAAAGAAATACAGAATCAGTTCAACTGTGTCTCTCCACCAGATTTGAGTCTGAATTTCCAAAATGATTCAGGTGTGTTTACATACGAAGTGTCCTTGTTGCAGGTGTGTGCCATCACTAAAGATAAACTTACTCCGAAACCTCTCTTAATGAGACACTCAAGCTTCTGGTGCAATTAGTTCATATTGTTTGCACTGTACAGAAATTAATAATTTTGTAGTATTGATATACATAAGCATAAATGTAGAGATGCCATCTTTTTGGTTTATGCTTAAAGAATCTATTGACTCAAGACCACCATAAAACAGTCGATGTTTGACTCAAACTTGGAAAGACACAATGTGCTCAAGCTCCACAACAGATTGTGTTGAAGAGACAGTGAACCTGCAATCTATACGTTTGGTCAAGACTTCCAGTAGGGTGACCAAATATAATAATTATTATTTTTTATTTGTTTATTTTTTTTGGACATGCTCTGGCCAGGATTTCTAAATTGTCAAAGATTTCTGGGCTTTTGCTTTATCTTCCTATTGACATGCTCTCTGCTGTACACATTCTTCTCTGTGGATCCCAATTTCTTGCTTGTTGCTATGTCCAATGCCTGCATCACTACTTTTCAGTCATTACCTTCACCAAGTCTGAGAAAAAGCTAAAACCCAGACATTTAAAGAGCTAGAGCGCCCAAAAATGAAAATTATCCCATTGATTTGCTCACCCTCAAGCAATTCTAGGCGTATATAACTTTAGAGTTATACTAAACATGTCCCGACTCTTCCATGCTTTAAAATGGCAGTGAATTGGCATTGAGATTCAATCCATCACAAAAATGATTCCAGACAGCTCTGGGGGGTTAATAAATGCCTTTAGAGGCAAAGTAATGCATGTAAGAAAAATATCAATGTTTATACTATAAATCGTAAACTATAGCTACTGTTTACTGACGTACACTCCTTCACATGAGAGCGGCCTCCAGCAGATGACGTTTGCGAAGTGTAAGCTCCGGTGAGAATATGCTAGTCTCATAAAAGCCAAGTTTTGTTTACAGTAAGCCAGTCTCCTCCTGGCTTATATCAAAATCCTCTGACCATATCTTTTTAAATTAGCGGATCTGTGGAAGACCCAGGATCTTTTTTTTAATATACCTCCGATTTTATTCGTCCGAAAGAAGAAAGTCATATACACCTAAGTTGGCCTGAGTAAACTGTGGTAAGTTTCATCTTTGGGTGAACTATCCCTTGAAGACAATTAAGAAAAACTAGACAGGACATGTAGTCACCCCACTTCCTAGACTGAATCTTTCTCATGTAGTATGATTTAACATTCACGGTGTCTTTCTCACTTGAAAATGAAGTGTTCCCTGAACCCACCCGAACAACACTGTACAAGCCATGAACTGTGATTAGTGCAAGTGAGAGACCTTCATCCATTCACATCCAGAAAACACTAGTGATTCCAACAGCGAGACGTGTGCATCGAGACAGACACCTCGAGTCAAACAGCTAAACCCTTAAAATGTCAACAACAACAAAAATCTGAATGCGCACACAAAGACACAGTTGCACCACTTCTCACACAGCTCTTTAGTCGTGTGAGTGTAAATGTTATAGATAGTGTGAAATATCAAGAATATCCTTCAGTAAACAACGCTGAATAAAGACAAAGATGCAGAAGTGATCAAATCATGTCTATGTAGAACTCCTGAATTCAAGAAAACCCAGTGCGAGGCATTTGGGAGAAAACAGTGCACATTTTGGTCTATTGAAAGTGTCATATTTCGGCGGATCTATATACAGAGGGTTCTATGTACACATTGTTATATATACACAAGCCAAACGAAAGGGAACGTAACCTCGTCCTTCTATGCCTAACATAGGCTTATACACACACACTACACCTGACAGGTAGCACATGCTACGCTGGGTACCATGCTGTGTTGACTCCCTGTCAATATCTGATGGCTGATGCTTGAGGAAATCTAAAGTCCAATAAATAAATGAGCATATGAATTTAGCTAGCTTTCACAATGGATTTCAACACAATGAATGATGGGATTCGATTTGTTAGGGGATACTGTTTCATTATGCAGTGAAGATAAATGGACTATAATCTGACAGATGAGAATTTGGCACTGTAGTTCTTGGATAAAACAGACAGGAATGAGGCTCAAGGGGCAATATCCCAGGCCCTATCGTATAAAGACACTCACAAAACAATTTGTTTCAGGCCTTGTAAATTTAAACGAGGGTCCTGATAATTGGTGCAGGTTTTCCAAGAATACAAAGAAGGATCCAGCTGTTGCAGCATCAGACGAGACAGACAAAAATGATGACATTACTGCATAGCATAATCATGAAACAGGGCAAAATAATAGATTTTGTTATGGATTAAAGCAAGAGATGTGTTATTGCATATGAAAATTCAACTCTCTTTTTTTTTTTTTTTTTTTTTACACAATACAATACAGAAAAGAGGGTGACAGGATATCTTTTCCCTTTGGCTATATATCTAACAAACATTGCTTCCCCTGAATGAAATGTGTATTGTATCCTGCACAGCTTCACTCACATATCTGTCTAATCTGAGTTTTACAATGACCACAAGAGAGTCCAAAACACTATTCAGACAGAAAGACAAAACTAACAAAAGATGGGAAATAAAGCATTTGTCAATGAGTTTCTCCCTGGGAATTAGTAAGTGGGGCTGATTCCATGCTCCTGTGATAAGAGCAATAATATGAAGAGATGAGAGAGAAGTGGACAGGGATGAGACAGACTGCTGGGTGCAGAGACCAACAAATGTAAGTGTGCATATGTGATTATCAGTGAAGCTGAGGCGCAGCAGATGGGCACATAATCCACCTCGTGGGATGAGGGAACAGAGGCTGGAATAGACAGAGAGAAGATAGAGAGAGGAGGAGAAGGTTTGGTGCAGGTGTGTCTCTGATCTCTCTCCTGTAAGGGTGTCTGAAGGGTCAGATCTGGAGAGAGGAGGAAGGCATAGTCTATTGTGCTCGTCACTGGCACCCTCACATTGGTCATCAGCTGGTCAGGTAACTGTGCAGCTCCCTTGAATTTATGCTCAACACCACTCCTGAGTGGTTGCCTGGTAACAAGAAAAGCAGAAGGAGGTTTTGTCAAGGCAGCAGGTGAAAAAACAAATGCTCTTCATCACTCAAGGCTGCTGCACAATGTAACACTGAAGAAAATGTAGCCATTTAATAATAACACCTATAGATTGTTCTAGATTCATTTTTAAAATGTGGTCTTTGAGGATTGAATACATTTTAACCAACTCAAAGTAATTAGTAATAATAAGATTAAATCAATATAATAAAAAAATGATAATGTGATAATAAGATGTGATAAAATCATTTAAAAGCCCTGTTTAAAAAAAAAAAGTTTAATAAAACGGTGTTAATATTACTAAAATATTAAGTTTTATGTGCCTTTTGAATCAAATAAGACTTTAAAATAAGGTTACATTTGAAACAAAATAAACATTTGAAACAATGAAGTAAACATAAGTGAATGCATTTAAAATTCTTAAATATATTATGAATAAACATCATATCATATTTAATCATATATAATCATATTTTAACCAACTGTTAAAGGGATAGTTCACCAAAAAAAATGAAAATTTTGTTATCATTTACTCACCCACATGTTGTTCCAAACTTGTATCATTTTTTATGTTGAACACAAAAGAAGATAATTTGAAGAATGATGGTAATCAAACAGTTAATGGTCCAAACTGCTGTGTGGGTCTTTAAAATGTATTCTTTTGCGCTTGAAATGACATGAGGGTGACTAAATGATGTCCAAATTTTCATTTTTGGGTGAGCTATACCTTTAATGAGCAGAATATCAGTAGTTCGAGGCAACAGTCATAGTCAATAGTTGGTTTAAGGTGAGAATAGTTCCCCAAACTAAAGTATAACCAACAAATCCATTAACAGGCCCCGCTTCTGAATTAGTAACAAACTGATGTTAGAGTGACTGATCATAACTATTCTTTTCTGGTTAGTAATGACTGGTTAGTCTAGGGTAACTGAATTTGTCTCTACCTCCAGCGTTACCTAGTGTCTGCGAGTCAAGGTCGTCATCGATGAACTCCTCGCCTTGAATGATATTCTGTGTGTCCTCACTGTGATTAACAGGGCTGGTCATTTCCTGCTCCTTCTCATTGTGCATCTGGGCATAGACGTTTCGTCCTGGCAGTTTTCTGAAACGCAGCCAGGGATGCGTTAGGCTGCTCTCCTTTGGCCTCAGCAAGGAACCATGGTTTTTGTAGTTTTTCCTGTCACAGTTTTGTAGTTCATGTTCTGTTATATAATCTGCCTGTCAGTTAGAAATTTGGGGACTGAACATGCATTCTTCAGTGATGGGGTGTGACGGGACAGTGAATATCCATAGCATTATCAACAGATTATTAAGAAAATCTGTGGTTCCTGCATACATGTGTGTACCATGCAATTCAGTGATGGGCAGCAAGACAGAATGGATGTGCATATTGTTCATTTGGAAATAGGTTGAGTCATTTCCCCAAATAGCCCACCCAGGAATGACAGGGAAGTCTTCAAAAAGCATGAAATATTACTTTTTAAAATTGCAGCAATAAAACCTGAAGAAAAGGACAAACCTTTTAAACTTGAAGAGTATGAATGCTGCAGCAGAGATCAGACTGATGAGGAGAAAGACAGCTAGAGCCCAAACACCTGGACCTGCTGCAGCCAGACGAGAACCTGCAGAAGAGGAGCATCTCTGATCATCACGCTTCACTTCCTTTATCATAAGAATCGCTTGCCAACATTTGCAGTAGATTTCATACAAAATTTGATTGTGCTAACCTGTGTATTATTAGCGCCTGTAATGCCACAGGAATTAAAGGGATAGTTTATGCTTGATGAGATGAATTTTCATTTTTGAGGGAAATCTTTAACTGTCATCTGGCTCTAACGATAGCTATTTACTTACCAAGCACGTAAAACGTAAAACAAATTCAAGTCACGCAAATCACACACAATGTACACACCTTGTGTGGATGAAGCCATTTGTGTGGCTGTGACACAAACAACAGTGAAACAAACAAACAAAAAAAAACTTTAAAATGCCTAAAATATGAAGTTTACAATAAAGAAAACTTAAGCATGCACGTGTTACTCAAACCAAAGACCACTGCGACTTTGACAGCACAAAACTCAAACAGAAATGCAAGCCAACAGTAGCATACATATGAAGAATAAATGAAGTCAACTGAAGACAACTAGATCAGAAAACAGAACAAAAACGAGACATTACTGCATTATCTTTCCCCTTTAATTTATATCTCTGTATAAGCAAATTAAGAGTAAAGATGACACTTCTAAAAGCAAGAGGTAAAGAGACGCACCAGTCTCTGTTGTGCTGGCAGACACATCACTAGTGATAGGTCCTTTGAAATACACCAGTAATTATTGATGAAGGGCTTGCTGTAATGCTATAACTGTTAAGTGACTCACTGAATGTGTGAGTTTTATTTTACTCACCTCTATCCGAGTCTGCCAGAGTCACCAATACTCTTAACCCTCCTCTCACAATGAAGCTCACGTTGTTCTCACTCAGAACCTGCTTTATAGTGGGAACCCGCTGCGCAAATGAAGAACACACAAAAGAACATAACAGTTAAATTATAACAAATATCACTTCAAAGCATTCTTACCATTATAGGCTACTTTATTATAATTTGTGTCCGAGTAATCTTGGTAAACCTTAGTAAACCTGAAATGAATTCCCTGACTCGTTCAATTCTAATGCAAAAAGTATCTCCAGGTTCTAACAAGTTGTTTGTGGATGTCTTGTAGGTCACCGTATCAAGAGTTTGTATTGCTAGAGTAATGTTTTGGTGTCTGAGACTGTATCTTTTCTTATTCGAGTGGCTTTTACCTTATCCACAAACACACTCCTCTTCACCGGAGTGCTCTCTTGAGGAAGAACATAGAGGTCTGCAGTGGTGGGAAGACCAGGCTTCACCATGGTCACCAAAGAGTCCTGAGGAACCCCTGTGAGCTTTTAGAGAAAGAGCAAAACATAAGCACATTTAAAATTGTTGTTTTGCATAAAACAAACAGAGCTCTAGTGTTTGTGTGTTTATGATTAAGATGAGAACCTTTGCGAGAATCTTGGTTACGACTTGTCCCACATCTCGTCTCCATTCGGGGATGTTTGGGTTAAAGCGATCCAAATTACGACTGAAACTCAAAGGGATCACCTGGAAATGATCTGAAGAGAGACAATGTATTATGAACATGTAAATGTTAATATTGCAGCTGGAAAAAAAAACAACAACTGAGAGATTCACACCTATACTGCACAAAAGAACACAAAAACAATACAATAACAATCGTTTAACTCTCATTAGTTCTATAAGCCTCACTATTTTAAGTGATACTACTGCATAAAAAGAGGCAGACATAGACTTTCAATCGGTGTCACACTCACAAAACCTTGTTTCTCCAATAACTATAGCAACACATATAGGTTTAGAATGACATGAAGGTGATTGATAGTGTAAGACAGAATCACATTTTTTTTCGGTGAACTATATACCTTTCATATGACATGAAAAATGTGTAAAGGACTCATAAAACCAGTTGAAAAGATGTGATCTCAAAATACAGAACCGAACTCTTCCAGGCAAGTCTTTTTTTTTACAGAAATTTTAAGTTGGGAAGTGATCCGACTTAAATTATTAAAAAATGTAACCAACAGGTTTACTTTTAGCTGGAGGATAAATGATATGAAACAGTGAAGTGAGACTGTGCACAATAGTTCTTCTTCATTTGGTATTCAAGCTGAACATTGTCTCTGAGGGAGATCGTCATTTCTGCTTTCCAAGCATGAGCTCATCCCTATCACACCACACTCATAAATATTCAGTCCAGCCCTGGAATCACATGAATATTTCAGTTCTATTTAACACTGTCATTACAAGAAAGAAATAGGGTTAGTCCTCAAGTTGGATTTCAAACACAAATCGAGAACTTTAACTGTATGCATTAACTGTGGCATTAGTTCCCAATCTTATTTTAGTATTGATGCTGTTTCTGTCAATTATGTTTAATGATATACAATCTGTGTTTATCACAAGGCCAAAATTATACATGCAGGAACTAAAAAACCACAACACACTGGTTTACTGATGTGATGAGCAGACCAATTTAACACACTCGCTAACGTAAAAATACAACTCAAAACAGAAAAATGATTGCTATTCAAAAATATTTCATTGCAATAACTGGTCTTTTTGTGCTACTCATTTACATTAATGGACAGCTGCTGTACTTCAAGTCATAATTTTTATTTCCATATTTACATGGCAAATAGAATTTTAATGAACAGTTCTGTATGACTAGTGATTAACTATATCATAAAACCAATCCATTGAAAGTAGCAAAAAGGCCATTAAGACTGTCTTTGTGGCATCCTTTTTGTTGAACAGAGTGCAAACATTCATCTGTTATGCTTTGCAAACAATTGGGCCATATTGGTATGGAATTATGTAAGGGTGAGTAAATGAGGCTGTGTCCCAAATGATGCACTATACGCAATGCACTCATAAGCGATGTACTTAACCATGTAGTGCATGAATTATATAAGGTTATTTTGTCATTCATAATTGGAGTATGACAGCCCCTACCCCTTCGCTACATAGCTGTGACAGTTGAGTGCATGAAGTTTCCAACATTCCATATTATTTCGGCCATTTAAGTGCATCATCTGGATGTTTAAAGTGCACTTTTTCTGTTTGGAATTTTCAGTGTGAATGCACTACTCACACTATTTATATTACAAAACATCATAGAATAGAGCATAAGTACACGATTTGGGATGCACTGTGAGTTTCATTTTTAGGTGAACTGGCTGCTTCCTTTTTAATCACAGACCTTTCATGGAACATACCCCAAAAAAATGGTTGCTGTTAAAAAAAAACCCTGGTATTTTCTGAAAGAAGAGAACAGTGACTTCTGAGGATGAAAACTGAGTAACTTTCACTCTGAGTATCTATGTTCAAATAAAAAAAGATATCCTACATATCATTTTCAGTCAATTACCTTTTCATTTCTTTTTTGTAAAAAGTTGGGATTATATTGTAGGATTCAACATCTTTAGCTGCTAATGTCTTATCTCACATTCTTCAACTGTTAAAAATAATTGTGCTAGATTGTTGCTCAAAATTCTGTTAACAGTAAACTTGCCTTTTTTTATTTCACTGGCCATCTCAAACACTTTAACAATCACAATGTTGAACCAATGCACTCTGAAAATGCTAAATATGCATGATAGAATTAAACAGAAGAGAATCATTTGAGGGATACTGAAATTACAGTATTCAGCCATAAATCTGATCCGCCCCTAATGCTGTACACTATCAAGGGGTGTTTTATCTTACCGTAGACAATGACAGTCTTGCTGTCCTGTACCATGGATCGACCATTAGAAGCCTGAACTGTGACAGGAACTTCCCCCTCCTCAGAGAACCTTGTAATCAGACTGTTCTCCAGGGTCAGCTTCGGCTGTCGAGGGGAAGACACATCATACATATCTATATATAAGTGTAAACAGCTACACCCGAACCTTTAAGCATAAGCATCTTAGATTAATTCCAAGTCAATTTCTTCAATATTTACACATGTATGAGAGTATACACATGTGCATATGTGTGTATGAACTCATTAAACATTAATCTTAAAACTTCTCATTACAATCCCCTAATAAAAGAAACAGAAAAACAAGAGCTATTTTTGGCAGTTCCTTTTTTATGGAATATTATTAATTACCACAGTGTACCTGAAGGTTATCTCCAATCCACCAGTAAAACACGGTAAGGTTTGCCTCAGTGGGCAGCACTATAGCTGTGAGATTTACTTCTTGATTTCTGCCAGCGATTGGAACCACCTCCAGATGGACATCTTGAAGAGGAGCTGGAGAGAACGTGGGATCAAAATAGAAACAATAAACAAAGTGAGAGTTGTGCAAAAAAATAAAAAAAAGTGTTAAGCCTATCTTGAGATAAAACAGAACATATAGTGTGAGAAATGTGTACAATGTCCATTAATATTTGGTAAGATTTCACATGGGCCTGATTTTGAGTTATGAAACATTTAAACCTCACGGTATTCTAGATTATACTACCCATTATGTTGCATAATTTACACAGCAGCCTTAAAACTCACATGACTAGATTATTTCTGAAGATTTTACTGACCTGTGACCTGGATGTAAAGCATGGCTTGGTCATGTCCAGCAGAGTTTTCAGCCTTCACATTGACACGGTAAACACCTGGCTTCTCATAACGGTGCTGAATGGGTTCATCTGTGACAGTCAGGTTTTCATATATAGCCCTGACGCCATCCATTAAATCGACCTGATATCTGGTGCTGGTGGTGTCACCCTGAAGAGGGAAGAATAAAGATACAAAAGTTAAACATGCCTACAAATAAGAAGAACATTCTTCCTTGCCTGTAAGTCTTTACATTTTCTATTTAGAGCATTCAAATGATAAGAGTTGTACTTCACCTGTTCCTGATGGACTATAAAAGTGATGTCATCCCCAGGTGCCACAGCCAGCATCTGTCCTTTGATGCCCAGCTGCAGACCTCTAGGGGGCAGCAGAGGGCAGGAATGCTGCTTCGCGCTCTGTTCTTTATTCAAGCCACCCTCACAAACATCAGAGATGACCTTCCGGTAACTACAACAAGACAACACAAGACATGTTAGCCTTTACTTGTTTTTATTATTTGCCTTAAACTGGAAAATCCATGTGATTTAAACTGAGCTGCGGAAAAGACGCATTTCATTCTTAAATACCTCAAATAATTTGCTTTAAGAGGTGGATAAAATATCTATATACTATGTCCAGAAAGGTATTCTCAGAATGACTGATAAACAAGCTGAACAAGCTGATAAACTGTTTTAGTCAGCTGAAGTTTTTTTGTGAGTCTTTTTGATTAATATTTTGAACGCAATGTCAGTAAGATTATGGTCAAAGTGAAAACTGAACATTTTGGCTCTGCTCAAGTCTATCACAGTGTTCATGAAGCACAACAGAAGTGGCAATCATGCAAACTGTTGACTTTATCACTCATTCACTATGCACTACAGAGTGATCATCACATAGTTTGCTATCCGTATATGACATATCCCTGTTTTATGGGTCCAAACACTATCAAAAGTCAAAAGACAATAACGAATGGTGCTGATATTCATATTTTATTTTCATTTATTATGCAATTTTGTGTGTGTGTGTGTGTGTGTGTGTGTGTGTTATATATATATATATATATATATATATATATATATATAGACCTGTAACACTAGCTTGCTCTATTCTTTTTTAATTCTATCTGTTTTCTTTTTATTTATTATATTATTTAAAAGCCCTTGCTACGTGTACTGTTAACCTAACTGGGACTTGTTATAGCACTTATATATCATTGCTCTTTTTGTTGTTTTTGATTGCTTCCACTGTCCTCATTTGTAAGTCGCTTTGGATAAAAGCGTCTGCTAAATGAATACATGTAAATGTAAAATGTAAATGATATACAGTAGTACTACTAAATACTACTAAAGTACTACATAACAGAATCTCAGTTGGCCAGACAGTGATTCATCTTTTTAGAATCATTAAAATATTGGTGTCTGAATCACTGTGACCCTGGAGACTATAGTGTACATCATGAAAAACTATTCATATATTTGTGTTACAAATGAACAGTGCTCATAAACGGATGTTGAGATAGCATTCTCACTTGAAACCGAGTGGAGGTTATTACGCAACTTAAGCAGATAAGGGACAAAATGAGTGTGTATGGACAGCTTCAGGTAATATTGTGCACTATCACTATGACATTGCATGTGTGTTGTGGCCTGAATGATGAACATCTGATCTGACAATTCAGGCTAAGAAACATTCCAAAAAGAGATGTGATTTCAAAAGACTTGTGGACATTTGTACTCATTTTATCATCCTGTCTGAACAAAGCTTGTGTGCTCATCTAATGTGTCTATGATATGCATGAGTGGGTGTTTTCTGTTGTGGCAGTCACTGTGCTTGCTCAGTGTAAAAACTGACACATTTTATAACTGTAGCGGTTATGCCCTGCATTTCTTAATGTTCAGCGTTCAGTATTACCCTGTGCTGGACTTGTAGCTGTTTCCCATGTGGCAGTTTTCAGGTGGAGCGTCGGGATCATGCCAGAAGTCAGGATAACAGCGATCCCCCTCTAACCGGAGGCTGGGAGCACGCTCAAAGCCATAGTCACTGAGAACACACACAGAGAGACGTAAAGCTCTATTTTTAGCCCAGTGCACTGCATTGGGGTTTGAAAGTGAAGTTAAGGGTGTCTGTTATAGCAAAGGCATCTGTGTATAATTGCTATTGGCTTAAAATGCGCAAAGCTGATCTCTCTATTTCGTACCAGGCAAAGTCTTTCTCAGTGCACTGGCAAGGTTTAGCTGTTAAAGCTGATGTATAGCTCTTCCCTTTAATGCAGAACGATGACTCCTTCCTCCTCCTGTACATTCGCTCCTGGCCCATGATGCATTTCTCTCTCTGTAGGAGAAAACCTGTCATGAGTCTCCATTTGAATAGTAAACTGATTCACAGCTTAAATGTAAATTTATATCCATAACAGAAGAGTTCAAATGTATTGCTGAAAATCTTTTTATATTATTATTATTATTATTTCAAATAATCTTTATATCTGCTTCCTTATTTTCTTCTCATGAGTTTCAATGATCTGTACAGCACTTTGGTTCACCCTTTATTGTTTTTGAACATGCTGTAACTTTACTGCTGAGTGGGAGGTCAGAAAAACAGCCTGATATTACCTGTAGGTCAGTGAGTTTCCAGGAGTCATAATCAGCTTCCGTGCACTGCCTGGGAAACAACTGTCGGAAATCCACCTTCACCAGCTCCCAATCCGAACGGTAACTTATGTGGCCAAATACCCTGTCCACAACAGCAAGCAGAAATAAACATAAGCCTTCGACCTGTCCATTAATCCAACCCTCCATCCATAAACATCCGATTATACATCAAGACAAAAGCCATTCATCCCTTTCACTGAAAAGCGAGACCATTGGAGTGTAACCTTGACTTCACGTCACAACACATCCTCTACCCAATTACGCATCTTGGGAATGGTGCAAACGAGAGGACAGACACATGACCTCGCTCATCAGCAGTGTGTTTCTAATGAGCGAGGGCCTCTTTAATTGAGGACTTTGAATTTCACATTGCCTTCCTCAAAAGGGCAGCCTCTTTATAATACAGAGACCACCTGCTGTTTGGGGTCTATGGGAAGATGTTCTTCACTTAATTCCAAATAAATCACTGTTCACCACCACAAGGTGGAACCCTGTGTCTGCATTTTATAGAACTCAAGAGTCATGAACAATTAGAAATGCTTTGATCCTCTGGCATATCACTTATATTTGAGATGTCCAATTTGATAAATACACTTCCTTCAGTTAAATGTAGTTCTACAATGAATATACAGCTCACAATGGACTTAAGGCCTGATAGCAAAATGCCTAACCATTTCATGTCAAGATTATGCTCAAACAGCACTAACAGAATGATTGGAAGAACAAGCTTATTTATACTAATCTATATAGTAAAGGCAAGTAAAGTAAGAAGAAAAAATCTTTCTCTATGTGCAGAGGAAAGTAAGTCATAAATGTTTTGAAACATAAAGGGGAGTAAAATGATATTTATTTTTGATCAACTATCCCCTAGTGGACTAGTAACTCCTGTTACGGTAAATTTTGTAGAGGACTCATACTCACGTCATAACCAGTGTCTCATCTCCAGGTTCACTCAAAAGTCCATCCACAAATACAGAAGTGCTGGTGAAGTTGTGGATGCTCCATGTCTGTCCTTCATCTGTGCTGAACCTAAGATAAAATATTTGGGTAACACTTTAGTATAGGGTCTAATTCACACTAATAAGTAGTTGCTTATTAGCATGTCTATTATTAACATATTGGCTGTTTATAAGTGCTTATAAAGTACATATAATGCATGACATCCATAATCCTACCCAATACCCTAAACTTAACAACTACCTTATAAACTATTAATAAGCATCAAATAATGAATTAATTGAGGCAAAAGTCATAGTTAATGGTTAATAGTGAGAATTGGACCCTAAAATAAAGTGTGACCATTATTTTAATTAATTATACATTCATTCCTGTCTTTATAAAAATTCTGAACAAACTGTCAGCTGAAGAATCACTCCATCGGCGTTGATTCTCACAGTGTGAACATGAGAGTCTGTAGGCTACAAGGCAGCATAAGCACTACAAGCTCTTAGTTTTACCCTGACAGAAGCTGTGTTTGTACTGCCAAGACTCAATGCAGATAAAAGGCTTCAAGGATTATGTGAGAGATGGTAATGATTTTCTCTTTGATCTTCATTTACGCACATTTGTGAAGCATGGTGAACTCGATATCTAGTATGCGAATCACTTCATACATTATGGCTAAAGAGTTGTCTGAGAGCAAAGGAAGAGATTCAGGCTGCTCGGGAACTCAGGGTGGTCTGAAGAGCCCTCCAAAGCCAAATGAGCTTCTTAAAGCGCTCACTCAAAGGATTACCAGCACAATCAGGTCAGCAAAAGCCAGAGAGGGAACGTCTTGAATTCCTGTTTTTCATACTGGTCTGGACCAGTTTACAATGTTCACTACTCGTGTTTCTCTTTCTGCTGTCAGTCTTTGTCATGTTAGCAACTGGGTACATTTGCGTTTTTGACTTTGAACACTTACTTCAAACTTAATTTACTTACTTGAGTATTTTTAAGGGGATTGAGGTGTCCTTAATGGCCACGATGACACCGCCATGATCCAGATAGAGAATGTGATGCTCTTCTTCAAAAACCTACAGTGAGCAAATGAAATAATCTCTTGAAGTTAATCAAGATTTAATGTCATTAGGGAAAAAAAGAGCTGAGGAAATGAGAGGCAGCAACAATCTCGAAAATCATTGAAAGGACATTAAGGCTGCCACATACTGAGCGCTGAAACGAGAGGACAGAATGAGAACAAGAGGAACAGAGATCTGAATTCACAGAGCAAACCGAACCAAGTCTGTTGGGAAAGGTGGGGGTTAAATACAAAGAGCAAACCTAAAGAGTCATGACAAGCCACAGAAGAAGCTACGATGAAGCATTTTTCTGACACCAAAAAGTCACTGTAAAACACATTCGCAGCCCATAAGTGTCTTTCCTGTTCATTCTCACCTGTCTCCAGGTCTTGCCACAGTCTGAGGTGATGTACATCTCCTCTTTATATTCAACCAGCTGAGACCCAAGGTTACCTGAAGAGATAGATACACGCAGAATATCTCCACATAAATACAAAGAGCGAGAGAGCATCTTTAATTTTCATCTTTTTAACTTGAGGCGAAGCAGCAATTTCCTCACTTTGTTTAATTTTAAGAGAGAAGGAGGAGTAGTCGTGAGCGAGTTGCATATAAAAAGAATGAAACTGGAGGCTATTTTGGATCAAAGGCTGAGAACTAGTTAGAGCTGAACATTTTACTGAGGAAGTGCACAATAATAGCAAGAGAAAGCAATTTTTTAATGGAGACTCAGTACTCCCTTTGTGCGGTGTATGTACATGTACATTTATATGATGAGAACAAGCTTCAATGTGTGTAAAACCAGAGACTGCTCAGGTGTTTGTTAGTAAGACAAATAAGACAAGAGTGAACAAGTCACAGTGACACTGCCTGTGTGTGTGTGTGTGTGTGTGCGTTACATGTCTGTAACCCTGAGGGAATGGACAGACTTGATGACCTTGTGAACTGGCAATAGCTCTAGCCTTGGATTCAAGAACATTAATGTATTCTCTTCCTCAATTCCCCATGAACCCTGTGGCAATAAAGAGCAAATATTTCATATATCTGAGCCTGTCTCCTTTTGTGCCTCAGTGTGGGCTCAATAGCAGTGCACAACACTCAGAAATGGTACATCACATTTATTTTTCCCTCCTAAAAATATTTCACAGCATTCCTTTCTTTTTTTCATTTCTTTGTACACACTATCACAATTTCCCTAAGCATGCAGTAGTGCAGATTTGGATCATGAATATAATAACTTGTAATTGGAAAGGAGTACAGAGCTTCATTTGATTTGAGTGTTTGGGCTCCTCAGGGCTATTGTGACAGTGCTGATGTGTGACAGTGGTCATGAAGACTGACCTGCACCCATTATGAGGCCTGGGGCAGAATCTTTAGTGTGGACCGTTCCAGACACATACGGGTTGTCAGCCCATCGCAGGTGGAGATGGAGGTGACAGTCAGGCTAGGAAGAGGAGCAGAGACAATGAGAAATCTCACTCTATCCCACTTTTTTTTTTTTTACTTTGGTGATCAAGACAATTATTACCCAATAGATGTACCACCAACCAGTGTTTTACATAAGGTGTGCACTTAGCAGAAAGTCTAGACTCAAATAACAGTCTAAGTTCTACAATAAGCAGCCCATAATTTAAAATCACTTCAAGTCCTACTACATAGTGTTCCGGATAAAAGATGAATCAGAGCATGAATATAAAGCATATTTAAGGTGCCAAAAACCTTAACAGGGTGGTGATAAAAAATGAGGAAAGCAGTAAAAATGACAAAAAATGAGAGAGGAAGGAAGAGAGTGTTGATAAGTGAGGAGGAGAAGAGAACAATGAGAAAAAAGACATGTCAAACGGACGGCTGGGAGATGAAGATGTGAGAAGGGTTGGCTAGACAGACAGGAAAGGAGAGAGAAGTTGATACATGTCCTTTCAACTTCTGATTTATGTCTAGTCTTGTCTTGTCTAATGTTTGCCAGAAACCATATTTGTGTCTTAATTAATGGCCTGCTACCAGTCACAGTGTTTAAAATGGGCATTTATAACGATACATATCATCTCTAGCTGTTTGTGTGGATTGATGACTCAGATCGTTTTTTTCTTTTTTCTTCTCTTTTTTCATGAGACAGCGGCAGAACCGGTGCCTGCTCTGCCCACCAACCCTCAACCACAAACAGCAGGAGATGAGTCAGATCGAGGGGTCAATGACTTCACGTCTGTGTCTGAGACAGTTGCGGTACAATCATCCTGAACAGGAAAAAAAGCAGAGTGTGGGCTGGATATATATATATATATATCTGTAGATGCATAATGAAATAAAGTCACGATTCTGTTCATATGAATATGCAATGAACTCAAGGGAAAACAACATCTGCATAATTATTGTATATTTAAATCAAGGCCTGCATTGTAGTTTTTAATTTGTGGGTATGTTATCTACACTTCCATTTAAAAGGGGTCTGTAATGCTTTTGAAAGAAGTGTATTTTGCTTATTTGAGCAAAAATACAGTAAATGAGGAATATTGTGAATTTTATTAAAATTTTCCTATTTTATTCTTTAGATGAATTTTAAATAGCATTGCTGAATTTTCTGCTGTCATTAAATCCAGTCTTTAGTGCCACATGATCCTTTATTGTAAAATACTGATTTGGTGCTCAAAAACATTTCTTATTGTTATCAGTATTGAAAACAATTGTGCAGCTTAATATTACTGTGGAAATGTTTTAAATTGTTCAGGAATCTTTAATAAATATGAAGTTCAAAAAACAGCAAGTGAAATAGAAATATTTTGCAAAAATGTACGTTTTTACTGTTACTTTTTGATTACCTGAATTCTTGCTGAATAAAGGTATTAATAAAAAAAAAAAATTTTGTTCTAAACAATCTTACTGACCCCGAATGTTTAAACTGTACTATATTTATAAATATCATATGTAAGTAATATGTTTGGGAAATCAAAGTATTAACTGAAAGGTAAAAAGGGGCTTAAAAATAACAACAACAGCAAAAAGTTTTCAGAGACAAATAAAATGGGTGCAAAAGCTAGACTAAAATCAATGTAGTACTGATAGATACTAGATAGAAATGCAAAAGACCATCTGAAAAGTTGGATGGAAGCTGGAATGAGGAATGAACAGGCATATTTACCTGCTTGCAGCTGACAGCTTTGCCATTCATATCAGTTGTGGGAGGAGCCAGTGGTTCCCAGTCTCTGCCTTTGTTGTAGGTAATGAGAGTCTTCACTTTTCCATCTATTTTTTGATTGGCCAAGAATACGCCCTTGATGCCACGAACCTGAAAAACATACACACACAACCAAAGGATGTGATATTCCTCAGCATCTCCCAGACCTGTCAAGAAGCTGTAAGGTATCACTAGCAAGTCAAATTATGGCAAAGACACAACTGTCTAAGAAACTGTCCGATGTGTTAGATCTTGTTTCGGTAGCACAGCTTTCTAGAATCACTCATTTATTTAAACATGCTGCTGGCAATAAATAATAAATGCGTGGAGGCAGAGTTACGACAGCAGATCACAAGCAGCCACACTTCAGTTTTAGGTGTGTTTGAAGTGTTATAGGTAAAGGTCTCTAACAATGTCAACTTTACAACAGCTGAACTATGTTTAGTTCTTTATGCAGAAGGTAGGATGTGAAGCCCACACTGCCTTGTTTTACACAAGTACATTGTGGGATGAAATGCTGACCTCGAGGATGTCGATGAGGACTTTCTCTTCGGGCTGCTTGGTGCTGCGGACGTTCTCCAACACAATGGAGTAATAGACTCCTTGTGGATCCGACTGGTAGAGGTTGTACGTGTCTGTTTGATACCACTCCTGCAGAGCCAGGAATACCTGATTCTCGTCTGTACTCACAATTTGCACATCCTGCACAGAAACACAAAAACAGAGAAGCAGAAATATACCACACAAGAAGTTTAGAACCTCGTGTAAAGATAAAAAGTCAAATAAGTTCAATGCAAATGACAGTTTCAGTTTTCTCAGCAGGTACAAATGAATAACATCATGATTCGTTCGGCGCTTGCGTCTTTGTGTGAAGAGAGATAGAAAAGCTGAACGCTTTCACTCGTGCTTCCATAAAAACAACCACAAAAAAGAGCTGCATATAAATCCATGGTGAATATATTTAGTTGCTTTGAAATGAAAAGTTTATTTTGAGCTGCTGTGAAGAACTGCGTTGGAACATGAACTGTGTAGGGACAGATTTAGATGAAATGAAAGCATGAACAATTAATGAATCCATCCTATAATTAGCTCTTCTGATTTGCTTTTAAAAAAATACCGAATCAACATTAAGCTCCTCAGTTTTGGTAGCTTAGATGCATACAGCCGGGCGCTGTGGCAACGACTGGGTCAGGACGGGGGAGTTTGTCACCATGTTGTTCCTCCCGATAAAGTGAAAGTGGGTCACATTAATTGAAGCACAAAGATGAAGGGTACAAGCTCAAGCCCCCAGCTGAATTCATTCATAAGAACTTAAGTGAAGAGCTAGCAAAGTCCCTAAAGCGCCGTGTAGCTTTAATGTGCTTCAGAGACCAAATTCTAAGGCTATTTTTCACTTATGTCCCACTAACAGCAGTTTAGAGGCACTGAACCCCCTCTGTGAGAGGTCAGTTACACAACACCTGTTTACTCTAAGAATTATAGGATGGAAAAGGGAAGATAAGGATAAAGCAACACACTTAAAGAAGCATCTGTAACTTCTTGCGTGTGTGCATGTGCATATGGCTTTACTGTACATGCAGCTTCTACATAAAGAATAATAAAGAGGCTTTCTGAGTAATAAATCCTTACTACATATGCAGTATAAATAGTGTATGTCTTCTATCAGCTTCATGAAGGTCAATTATCATGACATGATTTAAACAATTTCAGTCAGAATTAGAAAGATTTTTTTGTTAGAATTAAATAGCCAGACAATTTCATATTTCTCTGTCATTTTTCACTTCCCAAAAAGACCGGAGGCTTTTCTAATGCAACATAATGATGCACATTACTTGTATAACTGATGCTGCATCTGTCTATTTTATAATTCTTGTGGTGCCACAGAACATGACGGAAAATGTGGTCTGGTCTGTCTCCTCATAACCCGCCTAAATGAGTTGTTTTCTGGCAAGATTTATCACTATTTTTCATCAAAACACAAAATGCATGCAAACAAAATGGTACCATCAACATTCACAATTCCAGCTTATTATGATCAATGACACAGCTTTAAAAAGTTTTAAAACAAAACTTCATGAACCACTCTTCCAGCTCACTGTTATAGAGACTTCTAATCCTGTTTCATCCCTATGTTCTCTTCCTTCCTAAAATATCTTTCTATATCCACACACAAACACTTCTGAAAAGTACCAATTTCCCCAGAAGGCTCAGACTATTCTGATTAAATGAATGCAAATATTGAATTTCAGAGAAGCTCTTATATAGAGGGGAGTGCAAATGTGTCCTGGCTTTACAGACATTATTTCCAACTGAATTTACCCTTTTACCAACCTTAGGTTCATGATGACATCTGGAGACAAGCAATCACAAATCGCAATAGCTTGACTGATTGCTTCCACGTTTGCTATGTAATTTTTCGATCAGATTTGGAGATGGTACTGAACACGCCTCTAGTCTAGAACTGCAATGTAATTCCTGGCTGTTGATTTGAGGTCAAATATGAACAGCTCATCATCTTTTAGTTAGTTGTGCATTAAAAATGTAACGATGAGGTCATCTTCCCACCAAGGCTTACACAAGACAGTGAAGTCATCGCTGAAAGTTCCCCTGGAGAGAGTGGAAGTTTTAAATGTGGATCATGAGATCATCTAAACATGCACACAAGCAGCAACAAGGACAACAGAGTTAGAAAATTAGAACAGGAAGCTATAGGTGAAGCACTTGTGTTTTCTTTGACTGGATAGGTCCTGTCTTTGTCTATCATACTGTGTGACAGGACACTCAGGCCCCCAGTACTGATAACAGCACTATCAGAACTCAAAACAGCACTATCCATCTGTCTCTGACAGCAGGCACAGGACCCCTATCAGCCATGACACATCTGCAGGACATTTGTGTCTCTGCCTACTGCCACGATCCCTGACTGCATTATCAGCAGGCTGACTGAGTGTCTAGAAGGATGGGATGGGTAACAGTATGTATGGATGGATGGAAAGACAGGAAATCTGTATAGAAAGAAAGAAAGAAATGAAATGGCATATTAACACGCCAGCAGAATGTTTTGATTTTTCTCTATGATTGAAGGACTCATTGTGCTCCAACATTGGTGCATTTGAATTCTGGTCATGCGGGTTCATTCTTGAAGTGGAGAAACAGGTCTTAATTGCCCAAAATCAATAGTATTGTTTCTATTCACAGTCTTCTTCAAATAAAAGAACACTGGGCCTTTTTTAAGTGATCCTGTGTTGTTCATGGGGGATTGCAGTTGGATTGCATTTATCTAAGCTGAAACATTTAAAGCAGGCTTACAAAATTACAGATGCAACACAAAGTTACATTCTCCAGAATGCCGTCGTTTCTCAAGTGCACTTAATGATTGGACATCAAGTTGTCTAATGAAACGTGTCTATTGAAATTTGACATGATGATGTTATTTTTTTATTTAAGATGGGCTGATTCACTCCTGAAAATCCTGGCATTATTTAATCAGCCTTTATGTGCGCCACATGTATCAAGTCATGAAGGTCTGGAACTACATGACGGTGAGTAAATGATGAGACAATATTCATTTTTGGCTTAATAAAAAGCAGCTTATTCATTTTCTTCATCTTTAGTTCTTCAGACCTAACAAGCTTTACTTCATGTTAATTTCTAATAATAATACAAATAAACAAACAAAAATCAGTTGAGAAGAGGTTTAAAATAAGAAAGACAAAGTTTGAAAGGGAGAAAAAAAAGAAAGAGAAGTGGCACTTATCCATTTAGTGCCCTGGGTGTGTTACAACAAACAATTCGTCCCACTGGAGCCATGAACCATGATTAATCCATAACGTAAAGAAAGGAACTTCAGGAGAGATCTCAGACGGCATGCTGGAATTGGGTTTTGCATTTTTCAAAAGGTTTTCAATTATTCACTGTGGAAAATATGGGCACAACATCAGCCAACCCCATCCCTCTCACACACTCTTGCTCTCTTCTGGGTTCTTGAACCGGGTGTCTAAAATTTGACCTATCTGCTCAGTCAAGCGACAAGCAACTCAAAGAGCAGAGCAAAGAGGGTCTAGAGAGGGGAAAAACACCAATAATGCTTTAACCCACAAAATGACACCGCGGAGGGAAATGATAAATACATCCACTCTAAACAGTCACAAAAACCCTTGCATGTTCACTTGAAGGCTCTGAGCGAATGAATATACAGCACGCTCAACTTCTACAGTAATTAAATCAAAGCTTTTATCCTTTGCCATTAAGGCGAATGCCTGGTAATCTGGGGCATCTTTCTTAGTAGTACTCTTCTCTTACACTTTTCTCTCTCCCTCTTTCACTCTGTCACAGTGAATCAGTGGTTGGCAAAGTTACAAATGCCATTGACAGCAGCTTCCCTACAGCCTCTCTCCTTTCCCTGCCTCTCTCTGAGGTGAAATATACATGAAGCAGGCCCCTCTGGCCTCCACTCCAATCAATGTTATTCAATTACAGTCAGCCAGCATTTTACTGAAGCACTCCCTTGGGTTAGAGCCACAGACAGCCTGGTCAGTCATCAGCTGTAACCCTTAGCCAGCTGTCTTCTTTCGTCGGCATATTACTGCCATACATCACGGCTCCTCAGTAGGTTAAACCCACATCTGGGTTGTAATAGTGTAGTGTTTCAATGCTAGACACCAACTGTGCTCTTCAGTTCATACATATTGCTGCGATAGGTCATAGTCAGTCTCCGGCTTTAAAGTGCAATCCACAACAGCTGCAGATGATAAAAGAACAATAACCACCTTCAAACGGTAACTCACATTAAGTACAAAGTTCATGACAAAAACAGCAGTAACTTAAAACACAAAATTAAACATGCACATGATGCTGCTAAAGGAGATGTTAGTAAAAAGCCCCAAATGTAATTTTAGTATTTTTATCCTTTTTACACCAGTTTCACTGTTTTTTCACTCTGTTTGTCTGTGTTTGCCAGATTTGGACACGTGGACAGACTGTGCATTAGTTGTGGATATTTTTAGTGCAGGTTACACTCAAAAAAATTTACTTTCACCTTTGCCAATTTTATTTAATTCGTTCATGTTATGATTACTTAAAAAAATATATTTAACAATGTGAACTTGATTTAATCTAGTTCATTCAACAAAAAAGTGTGTATTGTCAGCTTTACTTAAAAATTATTTGTTCAGCCAACATAACATTGTTGCGTAAAAGTAACAGATTAATGAAACCAACACAGACTTGCATCTCATTGACTGAGGATTTCTGCAGTGTATTATGGGTAATTGTTATTCTGTCACCCTCTTGCAGAAGTGTAGCACCATTAGATAGGTAGATGAGTAATACAATTTATAGCAATGAAGTTGTTTTGATAAGTTTTAGAACAAAACAAACAAAGAAACAAACAGTTTGAAATGTTGCTTTGGGTTTCAAATCTGTTTGTGATAAAATTGATAAGCTGTAATTAAAGAAAGGTCTAAATGAAGAGTAATATTAATCAGCTGCACATGATACTAATACACAGGGGGTGGCATTCCTAAAATGGTATTATTAAAAATGTTTGTCTTCATTATTTAACAGTTTCAGGTACAATTAAGTCATTTGTTGTTTGTTGACTCTATTAAGGTTTGTTAAGTTTACTTAAACTTATTTTTTAAAATGAACTTAATTATTAAAAACATTGTCCAAAACATTGCAAATTAGTTGGGCTGACACTATTAAATTAAGCTTTGCCCAACCATAGTAAATAAGTTGAATCAACCTTAATAAATTAAGTTGACCCAATGTAAATACATCAAATTGGAGTAACAGAATTGCATAATGCTGAAATAAAGCAAATTAATCATGTGGAAATCCTTTCCATGATTTTTTTATGTTCGTTCAAAGAGTTATTTTTTTGAGTGTACATAAGTTATCCAGTAGGTGGCAACAAGTGACTGTCTTTATAAGTAAGTCATTGAATAATTTAACCAATTTGTTCTAACTCAGTAATTCATTCAGCAGTTAAACAAACAACTGTCTTCATGATTTCGCCATTGAATCATTTACTCAACCAATTTGTTCAAAAACACTGATTTATTCAGGAACGAAACACCACTGCTACGTTAATTCTGCTTTTACTTTGTAACTAGGCCTATTTCTTTTGTGCAGCAACAATATACTGGCCATAATTTGTCTAAAAATGTTGTTAGTTTTAATAAAAAAAAATAATATATGTGTCTTGATATGTGTGATAGTGTTTAATTTACAGTGTTGTGATTGAATAAGATTAAATAGCAGTGATAACAATATTTTAAACAAACAATATAGAAACACAATATTAAATATCAGTTTGCATTGCAGTATAATTAGCAAAACAATTTTTTAAACAAAACATTTTAAACATACCAAAAAATATATTTTTTTGCAAAGACTCGAAAGTGATTTAAATCGAGTAAATATTGGTCATTTTAAAGTCACATTTTCTGAGGACCGTACCTTTGGAAGGGCATATTTAGGGAATCTCATCTGAACAAATTCATTTCTTCGATATGAGATGTAAAACTTGGTTCGATTTCCTGTAGTTACCTATAAAAAAAATAAATATAAATTATTTCATTATTCCAATGACAGGGTCTTGTCTTCATTATCAGCAATTTTGAGACAAACCACTCTCACTTTCCCATTCATCCTTTGCCATCTCAATTCACAGTGTTGATTTTACCAAGCTACTATTGTCCCAACAGATTCAGTCTCTACTAACACTGAACCAGAAGCTCTGTCTGTTGGTCTCTATGGTTCACAGAAATTGTGTCCAGTCTGAAACAGCATGACTCTGACCCAACACAAACATTTCACACACTGTAGTCCTGTTCCTCAAGGGCATATCTAAATTCCTTTTCAACAGCTACAATCCCTTCAAAAAACAACTGAGCATGTGAGGGAGATGGGCAGTGGGGGAGATGAATACAGAACACGCAAATGTCCTTGAGTCATTGGCTAATTATAAAAGATCTGAAAAAAGGAATACAATTTAAAAAGGGAGATAAGGGAAAAGCATTTCTGATTTTTAAATGTTACCAAAATTAAGCTAATATGCAGTATGCCCTCAATATTGACAAAACTATATATATATATATATATAGTGATAACGCATCATGCATCACTAGACTGGAGTACAATTTTAGATATATTAAAATGGTAATTGCAAAGATATTTTAATAATATTTTACAACATTACTCTATTTTTTGATAATTACAGATTTGGTGAGCATAAGGGACAAGATAAAAAAAAAATCTTACTGTCCTTGTATTTTTTTTGTTAGTGTACAGTGTTTATAATATTTAATATATAAGGTGATAATCTGCTAAACTCTGTAATGTTTGAATGGATCTGTCTGAATAAATATGTACATACATCATATGTTAAGATGTAACACGTAATTTTACCTTCACAAATATGTATTCATCTTGCACTGACAGGGAATTGTGGTCAATCTTCCCCAAGAACTGTGCTGTCACCATTTTATCAGAGCAATTTTGTATGAGACATGTCACATAAAGGTATCCTGGTGAAAGACAGAAACACATGAAAAAGGGTTAGAGGAAAAGTGAAGGTAACAATTTGACTTTCAAAAGTTTGAAGGCAAATTTCATTTCTATGTCTGATTATACAGCTTTTGTAAGTGAGTGTTTGGAAGCAATTCCAAAGGTGAATGGGGTGGAAGATATCTGCAACAAAAAAAAAAAAACAACAAAAAAAAAACCTGGAGCTCTTAATAAAATTAGCTGAAGCTGATCCTCACTGGGCACATTGCTTTGCTCCAGAATGACAGGAAATTAATTATGGGAAAACAGTGTCGAGATGCCCTGTCGCAATGGCCTTTCTGTTCAGAATCTCACACAATAGCTGGCTCAGCAATCTCTACAAAACACACACACCCACACACACACCCACACACACACACACACACACACACACACACACATACACACACACATTCATCAATTCTCCAAAAGTGCATGAAAAATTACAACCAATTGGAAAATTATGAAAAAATTAGGGGAGAATGCATACTCCAAACATCATGGCCAAAGGTTACATATCAAAGAGGGGAACTTAATTGCCATTTTAAAAATGTTGTTTCCTCTCATTCACTGTGGTTTTATTTTTTTGTTATTAATTTTAGGCAAACAAATGGGCAGACATCTTCTCTGAAGAGGACGAATGGTTAATCAAAGCAGTACAGCAGAGAAATTAATTAAAAAGCAATTAGAATGGCTGAGCGCTTTGCTTCTGTCTTCTGTCACACAAGGTCAGACGTGCACACACACACACACACACACACACACAAATACAGCACATCCTATGAGAGGTCGAAGAAGCCACTGAGCTGAAGAAAAAACACTTGAGGTCTGCATCTGTCAGTGTGACACAAGCCCAACAGATAAAGAGTTAAACCACAACTGAAAGTTCCTTTATCAGAAGAAGGATTAGGTGTATGCGTCCAGTGTGATTTTCTTATACTGGTTAGATACACCTCTCACCTCCCTTAGGGGTTGAGTTTATGTGTTTGTAGGTTGCAGTGTGAGACTGTCAGGCGGCGTTTAACCTTCACTGGCTTAAGTGTGATAAATCTCTGTGCACCAGTACATCTCTGTGCATCTGTACGCCTGGTCTCTTTTACACAAACAAACACACAAGCCTTACAAAAAGCTCAACAAGGTGGAATTTCTCTGAAAGAGGTTTGTTTGAATGAGGCAAAACTGAAGCCCTAAAACATCCCATCTGCCTTTGTTCACAGTGGTTTGAGTCAGTATGTAAAATTGAATTAAAATGCAGTGTTCACATGAGCTCTCTTACCACCACCGATGTCTTGAATCTCCATATGAACCAGATCAGGATCCACATCCACCCCCGTCACAGCCCTTAAACAAAGCATAGAGTTAGTAACACACTCAGAGGATCAAACAAGGCCGACTAACACACAGAAGGACATCTTAAAGGGATAGTTCACTCCAAAATTGCAATTCTTTCTGCATCTGCTCACCTTCATGTTGTTCCAGTGACTTGATTTAACAAAAAAAATGGAAAGCACTGAAGCGTGAATGCTTGTAATCACACAAAAAAAAGTGACACTTTTCGGAATCTCACATTTTCTGATCCACAAAAAAAAAGAAACAAAAAAGTGAAATAATTGTGGCTTAATAATCACAGAATGGATGTCATTTTTGGGGTAACTATCCCTTTAAAACATCCCCTTAGCAGAACCTTCTCAACTATACAGTCACACAAAAAGTCCTTGGTTTCAAGGAAGGCAGACAGCTCGCTGTCTTTTGTCTAGTTGTGTTAAACACAATTGTTTTGAGGTTACTAAACTGCTCAGGGAAGTTCTAGCTCAGTAAACTTGCACAAAACCTACTTTATTTTACAAGCATTTTAACAAGCAGGAAATTAACAGAACCTTTTAAGAATGTGTGCGCTATTTTTCCCCAAACCTGTTTATATTGGTCAACTCAATCACCAAACCTGTTCCTAAACTTACCCGTATCCCACATAAATAGCAGAAGTGTTTTACAATACAATATGAACACAATAAGTACATTGTACTTATTTTTTTGACATAAGTACATATTAAGGCCACGTAAAATAAAGAGGAACCAATTACACTGATGAATCCGATCGGTTAGGAATGGGATGTCCTGCTAATGATGAAGATTTGGGTTTAGGCTGGGGGTTCAGCGTTGTTTTAGCTCTGTGTGGGCAGTCAGGACTTTGACTGACAAGATCGATGAAATCTTTAGAATCGGCTGCTGGGCGAGGTTTGTGTTTAACTAATTTGAGGGAAAAAAAATGTCTTAATGTCTATATCTGACAGTGTGCTTTTCAGCATTTCAGATGGAGATAATTGTTCTAAATGCCTGTGATATTTCTAAATCAATGTAAATATGTACAGCAGCATAATAGCTACATAATCTTGCTCTACATTGATTTATAGCAGATTACTTGACCGCCATGTCTCAACATCACATAATAAGTTGCGATGAGCTCAAGACTCTTCTCCTGACCACAACGGTACGGACCACCCTCCCAGACAGCATCCCTGTCCATTAAAGCCACGCTGATTTATGCTCTCTCCTCCCAGACCTCCCCTTCGTTTGTTTTATGAGCGAGGAAGCAGACGGGGAGGACGAAAGAGCCACAACCCTCACTATGAACTGATTCTGTCGTGTCTTCTGAGGCAGTTCTCAGAGATGTTTTAAAGAGGTTTGGAGACAGTAGAGAGGGAAGGGGTACGACCCTTATCAAACCCCCTGCTGCTGAGGAATAGAGAAAAAACAGCTTCAGATTTACAGTGTCATTGTAAAACCTCCTGCCAAATAAAACATGTGCTGGATGGGGTTTATTGTGGCAGTTGCTGACAGGGAGCTGACTTTCTCATCTTTTATCACAATCAGCCACAGACAAACTATACAGAATCATATATCGCGTGTTGTGAATCTGGTAAAGTGCGCTGGGAGGATGGCATGCAAGCAGAATGGAGCAAAAGATCAGGAAAGAGAGATCAAAAAAGAGAAAGAGAGGGTCAGACAGAAAGACTGGATGAGGTGGAGAAATAAATCACTTCTGTACAGGATTTCAATCCCAGCTGTGATAGCAGTGAACCATAACCAGAGAGCGAGGGGTTGAATTTCACTAAAGAAGGTGGAAGAAGAGGAAGAATGAACGGAGAGGGGAAAAGATTAAAAAGAAAGTCTCAGAAGGCAATGTAAAAGTAAAACAAACCATTACTGACACCCAGACTTACTTTCTTCTGTGAAATACAAAATAAATGTCAATGCTGCTGTTTTCCAATGAAAATAAATATTGATTGGTGATCATGGTCGCTAATCAACATGGTTTCCTATCATATTTCATAAGAAGTCTTACAGACCACCTTAGAAACCTTTTTTTAAGCTTTACAGTCCCTCATCCCCATATTAGATTTTTTTTCCACAGGAGAAAGTCATACAGGTTTGAAAATAACATGAGGTTCCTTAAAAGGTGCCATAGAATGCAAAAATCACTTTTATAAGGTGTTTGAACACAGTTGTGTGGCCGCAGTGTGTGAAAACATCCAGCCTATAAATGTAAAAATCCACCCACTCATTGTTTTATAATCCCAATAAATCATAAACAGTCTCTCCACACGAGCAGTTACAGATTTCTTGCTACTATGACGTCATACTCTGGGAAAGTCCCGCCCATTTGTTCCACCCTCTGCCCTATTAGCATATACACAGCCCTGAGTGAGAAGCTGCGGTCCGCCATTACTGTTCTCTTGCTGTAGTTGCTGGAGGTACAATGTCAACGCCATAGAGGCATTGCAAGTGGTGTGTTTTGGGGTGCACCGACGAACACAGGAGTCTCCAGTGTTAACTCCAGAATGATCGTAAATAGGAAAGTGGTAGTTAAAAACTGCATTTGGAAGTAATGTGAACTCCGTAACATGGTCACCACCAGTTAAACCGGTATGCCAGCAATCATGAGCTCTTGAAGCTCCGCACTCTTCTGAAAAGGGAGGTGGGAGGAGCAGCTCATTTTCATTTAAATGGGACAAACACAAAAACAGTGCATACCCTAAAATTGGCAATTTCAACAAGCTATAAAAAATTATCTGTGGGGAATTTTGAGATAAAACTTCACATACACACATGACATGTGTGACATCAAAGAACAATTCAAAATATTGTATCAATGCATTATACGGCACACTTAAGCAGCGGTTTTCAATTCCAGTCCTTGCGCCCCACTGCTCTGCACATTTTGTTTGTCTCTCTTTGATTACTCACCTGATTCAGATAATCAGCTCGTTAAAAGTGAACTCCGTGCATGAACTGTGTTCCCTACACAGTGTCCCTACATGGTCCCTACAACAGTGTTCATTGCTCCCTACTCCCTGAGCATGAGAAATCTGATGAAGTTTACTTCACTTCGGAACATTCATTCATGGATTTGTGCTGCACAGTGTCTTCACACACGGACAAATGTGACATCATATACCTCGATAAATAAATACTTTTTAAATTCACATCTTGCACACGTATACGTTCGCCTGTTATGTCCACTTCTCAGGGCACTTACGTTCAAATAGAACAAACGTCTGAAGTGATAAAAGCAACATACAAAATGTGCAGAGCAGGGGAGCGCAAGGACTGGAACTGAGAACCGCTGCCTTTAAATATTGTAGGATGAATTTTGAAAAATAATAATAATAATTTACCAGAAAACTCTGTCTTTAGTAACACGCTCCTGAAGCAGAGTCCATTTGTGACCCAGATCGGTGGAGATATACAGCTGAAAAACAAAGAAAGACGAATAAATCACTTTTAACTGTCACTGGAAGCTTGAAGCACTGGTCATAACATTGATTTTTAGGCTGGATTAGATTAAAACACACTTTGCAAATTCTCAGGATCGTACGAATTAGATGAGTGAGTTGTTGCATACTCTATGACGATTAGGTTGTGGAAAACTGTCCATATATACCAATTAAAATCACATATGTTGAGTGTGTGTTTGTGTGTATGCATCTGTCCCCAATTAATCCTCCCTATAATGAGATTATATTGATCACCACTTGCATGAGAAATGCCCACCAAACTGCACCATAATAATGCACATGGACACATACACACTTTTCATTGTCTTTTCCATTTAATCTTAGAGATGATAAATGCAGCGTGTTGCAAGTAGTGTCTAGGGGTTTCGCAATTCATCAACTGCACAAACACACACACACACGCGCACACACACACACACACACACACACACACAGATCTTGCCTCGTTGCTCGCCCAGCCGTTAACAATGTAAACATGCTCTTTAGCGAGAGACAACCATGGCCTGAAGGCCAAACAGTGCTGCTCATAACTCTAATAATGAGGATGCCAATATGCTGGAGAGCAAAAAGCAGAGCCATAAACAAAGCTGGGTGAGAAATGTGTTGAGAACAGTTGGTCAAGGCATTCAGCCGAGACCCAAATCATTAATACAGAAAAAGCTACAAAGACTGATTCAGGCAGTTGAGTCTGACAAGAAAAGCTACAAATATGCAGATGGAATTAAGACACATTATATTATCTTGTGAGCAACCGGTTTGGAGCTGCCAAAAAACACTGACTTCAATTGTTGTCATTAATAGTCATTTACTCGACTGCATTAATCTGTGTTGGCCAACACTTTCATCACTGACCTTCGCCTCCTTGCTGTAAGCCAGAAGTTTGTCTTCCTCAGATGGATGAAAGAGGAGTGTATCCACAGTGAAGGAGACAGGCTGTCGTTGGAAGGATGAACCCTCATCTGTGCTGATGAAGAGCATCTGGTCACGTTCATTGATGCTGGAGCTCACCAAGATCACCTAAAAAAACACAATGTCTTCAGTGACTGCATGTCAAGATGTATGTTAATTAGTTTACACATATTAGACAGTAAAGCATTGCTCTTTACCTTTTATTAAAGAATATTTTATTTTATTTTAATATGTGCAATATAAAGTATTGTTGTGCAATATATTGTATTTTATTGCACAAATATATTTTATAATAAATATTTAATATTCATATTTAGGTGCATTTCCTCCATATATATATATATATATATATATATATATATATATATATATATATATATATATATATATATATATATATACTAAATATTTAGCCTAAGAATCTTTGCAGCCTCAAGTCTTTTTGGGTGTGATGCGACAAGCTTTGCACATCAGCATTTGGCAATTATCTGCCATCCTTCTCCTCATCTATTAACCTCTCATGCTCTGTCAGGTTGGATGGGGGCAGATTTTCAGGTTTCTCCAGAATTATTTGACTGGGCTCTATCCCAGGCTCTGGCTGGGCCACACAAGGTCATTCACAGAGTTGTCTATCAGCTACTCTTTGTAAATTCCAAGTGTGTTTTCATGTGTCTTAACTGAAGAGGATTGAGTTTGGCCACACTGGCATAAAGCACAGATCAGTGGAGTGTTGCAGATATCAGAGGAGTCATGCACTCATTTTGTTTGAGGGGGCACAAATTGGGGGTGGGTTCGTCATGTGTCACACAGCAGCCGCAACAGCACTTATGTTTTATTTATTTTTTACTTTTTACTTAAAACATTCCCAAATGAAAATTCCATTAACTGAATTATCATGAAATATCTTGATTCTCACCATTATAGATTAAAGTGGGCGATGGTCAAAGTAACCTAATAATGTAATCTTTTATATATGAATAAAAAACCTGGCTGACTTAAGTTACATGGGTGTTAAGTGTTCACATTTTAATATAATAATTATATATTAGTCTAAGACTGAGTTCATATTTCATGTGAATTTAACGTTGAAAGGTAATGTGAATAAAAACTTTGCAAGTTAGGTTTCTAATCATAACACTTTCGTTGTACAGAAGTAGAGCAAGAACATTTACATTATGAGTAACATTTTCACTGACAGTCTGGTTAAAGCACTCTCAAAAACTCCCATTAAAATCACTGAAGCTGTTTACACTATGAAATTAATATCTCACAGATTACACACATTTGCACTTTGTTGTTTCTGATGAGAGAAAAAGGCATTCAGTCAGCGAGCGAGTGAAGAAAATACCGGATTCATCTGAATACCTCTGATGTGTCATTGCATTCATAAGCTCAACAGCATCGATTTGTGTATGATTGGTTATAATGCAGAGCTGTAAAAACACTTCTGTCTCTGCCTCAGCACCAGCCAGCGAATGAGGATTTGAATTTAGCAGCTGACGATATGACGTGCTGAACGTTAATCACACTGGTGGGATTGTGTTTATATAAAAAATATAGAGTGGCTTTTTTTTGCAGGGTGCATTCTAAATCCACTTGACTCAAAAATCTGCACTGGACTCTGAATGGGCATGACACCTCTGGAAGAGATGTTTGTCCTTCTGTAGATTTCTCCAATGTCCACATATGATAATGGAGCTCATCTAGAGTGACCATCAGGTTCTTGGTCACCACACCAACCAAAGCCCTTCTCCATCAGTTCCCCAGCTCTAGGAAGAGTCCTGGTTGTTTCAAACTTATTCCATTAAGAATAACAGAGATTATATGCTTATGCGAATCTTCAATGAAGCAGATTTTTTTTTTCTTCTGAACTCTTCCTCCAATGTATGGCTTGACACAAACCTGTTTCTGAGCTGTACAGGCAGTTATTTTGATCTCAGGGCTTGATTTTTGCTCTGATATGCATTATCAGCTGTTAGACCTTTTATTAAGGCATGTGTGCCTTTCCAAATCATGCCCATTCAATTGAATTTGCCACAGGTTAACTTCACTCTAAGTGTAGTAACAGCTGTAATCAATATGAATGCTCCTGAGCTAAATTTCATCAGTAAATTTCAAACTGTCCCAGATAAGGATATGAATACTTATGCAATGGAATCATTTTAGTTTTTTATTTGTAATAAATTTGCAAGGATGTTAAAACATTTTTTTGCTTTACCATTATGGTGTATGGAGTGCAGATTGATGTGGTAAAAAAAAAAAAAAAAAGTAATTTAAAGCAGTTTAGAATAAGGCAGCAACATTACAAAACGTGAAAAAAATTAAGGGGTAAGAATACTTACACAAGACTCTATATATATATATATATATCAGAATCAGAATCAGAAAGAGCTTTATTGCCAAGTATGCTTGTGCATACAAGGAATTTGTTTTAGTGACATAAGCTTCCAGTACACAGAGACACCAACACACAGACGAAAAAAAAAAAATATATGTAGGCAAATAAATAAGTGTATAAACAATTGTGCTATAAATGATAATGGAATAGGATTGAATAAGATGCTGGGATGTACTAGGATGGAGGGGTAACAAATAAATATAAGGATATTGCATTTTTTTGCATAAGCGGGGAACATTTAACTGTTCATGAGGTAGATTGCCTGGGGGAAGAAACTGTTTTTGTGCCTTACTGTTCTGGTATTTGCGGCTCTGAGGCGCCGGCCAGATGGCAAAAGTTATATATATATATATATATATATATATATATATATATATATATAGTTCCATAAAGTTGTGAACTAGTTTAACTAGTTTATATTACATTCATACACACACAATTTAACCCACATTGTGCCTTAAGCCACTTCTTAAAGTGCACTAATGTCTCTGTTCTGTTTTTGTTGCCCAACACATAATTTAAAAATACGAGCAGGCTACAAATAAAAGATAAAGAGGAAACATAAAGGCAAAACCAAAGTCAATCACTTAGGAAAAAAAAAAACGGAATAAGGTCTATGCCTTTTAATGACCCAGAGTTGTGCGAATTTATTAAACTAATTGAACTTTATTGTAAGATGCAGTCCCGTTCACTGCCTTTCAGTGGCGCTGTTGTTCAACCAAATGCGAAGTGAAAAACAAGCTGGGATCCTCAAGGGGACTGCCAAACAGTGAGACTCTCAAAGGGATCTCTGTGAAACAAGTTATCCATCCCAAAACAAAGACTCTAGGGGAAAAAAGGAAAGAATCTCCTCTCTGTAAAACTTCCCTCTTAAAGCAATAACTTGCAGAGTTTAGCACAGAGCCCCCTTTGTGGTCTGTGGATAAAAGCCATCAAACAACATCCTGCGGCTGTCCCAGAGGAGTACAACGAGCTGGCAGGGCTGGAAGAGACTACAGAGGCCGGTAAAACAACATGGGGCAGAATGTGGTGGCTGATGGCGCTTTAAAAGCGTAATCATCAATCTATGATGATGTCTGACTGCCACTTCAGAATGAGGTTTTAGGAATTGTCTGTAGGTCATGTAATCGGTTATAAGATAATCTGCTTAAAGATCTCCAACTGGATCCTCTCTCACAATAGGCAAGTCACGTAGTGTCTTTTAAGTAGAATCAGGTTTGGTACGCCAACTCATTACAATGCAGACAACTCGGAGGATTTACATGATACACATACATGAGTAAACAATCATACTGCTTGTCTCAACATTCCTCTGAAAGTGCCATGTTAAAATGCTTTACCTTTACACAGCCTTCGTGAAAGAGACCACGTGATCGTATTGACCTAATTACTCATGCTAATTAACAGCAGTAATATTCATCACGCAACAAAGCTCTGAACGAGTCGCTAATTCAAACACTACACTGAGTCTTTCGGTGCAGTGGAACTTTGTAAACAGAGCAGCCAGCGAAAGGGACAAACATGTCTGTGTGTACGTGAGTATGTGTATCTGCTTTTACTCAATGCACCTCTACTAATTTTGCTTTCCACCCAATTTCATATGCAAATTGGCAGGTTTGATATCCAGTCAGTGCTGAGTGGGAAAATGAGAAGCATAGAGATGAAGAGGGGGAGAGAGTGAAAGAGTGAGAGAGGTCTGTTCTGTGCACCTGAGCTCAGCCTCTGGAACAAAAGACAGACTTGAAGAAAACTGACTGTGGAAACGACAAATTTTCAATACTCAACCGCACAAAGCCAAGAGGAGATTTCTTCTGAAACAACTCATACCAGCTCGGGTTTGCATTCTTACTTAGCTCTACCTGATGCGCCTCTCAGAGAGAGAAAGAAAAATATGATTCCCTACACAAGATGCTTCTTTTAGTGAGAGTCTTCAACAGACAGTGGGGTCAAGAGACTGTAGGTACATTTACATAGAGACTTTTTTCTTCCACCAGAATAAATTCATTCTGATTGACGAATCTGAACATAGTGTTTCCATAAATGCTGAATAGAGTGATCAGGTTGATACGCGCATTTATATGTTACAAGCTTCTGATCGGATTGAATCTGTTGATGAGAGTCTTAAACAAAGACTGGTGGGACGTTGTCCTGCTCCACTTCACAGATGCTTAGTGAAAGCAGAATTTAGGAATGACTGGACACTCATTTATGACATTTTATTCACCAGGAAGAACAGCTCGTTCCATGCATCATACGTCATTGCGTTATTTTTACGTCACTGCACATGCGCAGTATTTTCCAGTTTCGGTTTTCAATCTGATCAAGTGTTTACATGTCCTCTCGCTCCGATTACAAAAGGGATAAACCACCCCTTACAATCCAATCGAAATTTTAGTCGGATCTGGCCAATTCAATCCGATTGACCTGTTTACATGTTACTTTTTTATTTTGATTGTGCTTCTAGTGCTATTAGGATCGGATTAGTGGGGTCCATCTTAACGCAGCTACTGGCACAGATTAAAGGCCTAGTGCACAAGTCTGCCATCATTTAATCTTTCTCTAGTTGCTCTAAATGGAAACGTGTATTGTTTCTTTTAAACCAGCAGATCCGGTTCATAAAACTGGTTTAAAAAACTAAACAAAACAAAAAACACGATTCATTCACAAATCTTTCCTATACTCGAGTTCAACTCGGTGATTTCATCTAGTCTCAGTGGATTTTAAGTGAGCATAACAATAGAGTGGATATTAACCTAAAAATAATTCTGAATTAATTTGCTCGCCCACATGTTGTTTGTGGAACATAAAGATATTTTGAATTGACTATTGACAAATAACACTACAGCTAAGAGATATTTCTCAGACATTACTCAAAAAATCTTATATCTACTTTTAGGTTTCTTTTACAGTACGAGTTTTTTTTTTTTTAAAGGAACTCATCATACAGCTTTGGAACAACATGAGGGTTTATAAATGATGACAGATATTTCATTTTAGCGTGAACTATTTAAAATATTATTATTTAATATATTATTCCTTGCACAAAGCTATTGAGTGACTTCAAAAGTATTGAAATATAGCATATGAATTATATATAGGGAATGCTTTTATGGTGCTTTTTGTTATGCTTGTTATTGTTTATGGTGATTGCTATGAACTGTGACTGCATTTTGGATACAATTTAAGGTAAGGGAGAGTAAATTATGATTTTTTTCATTTAAGGTGAATTTTCCTTTTATAAAAGCCCCTCTTTCAATAGGCAAGCTTGTGACATCACACATATACAGATCCCCCTCTCTCTTTATTTCTCTCCAAATGTGGAATATGGAAATATTCTCCCACACACATCAAACACTTTGAATAGACATTAAGCATCTATTATGTCTACATGATAGTGTGAAGGGACAGAGGCCAATGAAGAGACTCCCTTTTCAAAGGAAACAAAGGAAATGTGTGTTTGTCTGTGCTTGTGTGTGTGTGTGTGTGTGTGTGTGAGAGAGAGAGAGAGAGAGAGAGAGAGAGCGTGATCTTTCCACTGACCCTTTTCTAAATCCAGGTCTCACACAGGTAATTTGTCAGGAGCATGCTTGGGGTGAAAGCACTGTTATTAAGTCCCTCCTGCCTGTCATAATGGCTCAGCTCAGACTAAAGAACAGCCCACACATCAAACACCTACACAAGGGACGAGGACCCATGAAAACACTGAAGACAAAAGGAAAAAGGGATAACAATGCTCGCACTGTGTGCATGATCACAGCTTTGTGCTTGGGGCTACTATGTAACATTTGTCTGTAGATGCAGTGCTTGGCAACAATTATACAGTTTCCTGCACTGCGGGGTCTCAGCTCTCTGATCATGACCTGTACACACCTGTAAAAGATGTTGTGGCCAAGTATTTAAACCGATATTGAATCATGTTAATATGTGGGAATGTAGAGGTGATCCTGTGATCAAGTGAAGTGATAGAATTTCTTACACCAAAGATGCAACGCATTTCCAGCAACAAGTCCTTTGTTCACCCTGAAAGAGAGACCACCGTGTGACATGACGTTTCAGTCAATCTGAAGAATTTTAATGTTCCATGTTCTAGGCTGTAAATCAGACTTTGCATTACAATACAATCTGACATCTATTCTCTTAGCCAGAGATACAATAATCACTGTTACTGTACCTCTACATACCAAGATACAATTTAATGAGATTCAATGAGATTCGGTTAACTTGAGATCTGATGACAGATCATGAGTGGCTTGTGCAAAAAGATAAGCAATGGCAACAGAGAAAGTCTACAGGTATATGGTGCTCTCTAAATTGTGCAAATAGTATACCCATTAGGACACACACACACACACACACACACACACATTTGTTTTTGTGAAAAGTGGGGACATCCCATAGGCGTAATGGTTTTTATACTGTACAAACTGTATATTCTATCACCCTTCACCAACCCTACCCCTAACTATAACCCTCACAGGAAACTTTGTGCATTTTTACTTTCTCAACAAAGAAAAAAAAATCATTCTGTATGATTTATAAGCATTTTGAAAAATGGGGAAGTGGGTTATGTCCTCATAAGGGGCAGCAGTGGCGGTTTGTTTTTTTTTGTCTACAAACCGGAAGGTTGGTGGTTCGATCCCCGGCTCCACCTGACAAAGTGTCGAGTTGTCCTTGAGCAAGACACCTAACCCCAGCTGCTCCCGATGAGCTGGATGGCGCCTTGTATGGCAGACACCGGCGTCGGTGTGTGAATGGGTGAATGTGAGGCAAATTGTAAAGCGCTTTGGATGGCCATGTTGAAAGCGCTATATAAATGCAGTCCATTTACCATAAGTCACCCTCTCCTTGTAATACCTGTGTCATACCCATGTCATTATACAGAGTTGTGTCCTGATATGTCACAAAAACATGCCCACACACACATGTACTGTAGGTTCTTCCTTTAAGACACTGCATGCAGATATGGCTAACATAAGAGTGTTAAAATGTGCCTCTTAAAAAAATTAGCAATTTCTACACAGTGCAATTATACTTGATGAAAGCACTGATCCATATCAATGTATCATTACAGCCCTATTATGTACAGTTATAAGAAGGGGGACTGATGATCAGCAATGTCATTTTACTTGTTATGGTCACAGCTGGCGACTGGAAGAAAAAAAAAACATTTCACAGACATGGCTTTATCTCTTGTTGCTTAATATTATGTATAAGTGTCTTTGATCATAATAAAACTCGCCTTAGGGTAAAAATCATGTCCATAATGATGTCTTTTTGGCTGTCAGCTCTTCAAACATGATCCAGTTTGTCAGCATCAGCTTTAAAGATGTAAAACTTTTCAGTCTAAGGTCAAGTTTGATAGCGTATGTAGATTTTAAATTTCAGGCTATCCACTCTTACCACCATCAAATTATATTTTAAGACATATCTGAAAGAAAAGTAGTTATTGGAATGCGCTTCTTAAAAAAAAAAAGCATCTAATTCTAAAGTGTTATATCAAGATAATTCATTAATTATTTTAACTGTGGGAACAGATTGCTGGTAAGATTATTCATATAATATTGATATAGCCTTCAGTCTCTTAATTCGGTAGCAATACATCATATATTGGACCCTTGGTTAACTTTGGTGTAAAACAATCTGATTAGGACCAATCCCATTCACTTTTTATTTACTAATAAAATATGCAAAATAAAGTCATGTTTAGATGTGTGATACCACAACAGTAATAAATGTATATAACTAATGACATACATTTTTGAACGCAGCTGAACTGTGACAGTCCTTAATGCTAAAGAGATGAAGTTGAATTGGGGCATTATAAAATTGCTGATTTATGTAGGTAGATTAATTAATGCCATTTATATATGCCTTTCTGAGTCAATACCGGGTCAATCATTCGAGCCGTTCATGCCAGACTGGGGAGAGAGGTACTATAATAATGTAAAATATGAGAAAACTTATGTGTTTTCGAACTACCTAGCATCAGGGCCTGTTCTAGTATCCCCCCAAAAACAAAATCAAGACTTTGTAAAAGAGCATAATAGCAAATAGACGCAACCAGAACCTACATTACACTGGATGATGCAGTGATTCCCCATTTCTCATAAACACACAATACTCAAAACAAATTCGTTTTCATCTATAGTGTTTATACAATCAGAATCTTCAGATTTCTTCTGCATAATGTCTGTTGTAATTTTAATAGGAAATCTATTAATATGTGTTAGTCAAATGATGAATAAAAACACAGTAAAATGTGTTAAATACTGTGCTACACTATGGAGCCCTACACGGGACGTGGAATAAAAAAAAAATAGATACAAGTGAACAAATGAATAAACACAATGGGTCTCATTCATGAAACATTCGTAAATATACAAGTAAATATGTGAGTGATTTGCACGTAAAGAGAACTTCCCGAAAACTCTTCTCCTGATTCACAAAAACTTTGTAAACGTCAGATGTGATAGTGAAATGTGTGTGTGTGTTAATGAATTCCAATCAGTCGTAAATGGGACACGCGTGCACGCTCATTCTCAATTACCATAAATCCCGCCCATTAAATCCGACTGACAACTATATATGAGCATCATATTATGACACCAAACGAAGGATATCAACATGTCTTCTCAAAAGCGAATGAAAAATTTAAATTTCTCAGCTGCAGAAATTGAAGTTTTATTATCAGAAGTTCATTCAAAATGCCACGTTTTATTTTCAAGCGTATATAGTGGCGTATCAGGTCCTAAAAAAAGGAAGCTTTGCAGCATATTACAGATGCTATTAATAGAGTTTCATCTGTTAATCGAACAGTCCCAGAAGTGAAAAGAAAAACCGTATGTAATTACTATATATAATTTTTTTTTTCAAAATGCTGTGTAAATATGTACCCGATTATGAATTAAAATGCAGCCGTATTAATGAGCAAAACATTCATACGTTTAACGCACTATTAACGCGTGGCTGGGAGCAGGTGTAGATTTATTTCGTACCAACTAACATTTGGAAAATACGAACGTTTTAATGAATCCGAAAATTTACGCTAGAACCACTTTACACGCGATTTACACAAAAATTCGTTCTGCTCGTGTTTCATGAATGAGACCCACAGTCATTTTGGTGCTCCACTCTACAGTTATTGGCAACTGAAAGCATAATCGAACTATCAAAATACATACACAAATATCTACAGATCTTTCTGCACACATAGATTTCATGTTAACCTGCAACCTTAAAACTCTCTGTTGTAAAAGAAGTGATGAGCAATCACATAATTTCTCTGACCTACTGGACCTGTGCCTATCAAATAACAGTAGAAAGGACCCAATGTGGATATTTCTCCATGTGTAGCCACCAATTCCAGACAGTCTGTTTGGGTCAAAACGGCACAGATTCTCCACAGGGAAAGTTTAATCTCCTTCCCCGTCTCAGCAGGGGCTCTCTGATTCTGACTCCAGTGAGATCTGAGTGAGTAATCTCAGCCTACCACTTTAAACGTGCAAAAAGCGCCATCTGTGCCTTTGTCTCCGTCATGATAACAACGTTACAGCAGATTTTGACGGGAGGATTTTAAAACAGCAGTTCATTTAAAAGCTGCTACTCTAAGCAGTCACTGTTCGAATTTAATATAAAAGTTTGGCCCTTCAAGGCCCTTAAAATAATGAAAAAATAGTTTTACACACACAACTTAAAAAATGTCTTTTTTTTATGTACTTGATCAAGAAAATATATGCAAAAAAGTCCAGGTTCCTCTTCAGGAACTCGAGCTGCGTCCTTTGAGGAACTAGGGTTACATTCGTAACCTAGAGACGCTTTCTTACAGCCTGAAATATAAGTCAAAAAGTTATTTTAAGTACATTTTATTTTCATGATGGGAATAGCTGTCATATCAACACCTTCAGCAGCAGTGTTGTGATTCCTTTCACAATTATTCCATTAAGGATATTTGGAAAAACAGAAAATGCTTTTCTGCTGCCAATTGTTGGGCTCATTTCAATAACAAAGAACAAAAACATTAGTGACATTATTTGTGTGTGGTGACACAATTCATTAATGATTTTTTATAAAATACATTATTAACTTTCAGTTCATTAAGGAAACCGAGAAATAGCTCCAGCTGATTTATTAGTAACATATAACAATTAGGTCTCATTTGTTAACATTAATATATTAACCAATATTGAAATGAAAATTAACATTTACATTCACATTAACATAACAGTTCCTTCTTAGTTCAAGTTAACTACTTTTGTCTTATGTTTACAAATGAAACATTATTGTAAATTGTCGATTGATTCATTAGCATCTGCGATTCACAAAAAACAGCACACTCATAAAAGTTATTAACTCTGGAATTACTTCACCGTTCTGGTGTTTTTGTGATTCAGTAAAAACTAGCTTATAAGAGTCTTTCTCTTTGCAACTGGATTTCAATGGTCACACTATATGCTTCTTGAATAGTAATAGAGCGAAAATGAACATGGAGCAACCATTAGCAGAACAGAACGTCCTGAAAATCATTCGGTCACGGTAAGAAGCCGCTCTTGATTCTGAGTCCCACCTCATGCACACTGAGAGCTCAGTTAGAGATATGTAGACAGATTATAACTTTGCCCTTTAGCGGACAATTTTCATCATCTGCTACACTAATTATAGCAACAGCACCCCTGTAGCACCAAGATTTGCTCAAGGGCATGACTATAAAGGAACAGGTCTACTTGATTGCAAAAGGTCAACCCTACCTGAGACTAGCCCTCTGTGACCATTTGCCTACTATCAAAACTACTGCTAGGATTTAGGTGAACATAAAGCATTGCAGCGAATGAGTTCCAGTTACATTATTAACCTCATGCTGTACTACACAGTTTTCATCATGAAATGTTTTACGCGTTTTCTGAGCTGTGCTGATCTCAGAGGCATTAAGCAAATAGTTTAAGACCAGACTCTGTATGTCTTGGCAGAGAAGTATGCTAGCTAATATTTTTTGGATGGGGCTGTGCATGCTCAAACCTTTCAGCATGTCTGATTGATTATGGTAAATGCAGGACCTCTCTCCTCTGAAGGATTGTGGGGATTAAAAAGCAAACACAAACTTTGCCAGTAATATTCCTAGCACCCACAGTGGGTCAAATCAAACGGCTGCACATTCACAGGTACACTTCTGAATAGCTGCACTCGTACGGTCATCATCCATTAGGCATTGTGCCGCATGAGTAATTGTCATTTCAATTTGTTTGTCTGACACAGATATGTCTAAAATGGGGGAAATGGCTTTGGATACAGATGCTTAATTCAGGGCTCAATGGACAAAATATGCATCCTCATAATGATAAAATGGCTGATGTTATTCAACTCTGATGATTCATGGATGAATGTGGCAGTTATTTTGGAGGCCACAGACTTGTGTAGTCATGGTCAATTTAAATCCTGATGGCTGCACACACAGTAGAGATATAACACTGGGGTGGTAGAGAGAGATAGAGAGAGAGAGAGAGAGAGGGAAGGAGAGAAGGAGAGAGAGAGAGAGAAGGAGAGGAGTAAATAGAAGTCGGGGTAAATGAAAGGTTGACCTTTCACTCTCACCAAAATGAAATAGAATGCTATTTGCTTTGTGTATCAGCAAATCTCTGTTTGGAAAATAAATAAATAATGCTTTTCCATTTCATTTAGCTTTTATTGAACCATCATGTTAAACCCCGAGAATGGCGAGATTAGTTTACAGTATTCCACTTCCAGACAGGACAATAATGAAAACAGAGAGGTCGAAGAGGGACTTATTTATTGGGATGGACAGAGAACGGAGGCAGAAAGCAAGAGGAAATGGGACTATTTATTCACGTTGTGTTATGTGAGCCAGAACGATGACTTAAGAGAATCATTCATTCTGACATGAGGAGAGGATGTATAAGCAGCCAGCAGATGTAACCCCAAAACAGAACTGTACATGTCAACTGTATTTTCTTTAATGATATTTTTCCTTTCTGACTTTTTCTTAAATGATTACCGTACTATTAAACATACACATGAATGAATAAATGAATGAATAAAATAACACAAAATAAAATTAACAATGTTTCATTGTACTTTATAAAATACATGCTTCCTATTTCTGTCTTAATCTCTTAATGCGTTGTTAACCAGGCTAGTTATAGATCAATGTTAATGCTATAATTGATCATTTTCTATCATTTTTACCAACACTACTAATGAGTAGGGGTAGGTGATATGACCAAAATCGTATATCATGACATGACTCTGTAACTCGTTCCATAATGAGGGAGCAAAAAAAGAGAAGGCCGTTTTGCCAAGCTCTGAATATACTCTTGGAACATTTAAAAGTAATTTAGCACAAGATCTAGTGCTGTAATTACATGTATAAAAGGATAAAAGACTGCAGATATCAAATTGTTAATTCACCTAACAGTGCCTTAGCGATAAACAGCAGCATTTGCACTTTCCTTCTTTGAAACAAAGAGGACCATCCCACCAATTCATGCAATATACAACAGGGTTCTGTAGTGCGACCTAATTTCTCAATGGTGCGACTAAAAAAACATCAGAGGTTGCACCAGTGCGACCAGCCGTTCGACTGAAAAAAAGAAAAGGCTCTGCGACTCTGAAAGTCTCCCTGTGGTTTAACAACAGACACTAGAGCCCTGCATTTCACCCCGAGCCCGATGGGCCCTGACTTTTTTACACCCTTAGAGCAGGGCTTCGAGACAATTTTCACATCATAGTTCAGACGCGGGCTAGGCCCCCCACCTGTTTTAGACTTCTCCTTACTTTTATACTTTAGACATCCATCAATTAGTGATTAACATCAGGTAGTTTGGTAAGGGTTTTTAGACCAGAAACTGATTAGGTCAGTTTCCAAAAACTAGAAGGATCATAAATGTTCTCATTTATCATATTTAAATAATAATCACATTTTACTAATTTTGTACAATTATTTCTTACTATTCTGTAATCAATCCAGTCCATATGATTATTAGTTTTTTTTGCTTTAGCCTTTGCAATAATTTTTTTTTATTAGTGTAGATATGGAGTCATTAAACCAGGGATTTTCTCTATTTCTCACTCTAAATCTTAGAAAAGGTGTATGTTTATCACATACTGTATAGTCAAAAAAAAAAAAAAGCTTTTAAAATACTCCCAGTCTATATCAACATCAACATCAAGTATCTGTATAAGGAGACTGTATAAGTCACTATTATAAATATCTAGCAAAAAAGCTTGCTCCTTAAAATATTTAAATTGACGTTTCAAAATAAAATGCGGTTTACCCTTTGGAATCCTGTGGTTTCTCACGCAAACCACAGGACAACAGTCACTAACATTGTGTTACATGTTACACTAACTTTCATGTGTGGAGCTTCTCAGACAGCAAAATGAGTTCTCTTTCACTGTTTGTGTTTCAGAGACTTAAAATCACTTATTTTTAAACAGCTGATACATATTTGTGACCACATAGCACAGGAATGCCATGTGAGCATGTAACCGTAATAGAGATGGTAGACAGAAATCTCTACTGTTTGACAAATTTCTAACAGTTAATCGTGTCTATTAGTATATCCCCCACCCCTACTATCAGCATTATTATAACTGCACCCGCCCTGTATTATTTCTTCTTCTGTTTTTTTGGTTCTCATTTTAAGCAGGTGGCCAAGTGTTGAGAGAGTACTGTAGAGTTCAGAGCTCCTTTGAAAAAGAAAGTAAGGATGCACTTGAATGAGTCGCCCTGAGAGACTAGGAAGTGGCTTCTGTGTTGGACCGTGGGCAGAATAACAGTCCAAGACAAATACTCAAAAATAAGAGATGGTGCTAAGAAGTTAAACTAATGTGAGTAATGTTATCCAAACATGATTAAACAATAACCAAACATGATTGCAGACCGTGTAAGAGCCAATAGAGACCCTTCTTGTGACTCCAAAGGTTCAACCCATTTCCTCTGAAAACTAATCTAGTGTCAAAGGCCAGGTTACCCTGGTTACCATGTGGTCTCCGTGGAGACCGCTGTCCTCACCAGTCAAGTGAGTGGGAGACGATCCAATTCAAACATTCTTGCTCATTTTGAAGGAGAGGAATAGGTGTGATAATTAATAATGGGGATTTTAGTTCATTAGTCAAACTCTCTCTCCTCTCATTCGTTCTCACTTGCCTTATTTGTTCTTAATGTCTGTGGGTGTGGAGGGAAAAGTGGCAAATGATCTTGTATTTTCCCAGCTGTAGTGAACAGCAGTAAACGGATTACTGGATGTCAATAGAAACAAGGTAGAGGAACTTTTGCCAGAGTCTGGAAGACATGACAGAGACGATAAGAAAAAGAGAGTAAGACACAGAGAAAGAATCCTGAGAGAGGTGTTTTTTTTTTCACCCCAAACATGTGGATATTAGGATGTTCAATCGCAGAAGCCACACATGGGGCTTTAAATGCAAGTCAATTACATCAAGATTTCTGCTTTCCATTCTTGAACTGTATGTTTGAACATCACAGATGAGTGAATACCAAAGTGCTGTTATTTCATGGCAGATGTAAGAAGTGCCCAAGTGAAGAGAAAACATCTGGTTAAAACAAGAAGGTAAAGCCAAAACATGAATATTTTGTAAAATCCAGTTCATCTGTTGATTCCCTAAATTAAAGTATCTTTTTGATTGAATTAACTGACACATTTAAATCTCAGACATTTCATATAAAACAGGCATATTCACATGTGGGCTTGGTTTCAACTGGACCATGGTGCATCATGGCAATGGCAGCACCATTTTACCATTTCTAAATAAATTGCTTAGGGTTGTTTATTGTAATGATCTTTCGGTGTTATATCCTCTAATATATATATATATATATATATATATATATATATATATATATATATATATATTCACAGGTTTCATTCAAGCCCTTCCTGTGAGCTCTGCTTCTCTCTAAAGACACTAAATCACCATTACGAGCTGCAGATGAGGCAATTATTTTAAAAACAGAAGCACGGTGAGCAGCAAAACAGATCAATACTTTTACTAAAACAGCACAAAACAACGATACTGCAAATGTAGTTATTTTTACCTACAGTATCATACGTACTGTATATGACTCTGATCATTCAAACCAGGTTTGTGATAAGGCTTTTTTCTTTTGCTGACATTCTTTGATGAATATATTGACTGTTTAGTTTTTTTTCTCTTTTTTATAAAGCATTACAGGTACCCAGATGGAAATTTGTAACTGTTCCTGAAAAGGAAACATAAGCCCTATTCGGACGGGACTAGTTTTCTAAACTACGTTTGAGTTTCAATTCTTACCACCTGACGTCTGCGATTTCATGTACCAATTCAGACGGGACTAACATCTCCGTGTTTATTACAGAGGTGGGAGGGTCTGATATGTGCATCTGGGCGTCACAGAGATCACGCGCTCTGTATGCGTGCATTGCATTCATTCAGAATGATTGCCTTAGTATTATTACACAATAAATACTAAATGGCTAGTATAGCAAAACCATGTTAATGTGTGGTTCCTTTAGTTTAACTTGTTTTCTTTTTGTGTGTGTGTGTGTGTGTGTAGTAGGCTAAGCCTAACATATGTTTAATTTTCATAAAGGTACATATGTAATTAAAACATTATGTAACTGAGTGCATAAATGAACGTGAGTAATCTTACCTGATGCTGATATAACAATAGCCGGTATTAACAGTTTACGCGATCTTGCTCTTGATTTTATTATTTGTATTATTTTATTATTATAATTTATTTGCCGCTAAGCAAATATATCAAACATCCGCGCGGTAAGAGCATCTACGGTAATTCACGTTGGCCAAAAGCAAGGAAACGCGCTGTGAAATAAAATATCACCGGCAATCACAGACATTCGCATTCGGACGGGATTAGTTTTCTCAGAGGATCACGGAGTTTGCTGAAAAACGGTAGGTAATTTGCTCTGGAATTATCACAGAGGTTGTGTGAGAAAAACACAGACGTGGCAGATTCGGACGGGATTAAAATCACCAAGTACGTCTGTGAAACGCAGATTTCTCTAACGACCCCCTGTAAAACTAGTCCCGTCCGAATAGGGCTATAGAGACTGGACCTCTTTAAACTGTGTTGAATACCCCTGATATAAAACAAAATAAATATTTCTGTGTATCAAGGGTTTGATGCATAATAAATAAATAAATAAATAAAATAATAATAATAAATGCATAACAAACAAAAGTCACTTAAATAGGTAACATGTATGAATAGTTTAGGAAAGCATGCTTGTGTGTATTATACTCATATATGTGTGTAATACTGCATGTATTTGGAACACTGAAACATTTCTCACAGTATCTTCTTTTATGTTCCACAGAATAAAAAATCTCTTTAAGGATCACATTGTTCTGTGACATGCACTTTTACAACAAGACGGTGGTTTGACAATTGCACACGGCTTATAACTTGATGAAAATGGCCCAGGACAGGGTTATGACTTCTGTCAATAGCCATGATAACCGGTGGCAGTGAGAACACCTATTACCCAGCACATCATGAGCAGACAACCAAGCAGGACTGAAGCAGTTTACTGTCTATTTGACAGAGAAAGATTGGGATATAAATAGTACCCCTGAGGACACAACATAACAGCATTACCCTAGAGCTAAGTGCTAAACCACTAGCACTAATGTAATATGGAATTGGTTTGGCTTCCAACAGAAAAATCTAAATGGAAACTGAGATAAAAATTTGCATGCAGCGAAATTTCATTTCTGTTAATGTTGGTGCATGTCATCTTTGGTTTACTTCACTAATGATATTATGCAGTGAACCACAACACCAATAAAGATACGACAGAAGAGAGCTAGGAATCAATCAGTCAAGGTGATGGGGTTGAGGCTGCAAGTGAAGCTACTGTATGTTTGCATTCATATTATTTGAAGGGGTCTACACAGTGCACCAATAAAAGCATATACATCTTTGTTTAACTCTATGAACAACAGGTTTCCGTCTGATGCTGATGCTGAATTTAATGTATCTTAGTTAAACCTCCACTGTCTTAGTTCGCTCATGCTGCATATCAGCTGTCATAGACTGTTCATGCGGACTAGAAAATGTCATTCAAGTTCATGCTGGATTCATTCAGATGATTAATTAGGCTGACAGGAGCCTAAAGGCTTGGGTTACCAGATGTCCCGGTTTACTCAGGACAGTCCTAGTTTAATGAGGTGTGCCCCCGTGTCTTGAAAAATTGGTAAAAAAATACGAACATGTCAGATGTTAGGCAGACTGCTAAAATTGAGCTTCTTCAATATCCTTTGATCAAGCTATTGTCTCTGGTAGCATTTGTGCCCATCGGATGACAATGAAAGGTATTGCAATGTATTACTACTGCTGCTTCCTGTGTCCCTCACAGCATGGACAGATTCTCAAGTTAGCTACAGTAATGTTAACAGTTACAGTTAATGTCTCACAGTCCCCGTCCATTCTGACATCCTCATTTCAATGTGAAAGTATACTGCAAAAACCAGTATACCAGTTAACAAGTTTTTTGTAACTTTTTTTAATGTTGGCAATTTTTATGAATAATGAAATATTTTTGTTGCATAAAATAAATCTCATCATTTTTAACTGAACATCTCTCTCTCTCTCTCTCTCTCTCTCTCACACACACACACACACACACACACACACACACGCACATACACACGCACACACACACACACACACACACACGTTTGTATTTCTGTAATGTTGGAGATTTTCCACGTTCCATTTCTATTGTGTTTATATTTATATTCCATATCTCACCTGTAAACACGACCGTCTCAGAAACATTTAGCATTTTCGCTTTTCATTAAGACATCAAAAACATTTTTATGGCTGCAGAAATCTGTTTTAGACAGCTAAATTATAGCCAAAATCATACAGTGTGCAGCATGCTTAAACTGGAGCAATGCCCAAATGAAAAAGCATTTCTCTGTGTGGTAGTTTTTCCACACACACAAACACACACACACACACACACACAAGTCTACCACTGTGGAAATCTTCCACACTGCCTTTCCTATTAGACTTTCTTTCACATGCTCTCTTTGTATCCACCTTATGCTTTTCTCCTCTTTTCCTCCACAGCACCAGCAACCCTCTGTGAAAATGACAGTGCTTGGAGGGCCAGCAGCGGGGGGTGCACATGAAAATAAACACACACATGCACACACACTTGCATTTTCCTGTAAGTATGATGCTTCTCTTCCAACATCTTTCAGAGTGATTACCGTTCTGATTTCCGCTTTGACTCTCCCATTGAGAAAATGAGAGGGGGTTATTAAGAGATCAGTAAGAAGAGCTCAGAATAGCTCAGGGATATAGGGGAAGGGTCCTTACAGCTGAGACTCTGTGTGTGCGTTTCAACATGCACAAAAAACAAAGACACTATGTGAGGCAGATGCAAGACAAATCAGGAATTCTGAAGGCACTAAAATAGTATATTGTTGGATTACAGAGTGGTTTAAGGGTCAGTCATATGTCATTCATGTCATGTTCAGTAAGTGTGTATGAATGATGCACTTTCTTTTTCTCTCTTCTGCCAGCCAGTCTTGAAAAGCAGCCCACTGGAGGCCCAGTGTTGTACTGCTCTTTTTTCTTTTTTTTGTCATCAGAATTGCCTCATTCATCCTTTGTTCATTATTGATTTCCGGGATAGTACAGTGCTTCATTGCCAGGGACCATATTGGGCAATGCTACTGGGAAAAATCCTGATTGTGCCACAAAAAACAGAGTAAGGACAAAATGCACCAGTCACAAAAGAGACAAATGCACAGCCCACAGCACACACACACCCAAACTTGCATGTACAAACACAAAATGTGGCCACTTGAATATGCATTAGACAAAAAAAAAAAACACCTTGTACACACCAAGCAGTCGGGCAGAATTTGTGTTTTACAATGCAAATACTTGAATATGGGCTTTCTTAGACCAAACAAATGTAAATCTGAAAGAGAAAGTAGCCTTATTTAGAAAAAAAGGTTAACACTGGACTAGTAGTGTTCCCCTCTTTCCTCCTCTGACCCTTTACTTGACAAAGGGAGTCTGAACAGAACATGTCCGTCCGTCATTAATGCTTGCTGGTGCTGCACAAATGTTTTGCTGATTTAAATGTGGCTGAAAGTGCCAACATCGCTGTTTATCTGTAAATCTTCTTAATCCCTCGTCCTCACTGTTGCATGTAATCAATTTCTAAAAAAGGGAGGGGGAATAAAAAAGGTTCATTAAATGTTTACACAATGCCCTCTTGAAGGCTGACCTGGTGTTGTTTGTCTTGATAAGTATATTTGTGCAGACTGACATTTTATTATTTTATTTCATAGTCTAGAGAAGCAGTAAATATGGTCTTTGCCATTTAGAAGTCATAATTTCACACCAACTTACTCTCTATATCTTGGAGCACCTGTGGCTTATTATTAAAGAGACTCTATTTGAACGGTGAGCCTGTACGCTCAAGTGAGCTAATGCAAACTAGCTCTCTGTTATAACAAACCTTTAATCTTCCACAGACATTAGCCATTATAAACATTGACTGAAGCCCAATGAGGCATCTACTAGGTGTTGTGAAAGCTATTTCAGTAATGTCCTTCAAGGCCTGTGGAGCTTTAATGAGGTGAGGAGCTTGAGGGCTAGCAGCCCAACCTTTTAATAAATGGGTCAGGCAAAGTCAGCAAATACATTCATGTATCTCAAAATACTATTAGGAAAAAATGCAAGATTGTTAATTTTTACAGTTTGTTTACTCCACATATAAGTACTTCATAGAAAGAAAGGTAGACACACACACACACACAGGATGCATTCTGAATCTCTACAGCTGACTTTACAGAAGATGCTTGTATGAAGTGCTCTGTCACCTATTGTTGTAGTCTGACATATCAAATTTGGTTTTCAGAGAAATATCACATTAGGACTAAGAGGATTGGATGCACGGTGAGAGATACAGAGCTGTTCTGCGGTGTGAAACTGAGGTGTGTCAAGTATCACATTAGATTGAGTGCCACCTCTGCATGCGCATGTAAGTGCATTCGTGTGTCTTAGTCGTGCGGCTGTTATAGACGGAGCGTCTTTACTGAAATATTTAGACTGTTATGGGGGTGATCTTTTAAAGCACCTCAGCACTCTTTTTAACACCATATACCTTTTTCACCCTCTTGTCTTTTCTACAGTTTGCTGAAGAATTTTAAATGAGCAGGTCTAAAAAGAGAGATGAAAAACAGGCGAAATGCAAGTTTCATGGCCCTCTATCTTCAACCATTACATGAACTACTCATAGGGTAAAAATATACTTGTGTGGTCAACAGTTCCTCATAGTGAAAATGTACTACTGCTCATAAATGACCCAAAACAAGGGTCAAACTAAGAACAGCGCACAGTCACAGTGCTCTAATTTTAGTTGGATAACCTACAAAAGATCAGTAGTAACTGCATTCAATTCAGTAACAATTCTGATTGCACAGCAAATAAAAAAACAATGCTTCTTTAAACAGCAGATACAGTATTGTGAATGAACATGACCCTGATACAAGCAAAGACAGTTGGTGCCAATGAATGAAATTCATTCAGTTTTTGACACTAAGATGCATTGCTACATGTTTTATTTTTTGTATTTTTTTATATTATGGTACAGGACACTGCAGATGCAGATGCTGGGTTAGATCAAATCTAAACTACTGAACCAAATGGACCTTATTGTTGAGCCCTGTTTAATAGTTCTGACTTGGAAAAGAGGATAAAAATTCAGTGGAGAAGAGGAAATAAAATGAAAGAATAATTGGTGGTGACATGGCCTTTATAATGCGTTGTATTTTCAGGTCAGCAGAGGCTGTCATGGAGTTTGAATAGGCTAATTAAGATGGTGACAGAGGATTGATGAAACACATTCAAGCTCACTAAAACAGAGTGAAGTCTGGCACAGGGAAGCACACCAGAATAGCACACCTCTCTCCATACCATAACTATGCAGAATGAAGCTCTGGTCTGAGCACTTCTCTGACTACAAATGAAAACGCTTAAACTGGAAATGATGCAATATTTTCCATGTTCTGGCTTGACAGGCTCGTTGTAATGACAATATCTGCTTTCATTAAAGTCAAAGCATGACTCAGCTCTCTAGAGGCTTGTTAAGCTTGATTGAATCATGTTCACAACTTGTATGAAATGAAGGCAAGAGGAAAGAAAAACAAGTCTTTGTTAGTTTTCAGAGAATGTTTTTCATGTACTTCACAAAGGGAAGAACGGATTTATAGAGAAAAATGAGGCACTTCATAAAACACACACAGTAATATCTCTATATTTCTTCTGCTCTACAAACAGATACAATGATCTACATCTACTGCACGTCTGGTGTAATTTTTACATTTTGATTTATAATTTTTTATGTTAAATGTTTGTCTTTTGATTATTATATCCTGTACATAAAGTCAATATTTTGTTATGTCATACATTCATTAATTCCTTTTTTTTTTTAAATCAAAATTTGCTGGAAAATATTATTTCAGCTTATGTCCAAAAGCATATACAACAATCACCAAAAAAATACGCACATTTTCAGTTGTCTTTATTCATGTTTCTAAAAAATATATTAACAAGTCTGTCATAAACATATACCTTTTGAGGTAATCAATTATAATAGTAGCAAAATATGTTGTAAAATATTTTCAAGCCAATAACTTCGGCTTATTCATTAAAATATCCATTTACCACCGTAATTAAAGAGAAAGTTTACACTTCATTAATCTTGAAAGAGTAGTGGAGCACTTAATATATGCAGAAACAATGGTGAAAAGCTCAAACCATCAATCTCCTTACAAACAAACATGTCTAGCCATTTCTGATGTGAAATTTGTTTCAAAGAAATGAGTGCAGATAAGCAATCATCTTTGCTTTTAATTTCTTTTCTCAGTCTCCCAGCCCATCCTTCCCACACCTTCCAAAAATCCCACCTTTTTCCCTCCCTTCTCGCTTCTACAACATCATCCTTCTTTTGTTCATCGGAGGCATAAGGCACTGCTCTCTCTCTCTTTTTCTCTCTCTCTCTCTCTCTCGCTCATACACACAAATACATGTTGAAATGCTGGTTTATGCACCAGTGCGCAGCATTGTTATGGAAACATCCACATAGTTGTGTCCATGCACACGTGTGGTCTGTCTGATTTCATCTGATGAGGCGTCTCACGCTGCATACTGATACTCTCTGTTATGCATATTCCCTATGTGTAGTTTGTTGGTCAGTAAGACAGCTGCATATGCATTATGCATGAGAAGCATGTTTTGCCAGACTATGGCAGGTGTGGTAGTATTATGGTGTTCAGCAGGAAGGATGCTATGGCATGTTATGACAGGTCACAGGGTGTCAGTGTAAGCTGTACCTGGCTCAGGTACAGTGCAATAATGACAGTGTATCGCACAGTATGGGGTGCCGACAGCAATCTGATCTTACAAATATCAAAAACAAAATACTAACTAATTTGATTGCCATATGAATGTGCAAATATGAGCAATCAGGTGAAAATGAATGTAGATGCACATGATTTTAGTGCTTGTGTGTGCATGTACATCTGGTCTAATATAAAATGAGGAATAATTCATGTTGCATGGCACTCTTGATTGGTCTGGATTTGGAGCTGTTGAGATATTGAACTGACATAAAGTGTGCTTGGGTGCACTGGAGTCCTGAACCAACCCAGAGCCAGATAAACAACGTCAGTTAAGGTCAGTCTGGGGCTGTTTCTAAGGTTTTTTTTTTATTTTGTATTTTTTTTTTTACCCTGAGTGAGTTTACACCATTACCAGTAGACCTTTAATCATATAGTACTTAATCAAAACAATCATTTTATATTTATTATTAAATATATATATATATATATATATATATATATATATATATATATATATATATATATATATATATATATATATATATATACTTTTTTAATTCAGCAAGAACATTTACAAAAGAAAATTTTTACTGTGTTTTTTACTGTATTACTGTAATAAAATAAATGCAGTCCTAGGTGAACATAAGAGACTTCTTAAAAACAACAACGAAAAAACATGCTGTGAACAAAAGCAAAGCCTCCGAGTCTCATTTATTTATCAAAAAAAGCTCTTCTGAAAAATCACAAAGGAACAATCATCAGCCCTCTGGACCAACTGCCTGCACAGCCCGACCTTCACTTCCAACTTCACCACATCCCTTCATTTTGTCTTTTTTGTTCCTGCTAATTATGTTTAGTCTTTGTGTCACTGTGTCTTCACTCAACACTAGGACAAGAGACCAGACAGCATCCAGACAGTAACATAGGATTTGAGCTTTGTGTCTTTATTTGAAGCATTTGTATGTCACCGTCTGTACTGGGTAGGCTATTAGGTCAACCTAAATTGATATTTTAGTTTATTGAAGTTATGAGGTACGCATTTTGATGTATATATATGATATATGTTTTTAATATTGTATAATGTTGGTGATAAAATAAAATGTTTGCTTATTTGCAGATCAATACACATTAAATATCTGCACTAATATTTCTCATTAGTGCTGACTAATGATTAGTCTGATTAGTTCTGGCAAGAATGAGTATATAAACATGGTTCACTGATCATACTATATTACTTTTGTTGAAATAATATTACATTACAGTCTTCCCTAATGTTTGACAGCTTGACTTCTCAAACACATTCAAGACTAGAAGAGCAGAAGAACTTAATTTAGTCTGAAACGATTTTCATCATAAGGTTATGGAATAAAACTAAGAGCTAATTATTAAGAAAGTGTGCCACAGGTCACACCAAATGTCTGCAAGATAATTCTGAAGATGAAGCAGGAAATGCTACTAAGGTGGAATTCATAGTCAGTTATTACAGGAAAACAGTTTTGTGACCTTTAGAAGTTGAGCAGGATTAACAGGACTTCTTGCTATTGTGTGAAGCTTGAAGACTTTGTGTCTTCTATACAAAACCGTATTCACACACAAGCACACACACTCACTGCAGCATGCGCAGAACATCAAAAGCAGCTCTGCACGCAATCCCATGATCATGTTCATATTACATTCATAAGACTCATCGGAAGGGGCCAAGAACTCATCAAATATCAGCATTTCATATATAGACCAAATAAATCCCTCTACACATATGATCAATTCTTCAACAAGGAAAACTGACAGCATTCACGATGAGTAATATTTGAAACTAATATCTAAAATTATTTCTTAATTTTCTAGTAGATTCGCCTAAATCTGTAAGTCTGAAATGAAATACAAACACTTTATTAACAACAGGCATTGATACAAATGCAAGCAATATGTTTGTTATGACTGGTTGGATGATCTATAATTCAATACTTTGTACAGATTTCACAGTATACACTGAAAAGTAAACTTCAAGAAAGCTAAACATAAGGAGTCAACACTGTAGACTGTTATCCTCTATACCATACGTCCAGATTCATTGTGTTTGTTTGCATTCTGGTAGTGATTTAAATTCAAAATGATATTAAATACACTAGACAAGTGCACTCTATGTTACATAATTGAACTTGCTAGCATAAGAGAGAAACGACTAGCATATAGATAAATAACAACATAACCCTCATTGTGGTGTACTTTAAGCAAACTTGTAAAAAAAAAAAAATCATTAATAAAAATAGCACAATGACCACATATTCACTAAAACATAAAACAGTCTAATTCTACCATGTTGTGTTGCTGCTGCTATTCATTTGTTGAAAGATGTCAAACAAACTATTATAAATCATGTTCAAGAAACAATGGCCAAATGATTAGCCTTACAGCTTAAGTTTCATCAGAAGGGTAATGATGTTATCTGCCTTTACCTTAATTTGCAGCTTAATTTGCATTCACTTCTGTCACATTTATCACTAATGTCTGTCTTTTGACCTAAAGGGAGATGAAAGTCAGAATTATACACATCCTTTTTTTTACAGTGCTGCCATTATGTGAAACTCTTTCCATTACCTCTACTTTATCCTCATGCTGCCTTTTGTTCTAATAACAGTCAAACAGAAGCTAATGTGAAAAAGAGACTTTGTGTTCATCAAGAGAGCAAACAGGAGCTCTACAGGTTTGTCTCCAGTGCTGCAGGAATGTGTACATGTGTGTGACAGGGTTGCATCATAAACATGCAATCTTGCATCTTTATCTCATTTTACTGTTAAACCAACGAGTGGGTCATTCCATATCTGAAAATACAGACATACTGAAGTTCAGCATGTGACATTTAACAGAATAATTAGAGCACTTGACAGAAACTAAACCTGCTTTGCTGATTTTCCCATTCCTCCATCCCTCTGCTTCTCTCTCATTCCTTCTAAAGCTCTTTTCTTTAAAAATATATTTTCATTCACCTCCATAAGGTTTTTATTTTCCTATTTATTTTACATCACCACGTTGTCAAAGTCTCATTTGCTGTTAGTTTTAGCTTCCTCTTGTTGTCCGTGTGCTAAAACTGATTGAAACATCAAAAAAGTTCACAGTTTCAATCTATGTAAAGCAAACAATCAATGTCAATCTTTCTCAAGAACAATCAGTGCGAAAATATTCACTCTTGCTGGATAAAACCCAACATATTGAAGCTGTCACATAATTCTCTATTTTATCAAATTGTTATAATGTGCCATGCAACTATTTTGTCCACAAAAAAAGAAGAAAAAAACACTTTCTATCTTAGTTTCTAAGATAAAGCATTCCCAGTGTTCTCAAGGCTGGCCTGATTTCCTGCAGAAACACTGTTCTATTCAATATTTTTATCCATGAAGAAAGGAATATGCAAGACCGCCTGGAGGCCAGTGGAGTAAACACAGGGTATAAAGCCTTTATAAAGAGTATAAAGAAAAAGGGGGAGAGATTGAGAATGATGGTGAATGAAAGAGAGGGAAGACGAGTGACAGGAGCAGGCTGAGCCCTGGCCTCCCAGACACGCACAATGATTCCAGTTCAGGAACAAATTGGCCAATTTTTCATGGCATGCCTCTTGGCAGCCTCATCTATTTCATTTTTTGATATTTATTTTCAGATTTCAGACTGTAGCGAGCATTCATCTAGACTGAAGAGACAACAACGCAACTCTGGTTTGGATCCGGCTCATGTTCACAAACAGCCCGCTCTCAGTCAAAACGCTGACCGAAGATGTCACATCTGTTTGTATGAATCTGGGCAGTTCTTGGGTCAATGGATATTCAGGCATCTTTTAAATGAAATATACTAAAATACATAGTGAAATGTTACATTTATAAATGATAAAATGTAAAAGTTGTCACTAACTCTTTCAACCACATATACTCTTAAAGGGGTCATATGATGCTGCTAAAAAATTATTTTGTGTATTTGGTGTAATGAAATGTGTTTATGTGGTTTAAGGTTAAAACAGTATTTTCCACATACTGTACATTCAGTGCCGCTGCTAGCCATTTTGGTGCCCTAAGCATAATTCCTTTATGATGCCCCCACTCCGACCCCGAGAAAAAAAAAAAAAAAAAAAAAAGTTCGCCCACGCCAACAACTGGAACGGACCATCTGGCGGGGGGGGGGGGGGGGGGGGGGGTTGTGCACTTTCTAGACTAGACTAGAGCAATTATTAAATATCTTTCTTGCATTATTCGCAAATTCGCTATGTTTGGTGCCCCCTCAGCACTTGGTGCCCTACGCAAAGTGCGTGATGCGCGTGTTGGGAGCGGTGGCGCTGTGTACATTATTGTTTATCCTCTATGCCCTGCCTTTCTGAAAGGAGTCGATTTTTACAAGGCTCATCGGTCTATAAAATAGGTTGTAGCTTGAAATGACTTATCTGATAAAAAAAAAAAATAATAATAAAAAAGGTGAGACAGTGAGAAAAGCAAGGATATTGTCACGGATGAGACAGGATGGTCAGTTTGATAGTTTTATTTACAGAATGCTCCGAACCAGACGGGGAATATTAGAGTCAGAGCGAGTATGGACCAATGTCGACTTAACTGAACGATCTCTGATCACAGGAAGTGGAAGTGGGATCACCGAAGGAGGACTGAAGGCAGAAGAAGACTGGCCGATCTTTGAGGGTTCTCAGGAGAGTCTGTAAGCCATGAAATGACGAGATCAGACGGAGACTGAAGGTTGAGAGTTGGTATATAAAGGTGAGCAGTGATGAAGGATAGCAGGTGTCGGTGATGAGGATGAAGAGATGCAGGTGATGACAATTAATATTCAGGGGATGACGAGCGAGTGGGTGGAGGGAGTGATGATGACGGTGTTGATTGTGGAATCCTGACAGATATAAACAGGGCATTACTAAAATACTTTTTTTGGAAGCACACTGTGGTACATGACCAGAGAAAGCAGAGAAAAAAGGATGTAGCTTTCCCTTTTTCCAAAAATGTAGGAAAACTTCAACACCCATTACAGTATGTGCTGGGGTCAATGTGACTGTCAATGGGCAGGGACACAAACAGTGCCAAAAGTACACTACGATCCGTAATTTTCACAAAAACTCTGGTTCCATCCAGTGGACTTTTTTGCTGATGTATAAATGTGAAATCTCAGTGCAGATAACATGAAGAAACAGTACAGTGTTTATGAAAATATACTTCTGCCACTGTTACAATAAAGAAGGTCGAAAATAAGCAAATTTACCCTTTTCAGATCCATAGTATACTTTCATGAACAAACCTAACCTTCTGATTGAAGAGCCCAAATAATCATATATTCAATAAAAAAAAAACATATTACAATAGTTTGTCCGTTCCTGAAAGGCTGGATTTATCCTTATTAAGGTCAGTGCACACAAAGACATTGTGCATATACAATAAGCAAAAAATCCTCCAAACTTATTTAACGAAAAATACCATCTTTCTGGCAGTTTCGGTGTGAAAGAGACAAAGTGTATCTGGGGGAGCTTTTGGAAGATGGATCTGAGGCATAAATGTTTATTCGTTTTGTCAAGATGGAGTTGTATACGGTAAGCTGTGCAGGATTCAAGGCCAAACAATTTGTCATACACATACACTAGCTTTAAGATATGAAAGATATGCCCTACAGTATCAGAAGACACCAATGTGTAAATGCATTTATGTTTATGTCCATGTGTAGCCTATGTGGGTTTGATTTTAATGGCAGGCTCAATTCAATAAGTGTGACTGCACTCTTGACCAGAAAGAAAAAAAGGCATGTATTTGCATTAAACAAACAGTTGAACAGAAGTTCATCAAATATTCAACATAACACACACACACACACACACACTTAACCACATAAAACACAAACAACTGGGTTTGGAGGTCACAGAGTCTTTGTAATCATCTTCATTATTCTGAAAGCAGAAAGTAATGTCTTACTCCGGGGAAACATTGTTTTCCACTCTTCTTTGAATCAGTTATTCCTTATTGACTGAAGGAATAAAGGATATGAAGAATATGAACCAGCTGTCATTTAGACACACACACACAGATCACATTAATGAGCATCATCCTGGTTGTCAGGCGGTTCCAAAGCTGCAGACAGACTGCCTGCTTCCTCATGACCGGCGAGGATCAACCTTTCACACACGCACACACACAGAGACCATCATTAGCATACTTCAGCGCTTCCGTCTCAAGCCAATTTCCCAAGATCAGCGTATAGTCTGCTATTTAATGGTCAAGAATGAGACAGAGTTGGTTTAAGCTGATTCTAACTGTGCAACCAAAGAGAACAAGTTTAAAGGGAGACATTAAAATTCCTCAGATGTTCACAAAAGAGGAGCATGCTGGGTAAGGAGACGCAGTAATGGGAAAGAGCAACAGGAAGCTACACAAATGACACATGCTTCCACTGCATTTGTGTCGGGTTGTGTGTGTGTGAGAGAGAGAGACGTAGAGGACGAGTCTCCAACTGAGTCTGTTTGTTCTGTACCTCTGTTGAGACGTGTGTGTGTAAGTCCAATTAGGGGCAGTAGTGGTCTGGCACTGACACACACACACACACACACACACACACACACACACACACACACACACACACACACACACACACGCACACACACACACACACACACACACACTTTTAAATAAACCCTTTCAGACATCAATTAAATTCCAGCAACAAATATGTGACCATTCTTAATTTCTTCTTTTACAACCGTAAACTTTTTTATTTGTGGGAAACATTTTTTTTTTTTAAATATAAATCTTTTGTGACATGATAAATGTCTCTACTGTCACTTTTGATTAAATTGTTGTGTCCTTGCTGAATAAAGTATGAAATAAATGTATTATGTTATGTAAAATCATAACAGTATGTAGTTTCAAAATGTTTAAGAATTTATTTCTTACAATTACAAATTAGTTATGAATGTATTTCATTTATTTATTATTCAGTTTCACTGTTAGAATCGGACATGGCTTAATTATTATACCTGTGAGATATTTAAAAATTACATGGCAAACAGTAACAGAAATTATTTGGTTACTGTTTGTAGGAGGATTATTATTAAAAATCCCATCTAGGTGTTATGTATATTGTATATACAATAGGCTGTACCTTTTACGCTTACAAAGAGACCAGCTGTCAAATACTGGACATTTAAAATGCTCTAAAATATTATACATTAATACTGATAAACATAGAATAGTTTGATTCATGTCATATTTGTGTCATAGGCAACCACGCTTCATTTCAAAAGAGGAAGAGTGTTGTTGTTGTTTGCCTGAAATGACACTAATTTGACTTAAACTACGTAATGGATATAGGGTTTTAAAGGGTTAAGTGCTTCAGCACTGAATGTGTGTTGCAGTTCCATACTATATGTGTTAGAACCAAAATAACATACAGTAAAACTGTCTCCCTGTTGTGAGGAGAAGAAGACAAGATGAAAAAAGCCAGAAGCAGAAGAGGAAAGGGGTGGAATAATCAGCGTGTTAGTAAACCTGTGGTGCAGGACATGAAAGAGCATCACCTTCAGTCACAGCTGGGACATTCAACCCAGCAGCTATATAACTACAACATACGACATCGAGAAGAACGGACTCCATTGGCCTTTTTTAAACATGCACAGTTATGCCTAAAATGGATTACAGACCCCTAGTTTCTCCACCATGTAATTTAAGTTCCCACAACACAGGAAAGCCAGAGATGTCCATCAGCAAGCACACCTCCATTATGTTTGAACTATCCTTACACAAGGATAGAGAGAAAGCATTGCATCTCTCTGATGGGATATGTTGCCGTTGGCAGTTTCACTCTTTCATCCTTTCATACAAGCTTCCTGATGAACGATGAGTGTGTGAGACATTCACAGCAGATCAGCCCTCTCTGTCTCTGTCTGACATCATCAGTAAAAATACTAACAGATTGCCAGAAAATAGCATTTGCCAAAGATGAGCGTCGGTATGCGCACATGCAGACTCCTGCCATCAAGCTGTCATTTTTCAAACATCAACTTGGCAATAGGCAATAACAAGGGAAACAACAACAAAAGACAAATGCCATAAATCAGTTCGAGAATGCCAGAGAACACACAGCAGCATAACCACAGACTGTCAGTCAACTGAGAGTGACCTTAATGTACTTTAGCACCAAACCATCTGTCACAGGAAACGAAAGTGAACATCAGAAAGAGGATGCTCAGGAACTCACTAACAAATCACTTGGGGTATCCTCACTGTCATGACATGTAAAAGAGGAAAACTACCTCTCTGTTGACTTGGCATAATTCGCAAGTATTTGTGTTTCCCACTTTAAAACTCTAAAGTAATGTATAGCTCATTAGCAGTGAGAAATCAGGAAAGGTCCTTTGGGAATTCTTTGGGATTGCAAAATCAAATCTACTTGCATTAATACCAATACAGACGGGGGGGGGGGGGGGTTCCACAAGTCTGAAAAACATTAGTTAAAATGCTTCTACTTAGTCTATTTTATTGATTTATCTATTGTCAGCTCTTTTATGACTATGTATAAAGATCAAATATTTGCAAAGAATGTCGTCAAAGTTTTTCTGGTGTCATGTTTTATTTTGCACACGCGTTTTATTAGCATCTATGGTTCCATGAAGAACCATAACATTCCTGGAACCTCTAAAATAGTCTTCACACTAACAAAAGAATGACTCTTTTAAGAACTGTCCGCTGAAAGGGAAGCACACATGGTTCTTCTACATTCTAAAATATTAAGGTTCATGGTCAATAAGACTGTCAGTGTCACAAACTTGCTTATTTGATTAATTAAATAATTAGTGTCTTAAACATACAGTATTTGTTGTGCATTTAAAATCTTTATAGTTTACATTTAAAATAGGACTATCTTGGACCCCACTGTATATACAGTACAGTTCAGATCTTTCTACATATGTGCATGAGTGTGTGCAGCTCTCTGTGAGATGATTAAAAGATTTCTCATCATCCATCTCTCTTTCACAAGAGCAGACGATTCAGTTCAACACTGCAGCCAAAATTCCATATCAGCGGAGAGCAGACACAATCAATCCATCTGTAAGTCCTCAAAGACACTCCACGTCATCATGAATTTATCTCCAACCTCCATCACCTCTTTTCAGCTATGATCAATTTATCCTCAAACAGTCTGGCTGCCATCCAGGTGTGATTAAACTATTTCAGAGTGCAGCCACAGCCAATCTAACTCAGAGGCCTAGAAAAAAAGAATCAATCAAATATCACAAAACTGTCCCTGGGTCCCAATTTGCATACGATCCATGCTGAGTATGTAAGATTAGAATTAGTATTTAAAAAATCTGAAAAAGTTCCTGGATGGTCTGCTACGTCTAGTGTATGTTCAAAGTGCTCATGGTCATCTATTTAATGTGGAGGGGAGTTTAACAAATTAGAAATGAGCCAAAGAGTTTGAGTTATCACTGTCATACGCATGAGCATCAATCTGGGCTTATAAGACTGTAAAAATATAAGATACTGTATTATATTTACACAATACACAATAAATAAATAAATAAATAAATAAAGTGTGGTAAAAAATTAAGTGTCAAAGAATATTATATCAAAGTAAAAAAACAACAACACTAAATCCAAATTACCTATTACCCAAAATGCCCCATGTTACCCATGCTTTTCTGGTTTCTCTTGTGTATCAAACTGACTGTTGAATTGATCTGACACTGTGATGTTAGGCTACCATGAAAAAATAAATAAATAAACAGCTCCAGTACAGGGTGTCCTGTCATTCCTTTTTTATTATATGAATCATCACACTCAAAATAACACTTTTTAAAAACCTATTTCATTTTATGCATTGAAAAGTCTAACTCCTGTTGCCTCTGACATCAAAGTCCACTGAATTTAATTTGTCCAGTGATTTGTCAGTTTTTTCTTTTTCTTTAGGATAACAAAGTCCACTAAAGATGGTAGAGCTTTTTCGCATTTGGCTCCCAAACTCTGGAATATCCTTCCTGATAATGTTCGGGATTCAGACACACTCTCTCTGTATAATCTAGATTCAAATTCGAATTGTGACCGGAGTTGTATCTGATCAAATGCACATTATTATTCTTTAACTTGGGTTAAACTAATTAATTTTACTTGGTTGGAACCACAGCTATGCTAATGATGTTTCTATTTGTTTCTCTGTTTTGCCACAAGCTCCAGTCTGGATCCAGAACACCTGAGAAGAGATGATGCTGACCCTCGGAGGACATCAGATGATGCTAACCCTGAAACTACATACAGAACTAACAAATATTGCAATAAGTGTGACAGTGTCATATAATAGTTGCTGTTAATAGTGTTTATCGTCTGTTTGACTACGTCTTCAATTAATTTTTCTGAAAATTCCTGTCATATGCGCACAAACTGACAGTCACCATTAAGCTTCTACTAAATATCGCAGAAACTTAATTTTCTGTAAAGTTGCTTTGCAATAATTTGCTTCGTAAAAAACGTTATAAAAAAAAAAAACTTGAACTAAACTGAATTTAATTTTTCGATTATAAATGGTGCTTGTTTCTTGATTCTGACAAGATGACATTTTCACTGAAGAAATTATTATTATGCATAAAGGGCTTGTTGGAAGTAACTTTGAAATAAAAAAATAAATAAAACATCTTTAGATTTGCTCCTTGCAAACATTCATCTTTTAATTTCACAAGGGATTAACTGATAGACTGGATTATTGTGATGGTTTTATCAGCTGTTTAAACTTTTATTCTGATGGCACCCATTCACTACAGAGGATCCATTGGAGAGCATGTGATGTAATGCTAAACTTCTCTAAATCTGTTTACAATGAATAAACAATCTCAGCTACATCTTGGATGACCTACATTTTTGGGTGTCCTTTTCCTTTACACAATAAATACACAACACTTTAACACAATAAAGATATACAAACATATGCAAAAGGGTTGGTTTGTATTAACTACTATACACATTATTACATGCATCATTAAGCAAAAACATCGCCAGACTCTTGGCATGAAAGACCCACAGTTGGCAGATCTTCAAGGATGCGCTGCTGCTTATTTTCTCATCAGTATGGTAGGGCAGTGTAAATGAAATGGAATTAAACTAAATGAGGAATAACAAATCGGGGGAGTGAAAATGACAGGATGCACACAGCTGTCCACAGGAGCAGCCATTTAAAACTTCAGACAGAGGTCTGAGACATGTGTACGGTATATGAATACAACTGTTTTAAAATGACAGCAAACAAACAGACAATAGTACTCTATATTTAAAATACACATTTTTGTACTATATGCACATACTGTACAGTAACAGTGTTCCATTAACTCTGCAAACAATTAAAACTCTTTTACTTTAGTAGCTTTAGTCAGCGCATGAGGCCTGAGATTAAAATCTCCTTGCTCAGTGTCTTGAAACCGAGCTGAAACAGATATAAAAGACAGTGGCTATCTCTGAAATTTGGAAGTTTAATACATGTATTGGAAAGTGAGTGAAGCAAGCTGTTGTTCATCTCCTCCAGCTCCAGAAAGCAGAAAGGCCACGTCCACAAGCATGAATGCCTAATGGAATGTATGTGTAGAATTAATTTCTGTGCTACAGGCTTGTTTATAAGGGCTCTCACAAATCAAAGCCACGAAATGAAACTCAAAGGTCTATGAATGACCTTTAATTTGTTGAGGGTATAATTAGCAAACATTCATCTAATATCCACTAATAATTGCAGAAAATCAAGCCTAAATAATGACAGACACAAAAACTGTGTTAGCGGGGGGAGGCAGAAGTAATTTTTCTCTTTCTCTATGGCCAAATGGATATGTTTATGCTGTCTGATGAATGGCAGATTGGAAAGAATTCTGGAAAACAGTAATTATTTTTGCAATCATGTTTAGTGAGGTCACTGCCTCAGAATTTGCCCACTTCTGCATTTAGTTAAGCTTTATTTTGTCAAGCTTTTTTTTCAAAAATAGAAAAACTGCAATAAAATAAATCAAAGCTGCAACGGGACATGCCTTCTCTTCTACATGCATTAAAATAACAGTGTACAGTCACCACACACTGTAGTACAATGAAGGTACTGAATTTAGTCTTTTATGGATTGGTTATGGACAATTAGGTCAAACCGATCCATTTTATCTGTCACAAATTCCACGTAATGGCAATGATGACAAGAGATCAAACTGTGTGTGAAAATAAATCAGCGACATTTATCAGTGCTATCGATCTCTTCGTAAAGTCAGGAGCATAAACAAGGTCACTGTGACATCGAAAACTTTATTACAGGCTCTGATGCTATTCTCATGCAACTACTGAATGATTACTGAAGTGATGTAAGAAAATCAATCGCATTCAAGAAGTCTGAATGTGTTGGTTTATGGGTGTAAGTCTTCCTTTAGTGGTGAAAGGGTATGTGTGTGTGTGTGTGTGTGTGTGTGTGCCGGCGCACAATACAAAATAGTTTAAAGCTCATTACAACTTAAAGAGCCCATGACCAAAGAAGCAATTTGTAATACTTATACTTGGCTAAACGATGGACTGCTTAATTGACTCCATAATCTTTTAAAGCTGAGCCAGAAAAAAAAAAAAATCATTTTCAACATTAAGAACAAGATTAAGGAAAATCTCTACCAAGTCTAGGCATAAAAGAGTGTTTATTTGTCTGCTGGTAATATTTGGCAGAATGTGCTTTTCAATTTGAGTTGATGTTGTGGAGAAATGTCAATGTTTTTATTTTGAAATCTTAGATCTAACATGGATTTAGTTCATTAATAACACCAACCGTACTAATAATCCATAATAATAAAGTGTTTGAGTAAATGGGAATTACCTCCCATTTTAGAAGAATGAGAAAATTTGAGGAAATCCTGCTAAATTCTTAAACATAAAGCAGCTATGAGAAACAAGTAAACGTCTCTTGGCTTTTGTCTTTCTTCACGCTTTCCCGGCTCCAGGAGAACTTTCACCCAGAGGAAGATCATTCCATTAGGCATTCATGCTTGTGGACGTGGCCTTTCTGCTTTCTGGAGCTGGAGGAGATGAACAACAGCTTGCTTCACTCACTTTCCAATACATGTATTAAACTTCCAAATTTCAGAGATAGCCACTGTCTTTTATATCTGTTTCAGCTCGGTTTCAAGACACTGAGCAAGGAGATTTTAATCTCAGGCCTCATGCGCTGACTAAAGCTACTGAAGTAATGGACGTTTTTCCAACAGAACCAGTCTCTCAGAATGGAAGAGGATTTCTCCATGCTGCCAGCGTCATTAACACAGTTCATAAAACACACATTTATATAAGGAAAGACAACATAACACCACCTATCTAAATATTATATAATGTAACATTGTTTCAGTTCTATTGCACCAAATTTGTGATGAGTCAAATTATATTTAATATTTATAAAGTGCTTTTGTAAGTATGAATAAAAATGCTTCAAGCTATGTAGAATCAGAAACAAACCATAAAAGAGTAACAACATTGTTTCTCTGATAAAGTAGAAACGTCCTGCTTTCTCATTTTGAAGGCCATTTCCTATTAATGAACTCTGGCTGTATCTCTAGAGTGGACAAATCTCACATTATTTCCTGAATAATTGCTTGCTGGAGTTCCAGCAAGAGATAAGGCGGGACAAAAGAAGTGAAATTTATGCCGTTTGAAATTAAACTGTTTGCTTAAACTCTTTGTCTGAACTGCGCGAGCTATTAATGAAATGAAGGCGGGCAGCACTGAACTCCACTGAATCCATTACTGCAGCATCAGCTGCTGTTAAATCCACTGCTGAATATTTCTAATTAGAGACTAAGAAAAGATACTGCTCATCTTCGTTAAGGGACTTAGAAATGTGATTTAATGGAGGTCAGATATATTAGATACAAGGATATCTTTATTTGCGACTGACTGCTGTCAGTCTGCCTTTCCCTGTTTCCCTCTGACGCTTCTTTCTTTCTTTGTCTCTTGCTCTCATTCACGCTCGGTTGAGCTTAGCACTGTTGGAATGAGAGGGCCAGACGCTTTGGTTTTGGATCAGTGGCGTTTGATCCCTTTCCTCTACGCTTGGACACTGTCTTATGCCACACTGATTGACATTGTGTAGTTGTACGGTGACCTGTGGGGTGTAGGAGCACCATCACTCTGTCTCTGTCTCACTTGGATTTATAAATACACACTCAGATAGGGCAGAGCAATGCAGCTGAAGTGTAAACACTGTGGCTCTGTGGTGTTATCAGACATTGCTCTTGCTTGTTTGAGCATCCAGACGCTGCAACACTGACTCAACCAATGGTGTAAGTTTGGTGCAGGACTATCGATCGGCAGACCAGTGAATGACTCTGGGAACCTTTGGGAAAGCTGTTTAAAATCTAAAACTCTTTTATAAATTCTCAAAAATATATTCAAGGAAAAGGAATGGAGGTATTCCTTAATCCCTAAAACATTAACTAACATTAACATTCATAAAGAGATCAAAATTATTATATTATTATTATTAAAGTAATTATATTATATATTCATTTGGTTAATTTTAAACAATTAAAAAAACATACTTTAAAAAATTTGTTTGACCATTCATTTTATATGAATTTCACAAAACTGTCTAAATCTACACTCATTTTATACATTAAAATATGATATTCTCCTTTTTTAACATATCACACTGTGTAAACTGTGTGTGTGTGTTTGTGTGTGTGTGTGTGTGTGTGTTTGTGTGTGTACATATTCACAAACAATAGGAAAAGAATGGATTCTAAAATTACACAGTAGTCTTTTACAAGTCTCAAACAGTCTTTAGGAAACTTAATGGCCAAATTAAAATCAATGCTGCTGCTTTTACACTGCCAAGGTCTCTGATCTGGTTCAAGGAATAAAAAACGAAAATCAGAAATGAACAAAAATTTGACAGGAACAGAACCAGAAACTAAATTTTATAGTTTGTAACAGAATACTTTTTTTAAATAGCAATAACTTCTCACAGTTACATGAACTAGCTGGGAATATTTTCAAGCGCTGCGTACTACCATTGCACCCGCTGTACCTCTGGTATGGCAGCTAAGTTCCTTGAATAGTACGCTGGAATGAGACTATTGTTCCTAGCCATATCTGTCTAGAATTTTTTTTTTTTTTTTTATTTCCTGTCAGTTTTAGTACACAATGTAACTACAGAAGAGTCAAGTTTTAAATAGGAAAAATATTTTAATTCTTTGGTTATTTTTGAGTGAGATGCCAATGGTCTAATCAGATTCAATTATCTATGCTAAGCTAAGCTAAAGCGCTCCACCAGACCCGGAGATTGGTTGAATTAATTTTAAAAAAAGAAAAGAAAAAAAAGTGGAGCGTTCCTTAACAGATATGGTTAAACTCTCTATGAACCCCATATTTATAATAAAAGTGAAAGTGACGTGACATACAGCGAAGTATGGTGACCCATACTTCTCTGCATTTAACCCATCAAAAGTGCACACACACAGCAGTGAAGACACACACACACCATGAACACACACTTGGAGCAGTGGGCATCATTTATGCCGCGGCGCCCGGGGAACAGTTGGGGGTTCGGTGCCTTGCTCAAGGGCACCTAAGTCGTGGTATTGAGTGTGGAGAGAGCACTCTCCCCACCTACAATTCCTGCCGGACCGTGACTCGAACTCACAACCCTTGGGTTGCAAGTCCAACACTCTAACCATTAGACCACAATTAAATTAAATAATACATTATAAGGGTATTCTGAAGCCATTATAATGAATGCATAATGCATTATAAAAAACATAAAATATGTTATATCAACATGAATAATCATAACAACAATTATAATACATCACAATAATAACGTATTTGTGATTATAAGTTCAAGAGTATTATTATTTATAACACACAATAAACACCATATTAAATCTACTTAATTTACAATATAATGGACTGTATCAAATCTTGACATTGTTTATTTAAGATCTGCACAGTATCTTATTACAGCCTGTGAGGGGTTAGATTTTATTTGAGGGTTTCCTGTGGAGCTTATGTTAATTAATTGGTGTGAGTGTAATACTCCAACTGAAAAAAAATGCAATGTTTTATATGGTTACATTTTATTTTGATGGTCCGCTTAATCAATCGACTTTAAGAAACTTTGCAACTACATGCCAACTAACTCTCATTAGAGTATTAGTATGCTCAAGAATTATCGACTCTAGTGTGGTAGAATAAGTTGAAGTACTTGCAAGGACACTTATAATCAGATTATTTGTTGGTTGACCATCAAAATAAAGTGTTAGCATATATTTACAGTAGCAGACTTAGTAATACTCCAATGACCACTAGTTGATATGTAGTTGCAGAGAAACTTATCAACAGCTGTCTAAAGGGTACAATCAATATTATCAAACTGATATTACAATAAAAATAGTTCAAAGCAAATTTGTGATATTACACATTCATCTGATCTGATATCTGATCTTATGGTTGTTTGAGAGAATTTTTAAAAAAAATATTATTATTACTACTACTTATAAGTGGTCTTTGACCCCTTTGAGTAAAGTAGCATTAAAAAATGGCAAGATATAAGACTTATGATACATTATGACTATGAGAAATATAATCCATTGTAACTGAAGTGGATGCAAGATGTTCATTGTGTTATAAATCATCATACTCTTAACAGTTGTAACAACAAATAAGAAAATATTATATATTATATATATCATATATTAAAATTGTTCTTATGAATATTCATAAGATAATAACATATTATACCTTTTTTTATAATGCATTATGCATTTATTATAATGGGTATTATAACAGGCTTCATAGAAATTGTTACCACAGATTTTTTTCCTTTTTTTTTTAGTAGTCTATCATTTGTGACTATGCGGCTGTGACTAAGCGCAGTGTGTTAAGATACCAGATCTCTTCCTGATTTTTTTTTCTTCTTTTTTTTTTTTGTAAAAAATAATGTACTTTATTATTATTATTATTATTATTATTATTATTATTATTATTATTATTATTATTATAGGGGGTAAAAGTTTAAAAAAAGAAAGTTATTACCCGGTATTTTTTCTACAAAACAAAAACAAAATCTCCCAACCTACCAAATCCACACCAAACCGAACAGCAATCATTTTAATTTTTACACATAGATACCTTGGCGAATTAACACACAAGCCACTGTTTTTGTATAGATATAAAGATGTGTGATTACAGTGAATAGCATCATAATATGACAACCACTGTCCCACAACACAAGTATCATTTCTGTGAGTCAGCGTTGAAAAGTGTTGCCAGCTCTGCAAATAGATGCTTTTCTCTGCAAGAGCCCCAGACAGCAGCACCTTCAATGAGGACACTCAAGGGTTGTTCCCTAGAAGCCTGCAAGTGTCTGTTTTCATGAAAGCCAGCTTTTTCCCAGACACAGCAGAAAGTGCACGTATTGTCCTGCCCTGTTCAAAACACTCTTTGTGTCGACAGTCAAAGGTACGGTCATCTGAGATTTGAAGATAAAGGAGTCTGATGTGGGAAAGGGGTTTGACTGTTACCCCATCAGGAGTGACTGTGGAGTCACTTTTCCCTTTTGTCTCCTGAAGTCAACATTTCCTGTGCAATTTACTTTGCAGCCACAAACATCAAAACACAGCTTTGTCCTCAAACATACTGCATATAATTTTGAGTGACCGTTATTTTCCTGTGAATTATTGAAACTGTGCATTGTATCAAGAGCTGGAGACAGCAGACGAGCTTTGACGAATCTCTGCTAAATGGCCTATTATAGAATATAGACAGCTAGCACTTCTTCAGCTGTGACGTGTGTTCATGTTTAAGAGGTTGTGAGGAGATTACTAATGAGCAAGAGATCCCTGTAAACTTCATTAGGATGACTTTGACACGCTTGAACATGTCACAGTTGCTCTAGGGTGATCATTACCATCAATCTCCATAAGGGAGGGGAAAAAAAAAAAATCACACGACCTTAAACTCCTCACATTTAATTATACTCACACACACCCAATGAACATATTTATTAGATGTGTTTGAAAACATTCTAATATCAAGTGAGAAGAACCATATGGGGCTCATATAATTTTATATGGTCATGTGAATCCCTGATTGTGTGCTTAAACACACACTGCTGCCAATAACTTATAATTGAGTGTTAATTTCAATACCTGTGCATGATAACTAATTACCATACTCACATATTCATTAACATATGTGGTGAAAAAAAAAAAACTATATCAGAATTATTTGCATCCATCATGATAATAAAATGGCAGTAAAAGGGGACCGTGAGTTTGCTTTATAAAACTCTATTTACTTATTTTTAGTGACAATGAAGAACTATACTAGGATTAAGTAAAGGCTCTCACCTTTTTCTTATTGGTGGGACAGATGTAGAAGTTTGTGACTATGATGGTTGTCCCAGGCATCAAGTTGAGCTTGGTGTAGGTTGACCCATAATCACTGGATCTGCATGGAGGAAGGGAGTGAAAAAAAGAGAGAAAGGTCATCTTCCTGATATTATCACTAATTACTGAGTCACACACATATCCATCTGCATAGCATCCTCATATTATTAGACTCAGAGCTGGGAGGCAACAAAAACATATATCCCACATTGTATAGTCATGTGTATATTTCTAACCTCAAATCTCTGTTAAGTTGTCATAAATATGTAAAAATGACACTGGGCCACACAAATTTTCAGCCATCAATACACAGAGAGTGAAGTCTCTGGTTTGAGACGGTGAATAGCAAGTAAATATATCCCCAGTGCTTACTGATGTCATATTGCATTTGACTCAAATTCCAAAATGCTTGTGCAGTGAATTCTAGGCTGACTTTATAAAAAAAATCTTTGGCAACTGACTGATCTATGTAGGCTATTTGGTTAATTTCATAAAATGAAAATTGTAATTAAATTGTGATAAGCCAATTAATCTAGATTTTCAGCCTCTACTGTTAGTGTTATCTGTATGCACCGGGGGTCTGAGAGTAACGCAATTTCGATTCTCTGTATATATGTACTGTACATGTGGAAGAATTGACAATAAAGCAGACTTGACTTGACTAATCATGTAGGCTAATAAAATGTTGCAAAATTGGGTGGGTGATTTATTTTATTATTCATATAAAAACAATAACAATAATAATAATAACAACCTGTTTTTGTCTCTATACCATATTTACTATTAATTGCCCAGCTCCACTGTCAATGATCTAGCACCACCTCAGCACCTGCGTTAAAAATGTTCTGGCGCCGCCCTGTTTCCACATTTTCTGATGTTTTGGTGTGAATGCGACACTTATGCAAGACACTTTAAAATGCTAGTATGGACAGAGAGTATTCTTCAATTTGATCCTGACCGAAACGGCATGTTAAAAGCGTAAGCAGACTCGTTGAGGACAGCGTCAAATCAGTTTTAAAGATGAGGATGTTTCACGTGTGGCAGCTAATATGACGTAAACCAGCCAGAGATTGATGTCAGCTCAAGGAGAAGCTATTTGAACTGCTTTAGATGTAAGACATGACTAGGCAGCATCACAGGTGTGGAAATATTTGCAAAAATCAACCAGGCGGACAGCTGAGGCCTAAACCAGCCAGACACTGTCAGAACCAATCATTATCACACAACACAGTTACATGAAATGCACTCAAGAACAAGGTCAAGGTCACAGGGCTACATTTAAAGTGACCATGTCAGTTTCTTTTACCTCACTGTTAACCATACTGTGAATCCTCAGTTAGGTTGAGAGAAAGCATACTCCTGCTGGCAGCCGATATCGTGTACAAAATGCCTGATCAAAGACTATTCCTCAACACAAACATACAGCGCTAAAGACTTCCCCCATAGAACTAATTAAAAAACAGAAGTGAACAGAACTCTTCTCTGGAGCTCCTGCTGAGCTCATATTTTTGTTTCTTACTTGACAGAACGGAGCAGAACAGAGGTGTTTCAGCTCGAGAGGTTTAAATGGAAGCGGGAGGGAAGGGTGGGCAGGGTGGGGGAAGTGGGCTACCGCTGATCATTATGCCAGGCGTTATGCTTCCAACACATCACAGCGAGGTATCACGGCAGGATGAGGAACTAGGGGAGGGCCTGAGGAACAGCATCCTACAAACAGCCTTTTAAATTTAAACATGATGATAGGGACATGACGGATTGTGCTTTTCAAAGCAGAAATTTGAAATCAAATACTTCAAATGTAAATAATTTTTTTTTAACCCACCCACAATCAGTATACAATAAAAGTTAAATAAATAAATAAAATAAAAACTTGTTTTCAAACTTGTCCTATCCTAAAATTATTAATACAGTTTCCAGAATCACTCTAAAATAAGATTTGCTTTATTATTACCAAAACATCCTCACCTTGGCTAAATTTGGTTGACAAAAATACCAAAAAGCCATGACTATTTTAACATCATAATTGGATTCCTAATACATGCCATTCATTAAGAAGAGTCGAGTCTGTTAATTAGAATACTCAATCAGACAATGATGGCGTTCAGCGTCTCAAAGTGGAGTAAAACTCGGCAGAGGTCATCAGCGGAGTTGGTGGAGCGAGCGCCAGAAACAGCCAACTCATTAAGTAAATCCTCTTGTGGAGAGTGAAATGTCAGAGGCCTCAGAGGAACATTATGTAACTAATAAAGCTAATTTGGAGGATTGTGTGGCATGCTGCGCTTCGGTTGCCAAACGTTTCGCTAATGATGCTAACTTAATCGGATGGCTCATTTAATGCCACTGATTAGCTGACGGGACTAATGCCACTGTTGAAGGAGGAGTGTGGATAATAGAGAAACATGTAAGGAAGAAAAAGTGGAGAAGGAGAGAGGGGACAATATATTAAAACTTCACATCTAATTGATATGCAATCAATGATTTTGGCTATTCCATGAAGTATTGAAACTAAAGTTTCAAAAGTTTGGTCTAATAGTTTTTTTTTAAATGTTTTTAAGAGAAGTCTCTTATGCTCACCAAAGCTACATTATACTGTGAAATATTATTACAATAAAAACATTTTAAAATGCCATTTATTCCTTTGATGCGAAGCTGAATTTTCAACAGTCATTACTCCAGTCTTCAGTGTTGCATGATCCTTCAGAAATCATTAACAGAAAAAGAAAACAAGGTGGATTTCAAGACAATTGAAATATATTAAGCATAAAATATCTCGACATCAACAGGATCATCTACCAATCTACAAATAATGGTGTATCCTTGATCATGTATCAAGCTTGTAGAAAGTCAAATTAGTTTTGAGGCAATTCTAAATCTCAGAATGAATCTAATTCTTGCCATGAGGGAGAGCGAACTGTTTCCAAGTTTGGAAATGAACAGAAAACATTGTGACTTTCTGTATTCATTTGGGATCATGAGTCATACTCCATGCAGACATTCGCTGTCACACTGAATCACAATTCAAGGTATGAGAACAGCCTGTGTATTTGGAGGGAAGCGCTGGAGGAAAACACTAAGATCGAAAAATGTACAAAAGCATCTACGCATCGAAGAACGTGCACATTATTTTTAATAGCCATGTCCATGTCCTTGTCCTTGACTGTTCTTTTTTGCTTATTGATGGATCTCTATTGAAAATAACCCACACTTTGACAGGCGTACTTGATTTCTGTGCTTGTGTAAAATCCTTCAATCCACCACAAGAGACACAGCGAGAGGTTAGCATTAGCGTCAAACATAATTTACGTCAAGTGGTGTCATAAATATTCTCTGACAGGTCTTCCAAAAACTAGACATTGGCCATGACCGGCACCTTTAATAGACTCCCTGCATTTTAAACAGGCAATTTGTTTTGTCCTGGGGATCTGACAATGATGTACCCTTTCTTATTTGTACTTTTAAATTGAAATTATTTTTGTTGTTGAACTTGCAGTTAAGCAAATGTATATTTCCTTTGCTAGCTTGTCACATATGAAATTGTCTGATTGCCATTCACTATTTAAAACACGTACTTCCTAAAATTTACTTGGTAAAGCCACTCAGATCTGCTTGCGATAAGCCTGTGCCCACTATATTAAATTCTAGTAATTTTCAAATGTACAATGTAAATAAATTAAAAACAAACTATATTATGTCAATTAAAAACATATTTCACCTTTGAAAGTCTATAGCAGAATAGCACTCCGGCAGCTCAAACAGTACAGCATGGTGCTAACAACATCAGGGTCATAAGTATGACTCCCAGGGAATGCATGAGCTGATGATAGTCAAGTATGGTCAAATCAAATCACCTTTATTTCTATAACACTTTGTACAATACAGACTACAGCTTCACAGTAACAGAAAACAATGTGAGAGGTTCTAAAAAGACAATAGTGTAATTATTCAGTAAAATTCAGTAAAATTATTATTCAGTTCAACGGTTTGTTTTGTTTAATGCAGTTTAATATCAGTGAAAAGTTGTTTATTCATCTTGAGTCAGTTTAATGTTGATTCAGTTCAGTTCAATAACAGTGTCAATGCTGCATTATGCAAATTTAGCTATAAAGCAGCTCTACAGAAGACAACAGTGTCATTATCCAACCGTTTGTTCTCATCCAACAGTGTCAGTGTAGGCCATTGATCTATAATAGATCAGTGGTGTAGGAATATCGATAATATTCAATATTAAGCGCATTTTAGACCTCAACTGCGCAAGCCAAAGGCAACGGTTGCAGGTAACCAAAACTCCATGAGGTAACAGACACAGAGAAAAAAAACATCTCAGTTAGAAATCCAGTTCTCCTCTGGCCTAAAAAAAAACAAAACACAGTATGATAATAACTAGAGTATGTTACACCTGCATTAGATGAGAAAGGAACAGTTGTAGTCTGTCCAGCAGGTTGAAACAAGATGGTAGAGCTACTGTTTTTAGTGTAGTTTAGCCAGATTAACCAGTAGTATGAGTGGTCATAAGCACAATGATTGTACGCCTTGTTAAATTTGGCATTGAGGTCCTTGCTGGTCCTGTCATGATGTGTTCATAGGTAGCCAAAGGGATCAGTGATACAGTACGTATACTTTGAGTGAGAAGTCAGTTACGTTTTTATAAAAATGTCAATGACTTTAGAAAGGACAAAATGTAAATCATAAAATGTAAATGCTTAGTAAATCATGTAACTGAAAGAATCCATATTATTTCTGCCCACTGGAGAGCATCCAATATACTGATAAATAATGTGGCATTTCTTGAACATCTACACAACTTAAACACAAAGTACATTAGAATAGCAAATTATTTATTATTCATTCAAGAATTCTTAAAGAACAAAACATTGAATAGGATCCAACGCCTTTGCTGACTCATATTTGCGTCAGTTTTTAAACACCACAAACAGGTTGAAGTAGGCCGTGAGGAGCCAGGTATGAGCACTCAAGAGGATCTGTAAAGTGTGTTTACACCAGTGCTACAACAGTACAAGGGGCTTCTGTGCCACAGTGCAGATCTCCCCTAATCTAATGATTCTAATTTCCTTTTATCTTTGTGCTTGATGTTGTGAAAATTAGAGGTATTTTAGTCCTTCTGCATTAAGAAACAAGACGCTCTGGTGCTGGATGTTGGAAAATGTCTTATAAATGCATTTAGACCGAATTCACACTTTTTAATGATTACATTGAAATGTAGCATGCTGTGTTTTTTATTCCTGAGTACTAAATCAAATATTAATTATTTCAATATGACATTGTTTTTTGATATTCATAATAAAATAATGAAAAGGGAAATATGCCGTTTGAACAGTCAAACAGAAAACAAAACAAAAAAACAATTGAAAGTACACAACAGCCTCAACATTTGTTTTTACCATGGAATCATTAAAATCATTTTCTGGCTGAAAACCCCACAGTAAAAGGATTCAAAGATTGAAATGAATACTAAAGAGAATGCCAAATTAGTTATAAATAAACACAACAAATGCTGAAATTAGGAAAAAGTCATTTCCAAGTGTGTGATTGTCTCAGTGGGCTCTTTGTTGGCTCAAATATCAGAAAGTGGAAGCGAAACCAAACCACTCAGTTTAGTAAAGGTCGTCTATCAAAATTCTCTCCACGAACAAGGAGACTTGCGAGAGAAGCCACAGAACAGCCAAAAAGATCACTTTGAAGGTTCAGTAGAAGAGAATATTAAAGCATGTCTAGATTTCACCAAAAAACAAAACAGTGTCCTGACCACAATGAGAAAAGAGTGGTCAAATGAGACCTAGATCTTTCTAGGGAAAATCACAGTGATCCATGCAAAGTGAGTCTAACACATCATAAACTTCAAAATGCAGCAATTGTACAAGGATGTGTGGTGAACTGAATTAAGAAAAATAAAATACTTTTGAATCTGATTGCAAATTGCAGCAGAGTAATAAATGCACTTGTAATAAGAAATCCTATTACAATATTTCAATAGTTGCTGATATAAACTCAATGAAATGGCCACTCCATTCAAAGATGCCTGAAATGTATTTGGTAGTTATTAAGCCACTGCTGATTAATTTACACCCCTCATATTATACTGCCGGGGGGCAATTAATTCTCACTAATGCCTTATCACTTACTATTATGAAAGGCTATCATACGTTTTTTATTGCACAGAGAGTAGGAAAAGGTCATGAAACTTCTTAACTCAAATCGGTGACTATTTTAAGGCACACTATAGAAAAGAGAAGTCTTGCTGAATCCCTGTGACCATGAAAGTTAGAATGACTCACTACGTTTCTATTGATTAGCTCTAACATCTCTCAAACCGAACACAACCATCCACCCTCCAACCCTCCAACCCTCCCAAAGGGTATTACCTCACCACTACTCTGTAAATAGCATATCAACATTCAAACTAACCAGAACGCTTCTACTGTGTACAAATAGCTCAAGGGATTCGTGAAAACTGTCAGCACTTCACAGTACAATACATTATTTTATAGTACTTATTTTCTTGACCTATTTAAGGTTCCTGTTGCTCAAGTGTAGAGCATTGAGTTAGCAGCGCATGGTTGTGGGTTTGATTCCCAGGAAACACATGTTAGATAAAAACTATTAGCCTGAATGCACTGTAAGTCACTTTGAATAAAAGCGTCTGCTAAATGCATACACTTAATTACTTTTTTAAATTTAATTTAAGAAAGTTTCTAAAAGATGCTCATCAAAGTAGCATTTATTTGATCAAAAAATACAGCAAACCAGAAAATATTGCAAAATATTAATACAATTATTATAATTGCACTGAACAAAATTATAAACGCAACACTTGTTTTTGGCCCCCATTTTTCATGATCTGAACTCAAATTTTTCCATGTACACAAAAGGCCCATTCTCTCAAATATTGTTCACAAATCTGTCTAAATCTGTTTTAGTGAGCACTTATCACCATTTCACATTATCACCATTTGCCTCACGCAGTGCAACACATCTCCATTCGCATAGAGTTGATCAGGTTGTTGATTGTGGCCTGTGGAATGATGGTCCATGGAGGTGAAGATCCTGGATGTGGAGGTCCTGGGCTGGTGTGGTTACACTTGGTCTGAGGTTGTGAGGCCGGTTGGATGTACTGCCAAATTCTCTGAAACGGCTTATGGTAAAGAAATGAACATTCAATTCACTGCCAACAGTTCTGGTGGACATTCCTGCATCAGCAAGCCAATTGCACGCTCCCTCAAAACTTGTGACATCTGTGGCATTGTGCTTTGTAATAAAACTGCACAATTTAGTGTGGCCTTTTAATTGTGGCAAGCCTAAGGCACACCTGTGCAATAATCATGCTGTCTAATCAGTATCTTGATACAGTATGCCACACCTGTGAGGTGGATAGATTATCTCGGCAAAGAAGTGGTGTTCACTAAGGCTGGGCATACACTGTGCGATTTTCATCCGATTTTGAGCCAAATTCTGACTCGTGCGACTCTTTTTTGGGTAGGGCAGATTTTCTGCATTTTCGTGTGTCGTTTGTCGTGCAGTGTTCGTGCAGTGTACAAGGAGAAACGAGAAATGATTAACCTCTCCCAACCGGCAATTGGTTGGTCGCATGGATTTCTTATATGTCAGAAATTTTGGTCGCCTCTCGTGAAGTATCGCACTATTGAAGAGGGCTATGAACCGTTTTCCGCGTTTTCCTCACTGCGCATGCGCGAAACCATAAACGAAACCATGGTGACACGGCGTGTAGTGTGGACTGAAGTGATGGAGGGAAATCTTGTGGAGTTATGGCAAAGAAAAAGAAAAATAAAAGAGGGAAGAAAACGCCTGTTTACCTCCAGTTCGCGTTGCTAAATGGATAAACCATATTGGCCACGTCTTCCGAGCCACCTGTGCGTCCAGATACAAACGCCTTTTTTTTTTTTTTTGACATTTCAGCACACAGAATTGCACATATCACCAAATCAGTGCATTAATCCCGGGAAAGTATGTTTATTCATGAAAAATATCCAGGTTCTGAGGTACCTACGTGTTGATTCCCTACTTTTAGTGTGAGCAGTAAAATCGCAACTCGACGATCAGACCGTACAGTGAGCTTTACATTGCATGTGATCTACTCGTACAGTGTGAGTTGGTACCTTGCCAAAATCGCACAGAAATCGCACAGTGTATGCCCGGCTTAACACAGATTTAGACAGATTTGTGAACAATATTTGAGAGAAATAGGCCTTTTGTGTACATAGAAAAAGTCTCAGATCTTTGAGTTCAGCTCATGAAAAATGAGCTGCAAATGGGTGAAAAATGGGCGCAAAAACAAAAGTGTTGCGTTTATAATTTTGTTCAGTGTATATGTATTAATCATTTATTCCTGTTATGGCAAAACTGAATTTTTAGCAGTCATTACTACATTCATTACTTCAGCATTACAGGGGCATTCAGAAATCAGTCTAATATCCTCATTTGGTGCTCAAGAAACATTTTTTGTATTATTATAAATGTTGAAAACAGTTGTGCTGTGTAATTAATTTGTGGAAACCATTCTTCTTTTTCTGGGGAATCTTTGATGAATAGAAAGTTAAAAACCGCTTTTATCACATAGGCTATTTTCTCCTAACAGCAGAGCTGAATCAGAGGGAAGCATGACCCAACACTCATGGAAAGCCCTTAGGGATGATATGTGTGGTTTGCTTTCAGAAAAATATGTAACTATAATTTCAAAGACTCAGTGTTGCAAGGGGGCCTGGTCAGCTGCCAACTTGAGGCTGGGAACACAGAGATAATTCTGACTTGTGCAACTATTAAACAATCTGGTTAGATAAAGACATGACCAAAGCAGTCCCTTAATCATTCTGAAACAGGAATCATGCTGCACTCAGAAATAAAGGTTCCAAGACAGGATATTCACAGAGATGCCAAAGAACACTTTTTGAAGAACCTTACAATGCACATTTCTTACATCTAAAGAACATTTTAATCATCTAAAAAACTATCTTTTATAATCTTTTTGCACTATAAAATATATTTTGCACAACAAAAGATTCCATAGATGTTAAGATTCTTCGTGGAGCCACTGATGCCCTTAAAGAACCTTTATTTTTGAAGAATGTACTACAGTATGAGTTCTAATACTGAGTAGAAACACCCTCAGGCACACACGCATACACGCAGAGGGAAAAACTCTCATTTACACCTTCAGAAACTTAGACAGAGTCTTGTGCCTGTGAGTACTGGGCAGCAGTGCAGTAATTGGAAGCGTTTATCTAAATGACACCCTCATGAGGACCGCTGGGACCAGGCTGAGAATTCAGAACACCAGTGACATACTTTATTCCTACTCTCTCTCTCTCTCTCTCTCTCTCTCTCTCTCTCACTATATTTCATATTCCTGCATTAGAAATAATTTGACAAGAAGCACAAGATTTCTGTGCAAATTTTAGCAACAAAACAAGTATGAGAGTTTTCTGATATTTATTTCTATGGACACAATGTAAGTGAAGGAATATATAATATTAAGTAACAATCCATTGTGAGGATCACTCTAGAAATCTTTCTTTACAAAATCACATCGCTGACTGCATGAACTGACATGATATATTGACTCAAGGTCAGTAATAGACACTAGACATCAGTGAGCTAGAGATCTTTTTATATTACAGACATATTTGTCAATAAAGCATAAATATTTAAAGCCTGCTTCAGCATATACATGTGGTTACACAAACCAATATGTTTCACATGAACATGAAAATATACGAGCACTTGCACATGGTTAGATTTTACGTTGATGTTACTCAAGAGTTCTTGTCCTCTAAACAGTGTTTTATCAATTCCATCCAATAACATGAATTATTTATTTTAAAAATGGCTTAAAATCACTTTTTATATACTACATCATATCTCTATAAGACGCTATTGATCTGTCAGTTAAACTCTTGTTCTGTGATACTACATGATTCTTCTATAATCAGCTACCGTATAACCTTTAACATCACCTACTGCACACTCTCTAAATCTCTGTTTCTTTTATCTTCGGGATGCTAATTGATCTTTGACCCTCGATGGAAGATCTGAAAGACAATTTGTGTGCTACAGGGTTCAAGGGTCATATCACTAGGGAAAACTCCCCATCATGGCACCACCGGACAGCTGGGAAGCAATCGTTCAAATAAAAGAGAAATGGCAGGTTCGGTGAGAGAAGGGAAAGCGGTTAACAGCAAGTCAAAGCTTTCCTGACAAAGAGAGTGTTTCTGTTAGATGGATGCTTTGAAGGCAAGAGATATTTTATACTAACTGTGTGTGTGTGTGTGTTTGACTGTGTTCTTTGTTTGTTTCTCTTGTAGAAAGTATTCTGACACAAATCTCTCTGTTTGCCTGAGGAATCCACAATGTATCATCTGTAACACTCTTCACAATTTATCTAATCTGAGAGGGAAAACACAAACACTTAATGGGAACTAAGCTTAAGGAGCTCTGTTTCAAACAAGCTATGATAGAAACAAACAGAGCAAAAAATAAACCATCTCACAGAAACTGCTCATTAATACACCATCATCTTAAAGCACATTATTCCAATGGGATTAACATAGAAATCTTAATTCACAAATTCTTTTATTTACGAATCCAATACAAACATTATACATCTGATATCTCTCTGCCCACTTCCCATGGTCTTAAATACAGTTCTGCTACATGACAGATAACCATGTAATTACACATATAACTATTTCATCTCTCCTGTCTCTGACATTGTGATGCTGAATAAATTAGCCGAGTATAAATATTGTAAATGTGATGGTGATTGACTGATGAACTGAAATGACAGGGTCTTCACATCTGTCCTGTTATATCACCCCATGCGTCCACTAAACACTCAAGAAATGTGTCCTTTGCAGCTTCTTGTAGCCGTCCATTAGCTACTGCGCATTATGGCATCCATTAACATTTTACAGTGCTGCCCATTTTGAAAACGGAGATTGCTGAAAGCATAGTTGGACTGAAAACCTCATTCTGTCACAAGCTTGTCTTTCAAAAGTGTGAAATATATTGGGTGGGATTTAAAAAGCAGCTCATTTATGTAATTGCATTAAAAGCACACTTGCTTTTATACTGGACTCATAATGTCTAAATTTGCCGACAGCTGGCGGTTCTGGGCAGTGTATGTGGAAGAGATAAAACAGTTTTTGGCTCATCATCAAACATACCATCATTTGATGTGAGCTTATTTTTATGTGGTAACACCATACACTAACAAAGCAAAGGACAACTAGAAAGAATACAACTAACGTTATTACTCCAACAAGAAACTCTGGTATCAGCATGGAGGAGAGAGTGAGAAACACTTGCTGAGGACTGACTACATTCATCATACACAAGCCACAAATACACCAATTTAGGAGCGCCTCTGTCTGTCTCTCTCTCACTCACACACACGCACACACACATTATACAATTCTGAAGACCATAAACAATCCAATTAAGGGCCAAAGAGGGTGTCTTTACAAGGTCTGTGCTGTGTGTTTGTGTGTGTGTTCTCTCTGACAGAACCCACATGTGACCAGACATTGCACATCGTCAACAGGCTGTTAGTTCAGAGACAAGTACATCTGTTCATCCCCTAGGGACTCTTGTCAAAATCTCACATTAGCTAAGCAGACACACACTCAAACAAACAAATACACAAACGTTTACTTGCCTATTTAAATGAGGACATACTCTAGACTTCTATTGTTTTACAACACAAAACCAATTAAAATAAAATAGTTAGAGATTAATTAAATTCCTTTATATACTCTATAAATGTATACAGCATACACATTTTGATTGCCTTTGCATATATATATATATATATATATATATATATATATATATATATATATATATATATATGTAGCATGTATTATTACTTAAAGCATGAAATACTATTTTAATGAACGGAAAACAGGATGTACTATTACTTAAGCCTTGATATATAATTTTAATTAATGATTTTCTAGCCCCAATAATAATGTCGAACATCTCTGAATGTGTAGAGGTGTTTTCACAGATGTCTCTGAGATTCTCAATGCTAGGGATGAAAAAAAAAAAAACAATATTAAAGAATAACAAGAGTGCTCTTTTGAAGCATTACTCCTTTTTTGTCTCATATGGTCCTGAAAAGCAAAAATAAGAGAGACATGTTTCTAACCATTAATCAGATACAAATCTGAAGCCTCATTGAGGTAATCAATGTGTTTGTGATGGTGGGGGGTTAGCGGGTACTATAAGACCCTTGACAACTTGTCTGAGAGGGGCTTTTGAGAACCATTTATACCTCTCCATCTAATTGAACAAATCTCTCTCTCTCACACTCACTCTCTCTCTCTCTCTCTCACGGTGAGGTAGCACAAGAGACAGGTAATCTAATCAGCAGTCCACTTAGCATAATTGAAATACATAGTCCTTGACTAGGAAAGAGGAGTGATCTATTTCACTTTCATCATTATTTGATCCATCCTCAAAAGAACTGTGTTTTATCCTGATGTGTAACACATCAAGAGACTCACGGCTGCTTTGAATCTCATTGATCTGAAACAAAGTAAATACTGAAGGAAAATGGCTAAGACTTAGATCCCGTGCAATGTCTACAGTATTCAGCTAATGTAAGTAGATCTAGTGTTTGTTACAGGTATCTGTTTTTATAACATTTTAATTTATTTATTTACTTACTTAACCACCATTTACAGTAAGTTAATTAACATTGGGTACACATAACATGGTAACATTTCTCACTTCAATAAAAAAAAAAAAAAAAAAAAAAATCTACTTCTGAAAATCAACTGCATGGTGCAAATACTGTCCCTTAATAATAATAATTTTAAAAAAGGAAATTTGTTGACATAGTGGTTCAATAAGTGGGTCAGATTTTATTTCAGAAACCACTGTAATGAATTCAGAGTTCTGACTGATTCATTAAAAGAAGTCTTCAAAGAATCATTTGTTTGGGACTCAGACTTCTCTGTGCTTTATGTTTGTGCCTTTAAGCTCAAATTCAACTGAAAGATCACAGCTCAGACTTAGCTGAAATGTGTTTAGTTATGCCACGCCACTGATGATTTATGCTGTATAGTGGTTTGGGAAACACTGGGTAGGTCATATTAAGTACAAATTAAGATATTAAATTGCTTTGAAGTCAGACACTGATTTAGATGTCGTTTGTACAAGGTTTTTGTCTCTAAAAATGACCTCTACAACATCCACAAGAAACATCGGCTGACATCTGAGTGTGTGCGTGTCACCAGTGCCTGGGGGTCTCTGTTAGCAGTCAAAGCAAAGCAAGTCATCCATTAGAAGTCACACACACATTTACTGTAGGTGTCAGGTTAGATTAGGTTTAGCCCACAGGGTGACAGGAAGGTCACTCACACAAACACACTTTAGTTTCACTATATTAGTGAGGAGATCTCCTAGATACAATGGTTACATATGGAGGTGACGATACTTGCAAGCCACCCCTCCCCCTTTACAAACTAGTAAATATCAATACAAGTGAAGCTCAATTTGGCTGACTTATGAACACTTCAAATGTCCTCACAAGTCAGTTTTTAATATGTTTCACTATATTTCTGAAGGAATGGAAGAGAAGAATGCATGTCTAATGATTGCATGGTGCAATGACATATCACAGAATGTACCCACCTTCCACAGTGCACTGAGTCATAAAACACAGAGGCAACCATGAACTATAGGTCTTGTAAAACCTGTTGCTTCTGAGGATTTGTCAGTAACCTCCAGTAAAACCAATCTGTCGTAAATTGCATTATCGACAGATGTGTCTGGATACGATAAACATATGGCATGACGTTGAAATCTAAAACATTCTTGAAAGTTGACTTTAAAATAAACATAAATATGATGTGTCAAGTCACCCGTTTACACAGCAGAAGTTCATTAAGTGCCCTCTCTGCTGTTCCTGTCCACTTGAGCAGTGTTTTGGAAACGCAGCAGATGCTTCTTAAACTGTATGCCACACTACCCTTGGGAAATCAGGTCAGATTTGATCAATCTCAAAGCACAGCACATGGTGAGCCAGGATAAGCAAGTAGAAAGGGAAGTCCATGTGTGACCTGATTAAATAAAAGTGAACAGAGAACAGACGTGTACTCTCTGACTCGCTGATTGATGCAATGTGCACAGGAAAAAGCCAAATTAGCCTGCTTTAAACATTGGTTGGACAAGATTTGTGATAGTGCAACTGCAAATCCCAACACATTTTTTGCATACAAACAAGTAAAACTTAAATAACTGTCCATAAGTAATAGGAAATCAGGGAGTTTGACATTATGGACATGACAAACTACTGTGTGGATATACATTTGCTTGTGTCTCTGCTTCTCTCTAGCATTAAAGGGATAGTTCACTCAAAAATTTAAATTCTGCCACCATTTATTCTTTTTTATTTTCTTCTGTGAACATAAACGAAGACATTTTGATAAATGTCAGTGTTTTTCTGTCCACACAGAGGAAGTCAAGGATCACTACAACTGTTTGGTAACCAATGTTCTCTAAAATATGTTTTACTGTATGTAAGTCATGCAGGTTTGGAATGATGTGAGTATTTTAATTTTTGGATAAATTATCCCACATGTTGAATTGTATTATTGCTTATGTATTCACTGCAGGTCACTTCACACTCACTGACACTAAAGGTGCTTGTGCAGAATATCTACAGATTGACATACAGCAAGGTTGTGAATGTTATAGTGGAATCAAAAGAAATCATTAAACATTTATCATTTAAAATATTAAAGAGCCAGTAAGATGAAAATTCTAAGCTTCCTATCACTGTTTATAAGTCCTGTACATTAGGTTTAAATCCATCCAAGGTTAAAAAACATTGTCATTTTGTCAAAATATCATTTTAAAATTACCTCAGAGATCCCCAAATGGTTCGCGCGAAGCTGTTCAAAAGATTCAGTTTCCTTAAACCCCACCTTTCGGTAGCATACTGTGTTCTGATTGGTCAACTAACATAGTCAGGTTTGATTGGTTGTTCCGCACACACATCCACGGTAATCTATGCGTTAGCATCTGTTTGGGGTGACTTATGTCTTTTTCCTCTCATCACGAAACAAACAGTAAAATAAAAAACTTGAACAGTCTCACTGCTTTTTCTTCTGTGTGGGTGTATTCAAGCCGCGCGCTTCAGTTTGAATCTGAATAGCGCGTTCAGCGCGGGGGCGTGGTCACGAAGGGAGACATGAAAAGAAGACATCGCGTTGTTTTCATATGGATTACTTTATCACAGAATATCTGTTCGGCAGCACTTGTTTAGTTTTAAAGTTGACATGTCAAGCTTTCTATAGATATCTCTCTCATGTCTCTTCGTTGAGTATTCACGGAGTTACACTTCATTTTAATGACGTGTTTGTACATGACGATCAGCGCAGAGAAAGGCTGCAGACAGCACACATACTGATAAGACGCTCGGGAGAAAACAGACACATAACTTCATAATCATACTTCGCGTTGTGATTCGGAGATGCTCGTTGTTCTAAATAAAGTTGGTAATGAACCCTCTTTTATGGCCAAACGCTTTGAAAATCCCGCTGTACTCACCGAGATTAGAAAAGCAGTCATCACTGAAATGTTGTGGACACAACAAAAGGGATTTGTTGTACTGCTCTGGTATTGTGGTAAAAATGAATTTTAGCCATTTGTTCTTCTGATTTTCATTCTTTGGCAGTGAAAATAAAACAAACTTGCCTTTACAATTAAAAACACACTGTCTCCTCGACATGATGCTATCACAACAACCAGAGCGTCTAATTTTTGATTTCCCATTTGTGTGGCTCTTTAAATTAAGATTCATTACAAGCATTATTGCTATGGAAATAGCCATTTCTGTTTATGACAGGTTTAAGGACTATGCATCTGTTCCTGCAAAAGTTATTATGATAAGATGTTCGGGAGAAAAAAAAATTCAGCAAATGAGTCAACTGTTTATATCCGAGAGAAAAGAACTTTTACAGAAACAGCTGAAGCCCAGGCAGAATCTGCAGACATTCATGTGCTCCAGTGGAATGGATTTAAACATGGTAAAGTTAATCAAAGGTAAGAACACTTATATTGGTAGCTAAAAGCATAAATTCAAATTAGTCAAAATATTTAATGAAGGAACATGTCAAGGCCGGGGGATGTTGTACTGTTCATGTGCGGGCGTTCCTGTTCTGAGGAGCGCACATTCTGTGTGGGCCTTGGGGGAAGGAAAGAATAACTACAGAATAATATAAATAAGGATTATGCTTTATTGACCATTGATTCTAGTCCGTCTTGATGGTAATGTTTGCAGATCAGCCGCTGAGTTCTCATATATGAATACACCATACAAACACAGTTAGATTGCTGTTTGCCTCACAGAGATGAAATCAAACAAAACCCCAAGGGCTAGATGGCCTAAGAGGTAAATTATGGAAAAGTCCATTAATTTCCTGTCACTGAAATGGAATTCAGCAATAGTTTCCCGTTTCTTAATTTCAGGATGTTAGAGTGTGAGATTTCTCTACATTATTCACTGTCAGAAAATAAATGTTTTGCATTTATAAGTATTTTGTGGTTTTAAAGTGATATACAGCAAATGTCAAAATGACTATGCCTTTTCAGAAATCAGTTTTCTTATTGACACACTTATATACTAATAATGAACATTTCATGACTAGTAGATTAAAAACTCATTAGCTGTATTCACATTAGCTGTAACCATGTATTTATTTTTTAATACAGATCAACATATAAAAAATACAAATGTGTGCCTTGTGGGAATATGCTAATAGCCCGATTGTTAACAAAAGCTGTCTCGTTATGAAGTGATATGTATGTGCTAAAGTGTTTTATGGATGGTCCCCTGTCCCCACCGCTCTAATGACTCTCATCAAAATTTCTTAATGTTTTTATGAATTCCCAATTCAATAACTCCAAGGTTTATAAGCAAAAGCCTTAAGCAATATTTCTCACTTTAATATGATACCTCCTACTTAAGCTACCCAAATTTCATATTCCCTACACAGCAGTGGGAGCTCACATTGGCACATATCCAGCTTATTGTCTTCAACTCCCCTCTCTCTCTCACCCACTGTTTCTCTGATCTAACATGACATATATTGATTTATATTTAACACAGTTCACTGTAATTGGCACTTTAAATAATTTCAATTAAGTTTTCAACACATTCTATATGAGTTTAGGCTTAATGAGAAGCATCAAACGCTGCCAAAGTCAGCAACTTCCAGCAAATAGTCGAGAGACAAATTCAATAAGTGGTGGGTTCGAATGAGTCTTTATTAGATTCTGGTTTATATAAACATTACATCAGTAAAATCTTATACAATTAAATCGTGTTTGTTCTGGAGCTTTATGAATTGTCTTTGTATGGAGCTGCATTAAAGAGTTCTAGATTTTGTTTTCTGAAAAATTAAGAAACATACATGGCAGGAATGATATGAGGGTTATTAAATAATGACATCATTTTCATTTCATGAGGTGAACTAATCCTTTCAAAGCTGAAATACATGTCCAAATAAAACAGGGATTACAGAAACTACAGCAAATGACAGAACCGTAAAATGGGCCGGTAAGAACTGGACTCGCAGCGTACCTGAATATACACGATGATGGTGAGTAATGCCATCAGTCACACTCTGAGCCAGCGGGTATCAATTACTCAATTAAAAGAGCCAGCACCCCCTCTTTCCCACCGGCACGCAGTGGTCAGCAGCAACACGCCGGCCTCCTCCCAGCAGCCAGCAGGACCTTACAAAGCTATCAGCTAAGAGGATTAGCACTACGCCAGTGTGCAGCCTGTTTGCTGAGTGTGCTCATACAGTGAGTCTGGAAATGATGGTTTAATATAGAACCACATGGATAGAGGGCTCTCCTTCGGATGTTATAAATATTTTCATAATAATAAGAGGATAACACGTTCGATTCCGTGGGTGTAGAACACAGTCTGGTCTTGTATGTAATGCATACTGAATACGCTACTCCCATTTGTGAATTAATGTATATATCAACAGTAATGACTGTAAATGTGTAGTTACATTACATTACACTTGGATACTACTCCAACTAATAATGCTCTACAATTAAAGCGTTAGTTCAAAAATGAAAATTAGTCCATGTTTTACTCACCCTCAAGGCATCCTAGGTGTGTATGATTCTTTCAGATGAATCCAATCGGAATTACTATATTAAATATTGTCCTGGCTCTTCCAAGCTTTAGAATGGGAGTAAGCAGGTGTTTTTATTCAACAGTCCAAAAGTAGTCAAATAAAGTGCATCTATCATATTTAATATATATAAACACCTTTTTTTCACTTCTGCTAACTGTCATAGTCGAGAACACCACTCAAGAATTAAAACACAAAACAAGAATTTGTAAAGACAAATGTTGGAGGAGACAAATGTTAAGCCAAGAGGAGACTGGTTTTCTTTTGGTAAACAAATGCTGGTTTTCGCAAGACTCACACGCACATACGCTACACCCACATTATCCACCGGAAAGGCAGTCTCTCATGAATTCTCGTGAACCGCTTTTTTTTTTTACAATAGCACTTTGATTCACTACAGGAGCCTTTATTTTTTTGTAATTATTTGTAATATCTACAGAAAGAAAGTCATAAATGTCTCGAATGACAAGATGGTGAATATTAATGACAGAATTTTCATTTCATCAATTATTTCAGTCTTAATAATTATTTCCCTTAATATTAAATCTCTTATTTATTTATTGATAATCTACAAATAATGCTATGAATCTACTGAAATGCTACAGCTTTATTTTTTCAATGTTAAGTTAAGTTACCTAATATTCCAGAAAACCAATGCAGATTTTCATAAAATCTGTAATTAAAGTTAATTTTGGTTTTGTCTACAAAGCAGTATTATGGATATAATGAGCATAAATACCCTACATTAAATTACAATCTCTCACATTTTATCAGTCATGATCACATTAAAATAATCACTTCAAATCCTCCCCGTCATTAACAACACAATCAAACAAGCACTGGAGACAGATACAGTCAATCTCTTCTCTCCGTCTGCGTGCCATTACAGCTCGGGATGACTGAATCATCTCACAGTTTAAAGACTAATTAACTTAATGTGCCCACATGTGTTACAACATTAACCACATTATGTGATGGGCCTGTAATGCTGAAGTGGAACCCTGATTGTTTTCTGGATGGGTAACTCGGTAATCATGTGGTCTGTCTTCCGTTTGTTCTTAGGTGCCTAAACTGTTTGTGATGCTGGAAGTGCGTGAACCTGTCTGTCTGCAGCTGAGTTATTCACGACGAAAGTCAAGGTCTCCTTGGGTCTGTATTCATGTCTTCATTGGTGTGCCTTGCCACATACACCCAGACAAGCAGAATCATCAGACAGCAGCACACAGTGCTTGATAAGACCGGCTAAACCAAATATTCCTGAGGTCTAGAGGACATAGGCTGCAGAAATGACAATATAGAAAATATGTGCCCAGAAATAAAAACAGCAGCTAAAAGATTCAAAAGTTTTACATGCAATATCAGTTTCCTTCTAACTGCATTGCACATTATGCATCTTCACATCTCCTCAACAGCATTCAGGAGTAATGAAAGCTTTTTTTAATGAATGCGTGGCTTGTTGATGTAATTCATGGTTTGGTCAACCTGATTTCCATGTCAGGCCCCAAACTGACTGTCTGTTGTTCAGAGTGCCAGCGCTTTCACAGTGACCAGCTAGAGAAAGCACAGCACACTTGGCTTTCTCCAGGACTTCCTATACTTCAGAACTTCCGCAGGACTGTTCATTCCCTGGCTACCCAAGGGCTTCCACAGTGTAAAAAGTGTGTGGGATAGTGGGGGTGAAAGGGAATGAGTAAGAGGAAGAGGAGGCCAAAGGCTTGGCAAAGTATGACAGCATCTGTGTTGGCCACTTTTGCTTTAATTAAGAAGCCCTTCAATGCTTTCAGTGTGGATTTCTCCCCAAATCACCATTCCTTTCCTGATTTCCTTCTTTCTCTTAATGCCCTGGGGCTTGGAATGAAATTGTAAAGGATCATGGGAGGTTATCCACACCATTATTCAGGGTGGAGAAAGTCTTATTGGGTCTCAAATCAATCAAGTCATTCACAGAATCAGAGCCAGCGTTGCTATAAGAAACAGCAAACTCTCTATGGTATTGCGGATGAGTGATGAGAAAGTGTTTCTCAGACAAATATTAATAATTGGCTATCATACAATAATCTCTTTTTACTTGATCATTTCAACAATATATTATAATTACATAATCAGGCTGTGTTCACAGCATAATTAGTCAAATTGAGCTCATATACTGCATAACAGTTGGCAAATTATCTATTTTGAACATTAATATCCAACCTCACTTACATAAAAAAGTACTATTTTACATGTTGGCATAAGATTAGATTAGTATGAAAGCATAATTTTATTGAATAAATAATAAGCATAAAGTTCACCCCTAAACCCACCCTTCATTGGGAAGTAAACACAATGTATGAAAAAAAAGTCCAAATGAGATCTTACAAATTCATGCAAATTCACCAGCAATTTGCCAAAACATAAAATAGTTACAATAACAGTGACTGTGCATTTGCTAAAATATGCAACAGAGATTACTGCATCTAAGACTCTCAATACAATGTGCTCCACTTGATATTCCATTCCAGTGTGACTAATGAACCAGGCTCAATATCAGCTATGATTTTTAACATCTTTCTGCAGGCTAGGTCAATTCATGATGCAAAGAGTTGAACTGAATAGGGGACCATATCTAGGGTATATCTCTTGGGATCTTTTACAAAGCCAATTTCAATATGGAGCAAACATACTGGTGCCTTTCTCATAGTTGACCCAAAGCATTGATACCTTTGTGGGTGGTGGCAAGGTGAGCACTACAGGAGGTGAGCATGGATCTGACACCCCATTAATGCTCAAACCATAGTAAAAATCAGAAACAAGGAAACTCGTTTTAAATTTCTGCAATTTTCCAAATAAGACAGGTGACATATCGTCACACAATCTGCAAAGATTACAGAGATGTTAAACATCACAAAAATCTGTGTACTGTATGTAATATAATGCAATGCAAGCTTTGCAAAGGGTGTTTTTTTTTAAGGTTTAGAGAAGTTATAAATTAAATTAGACAATACAGAAAACCCACGCCTTTGTGTGAGGGGAGCTGGAGCTTTGAGCCAGAGCTGCATCACATTTAATATGGGTGGAAAGCATTTACATAGAAGTCTGTACAGCAGCAAACATGTCAGTTTTAATCAAAGAAAATTTGGAAAATGCCAACGAAAAATGCTATTATAACACTCCTTAATTATTGATACCTTCACATAAGGTTTTCTTTGTTTTAAAAACACAGCTGCACTAGATCTCTGAACATGATGACATTGAAACAATCAAAATTATTAACCTAATTTTTATTTTAAAATTTTTTAAACAATATAATTTTTATGTTTTTGCCTTTATAACGACAGGGCAGTGTAGAAGAGATAAGAAGGGAAGTGGGAGAGAGATTGGGAAAGGTCCTCAGGCCAGGATTCGAACTCGGGACAGTGTCATATGTCAGCACACTGGCCACTAGGCTATCGGCGCTGACACAATCAAAATTATTACTCTCTTTGCAAACTCATTAATTATGATAAGCCATTGCTGATATAGTTTAAATATATCAAATAATATACTACCAAAGTCCCTTTTTGGACACTTATGCTACAATTAATAATGTCTTTAAAATTCATATCAAAATATCAAAATAATGTGGATTTATTATTAAAACATAATCAAATAAAATGCCATTTGTAAAGATACCACTGGATAGGATATATTAGAATGAATTAAATGCTCAAACTTTTTGGGAATCCTGTATAATCAAGTTTCTAACTAACTGCTGCTGCATGTGCTATGCCCCCTATCCTACTGTGTGCATGTGTGTGTAGTAGGGCTGCAACAAAAGATTATTTTGATAATCGATTAATCAAATGATTATTAGAAAGATTAATCAACCAATCGTTGATTATTTCACTGATTAATCAGTAGACATTGACTGATTCTTCAGCGTTTGCAATTAGTTAAAATGTTGAGTTATGCATATTTTAACAAATGCATAATGTTAATCACTTAAGATTTTGAAAGCCATATTATGTAATTACAATTATTATACAATTAAGTATGCAAATATATATATTTGGCACACAAAATAGATGACCGACAAGTAACATTCTGTCTTACATCTCCATTTGTAAGTCATATGGATAAGAAACAAAATAAAGGTAAGTGATAAGACGTTTTATTTTTGGATAAACTATTTTAGTCACAAAATAATCTCCCTTAAAGGGTTAGTTCGCCCAGACCTCTTCGGAACACAGTTTAAGATATTTTAGATTTAGTCAGAGAGCTCTCAGTCCCTCCATTGAAGCTGTGTGTACGGTATACTGTCCATGTCCAGAAAGGTAAGAAAAACATCATCAAAGTAGTCCATGTGACATCAGAGGGTCAGTTAGAATATTTTGAAGCATTGAAAATACATTTTGGTCCAAAAATAACAAAAACGACGACTTAATTCAGCATTGTCTTCTCTTCCGTGTCTGTTCAGAGAGAGAGTTCAAATCAAAGCAGCTGGATATCCGGTTCGGGAACGAATCATTCAGTTCACCAAATCGAACTGAATCGTTTTAAACGGTTCGCATCTCTAATACGCATTAATCCACAAATGACAAATGTCTTTCGGACAGTTCGATTCAATAAACCAGTTGAAGAAAACTGTTCACCGGTTCTTTTGCGCTCAATGTAATGGCGTCAATTGCGATGATTGCCCTTGATTCAAGCCTTCGGTTTACCCGCGCTCATAACATTAGCATAGAATCAGTTCAGAATAAATCTCCAAAATCATCAGTTCAGTTCAGACGCTCTGTGTGTCGGTCTGCTTCACACTGAATCACACATGCGCAGTATCATCAGCTCCTCGGTTCACGAATCGGACGCTCCTGACAGAAACGGTTCTTAACTCGTGACGAGTCAATGTTTTGTTCGTTATCTGGCTCGGCTCGGTGTTCATCTTCAGTTCTCTCTTCACAGCAGTTCAGTCAATGTGCTGTTTGAGTACATGAATTACTATTGGTTTGTTTGAACTTAGAGAGAGTGTCAGCCACATTAAAAAAAGTTAACATCTTAAAGGGGGGGTGAAATGCTCGTTTCACTCAATATCCTGTTAATCTTGAGTACCTATAGAGTAGAACTGCATCCTTCATAACTCCAAAAAGTCTTTAGTTTTATTATATTTATAAGAGAAAGATAGTCTGTACCGTTTTTCCCCGGAAAAACACGAGTGGCTAGAGGCGTGACGTGTGGGCGGAGCTAAAGAATCACGAGCGCGAGTAGGCTTTTGCGTTGAGAGCGTTTGGAAACTGTGACATTACCGTGAGGAAAAAACCATCATCCAAAACAAACCATGGCTAACAGTCAGATTCAGCCGTTTATTCCATCCAGAATCAGATCCAGAGGCTGAAATTGAACAAGAGCAGCAGCAGCAACGACTACAGCAGGACGTCTCTATGCAGTATGTATTGAAACTGTATATATTTGTTTAGCGGTTTTGGAAAATGACTAAGTTCCACTTTATGTCGTCTTTTTTCTTTTCTTTTTTTTTAAGGTGTACATGTGGAAAGTGCAGTTTGATGACAACATTGCATGTTGATTACTTGATGTGCTTACGCGCCGATTGCTAAGTTCACAACACAGAGATATTTGAAGCAGTTTTACTCACCGCATGCGGTTCCAACACACGATCGTGACCCTTTTTCGTTGGGACTGCATTATCCTTAAGAAATAAACGATATGCAAATCCGGCGTCAAACTGGGCCTTGTTTGTAAAACAAGCATCTTTGAAATGCAGGGAACAAACAAAAACACTTGGACAACTCCGTTGATGCTCTGTAAAAATAAACTCCATCCACTGGTCCCTTAATGCTGTTTTTTTTTTGGGGGGGGGGGTAATCTGTGCAGGGTTGTCTTGTCCTGGCAACCAAAAACACCCTTCTTTTGTGACATTTCGCTCTCTCTCTGATTAGTGAATGTCTCTGCTCTGCTCTGCTATACGGGAGCGCGCGTAGTGCCCTTAGGACCCATATAAGGAAATTCCGCTCCATCTAACGTCACACAGACCCATACTCGAAAACTTTCCGAAACTTGTGACAAACCGGAAGGAGTATTTTTGGAACAAAAATACTCCTTCAAATGTACAACTTAATTTTTGAAACTTTGTCCATGTGTAGCATGGGAATCCAACTCTTTAACAGTGTACAAAACTCAGTATGCATGAAATAGCATTTCACCCCCCCTTTAAGTCATTTGTGGATTAATGCGTATTAGAGATGCGAACAGTTTAAAACGATTCAGTTCGATTTGGTGAACTGAATGATTTGTTCGCGAACCGGATATCCAGATTGCTTTGATTTGAACTCTCTCTCACACAGACACGGAAGAGAAGACAATGCTGAATAAAGTCGTCGTTTTTGCTATTTTTGGACCAAAATGTATTTTCAATGCTTCAAATAATTCTAACGGACCCTCTGATGTCACATGGACTATGTTTTTCTTACCTTTCTGGACATGGACAGTATACCGTACACACAGCTTCAATGGAGGGACTGAGAGCTCTCGGACTAAATCAAAAATATCTTAAACTGTGTTCCGAAGATAAAAGGAGGTCTTACATGTTTGGAACAGCATAAGGGTGAGTTATTAATGACATAATTTAAATTTTTGGGTGAACTAACCCTTTTAAAATACCTTATAGGGTTATGATAATCAAAACAGTCCTGAGCTAGATCAAGCTTTGATCTTTGAAAAACCATCACTTTAATGAAATAATGTTTTTTTCCCACTAATAAAAATATTTTATCACTAGCTAGCTCCACACTGGAGAGCTGCTTCATAACAGAAAATCAAGTTGTAATTCTAACTGAAATCGACACTGACTATGGCTGCTTGATTTTAGGCTATAATTGGATAAAATATAGCATAAAAATGATATCTCTGTATAGAATTTTTTTTTACGATATATATATCAATATGTTTGCATTTGCATTTAAATAATATAAAAACTTGGGGAAATAATTACTATTATTATTCTTTTTTTTTACAAGTTTTAGCTAAGAAGAAGTCTGTCTGGTTTAAAAGAAGCTCTGTGGCACGAACTGTTCCCACTACCACTAAAAACCCTCTTGGCAATTTGCTGAAGCACATATATATATATATATATATATATATATATATATATATATATATATATATATATATTAGGGCCGGGACTTTAACGCGTTAATTGAGATTAATTAATTACACAAAAAATAGCGCGTTAACTAAGATTAATTAATTACAGAAAAAACAATTCCCGCATTTTTAATTACTTATTTTTGCACCGCGGAACGTTTCTCACTGGATGAGTTTCGGCGGACCGATTATACTGGAGCACCAACTAGCGTTCGCATATCCCCGCTGCAGCACATCGAGCCTCAAGTATCACCTAAACGCAAAACATATAGCAGCTAGCGTGGACTTTACATTTTATGTTGAACTATGTATTATTTTGTTGGTGCAACAGTTTATGTTGAACTCTTTATTGTTTTGGCCAAGGTTTGTATACTTAGTATGTTATGGCCTCTGAAGCTACAGAGAGATGTTTTCTAATAGTCAGTGTTTCCAATGTTCTGAATGTAATTGACAGTATTGTGTTTTACTTAAAAAAAAAAAAACACTTTACAGAAGGTTCCAGCACCTATAAGCTTCCTGAATTTCTGAAATGTACTATTTCTAAATTGTTTCTAAATATGCTATTGCTACACTTCATGGCAAAAATTGCACTGGTCTGCTAGACTTGGTTGAACAAAAATAAACAATATTTTGTTGCTTAAGCTTATGTATTCAGTCATTATTCAATGGTATACTATAAATCCATGTGAAAATCACTTCTCACTGTTCTCAGGTCAAATATTTATATGCGATTAAAATGCAATTAATTTCGATTAATTAATTACAAAGCCTCTAATTAATTAGATTAATTTTTTTAATCGAGTCCCGGCCCTAATATATATATATTAATACCAAAGACTTATACACTCTCTCGTTGTCTATATTATGAAAACTCAAATAAATTATATCTGGCAACCGCACTCATGAGAGTTCGCGTAGTAGAGGAGTGTAGAGCAGTCCGCAATAACTTTTTTCCTTTTTTGGACGTTTGGCGTGTTCTTTTGCGAAAGTATGCATGAATTTAAAATATTCAATATAATAAAAATAACCGGAAAAAAATTCGATTTTCTCGATATTTTCAAATTTTACATTGTCGTCAAAATGATTCTGATATTATCGATAATATTCGATATATCGCCCAGGCCTAATAAAGTAACGTTACTATATAAATAAACGTTACATGACTGGACTTTACTACAGAGCTCGTGCAAACATCCACATCGCTGTAATCAGATGTGTTTTTAACTGCTGCATTCACATCGCTGTCAGTTTTTGCTGTGTTTATTTCGTTATTGAGAGGAAAGCGCACAGAATATATTTACATATTCATCCAAACGCCGCTCAACAGCTTCTGGTTTGTTCGGTTGCATTTGCCCTTCTTCTCTTGAAAAGCATCCAGGAGAGCTGAATTACAGTCTTGTGCTACAGCGCCACATTGGTCAAACTGCATTATTGCAGGCTCTTACATTAGGTCACATGAGATCCAATTACTAGATTACAACAAAAATATTTGTTGACGTTAGTCTTATAAAAATACATTATTTTCGACGTTGTTGATAATGTTAACTAAAAGTTGCAGCCCTAGTGTGTAGGTGTTAACCTTAAAGTAAGCAGCAGAAGGAGTGAGAGAAACGAGATCACAGCAAAGTGAGCTTTCTGTGTCTCTGCCTGAAGCTAGGCCGCTGTCCAAGTATGCTGTGTTCAGCAGCACAACAAGGTCTCTTCACACTCTGAACTCCTATCAGGGGTTTTGTTTTTCTCAAATAGTCCTCAGAGAGTGATAAAAAAATCTAATTGTAATAACATATGTTGTTTGGCTTTATATCTCCAGCCAGGTTAACTATGTAGTATTACAATGTTCATTTTTAACAAAAAATTGTTCCAAGAACGCATGTCATTATACAAGAGACCGGCACAGCAAATGCACTGAAGTTAAACCAAGGATTTCTTTTGGTTGACCACCCTGCCGGGCTGAATCAATGAGCTCCAGCAGAGGTGTTTGATAAAAGCCTGGCAAACACTTTCACAGCATTGATGGGCTTGTCTGCCAAGCACCTTTGCCAAACACACACATGGAGACACACACACAGTAGGTTGTCTGTTGGAAAATGGAGGGAGATGGATAGTCTCTATGTTGTGTCGTGTTGTGTGACTGTATATCCTCAGCGCTCCCCACTGAGCCTACAGCACCATGGTAAACTCGCATCTGAAACGTGCTGAATACTCACTCTTGAGCATTAGTGTGTGTCTGTGTGTGTGCGAGGGCTTCGATTCAAAGCCCGACCCATGTGAGACCACTCAAATCAGAGCACAACACGGCCCTAAACGAAACAAGGGACAGCAGTGCACTTCGTGAGATGTTATAAGAACAGTTTTTTGAATACTGTCAGACATTTGCGATACAGAAACACGCTCTATGGCGAGATCTAAGTAATCTGGTATGAAATAAATTGTTACGGTCAGTGCTGAGCATGTGTGTGGTCAGAAAATGGGCCAAGGAAATGAAGGAATGTATTATTCATGTCTAGAGGAAAGAGAGAAGGAGAAGAGCTGTGGGTATTGATGAAAAAAAAAATTAAAGTATGTGTATATGCATATCTAAGCAGCTGTAGACATACATCTACACCACAAAGACATGCCTGATAGATCTTCTCTTAACCACCTGTCAGAAACATCTTTATGATTCTGCTTTACAGTACTTAACCTGTACAAACCTATAGATCATTTCAGCGTCTACAGGGCGAGAGCAAGAGAACTACAACTCCCGTGTGTCCCGTAATTACAGAGGCTCTGTCAGCACCGTTTAGCCCCTGAGCTGTGAGGTCCGGAACTTCAGCCTCACTTCGGCAACATAAAGAGGGGGTGAAATCCTGCTGGTGACGAGCCAAGCGCTTCGACTGGAGAGGGTAAATAGGAAACGTGTGAGGCAAGAGAAGCGCCATTGTTTTTTGAGCTCTGAATGCGTTCACAGTTTTCTCAAAAGCAAATGAAGAACAAATCTGTGGGGACACTTGTTTTTTCACTCTCTCCTCCTCTTCACTCAACCCTATGTGTTTCTCAGAGCAGCAGCTGCCTGTAATTTAGTTCGAGTCTGTTTTTCGTCACTGAAGGAATGTTCACAGAAATGTGAAACTCTCTCCAGATGGCGACGCGTTTGACTCCATTCAGCTAGTTCAAAAACCATTCACATTCCAGATTTACATGTCTTTCCTTCCCTCTTTTCTCCTTTTTCACATAGACACACACACACACATTTACTTAACCTAAAGGAGGGCAAACCATGCACTTACAGTATTTTCATATAAAGCTAATTATTAATAATGATTACAGGATAAATAAAACACAGCAACACATTAAAACATTGATTCGGCTCACTTCTAGGGACAATTTTGCCCATAGACTTACCAAACCTACACACATACATTCAGATTTTCACATATATTCAAAGCAGTGAATTCACTCACATTGTTTTATTTTGATGATATTTAGAAGCAGACCAGGGCTCAGGGCTAAAAATGCCACTGGAAGTGACAAAGAAACGTAGTGAATTCCCCATAGTGAATTCATGTTTTTTTTAGGGTTATACTATTATTATTAATATTATAGTTTTTGCTATGTTCCATTGTTCATAGCTTAGTGTGTCTTATCATACTGAAGTATAGTTGTTAGATCATAGTCACTGAAAAAAAAATAAAACACCATGAATTTGAAACAATCACTGCCCAAAACTCAAAAGATGTCATAAAAGTGGTAGACAGTGCCTTGCCGGACACTAGTTAATTGTGGAATTTCTTTTTTCTTGACTGTTCATAATTTATCAGATTAAGAATTTATTTCAGTTCATTAATTCATCATAATTACATGAATGTCAAACTGCATGTCTTTACAACGTCAGAAAAAAATCCACCAGTAAATTAAAAATCCGCTTGAAAAAACGATTTTAGTGGGGGCAGATATTGCAAAATGATTAAAAAGCACACCTACACACCAAGCAATATTTCAACTGACATTTCAGCAGGTCGGATTATATGCGTCTCTCTTTGTCACACAACAACCTATCAGACTCTCTTATGTCCGTCTATCATATCCCACACCCTGTAGTTTTCACTTCCACAGAAAGAGCAGAGTGGATAAAGTATTTATGAGTCAGCAGCCTTGATGTAGGAAATGCAAAACCACTTGAAATGTGCACGAAACCAGCTGGGGACTATCTGTTGAATTACAGTCTTTCCAGTTATCTGGTTTACTCAGTATCTTGCTGACCAACGCTCTACATCTTTCTCAAAACTCAAAGCTTTATTGCCATAATTAACAAGATTACACTGCATAAATCATAGCAAAGGCTGCTCATACATGGACACAAATATGAGATATTGATATTGAAATTACTTTGCATGAGCATGTTTGTGTTTCTTTCCCTTTATTATCATCATTAGCAGCTCTGAGGTGTAAAAAGAGTCACTGTGAATGGCGCCATCATCACCTTCCCTCATTACTGCCGCTTTTAGCTCTTATGACACACACACAACCACATAGACATGGGAACTTTATAGAGCACAGTTCAGATTTCAGTTCTTGAGAAAAGACTCTAGGATGATCTGTGGAGAACTTGCATATTTTGTCTCCCAGGACCTTTCTTTCCTTTTTCGCTAAGCCGCATTTTCCAGGATTCTGCATGTGCATGTGTGAGAGTGAGAAACAGAGAAAGACATGAACACAGAAGGTCTTTCAGTTCAGGTTTAAAAAACACCCTACAGACACAGACCTATAGTTTATTTTTTTTTACAGATCTTATTTTTCTCACCAGATTCTTCAGAAACACCAGTGTGGTGCAATGGACCCATAACATTACAATCAGTGTTCGAACTATACCGTGTCCTTTGGGGGAGCCCACTTCTTTTTTTTTTTGGGGGGGGGGGGGGGGGGGGGGATAGAAGTCGTGCGCATGCGCATGCCTCAAATAAGGACTTACAACAGCTATAAGTGTATGCACTATTATACATTATCGACACGAGTGCCTCAAAAAAGGACATATAATGACTTACAAAGATACATAACAGTCACAATATGCACTATTATACTTTATCGACACAAATTGATAGGTCAGGAAGACAGCCTTGAATGATGTTGCGCTCTCCTCCGTTAATTTAGAATTCACCTCAATTACTTTATTTGCCAGAATCGCCTTTTGCTTAGTCAATGCCACTTCAATGGCCATCTTGTGTGCAATGCTGTCCCTGTATTTATATAAAATTTTTCGCGACTGGTTCTGAGCATTAATCATTAATCCACTCCTCAGACAAGTGCGTGCCAGGTACCTTTTCAGACAGAAGAAGGTTTTTTGCGTCCTTTCAAGTTGTAACGAGTGGAAAAAAATGTGGCCCCTTTAAGAGCTGCGCGCTCCCTGTAAAACGGTATGCACTCTGTATGATAATGTATACACGCGCGACTCGAATCCCCCATGTATGCGGGTAATCTCTGTTTGGAAATCATTTTGTTTTAATCTTGTTTGTTTTGTTTTGGTTACGCTGTGGACGGTGGAACATGGGACAGACAATTGCCCGAGTTCGATTGGAGAAATAAAACGAGTCGTTGTTAAATGTCAATCGCCTCCGTGAGTTTTGTCTGGCCTAATAACTTTGTGAGCTATCCATATTTTTTCCCCTCCTGACACAACGCGTTACAAAGTGATGCACCCCAAGCTTCCATCCTTAACACACAGCCATGTATATTGGCTCTTCCAGTCTCTCCACTGCTGGCTGTTCCAGTTTAACGCGAGAGAGGACTCGAAGCAAGAGGGGTTAGGATCCCAGAGATTACTTTTCTTCAGCTTCATGCGTTTTCACAGTGGGCTTGGCTTAAGGTTTACCAGTGCTTGCAGCAGGTGAATCAGTCGTGCGTTATCACTAAACAATTTCTTAATAATACCAAAATTAATTGAACTACCTTGTTTTCTTTTTGCCCTGGCTATGATGCTATAACTGCATAATGGAAGGACTTTGCGCACGATAAATGGCCTCCAACGTTTATTTTTTTCTACGAACCTATGACATACTAACATGGAATTTGCAGCGCAGCACCCCCACACCTTGATGCTGTGACGTCTTTAATCTTTATTGAAGTTAATTAGGTTTTTTGCCATCATAATCACATTACAAAACTGAAATAGCACTTAAAAATATTCACATTGTCAGTATTTTTTGAGACCCCCCAAAATTTCAGATTTCTCGTTTTCAGGGGAGCCCATGTCTTATTAAGGGGAGCCGAGCTCCCTCTAGCTCCCCCGTAGTTCGCACTATGATTACAATACACATGCAGGAGAGGAGCTAGAGAATGGATTAACTATTTAACAACTCGGAGGCTGTGAGGAAGGGAAAGAGGAAGATTCTTGCAGAAGAGTACAGAGTTTACAAACTGAAGTACAGGAAATCTCAATCATGCTATAAGTCATGACAGAAACATTTAGCAGTATGATCTAAAGCAAGGGCTTTACAACTTTTACTATTAAAGAACTGTTAGGTGTATAAGACTGATGAGAAACATTTTTAATTTGTGTCAGTAAAACAAAATAATGTTTGATTATAACATCTAAATAATATATATATATATACTTCCTTTTGTTAATCAGGAAAATGCTCTTATGTAAAAATTGTTTTTAACTTTTTTAACATTTCCAAACAAATATATATAATCTATTCGTAAACACTGGCACATGCAAACAAAGAGCATTCAACCATAATTTTACGAATATATAAGAATACTTTTTGTGTGCAAAGAAAACAAAAATAACGACATTATTCAACAATTCTTCTCTTTAAAAGCAGTATTCTGCCATTTTGGAGAATACGACGATGCCTGCATGTACTGTACCTTCCTCTGCACATAAACAAGGCTCAGCACATACATGTTTTACATCATCAACATCACACATATGCATTGTTTATATGCAGAGGTACTCTCGATAATTGCGGAAGACATTTGGAGGAGAAGAATTGTTGAATGAAGTCATTATTACTTATATACATTTTTTGCTCACTAAAAGTTTTCTTGCAGCTTCGTAAAATTACGGTTGAACCACTGATGACACATGGACTATTTTACCGATGTCCTTACTATGTTCCTGAGCCTGCGAACATTTCTGTTGCATTGCTTTCAGGGTCAGAAAACTCTTGCATTTCATCAAAAATATCTGAATGTCTTATGGGTTTGGAACAACATAAGGGTGAGTAATTATAATATAAATAAAAATATTTCTTCAGCACTAAATCATCATATTAGAACAAATTCTAAAAGATTTGAGACTTAAAGGTGCAAAAGGAGATCTTGGAAAATGCTAACATTAGCCTGATAGCACTGAAAGTGAACATCCCATCCTGCAATCGCCGTCCATAGCCATGTCCATGAACGCATTTATTGCTCACAGACAGTGTCATCATTTATCCATACCAGATATAACATTACTATGATAGGATACATCAGCGGTTCCCAATTCCAGACCATGTTTCGAAGTAAAGCCCTGCTCAGGGAGATCAATGAACACCTAGTAAGGATCATATCGATTGGAACACAGTTCATTCACGTAACTCACTTCTCACAAGTTGGTAATCTGAATCGGGTGTGTTAACTAAGTGAGACATGCAAAATATGTGTGTGAGGACTGGAATTGAGAACCGCTGGGCTACATCATATGTCATCAACCAGTGAGAAAACTTTAAAAGTACTACAATAACAGGAAAGAAGACCGGGTTGTTGATGTTTGTCTGTCATTCTAGCTCTGTCTGCACAATGTGCGTGAACACGCTGATGACATATCCTGTATGCAGATACAGATACCTGCAGAGGTATGCGGATACATATGTTGACAGGTAGGAAAGCTATTTAAAATGCTTGGACTGAACGTTTTCATTGGAAGTACATTTCATAGTCCTAGGCCTTCCACAGAATATATAAATACATTTAAACCACTTAACTTAATGATTGCTATCAGGATGTGAAGAGACTTTCAACCAGCATAACAAAAAACGTTTGTGAAGACAATCACCTATTTTAAGTCTAAAGTAATGGCTGCTGAAAACTCAGGTTTTTACTGTGGTTTTGAATAAATAAATACAAACTTGGTGGGCTCAAGAGACTTCTTACAACACACACAGAACCTGTTGCTCACCATTGTAGTAAAACTAATGGATAAATGGGGTTAAACTGACCTGACAGTATTACACTCCTAGCAATGGTAAAAAAAAAAAAAGCCAAAATATTCAATAAACAAACACAGAGGAGGTGGGAAGGTGTGTAGAACTCTGTGAATGATAGCTGTTCCTGTTCTGTGGAAATCTGCAGAGCTTTCTGTGCTGATTCTGTGTGGGATGAGTGACAGGTGACTGGAAGAACAAAGATACAGAGCGATGGAGAGAAGCAGCTGCTGTGATAAATGCAAGTAGAACAGAGGTAGGAACAAATAGAAGAGAAAGGAATAAAGCAAAGACATGAACAGCTGGGATATTGAGATACTAAAATCAGTTTTTAAAGTCTCTAAAAAAAGACAGCGCTCACTGGTGGCCCGGGAGGCATCGCCTGAAGTGATTTCATTTTGCTCCCTCTTCCTCCCCCAAGGACCCTTAATTACACTTGTCGGAGGCACAGGGGGTCAGAGGGGTGGGGGTTGATGGGATGCTGGAGAATCTCTTCATGTATTATGGAGGAGTGAATCCCCTTGAGAATTATGTGTGTGTGTTAGTGAGGCATGATGGGGGGGAATGTCTCTTGGCAATCCTTCTTCAGCAGTTCAAAAGATGTGTGAAGAACACATGAATTATAAATCCCATCTGCACAAGACATGTGTGAGTTATGTGTGAGAGAGTGTGAAACACAAAATGCATTTGAAAGGTGTGATTGGAAGTGCTGCTCCGCATCCAGCGTGTGACTGTGGGTGTACTCCTGCGTCTACATGCACAACAGCTCCCTGTCTGTTCTCAGTGCGCGCACTCCTGTTATTTGCGGCGCACTCCAGATAAACACATCAGAATGTATTCATGCCGCCTGCGTCTGTGCTCTCAAAACTGCACAATCAGCTTCAGCGCGACTTGGAGTTTGCTAAAGTGACTCTGAGAAGTGGTCATTTGTATACATCAGGAAAAAAGCTATCAATAAAAAAATCACACTGGCTCTTTTATAAGCTGGATAGAAAGCATGTTTATTAATATGTTGAGGCAGTGCCTTAAAATCATCATAATCTACACGAAATAACAAGGAGTTTTCAAATCAAGCATGTTTCCTTCAGTCTGACAATAGATGGGACTCTTAAATGGTCCTCGTCATAAACCACTTACAGCAGCAGCTCAAATATTGTCTGCATAAACAAATAATGAAAAGGCCAATTCTGCTCTCACAATAGCTGTGAGTAAATGTAATTGAAGTAAATATCAAAGATGGAGAATTTTAGTCAAAATGAAAAAAAAAAATTGTTGTCTAGTTAGGTTTGTTCAGACAGCACATCCTGGATACTGAATATGTATATAGTTAATAATCACTACTGAAACTAACTGAACTGTGTATGGACAAAATCACATTTATCAGGAAAATACAACCATTTTAGGATGCTGTGCGAATGCAAACTGTCTCCTCAGGGGGCCTCAAGAGGGTTATAGCAGGTATAAAAAAAGGGTTTTCCAAATTTTGTGTTTTTGGACTGTTAAAAATAATGAGCTATTAGTCTCAGCGTCAGAAGTCATGCCCACAGACCACCCGCTCCAATCGCTACATGTCTGTTGCATATGACACTCTAAACTGGAAACATTTTCACAAAGTCAGAAGTCTAAGTTTGATCATTTACCAAGCTTGGACGATCTTTTGCTAACATCTGAAAAGATTCCAGAGTGACTTCATTTTTTCACATCTAGAAGTGAAGATGAGGTGAAGTACCTCACTGGAAACAAAATGGAACATCTGCAACACAAATAAACGTAACAACACTGACATTGCAGTTTGTGAATTCAATAAATTTAGGATCATCTGAATTGCTTTTTGACACTAAAAATAGAGACATACTCTAAAAAAAACGTGTTGTGAGAGCATCTTATTATACTGGCTGTTGACAAAGTGCACACCACTAAAATAATAGGTGTTCAGTGATTTATCAGTATAATTAAAAAGGGTAAACTTTACACGTGATATGCCTGGTATGCAAAAATATCACTATCTTCACCTCGTTCATGTGCACTGGTGAAAGCGCAGGCAGAGATGAAACACCATCAATGCTAAATGGTTTAAATTAGGGAACGCCAAGTGAGAGCTCGCCAGCCGTGGGCTGCTGGTTGAGAAATGCTTGTTTGGCTGCTGACTCTGTACTTAAGTCAAGTTCAAACGAGAGCAGTTTTCCCGCTTCAGACCATTGGATCATTTAGATATATTTAGATTAGATATAAATAGAAATTTGCATAAAGACTGTGGTTGAAAAAAAAAAAACCATATAAATAGTGCTACATTTGAGATCACTGACACTGAAACATGCATTTTCAATCACAGTAAAGAACCTCAGGAGAAGATCACCACTGCCATAAACATCTCTTTTGCTCAATAGGGAATTAAACCAAGACCTCAGAGGAAACCCACACACACATATAATCACATTTTCATTGATCACTGGGACTTGCTGTGTTCTCGTCCTCTCTCTACTGACATAAAGGTCAATAACAACAAATAAAGAGCAGTAGCGTAGAAACAGAGTGAGTTAAAAATGAAAGCTCATGTTAAAGATACTATAGAGGATTGGTTGCAAAAATAAAATGCTAAGGTAAGACGACATCAGCAAGATGAAGTGTTACTACGCAGTGTGAACAGTTGCTTACCTCACTCTTTCTGTCAGTTCCTCCAGAATCCATCCTCCAACCCAACCAATAATAATAGCAGTACAGAGTAGAGCATCATACATATGTGGAGTTTAATGCAGCATATTTGATGAGGATATTTTCAGGTGTGTAATGTCTGCCAGGACTAGTGCTATCATGCATTATTAAGGTGTCTCTCTAGGTGTCTTTGAGTCAGCTTTGATGTATTTCTTTTTATACCCTGATCGCTCAGATTCTACGCTGCCATTATACCTGCATTATGTAGGAGCCCCGCACTTTCTAATGGCCATAAACATTCAAGGGCAATCATGTATCGGGAATATATCCAGAAACTAGGGCTGTCGACTGAATATAGTGTGATTAATTATTCAAAAATAATAATGTGATAGCAAACTACATCATTAATCATGTCCCCAGCACATAAATTCTTCAAAAGGGTTTTTTTCAACCATCAGAGCAATTCAAGCTTGAAGTACCACCTTCGTGTTTTTGAAAGTACATGCAGACTGATTATTAAAAATACCAAAATACAATATTCCTTTATGATTAATGTTATGAAAATAAGATTTAATCATCTGCCATAATAATGTAACAAATCTTTCTTTGGCATTTTTTCTCAGTGATAGATGAAATTCATTGTTATCAATTTAATCAAAATTTTTATTCGATTCTCCTTCACAACAGCCCTGCTAGAAACTTTGTTATTGCATTTGCTCTCCAAATAACAGTACAATAACTGGCAAACAATGACATAAACTGTTCTAATTTCAAACAAATGAAAAGCCTCGTGGCCTGAGCTGAATTTAAATCTCCAGTTTAATTTGATTTATCTGCTCCCTGTGTCTTTAAATTCAGACCGCTCCATCATAATGTCAGTGCATAATTTATGAGTTGAACAACAACAGTTAAAACATCAACATGGAAGACTCTACATACAGCAATTCACTGAATGACTTGTAGAGAAAGACTGGTTGTCTGGTTAATGACGGACCAGTCTTTGAAGTCTGGGATTCGGCGGCTCTATGAATATCATGAATAAAATAAAATACATTTTTAATAATTCGATTCATTTATTCTAGAACACTGATTTTTTTAGGAAAGCCATCTGTGTTAGTGAAACATTTTCCTGCATGAGAGGCAAGAGAGTAGAGCGGCCGCTCTCACCAACTGTTCTGGACAAACACCATGTGCTAACGTAAGACAACTCGAGTGCGTTGAATACAGCACTTGATACGAGACATAAGTAATATGATATCCTTATGACTCAAATAACTGAATGAAAAAGAGCACGAAGCTCTTTGATGTACTGTCATGAACTGAATGAAGAAGGAAGCACTGAACTGTAATTTCACCTTCCTGCCATAAAGAAATATCCAGATGGCCACAGAGGTACCCTACCTGCCCAAACACATGTCAAGTATGTCTTGTGCACTTTCTTTTTTCAGCATACCCTCTTTTCAGTTCCTCCAGTGCACATTTCTTCTATGTGTGCCTGCATCTAACATGGGGTCCTTAGAAAGCTGAAGCTCTAGCTGGGAAAAAGACAGTGTTTAGCATTCCACCTGGTCATTAGGCAGCTGTGCAACTGATACATTCTGAGCCCCAATGTAAAATTAATGCCACCCTCGTAACAACCTCAGACAGACAGGCTAATGAGAGCATTGGAACAAGCATGGCATCAAGTATTCCATATGTGGCGCTATATTTTTAGCTCCATCTTCTTTTCACACTTCAGTGGCCTCAATCTTTAAACCCCACAATAAATGTAAAAAAAGTTTCTCTCATGATAGACTGGTGATTAAGCCTAACTTTGCCTAACCCAGAAAGGTTTACAAAGCCCTGGCTGGCAGTCATTACACGGTCAGGGTTAGTTGCTAATAGTGGATAGTGTGCAGCAATTAGCACAGGGTCCAGGAAAGCCCTAGGCAGTCCTAATTAAGTCATTTGTAAGTTCACTGCAGAGGCATTGGACCCGCGTATCACACCCAAGAGGACTGCAGAAACCAACACAAGAGAGAGATCCAGGCATCAACAATGGTCGATTCTAAATGATGCACTCGCTAAGCTGTCTACATGAACTTCAGTTCTTAGATGCATGGCTTTAACAAAGGAAAGTATTTACTTCTTACAACCCTGTTTTCTTTCCATAACGGACCTTTTCCTTAGCCCATAAACAGTCTAAACCTGTTGGGTGAAATGTTTTACAACAAGGGTCAGCTGTGATCTGCTGACGGCCAGTTTGAATGTTTTGGACCAAAGAAACGAAGACCTCAGTCATCTACATTCACTCTCTTTTCGCTGGCATCTGCTCTTGGATTCTCCTCTTGCCTTATGCTCTTCCTCTTTACCTGAGCTCTGTCTTTGTTGACAACAGTCCTGCCCTCACTGGCATCTCTCTTCCTCTCTTCTGAGCTTCAGGAGCTGTTCACATTGCACTTGCTTTCCAGTGTTTTTCTATGTAAATGCATAGAAGATGGATGCATCTGGACATTACACTCGCATCTTGCAATTTTTTGCAGCTTCTCATTAATGACACGACATTCTAAATACACAATTCCCAAGATAAAATAAGTTCAACTTTTGAGAAAAAAATAAAAGAAATACCCTACGTTTTTTATGTCAATTATATTATTCATAATGTATTTCAATATCTATAACTATTTAATCCAATATGTAACTATTTAAAACTGTAAAGCAGTCATGTTAATAAAAACATTCTCTTTCAAAAAGGTAATCTATTATCTAGCAATGCTTATTACTATTGTTTGTACAGTATAAGGAGCAGAAGTGATCATGGACCAGAAATCACAGTGACAGTCTTATACCATAAATATATATCATGCTGTTCATCTTTAATAATTTCTGCCCTACTACAAAAATCCAGTACAGATTTAATTAGCATACTACATCTTTTGTTTGGAAACCCACATATTCACGTAGGGTATTACTTATTCTTAGCCAACGATCAGATTAAATACAATCTAAAGAAATTATACAGTAAAATGTTATTGTATCATTTGTATGTAATTTATTTAACAAATAGTAAATGGATATGTTTGAAGACAGATAATGGGTGAATACAGAGGTTAGAAGTAAAAAAAAATCAAACAAATTGTATATTGTAAAGTAAATAGCTAGCCATTTTCTGTCTGTACTGTGTGTATTGTGGTTTTGTCACATTGAATACAATTTTTCAATTGTTTTGCATTTAGCAGTACAACCTGTAAGAGGGGCAACGTTTTATTCCCCCGCACAAAATTCACAAACATGGTTGAAGGGTGATAAGCTTAACTTGACCTGACTGAAGCTATAGCATTTAATATTTTCCATGATAAATCTAAAATGGGCATAAAATAAATCAATAGAAGAGCTTCTCAAAGGAAAATCATTTGAATTACAAATTGACTGTTGGTGCCACAAGGGATTTTTTCCTAACCCACCATTAAAAAACTGTTTCTATTCTGACTGAAGTCATTTTTGTGTCTGAATCTGTAGGTTGTAAGTGTTTGAACTTAAATTCAAACAAAAATCTTCTGTCACTTACCTCCAAAGAGAACTCTCAAGAACTTTGTTGGAGTCTGCATGGTAATATTTAGTGAGAATGAGGATGACCTACGAAGAGATAAAAAACTGTCATTAAACACTGAACAAAATAATTATATTTACACATACATATAAACAAATGTCATGTACAATTTTATTAAAAAATACAGTATTTTTTTGAAAATCACATTGAAAATGTGTGTAAGATGGAGCAATTCGAACACATTAAGTACACTCAACCCTCCTTTCTCTTGTAGGATCTCATATCTGCCAAAAACATTTTAGTCTGACAAACTAAATTTGCTGATAAAATGTTCTCTAAACACAGCAGAGAGACATCACTGCAAGTGTCTAGTTGCTCGGACTTACATAGAAGCGTGATGTGTTTGTGGTGTTAGAAACAGCATATGCTAACCTCATTTGACAGATCCATCAAACCATAACCACATGATGGACAACAGCTTCCTAGCTTCTGCTATTAACTTACTCTTTTTGAATGTTCAGGACTGACTGCACTGCAAGCAGTTGCTATAGCACTGATGAGCATAGCATGAAGCCAAGTTATTTTCTTCAGCTGGCAGCAGGGAGTTAGCAATATGGCTAAGACTGACAGAAGCTGATGGCCTGTATTGCGCTACAGTCCCAGATTTAAACACTCATGTACAAGTTAAAATGAAGCCCAATATACTGAAACAGTATCTAAAACAGCAGGTTAGCTGTTTTACAACCTCTAAATCCAAAACACAAAATACGTCTTTCATAACTGGTCTGGATTAGATACATTGCTGAAATGCCAGCTGATGACGAGGATCAGATTAGATTTAGATTTTCTGATGACGTCACCACAGTTCATTTATTTTGTTGATGACTTTTTCTTCAAGAGTTTTTTTTTTTTTTTCATTTTTATAAAACCATAAAAATCACACATGAAATATGCAAGTGGGGTGACAAGTATAAACAGCAGCACATGGCTTTATTTCATCAGCTGCATTTTAGTATATTTTTAATCCAACAAGTATGATACACAGCTATAATAGTTCTGAAATTGCATATAGTGACATCTTGATAATTTGAATTTATGTTGAGGGATTTCTTTATGTATTTGTTTGTGTTGTGGCATTTTAGCAAGAGCAAAGCTTAAAAAGGCAGCTAACTTGCTGATTAGGTTGCCAATAATTGCTTCAATCAATGCAACGCAGATAATGAAATCTACTGTATTCTCCACCACAAGATTCTTTCTGCAGGGTGATTCTACTTCCCTTGAAGTATTTTCACAATGAAAGCCACTATATCTCTGTAAAAGGGGTTTCAATCCCAGGACTTAATGTATTTGTGTAATGGACGTTAAATGATTTTTTTTTTTTTTTTTTGTGCACTGAGGTGACAAACACATGACGATCAAGAGCACGCACACATAGGCTACTCAAAATGATGCCTTCCTCTGGTCTATTTGGTGAGGTATAAAAGCCAGTGTGAGGTGTATCCTTAAAGTTTCTCCTATCTTTTATTTATGTTAGTAGGATGCCTGAGTTTGCAGTAACAAATCAGTAGAGTGTGAGTGAAGGGGGATGACTTGTGTCTGTGTGTCTCCTTTATCTTTCTCTGCTGCCTCACACACTGGGTCTCTGACAGCAAAGCCCAGCGGAAAAGCACTGCCACGAAAAAGGGTCAGAGAGATTCAGGGCCTTGGCAGAGTAATTGACAGGTCAGCACTGGGATGGGGCAGGAAGTGTGTGGACCGGTCCAGCCTTGGGCTTTGCTTGGAGGATCTGAAAGGGTTATTGCCCTGAGCCTGTCCCTCCCTCTGCAGACGACAGAGGCGCTAAAGGTCAGAAAGGTGTGAGCAGAAAAGCAAAGGTTTTTAACAGTATGGAGGTTATGTATGGCCAAAAAGCTTTTTTAACCTTTAACTGTGATCCATGGGAGGTCTCAAATCGAACTGTACCAAAACCCAGTTCATTAAAAATTAAGTTATTCCTGCAGTCATGTAAAAATACTGTATAAAGTGCATTGCATTCGAGCCAGAATATTTTTGAAGCAAATTTTTTTTATAATTCCTGCTTCATTCTGCTAATCATTCAAAATTATTCAAAAAATATTTTTTTATTCCCATACACTGTTATTCGCTGTAATATTCCTGTTAAGACCAGTTTTTTATCTTTCTGAAAGCCTGCATTTATTTGATCAAAATACAGTAAAAAAAATTTAAATAATGGTTTTGTATTTTTCTATATTTTAAAATATAGTGTTGACAACTTAAAAAAACTAAATGTTGGGTTGCTTGATATTTTTTGTGGAAACCGTGATTACACACATAGACATTTCAGTTAAAAAGCTAAACAAAGAGAAACCTATTGTGACATTCTACATGACTATACAGTCTGTCACTTCTGATCAATTGAATTTATCCTTGCTATATAAAAGCATATTATTTCCTTAAAAAAATATCTTGCTGGGCCCAAACTTGTAAAAGTTAATGCATAAGTGAGAACAAACTAATTAAATGTGTTTGACTGTAATTCTGCAAATAGTGCGTATGAATCAACAATCTGTTTTTTGTTTATGTTTTTGATTTGATCAAAAACTACCCATCTGATCACAATCAAAATTGTTCAAACCAAGTCGGCCTCTTATGCTTTATTACTCCACATATTAAGTTCCTTTCCCTTCTCTCTCTCTGTCCTTCTCTTTTTCTATCATCAACTTCCATCAAAACAAATCTGAAAAGCATCTCAGGCATCAGGCCCCCAGACATCCTCTTGGCTAATTTGTCAAGAACATAACTATTTACCAGATGTGATCTGTAACTAATGTAAAGAACCTTTCTCTCTGGGAACACTGAAGAAACTGAGGGTCACTGTTACTGCAGACACAGCTGTATCTGGAAGAATAACCAAGTATCCCTTTCCACTTATGATTTTTAAAGACCTTATAACTTGGTGATGAATAAAACATTTATTAAACCTTGGACGAGCGGTCTACATTCACTCAACAAGACAGAAGGCATTTGTGCTTTCCCAAATAAATACCACAATTTGACCACCAACAACAGCGAATCTGCCCTATTCATCAATACAGACAACATTTTTAAAACTCCTTTTGAATTTATTATGCTGAACCTAATCAAAAAATATTAGCTGTCCACAGCGCATTTGGCTTCAGGCTACACAGCGAACAGTTTTCTCAGCCTACCCAGGGGGCCGAGTGCCCCCGCACAAGAGTCAGATGGTGGCCTTTGGAAAGAGTCTGTCTGCAGTACAACACTAATGAACCACTCACTGACATCATGCACATACAGTTTGAGGAAAAGAACAACTGATGATCAGCAGCTTAGAGCAGAGCCCACTGAACTTCTTACTGATATCAGCATGCAGAGAATGATTTTCACATCATTTACTTTTGAGCAATAATAAAGCTGACATCAGCTGAGAGTGAAGGGAAGCGATGACTTTCTTAATACACAGGTACTCTGGTGGCAGCCCCTCAGTTTATCTGTTTACCAAGAGGAAGTGAGAGAAGACAAAGAAATACAACAGCAGAATCAGCACTAAGGACAAGAAATACTGTTATAGAGAGCGATTCTTGACTAGATTCTTGTTCTCTATAATATTTTGAGACAAAAAAAGATCAATCATATCAGTCATTTTAAGTGCATTAAGTGATTTATGCATCACATTATAATACACAGTATGAGAAATTGATATTCATTTTCAGCAGAACGCACTTCTTGATTCAATATGACAATGAAGCATGTTAAGGGCCATTTTGAGAAGAATTTTTCTTCCTGTTTTCAAATCTGAGCACTTCAAAACAGTAGTAAATAATAATTCATATTTGAAATGCATAGGTCGTTTTGAGTTCTGAAAATGGCATTATGTTTTTATTGCAGAGAAATCTCTTTAATGTTTAAATGTAAGCAACACTTTGATTTTCCCTTTCATTTATTTACATGAAAAAATAAAACCACACTTCTACTGCATGGACAGACAACTTCCATTAAAAGGCCATCTTTCAAACAGTGAATTAATGCTTTAAAAAAATCTAATGTTGAACAATATCAAACATAGTTTCAATATATCATGCATCTTTAATTTTTATGACTAAAATTTCAACTTTCCAATGGAGCGATGAAAGCAGAAGCTGCACAGGGTGAAAAAGAGAAAAAGTGTGATTGTAAATACAGTTCTCTTCTATAGACACTACTTGAGAAGATAGAATATGCTTAACAGTGTGGTGCACGCTTCAAAAAAGGATAACGGAGACACTGAAGCTTTTTCTCAAACCTCAGCAGAGATCCCTGGGATTTGTCACCATCACTGTCCTGCATAAAAGCAGATAAATGCCTCGAGCATTACACACACAGACTTGGCTCGCCAAGATAGGAAAAGTATAAAAGCGCCTCTTGTAGCCTTTCTCAGCTGCATTGCAGAAGCCTTTACTCATAAATCATTTATCCATAAGTCAAAAGGGGTTTTTCTTCAGTGACATAAAATGTTGTCACTAAAGAAAAGTCAGGTCTACAGTTTGTCTCTCCATCTGTTCTGTTGTGAGACGAGGGGGTCACAGTTCTGCTGGGGGGAAAACGATTTCTGCTGCTGTGAGTAATGGCGATAGAGGCACGAGTATAGGCAGCCATCAATCAGTCCACCGCACGGCAGCAGACAGACTCTCTATCGGAGACCTTCTGAGGAAAAAAGAGCTGTGATCCCAGTGCATTTATACCAACACACTGGCTCTCATCCCAGAAGATCAGCTTGGCAAACTGGTTTTAGCTACATCTAAATCTTTTAGTCTAGAAATATCTTCATTACATCACATGCTAGGAAAGACTGCAATTTGCTTGAAAGACAGCAAGTACAGCGCCTCCACATAAGGCTTCTGCAGGGCATCTTTTATGGACACTATAAATCTGGTACTAATTAGAGGACGAGACGGAGTGCAGGTGCGTAAGACACCGATAATCATAAATAAAAAATATGGAATAAATTATGGAAGCAATTACTGGTCTCACTGACTACGTTTTATAGAGGATATTACAGTTCTCAATTGATTTGTTTGCTGTTTTGATGTTAATGTTGTTGTTTTTTATTGTTTTACGGCCCCTGAAAAGGAGACAAACATCTGAATAGATTCTAACCTTGTTAAAAGGAGACTCTTTGAATAAATTGTGTTTCTTTAGGGATGCATTCAAGTAGGACACAAGGGGGGCCACTGATGAACCGCCTGACCTTCCCGTGTCTGTCTGCGGTTGAGAGTTTCCTCCTCCTGCTGGCTATGTTACATGTTTCATTCTCTAATGCCTGAAGTGCTTCAAAACACAAAAGAGAGGACAGAGAAATGTATTATTCCTGTCATACTTTCTCAGGCTGCTCCAAAAACTGCCAGCGCATTTTTCAAGCAATACTCGGAGAGCCTGATTTTCCTGAAATTTGTGAAATTTGTGAAAAAGTGCAGAGAAAAAAGTTCTCTTTTTTGGAGCTCTGGGAGAATGCCATTTCTCAGCCAGTTGGTGACATTTATTGGGGAAAAGTCAACCAGCCTGTGACGACACTTGAATGGACAAACACAATGCCACAAGAGGCACCATTGAATAAGGCATCACGGCAAACATACCACATGTGAACTGTGACTGCACAGAGCACTGACTTCAGTTCACTATTCCACATTCCAATGAACTTGGCGTTTCACTGAAGTGCAGTAAATCAAGTGATAGAGAGGGAAAATAATTCACCGAGTCTGTGCTGAAAGTCATTCTTATAAAGCCAGACATGGAAATAAATCACTTCGCAAGAATGCACGATCCCTCAACTAATATGTCTGATGCAGTGAGACCACACACATGGAAAAAGATACACAGAAAGCCATTCACGATTTAAATGACTGCACAGTGTCTCTCAAATTAACGACTGATTGGTTGGAACGGGGATACTAATGATAAATGTCTAATGTATGTTCCTCTACATTAACTGGAGAGTACTCCAGTTAAAATGTGACAGATGCTAATCCAGCCCAGGCTGATTACCCATAATCCTGTGGAGTGAAGTTCAGGATTTTAGGATGGACCCCTGAAGATTACTTCACACCGGCACACAGCTCTCTCCCCCATCAATCACACAGATTGACTATGTAATCTCAGAAATGTGAGATTATGAGAGAATTAGTGTACAGATGTGTCTGTCTGTAGAAAACGATCTGCTCGAATCAAGGAGGTTAGCTAACCAAATGCATGTGTCTCGTAATGCACTTTGAAAAGAAACTTTCAGGAATTTTAACATAATGCCACACTTTTCATTGCAGAGTTCATGTTAAAAGTATAATTAGATATATAATGTCCAATTAAAATGAAATTATGTTTGAGAACAACCTGCAGCTACATATTTTATTCTTCTTGCCATAGCAATTAATTACAATAATTTTCAATATAGCGTCTCTGCCATTGCAAAGGCTTAAATGAGCACATTGGTTGAAACTCTACTCTATATTGGTTTTTAAAAAGCAAATGAAAAACAGTTTTTTGTATTACTGTTTCTGGCACAGGCTACCATTCAAAAATGTTGAGTAAGTAACAGCTCTTTTTTCTTAAAGAAATTAATACTTTTGATTTTATTATTTTATTCAGGATGCATTCAATTCATCAAAAAGTGAAAGAGCTGTTTTTGGTCACCATAAAATTGTTGACATTTTTAACACTGAAAAAAATGTATTTGGTATCAATTACATTTTAATATTTTAAACACAGTTTGTAATATTTCACAATATTACTGTTCTTACTATATTTTGATCAAATAAATACACATAGAAAATATTACACAATGCACAGAAAATATTACAGACACTGTAATAATGGTTATACATTTCCTAAGTACTGACTGCCAATAAACACTCATCATGTGAGTGACATAAAAATGCAGGAAAAGTGTCCACAGACCCACTGTCCAGCTGTGTTGTTTCCTCCCAGTGATTTTATTCCCATCACTCCCTGTGAATCCAGCCAGATTCAGATTTAAATCTGAGAGAAAATATAAACAAAAGTGAAAGCACAGAGTATCTAACTGTGAGTGCTGTGTGCATGTGTTTAAGACGTGATTGAATGGCCTGCATCGGTGCATTGATGAACTAAGAGGAAAAGTAGGCTTATAATGAACTGGCAAGGCCTCCTGGCATGCTGACAGTTGAGGCTTTTCTCAGCCAGACACAGTGAGAGAGGCTCATAGTGGACACAGCTGTTATTACTGGCATAACAGCTGTCACCTTTGCAACACAGTAATCCTTTTCTCTCAATCCCCCCTTTACGTTGTAATAAGTACCCCGCATATCTACCCCTCACCCCATCAGTTCTCATTTGCTTTGGTAGATTATTGCCTATGCATGGCAATAATTCATCTTTGACAATACATTTCCATCTATATTTCTTTTTGACATTCTTTAAATTCAACATGATCCCAATATCAGTCTTCCACTGAAACTGTCCTGTCTCATTATCAGCATTCAGGGCATGAAGCTTCTTCCTGACACGTTTAGCAATGTTATCTGTCTTCACTTATTTGTGTACTTGTGTGTAAAGGATGAGATTCTGAAGCTGTTGGACTAGCCCCAGATCAAATTGAAATGAATACATTACACATAACTACTAAATGTTCCGACTTAACAACAAAGCATTGTGTGCTGGGTCTGCATTCTTTGTTTAGGCTCTGAAACGGGTTGCCTTAAAAAGCAGTGGAATGTGAACCCCATTCTGTCTGAGACCCCTTAAGGCGGACCGCATGAAGCTGCGCGCTCCACTGAAGCGGTGTGCCATGACGCTCCTTAACGAAAATGTTTGCAGTTCGCCAGGTTTCAGTCAAACATATAAATTCACAAAGAATGACTGGAATTGAACAATAAGCATTAAAGGGCAAAGAAACAAAACAAACTTGTGGGGTAGAAATCCTGAGTGGGACCAGAACAAGAAAGACAAAAGAAAACAAATAGAAAAGAGTACAGAAATAGAACGATATAAATGATTAAAAAAACATTTAATTAATGTTAATTTGTGATGCTGCAGTTTTCATTTTTTAAGATTCAGTCAGATACAATTAGATGCAATCATCAATTCATATATATATATATATATATATATATATATATATATATATATATATATATATTACACTTCATTACATTGTTTTAGAGTTAAAATAAGTCCAAAAAATGTATAGATAATGTTGTGTGTGATGAGATGCCTGTACTTTTTCTATTTTACAGATTTATTTTTACAGTGTGTGTATATATACAGTATATATATATATATATATATATATGTGTGTGTGTGTGTGTGTGTGTGTGTGTGTGTGTGTTTAATCATTTAAACCTAAATCATTTAAATTCAGATTAATTTCTTACCCTGATCCATTACAAATGATTCTAATTCCTTGGATTTAATGCGTGTAATGTTTGAACTGTATGAAATATGATGGAAGGAAAAAAAGTAATTATTCAGCTTTATTTAAAAGAGGAGCCAATAGCTTCAGATGACATGAGAAAACTCAAATCCTCAGATATAAACACCCACAATGTTTGCTTTAACCTCTAATCTTTTCCAAACAAAGCAAAAACCATTGCCTCAGTTAATAGAGTCTTCTTTGATGTGTGCTGGTGCTGTCTCAAGAAGTCTAGATTGGCCGTGCACATATGAAACTATTACTTCAATGTGAGCCTTTATCTGGATTAGGGGAAATTACACTGACCACTAGAAAGGAATCCATCTGATGAGAGAGTAATTAAGAGGGATATGCTGACCACACAAGGTTTAGTGGAGAGCATGTAAACAGGTTGAGCATAGAGAGATCTCTGAAGCTCAGCCTAATGCTCTCATGGCTAATTGAATCAAGTATTTTTTGGCCTCTTCACTCCATTAAACTGTGCACACAAGCCTGTCTGACTCCCAGGAGTAAAGCATCTCACTGCTGCCCTCTCACCCCTAAAACTTTCCTCTCGCTTTACTTTTCCTCTTCATATTATTCTACAGTATCTGTCTGATGCCTCTCCCTATAAACAGTTAATTAAATTAAATCCATTTAATTCGCATTAAACAAATTCTTAAAGGGATCTCTTAGATGGAAACTCACCCTCATGTTGTTCCAAACCTGTATGAATTTCTTTCATCTGTGGAAGTCATACAGGGTTTGAACAACATGAGGGTGAGTTTTGGGTTCTTTTGCTTGCTCACATGGTCGTATAGAATCTCCCATCATGGACTCTATAACATGTGGTATGGAAGAAAAAGGGTGATAGATATTTATTTTAACTGGCTGGAGAGTCTCTTCTATGTTTACTTGCAAGCAGTACTTTGTAAATGTGTGACCACCCTATTTTGTCTGTTTCCACTATGTTTCAAGGTGGTCAGCCTTTGTGTAAACATGTTAAAAGGAAAGAGACCCAAACAAGACCAAAAACCAGCTTTGACCTGAGTCTGAGTGTGTGTGTGTGTAACTGATCAATGTTATGTCCATCTTTTCTGCCTTTTCTTTTTATAGGTACTTTGCTGCCTCTAGTTAGTCATTTCTCTACTGTGTGAATGATAAGTGAATGATCTCAGGTAAAACAGCTTTCGTTTGCTCTCGAGTGGAACGGCTCTCATTAGTTGTCAGGTGAATCAGTTCTCTTACATTCTGTGCAGACTACACCAATCCACAGCAATCTATTTCAGTGCCATTAGAATACAGAACCACAGGGATTCTAAGTTCATGGAAAAACTGACAGACTTTCATAACGGCTGTTATATAGTCTCAGTTACCTGATTGCCTGGACAGTCTTATAACAAAGTGGAAAACATAAGATTGGTGAGTTTAGAGAAGAGGATAGATAGAGAGAAGCAGCACCCATCGCTGAGCTGAGCTCATGCATGCCGAGTCTAAAAGTTCATCATTCATCCAAGGCAGGACTGGGCTTTTCTGCATCACAGGCACAAACTGGATCAATCCTCACAGTAACAGAAATCATGTTGTAGTAGCATTAGAAAGAGAGACAAAAAAACAGAAGAGGCGTTAATACAAAAAATAAATCAAATAAATATAGCCATGGTAAGAGACTTCTTTTAAAAACATGAAAAAAAATCTTGAAATCATACAGTATATATATATTATTTCTTTACACTTAGCACGCATGATCGCGAATTCAAAACTGAACAGCGAGTGCACATTCAAAAGAGATTATATTATCTGTATATATTGATAACAGCCCCCTGATGCGTGAAAATTATATGCAATATTAAAATGTTTGTGACAGCAGGTGGGACTGGACACAGTCTTCTTTCAGGTATCTAATACAAAAATGCACACTACGAATGGCGACTAAAGAAAGCAAAAGCCGAATCACAGACATTTTGGGCAATTTAGAAAATCCCGGCCAGACACATTTTTCTAAGGTCCAAAAAGAAGACATGTCTGGGGAAAAAAGGACATTTTGTCAGCCAACCTTTAAAGCCATAGCAGAACTGTTGCACATCTCCAAGCAACACATCGGTGTTTAGTTTCAGAATGAATCAGATTTTTGAACAAATCATGTTAATCAATGATTCAAAGCCCCATTCATAAAAAGAGCCATTTACATCATTCCTGAATGAATCATTGAATCGAACAAATCGAATGAAGACATTTACCACCACCTGCCTGTAGCTTTAGTTTCTTATTCAGAGTATCATTCCATATAAATAAATAAATAATAAATAATAATTATTAAAAAAAAATATATATATATTACTGTCATTATTTACTCACCCTTGTGTAATTTCAAACCATTCTTTTGTGGAACAAAAAAAGAAAGTATTTTGAAGACTGTTGGTAACAAAGCTGTTTTAGTTATCAGTGACTTTTAATGTGTGAAGAAAAAATAGTGAGATGTTTCTCAAATTATCTTCTTTTATGTTCCATAGTTCATGTTAGACCATTGTATGTTCATGTGTAATACATTTTATGTTGAATCAAATAAAATATTTATTTCTAAAGCTACAATTCGTAATGTCTACTTTCTCATTTAACACAAAAATTAGCTTAAATAATCTTTTGTGGGTATTTTTCCACAGTCAAATTTATTTTGCGATTAATTAGATGAATTAAGCGACACACAATGTAATTAATCAGAAGATAATTAGAAGACCAGATTATCGATCAAAAATTGACCTCAGCAAGTGAATCTTAAAGATAACAAAAACATTTTTCAAAACCCTGTTTTTGTATTGTAGTCACTGTAGAGGGACAGAATGAGGGTTGCAGGAAACTGATACACTTTCATGTTACAGTAAGTATGAGCAGTTGGTCTGGGTGGTGCCTTTCTAACTAACATCATGAATTAAGGCATCTCCAGGAACAGATCCAACTTCAACCAAAATATTTCTCACATAGTGTGCACAAAACCACAAAACAACATCATGAAATGATAAAATATCATACAATCTCTATATTTTAAAGTAAAAACCAGACGAGTTTCTAATATAAAAGAAATGAATGTAGCCAATGATGAGTAACAGCGAAGTAAATCATACACCAAAAATATATATTTTTTTTTTCAATTGGAACACCACCATCATATTAAAAATGCAGATGTAAACATCACCTGTTTCTTTCCATTTCTCACAGCCAAAATGTAAATATATAAAGTTACAGCATAACCCTCCTAACTTACGTTTACAAGAGTTTATAAAATAAAAATACTCTGACATCATCTGTTAATACAAAAGCACATGGAACAGGTACGCTTTACTTCCCCTTGTAACAACACCATCTTGCAAAATCATCAAATTTACCATGAACCACAACTGGGTGTAACTTTATAGACCAACCCAGCAACAACCGGGGAGACTTGAGTTAAACTTAGTTTAAAAACTTCTAAAAAGAACAAACCCTATGCCATCAGACAGTTGCATGACTTAAAGCCAAAACAATGCTTCAGCATTTCACTGACATCCATTGGAGGAGCCCCAGAGCCAAGCAGCGCTGACCTTATCAAAAAAGCTACAAACAGAGAAGTGCTGTCAGGCCTAAAAGTAAGCAAAGGTCTGACTGAGTCTGACAGTTACTGGTTAGGATTCCAGTAGAGGTGAAAGAAGTAAAGATAGTTTAGTCCTTTGGACTGCAGGTACAAACCAACATAAACATCATGCATATTTAGTCAGAGATTATTTTGATTTGACACGGTTCAAAAAGACTAAGAGATCAGAGATAATGAATGTATTATTGTATACACTATCATTCAACAGTTTGAGGTCAGGGAGATATTATTTAATACTTTAAAAAAGTGAATATTTTTGTTCTGCAAGTACAAATTCAATTGATTCAAAGTGACAGTAAAGACATTTATAATGTTTCTATTTTAAATAAATGTTACAGTTTCCACTAAAATATTAACCTGCTCAACTGTTTTAAGCGTTCATGATTATGAGAACTGTTTCAAAGCTAAATCTGTCTATTTTAATGACTTCTGAAGACTGGAGTAATGAGGCTGAAAATTCAGCTTTGCCATTAGAGGAATAATATGTTCACAATATTTCCGAATTTTTTTTTTATCAAATAAATGGTGAACATAAGAGACTTTTTCTCAAAATATAAAAAACACTTAACAACTCCAAACTTTAGAACAGTATTGAATTTGACTTGACACAGAGGACAAATGTGCAGCAACTGTACAAAATTAATAAAACTTCACAGTTTCTTCATTTATTTCCCTCCACTGATCTGCAACAAACTCTTGAAAGTTATGTTGCAAACGTCAGTGTTGTGAGAGAGAACACATTAGTAAAAGGGCACAAGAGAGACAGAGAGAGAGTGACAGATAAAGAAAAAAGAGAAACTCCAGCCTAGTGAGTGAGTAAATGAATGAGCAAGTGAACAAATGAGAAAGAGGGCAGAAAAACAGGCAGAGGCCTTACATAATGACTCTCATTTGAAAAAGCTGAACACATTGCCTTAATCAGTGAACTTTAATGACACGAGACAAGACCACAATGAGAGAGTATCACACAAACACTGCCTGTATCTCACAGGCTGGATGTTTACATCTAAAACTACACAGTGTTTATCATGAAAGAGAGCCTCTCGTTTATTCTTTCACTAAACCTTTCTGACAATCATCTCGCTGAAATGGCAACCTCAAGTACTCTCTCCATCTTCTAAAGAGGACTGATGGCAAACACCAAAGGTACCAGGTTTACACAGAAATATGATTAATGGCTGGTTTTTTAAATATTCAGTGCCAAATGCAATTGCTTTCATGGAAAGTGCCCAGATTTGTGGCTTGTTTGAGGATGAACTCACATATTTTCCTTTTAATGACGCAGCATAATAAACTGAGGAATACTTTGAAGACTATAACCTTTATTCCATCAGTACAGAAAACAAAACAAAATCACATGAAATGGTCTGCAGGTTACATAACTAGGAGGCTCTATATTGTGTTTCTTAGCCAGTGTTAACTTTCCACCGATAATGATGATTGATCTTGGGTCAGTGAGGCGAAAGGTTCCCATGGCAATTCACGTCAACACAATCATAATCTGTTATATGACACCGGGGGAGAGAAGACATTATTACAGGGCTTTTATTGAGAGAAATGGCCTCCGAGAGAGTCATAATGGGAGGACGTCCAAACCAGTAGCATTCAGTGGACTATGTGTGTTGTATATATTGTGCATTACTGTATACAGTCTATGTCAGAGCTTAATAAATCAGCCAGATACGCTCACAGAACTACAGCAGCCCATCTTTAAATATGACTCTTTCTCTATATATACTGTAGGATCTGCATGTTCACATTAAACCGGATAATTGTCATCAAAATGTTAAATTACGGGTGCACAAGGAATTACAACAAAACCAAAAATAAATAAATACCCATGATAAAAATGTAATCCATAAATCTAGGTAAGTGATGAAATTGAAGGCTGGCGAGAAGTAGTATTAAATTGGAACAAATCACTATTGTGCTTTTTCCCTGAAGTGTCTAGCGGTGAGACACAATTTAATAATCTACACTGTTCCAACAGACTAAACAATGGCTTTATTCTGCATCTGATTAACAGATGTAGACTGTGGAAATAAGTCACAGTGATGTTACCATGGGCCAAGAGAGTCTCCTAAACCATAACACCCATATCCATAACACATGATCGTGATTATACTTTTATACAGCCATATGATAAGACAGCAGTTTTGAATAAATAGTTGCATTTATTAATAACAATGACTGGAAAACCTATTTTTCCGCCAAGTAATATGGTTTATAGACAAAATAACAGTTGCCAAAAAACATAGACATTTTGCACATTAATACTGTATGTGACCCTGGACCACAAAAACAATTTTAAGTGTAAATTTTTCAAAATTGAGATGTATCTCAATCTTGAACACAGAATAAACAAGCTTTCCATTGATGTATGATTTGTTAGGATCTGACAATATTTGGCCGATATACAACTATTTGAAATTCTGGAATCTGAGGGTACAAAAAAAATCTAAATATTGAGAAAATTGCCTTTAAATTTGTCCAAATGAATTCTTAGCAATGCATATTACTAATCAAAAACTAAGTTTTGATATATTTATGGTAGGATATTTAAATAAATACCATTTTGTGGCTCTTTAATGTGTTGTGACACATTGCTATTGTGCCTCACATCAAGTGGCACACGAAAACTGTTTTAATTGCGAAAAAACGTCAATACACAATATTTTTTAAGTTCAAGTTAACCTACTCTGCTGCCTGGTTGTTTGTTGGACAAAATGGCAGATTTGGCATTATGATTGGTCAGATCGCCTGTCAATTAAACTCTCAACGAAGGGTCATTTAGTGAAGCACTGAAATGGAAATTCTTGGTACTAAAAAATTGTGGATACAATGAGCCAAAAAACTATACAAAACAAAAAAATATATATTTTTAATTGGACCTTTGTATGGATTAAATATTTGATGTCTTAGAAAGCTGTGTCCACTAATCTCTCGTGTAAATATCTTTTGTAAACATGTAAATGATTTGTGCAAGTAGAAAGAGCATGTCACAAATGTGCCACTTATGAAGTAGTGCCTAATCATTTTGGTTAACTCTGTGCATGGGAGTTATCATGTCCTCTGGGACTGTTGTTGGTCTGTAAATGTGATAGTTTCCACATTATTAATGATTTACAGAGGAGGTCCATATTCTTTATTGGATTCCCTCCATCTGGCTCTCCAGCTACACAAGCCCTTTAAAACGTTGGGTGGATTACTTTACATAGATCGTATTTCATACGTGGACCATGTTTTTCAGGGGACATTCAGCTTTGATCTACAGCAGGTTTTCTCTTTATTACAGTTGTTCCCTGAGAGGTTTACTCATTTTGTGGCAGACCTCAGAAATGTAAGAATCTGAAGAATAATCTTTTAATAATATTGAAGTGAGCCATGCAAACCCGATTTAGACCACTATCTCAGAGCAGCTTCCGGCACAGGAGACAAAGACTACAGTCAATATTTATCAGCATTTCTATACAGATGCCATAAAGTGAAAATTAGATCTTTCACTGACTCCAACCAATCTGTTACACAATAGGACATCACCCAATCCTGCACTTCCAGTGTGAGAATCCTTATAATAGAGGTCAACAGCTGTAGGTGAGCTGAAGGAACAAGAGTTTTGTCGACACATGCTGCTGCATTGATAAAAGGTCCTATGGGCTAGGTGCACAAGATGGCGCCGGTGAGCTTCAGCGACGCGAGTGTGTGCGTACTTATTTCCGGTCTTGCGACGCTCGCATTGACTGTAATGGAAACTTGCACACGGATCTTGGCTATTTGTATATAATTAATGATTTTCAAATTTAACAGCCGATAGTTGTATATTAGAAACATGGGGAAACATCCTCCCTATATTTTGCGTACCTCTGTGTGGAAATTCATCAAGATACAACGCGGAGATTGCTTTATTATTCTGTTGATTATGCGGATCAGCGTCAGGTCAGGACCACAGGGATTTCTTCTTTCAAACACAAACCTCTCAAATATGCAATACTTTTCATTTTCGAAGAGCTGGTTTTGTTCTGTTATGTAAGATACATGTTTCTGACTGTCAAACGACTCACAGAGATTTCTGATAAAGCATGTTTTATTAACTTTTTGATAACATAATTTATAACTAACTGTACAATTAAACGTAATATAATTATGGTATGTTTGCATTAAATAAAAGATCGCTGTTTGCATTCATGTGTGTTTTTATTTGTTTTGTGAAAGATCTGTAGCATAAATCATTATCTGTCTATGTATATTGTTATTGTTTTGCATTATCAGATTAAAAATATTAAAATTAGTCACGTATTTTTTACTGTGTAAAATAATAAAATATGTTGTGAAAATGAAACAGACTGATGTATGTGTACAATTGAGAAATAGATATTTCTTAAGATATATCGCAGACCACGTCTCACGAGGTAAATATTTAATATAAAAATAATAATAATGCAAACATTTTCGAGAAATAAGTAATTTGTACATTTACATATTTGGTAAGATAAAATACATTATATAGCTGTGTATACACGCCATGAGTTCAACTTTCATTTCGTGAACAGTAGTGAACATTAGTGTATTTAATTCATTTACCAGACCCAAACATACACAAGTTTCAAATCCACTGGCTCAGTTAACACAGTGATAATAGCAGTGTATATCTTATTTGCATATGAAGTGATATTATAAATCCTGTAAACATATAAAAGGGTAATATTTGGACTTCTCCAGTTTTCTGCACTGACTTTAAGCACAACCGGAAATATCTACGCACACACTCGCAAGACCGGAAATCCAAGATGGCGGAGATATGCAACTAGCCCATTGTGTGGATCATAAACAAGAGGAAACTATTTGTGTGTATGTGTGATATAGAGAGAGAAGGAAACATCGGGTACACAATAAGAATGCAACTGGAGACTGAGAGTTCTGCTTACATACCTCTATGTTTGAGTAATAATGACTTACAGATATTTATAGCTCATATGAAAAAATCTATTTCATTAATGAGAACTGACTTGAGTTGAATGATGACCTTATTGTCTAGAGCTGCTTTATAGCTGAATTGACTTTTTTTATTTTAAGGACCTATTCTTACCATTAACTAGTTGCTTGATAGCATTCATATTTCTAGCATATTGTTTATTCATATTTATAAACCACATATTAATGCCTTATTCTGCATGACCACATTTTAGATCCCTTAAACCTACCCCATACCTAAACTTAACAACTATCTTTCTAACTATTAATAAGCAGCAAATTAGAAGTTTATTGAGGGGAAAGTTGTAGTTAATAGTAAATGTGTTCCCGACTCTAAAGTGTTACCTGCTACTCTTTATATATGGCAAGCTTTCTTTATGCAACATTAAAATGAAAAGTAACTAAAATAAGGAAGGAATAAATCAGTAGAATAACTAAAACACAAGCATCTACTAGCACTAAACATTCAGTATCCTACAGTATAATGAAATGCTACACACATGAAAAGAAAACCAAATGGATATATAAAAAGGATCATATACAATACACATAGGCGGAGAACTTCAGAAACTGAGGTAAAATAGGAGACACAGGGAATCAAATTGGTTTAAAAGCAATGTTGAATGAGGACAAATGTAAATGAAAGTATAAAAGAGTGCAAGGAATGCATGAAAATAGTTTAATCAAATAAGAAATGAAAAGGTGGAATGGCAGATAAAAAATGAAATAATGATTTTCAAAGAGAGGAGAATCCAGAGAAACAGATAGACAGAAAGATATAAATAAATGACATATTTACAGAGAGAAAGTGTGAGAGAGAGTGACCCTCACTTGCTGCACTTAGCCTTTTGTGCCAGACAGAATCTGCAGCTGTTACTATTGATTACTGTAGGTGGGAGAGAAAAAGAGAAATCATAAGAGCTGTTAGCTACACCCAGATGAAGTGCCTAAAAAAATGTGTGCAGGTGTAATCACACAAAAAAAAAAAAAAAAAACACTTGAAATCTTCCTAGTAATCAGAGGCATGTTGACTTGCTTTAAAGGAGACATGAAGAAGCGTGTTGTTCATTTTTCCAATAATGGAGAGAATAAAGTCTCTGACACACAAATTCACGTATTTTGTCTGATCTACACTTTCAAAGCACTTCCACAAAACTCTGCTATGGGCACTCTGTCATTCACCTAGTGTACCTGCTATTTTTTGACATCCTTTAAGCTTACTAAAAAATGTATGAATGTAATTATGACTGTCAAGAAGCTCATTTCTCTAGGGACTTTCTTTCTGCTTATGTTCCTGTTAAATAAGACTGTGACTAGGCTTGCATTAAGCTCAACAATTATATTCTTTAATTAATTTCAAAACAAAACAGCCCATGCAAGGTACCTAACAATAATAAACAAAAGACTCAGCCACTCCCTCACTGTGGAAAAGATAAGACTTTAGGATAATAAGGAGTAAAAAAGATGTCAAGAGATTGGAATAAACCAAGATTAAGTGAGCTAGGAAAGATGAAACGAGAGAGTGGTTTAATTAGATGAGCGTGCATAATTCATAACCAGCTTCATCAAGATTGTGAATGCATACCGTCACATGCATAATTGATTAAAAAAGAACCTGCATTGTCTTTTACAAAAAGAACAAATATATAATTGAAGATCTTCTGAAAGCCATCAATAGGTGCATTTTAGTGCTGTGCAGCAGGAGAAACTGTAATAAAAAAAAATAAAAAAAGTTCCGACCAAGCAGAGGGAATAGAGGAGCGTATTTTAAGAGGAGGTGGAATGAGACACAAAGGAGGTGATGGTGAAAACAACTGCATATCTGCACTAATCTTTCCCTGTCAGGGAGGTCAGAGGTCACTGGACAGTTAACCTAATGTGACCCTTATATTCATAACTGCTGACATCACAATAATGTACATTCTCTCTGGTCTCTGCATGAAAGCTGTTGGAATCTAAGGATTTCAGCATTTCTAAAAAAACAAGAATCAATTTACATAATACAACTATTAATAAAGCAGTAATTAACACATGAACGCTACAAATTATTCACAGCTTCAGTATTCAGGATTTGTTTAAATGAATACAAAGACAAACACAAGATAAAGATTTTCAGCGTTACAAATAAAATGCATTTTCCACAAAGATAGGACCTGTAATGAACCATGTTATTTTCCATTCATTTTTGTGGTGTTCACAACCCCACCAAATTTGATAGACAGAGACAGACAGATAAACAGACAGACAGACAGACAGACAGACAGACAGACAGATAGATAGATAGATAGATAGATAGATAGATAGATAGATAGATAGATAGATAGATAGATAGATAGATAGATAGATAGATAGATAGAGAGATAGATAGATAGATAGATAGATAGATAGATAGATAGATAGATTTCACCCATAGCAGCAGACATTCAGCATTCAGCAAATGCTTTCTGAAGTCTAGCTCTAGTCTCTAGACCCTGCAACAAAGTCTGAGTGCTCCAGATCAATACAGAAAATCTAATCTACACACAAAAAGGGCCAAAATATGGAGCCCAAAGTGATATATTATTAGCATTACAATGAATTGCATCCCAGTTCAGCTGATTAATGCTTTAGGTGGTGTGAACAGGGTCACACTAAAACACAGGCTTATATGAGCTTTAACCACAGCCCACACACTGAGAGAGGGCCCCAGTGGAGGACAGTATGACATATTAAAATTGATCACAGCAATATACAATGTGTTGGCTGCAGTAGCAGGTCCTGTCATAAGCATTGATTCACACTCCACCTCTGACTGGCCAAAATAGAGGAGGAATGTGGGGTGGTGTTGGCTCAGTGGATAAGACACATGCCTTTGGTGTGAGAGACCTGGGTTCGAATCCACTGTAAGACACCAATGTGTCCCTGAGCAAGACACTTAACCCCTAGTTGCTCCAGAGGCGTGTGACCTCTGACATATATAGCAATTGTAAGTCGCTTTGGATAAAAGTGTCAGCTAAATGAATGAATGACAATAACAACTTTATAGCACAGGTAAAGTTACTCAAACTCCTAAGATACATCCGTGAACATTCCATTTAAAAAAGTATTAATAATAATTCAGCCCTGGGTCCACTATTCCTTTTTCAGGAGCTTCAAGTTGATTTGCAATCAAAATATGTGACAGGGTATAACTGCGAAATGCTTCAGGCAGCTAATTAATTGATCACCTTCTTCAATTCTTACTAGAAGACGGTGAGATTTCATCAACAGCAGCGGGTCAGGACTGTTAGAGCTTAATCTCTTCACAAAGATGGGCCTTAAATAGGAGTGACACAGTCATCCTCTCACCCTCACCACATGCACATGTAGACTAGAAGAAGACCCCCTGTTTATTACCTCCAGAGGCCTGTGTAGTGGGTGTCTCTATCCCTGCTCCTGACAGCCTAATTAAGCAAGTGTGTAGCCCTTAATTGATTTCCTCGTGGTGCAAAAGCTCAGAGATGCTCGTTTTGGCCTTAATTAATGATCTCCTCATTAGTGTCTGTTAAAGGGGGCACATGGGGGCTTCGGGTGTGAGACAGAAAAGTGCTGGGGGTTTCCCTGTAGTAATTATAAAGTCTGAGGTGGGCTGTCAATAACATGAGCAAAGAACCTGCTGTTTTATACTGTAACTGTCTTTACGCAATGACATCATCCTTATTCATTCAATGGTTATTAATGATTATTAACTAAAACTACTGTATATACAATTATTTTCTGTTAGTTCAGATATACAGATAAATAAAATAAAACATGAATATGATGAAAGTCGTTTTAAAACTAAATAAAATGAAAAAAATAAATTACCTTTGCAAAATATGAAATTAAATTCAAGCTAATTAGTAATTATATATATTTTAAATATACAAAGATATATAATTAAGAAGATGAAATACTCCAAGACACTCATCTGCCTACTCACTAATTAAAATCATTAAAATTTGTTAAAAGTGTAGATCTACGCATTATAAAAGACTATATACATATTTAATAATAAATCTGCAGAAAAAAAAATTGTGAGTTTCTGCATATTTTATTTTTTGTGGAGTCAGGAATGCATTGTTTTCAATAATTTCTGACTGTTGTATCTTGCTAATAAGCACTGAATGCTTGTACTCTCAATTCACCAGATTCATCTGAAGCCTTTACATCTGAGTCACTTAAAATAATCAAATCTAATTCAGGCATTTTGTGCAATAACTGAACTGAATTCTTTGGCACAACACTATATTCTCTATCAGCATGTCTCCGAGAATGAGGCACTATTTACTATATATAGGCCCAAATGTTCAAATGTTGAAAAATATGTTTAGATAGGGGAGTGACAAAACCTTTTTTTTATAAAGGATTGTTACATTCCCTTTTGCTATATGTATTATCTGAGATTTTATGCTTTCAAAAATACAGATATAATACATTCAAACAGTCATTAGTCTCCCTCTGGGAGACATTGAGAGCTAAGATCAGTAAAGCTTGCATCAAGTAAAATGTGTCAGTACTCCGTAAATGTTTTCTGTGTGTCTGTGTGTGAGAAGCTCTTTTGAAGGTCAACTTCATGTGTGCTCATTAAAGTGAAAACAGTCAAAATCTGAGACACACACATCATTTACACACTCTTCATCATGACAGGCCAGACGTGTATGTTGGCTTGTGGAAGGCACAGTTTATGGGTAAAATTAATGAGCAACTATTGACAGATAAGATTAGTCCAGTCATTCTTAACTTGTGGGGGTGGGGTGTACATCAATGTGCAACGTATATTCAATTCACTAATTTTATGATTAATACAGAGCTGTGTGATATGGATCAACATGATTTATTTGATCAATTTTGCGAATTCAATTTTAATCATGATTTTAAACACACAGAGACATGCTTTACAGCCATAAATGAATTCAGTGTGAATTCTAAACATATTTCCAAAACAAAACCAATTAGAGCTTTAACAAAAAGCTGTAATATGTATCTAGAACAGAAATAAGGGAAAATAACAACTAAGTAAAAGTGTAAAAAATGTCTCTAGAACAGACATGTGGCAAAAAACAAAAAACAATCATGTGTCCAGGGATTTATTTGCCATGCATTGCTCATAGAGCTCTCTGTAGCAGTTGCTCAGGTGTTGAAATAGATTTGTTGTGCCAGGTTCTGGCATTGCTGTCTGGTATGTGTGTATGCGGTGCTGAAGCAGCATGGACTCATTTCGCTTTCGCACAGGACGGGTTTGCAGTTCCCTCCTGATCCGCGGCAGTTAACCACAAACACAACATTTATCCATTATTTTGATTTCAAATCTAAACGTTGTTTCTAAAAAAATTATTTTTCAGCATTGTGATTCTCTTCTATCACAGTACAGAAATACAATCTTTCATAGACATATTCAAGTTTTAACTCTATAAATAAAAAGTTTGTTTTCTTACCTCCACGAGTGCCATCTATTATTGCCTTGTTTATCTAAAAGTGCACTTTTCCTTGTTTGGAATCTAGCCAAAAAGCCATGTGTTGGCTGTGATACAGAAGACTTTATTTATATGCATTTATTGTGTAATTACAACATTTCTGTTTCAAGCCATGTTAATTTTTACCACAAACAATTCGCTGTCACTTTAATTCAGCGTGTGCAGCACAGCAGAAATAGACTCCGTGTGGAAATTATCGCTGGATTACTGCTGCAGACACACTGCTCCTGGAGCGCACTGCTGAACTGCAACCGTCTGCAGTGTGTGAACGCTCTGATCTGTTAACATTGGCACTGAAAAACACACCAAACACACCACATATGCACCACAGACGAGGTGTATGAACCTGGCGTTACGTCTTAATGCCCTGTCTGTTCTGTTTTCTCGCTCCATTTAGATGCGCTGCATTCTGATTGGTTTGGATTGCATACTGGGGGAGGTCGGGGGCACAGAAAATCATGCTATAAAGCAATTTAGAAATTGTGCACACTTAAATTGTGATTTTATGCCAATTTCCATTAATCAAACAGCCCTAGACTAATGTGTTCCATTTTAAAACAATTCAGATGCTCCACCATCGCTTGTTGTGACACATTCAGTTATTTACATTTTTCATTTGTATTTTTATTTTGGTGTGTTTAGTAATTTTGAATGGATCTGTATAGTAGTTCATATGCGGTCCTTTGGTATCTCCCTGTGGTTTAGTATGGGAGGTTGACTTTTGCTTATTTTTAAGTTATTGTAAAACGTCTCAGGTTACAAATGTAACCTTGGTTCCCTGAGAACAGGGAACGAGACAATACGTCAACGACGCTATGGGGAACGCCTCAGGTGTGACAGGTGTCTGAAATCAAATATCAACTCACAGCAATCATGCTGACCGGCGACAGCCGTGAATCATCAGCTTGAATGATGAGCGTGCGACCTGGATATAAAAAGGGCGCCTTGAAACCATGACAATATCCTTTCGTCTGAAGGGACTGTTTGGCAGGCAGACCCTGAGGCATGGCTGGGAGACGTATTGTCTCGTTCCCTGTTCTCAGGGAACCAAGGTTACATTTGTAACCTGAGACGTTCCCTTTCGAAGGGAACTTCGACAATACGTCAACGACGCTATGGGGAACGAAATACCCACACCGCCATGCTAAAGGGAGTGCATGCCCAATGGCAGTGACAACTGTCAGAACCAGCATTCAAAGAACGCTAGAACCACTCACCCTCAGGTCACACAGGGCTGTCAGTGACAGCACTCCCTACGGTCATAGCCCAAGCTATATGATACCACAGAAAACCTCCATAAACATAGTTTAGTGAAAGGTCTACCTGGGCCTGCTCAAGGGCCTAGGACCACAACTTCAACTTCTTAGAAGAGGTCCCTTCTAGGGAATGTGGCTAGGGAACCCGAGGGAACCCCAGCCAGTCACTATTCAGGGGAATGTACCACCTGAAAAGCCACCAGGCAGGCCTGACCTGGTGTCACTACATAAGACACTACAGACTGGCCACTTCCTGTCTGTCCGAAGACAGAGCCTCTGGACACTTGCCTTTAGGAAGGCATCCAGCCCGAGGAACTGCGGAGCAGGCAGTGAACCACTCGGCCCGGATCTCAGAGACGGGATATCCTGGAGAGTATGACTCAGCGTAGTGCTTTACAACCCTTGCCAGCGAGGGGAGTTTCTCTACTCAATCCACGGATCTACCCAGTGTTTGTGTTTTACAAACACTGAGGAGGCCTGTGAGGGCCTTAGGACTGATCTAACTGGGAGGCCTCATGAGAGGCCTACGACCGACGGACCAGACTCAGGAGACCACATACTCACATTGACCCTCAGTGAGGGGAGCATAAGATCTACCTGGTAGGCAACCAGGCTGTAGCAGGATAAAAAGGTTCCAGGAGGGAACCCGTAGCAGAGAATAAAAACTTGAGCCGAGCCAGGGCGCAAACTCACCTCCAGTAGCTGCCTGATAAGGACTGCTAAACTGAAAGTAAGTGGCCACTAGCTTACGAAACCCAGCATCACCGTGAAACTACTCCCAGGGAGACCTGGAGAAGCCTACTACCTGACAAGCACAGTATGTGGGAGCTCACCTTCAGAGAGGCCTGGTGAAGCCTGCTATCTGATAACCACAATATGTGGGAGTTCACCTACAGAGAGGCCTAGATAGGCCTACTACCTGTTACCAGATAACCACCTTATGTGGAAACTGAAAGTCATTTGGAACTTAACTCCAGGGAGGCCTGGTGAGGCCTACTACCTGACAACCACAGTATGTGGGAGCTCAACTTCAGGGAGGCCTAGTGAGGCCTACTACCTGATAAACACAGTGCAGGAAAGCTTACTTTCAGGGAGGCCTGGAGAGGCCTACTACCTGAAAACCATAGCTGATAGTGAGCCAGACTGGCAGTCCAGTTGACTGTCTTTGGGGCTTTGCCTTCAGGGAGGCCTTATGAGGCCTACTGCCTGACAGTTCAAAGAAGCGGGAATTCAACTCCAGGGAGGCCTGTGGGGCCTGCCACCTAGTAACCACAGTATGTGGGATTAAACCCTCAGGAAGGCCTAGTAAAGCCTACTACCTGACCACCACAAAATGTGGGAGCCCACCTTCAGGGAGGCCTGAAGAGGCCTACTACCTGAAACAGTCTAATCAGCTGGATGTAACTGCTGCTGGGGACTCGCCTAACAGGGAGGCCTGGGCGAGCCTGCTAGCTGATAGCGAGTCTATTCTGCTACTTTACCGAACACTGCTGGAACCATACTATTAAAAACTTTTCCTATAGTTTTGTCCAAGTGTATGTTCCACAATGTTGCGACCCACCTCAGAGGAGGCCTGTTAAGGCCTACTAATCAGCAGTGAGCCTTCTGCCCGAACTACCAGGGCCAACCATCGAAGGTGAGCTGGCCTAGGAGCCCTATTGGGGGCTATTCCGTCAAGGAGGCCTGCTGGGGCCTACTACCCAACTGCAGCCTTCGCGGCAGAAATCTGTTGCTACAGCATCCTGGTACCTAATCACATTGCCAGAGGCAGTGTACTCAGCAAATAGCAATACCCTTATAGCAGGGGAATACAACATACGCCATTCTGCCTAGTGGAGGCCCCATTAGGGGCCTACCTACTAAATGCATAGGCATCAGCCCATGGCAATGCTCTGGCTTCAAAGGGAGCGGAGTTCAAAAACCGGAATGGAATGTAGTTTAGAACTCCCTGCTCAACCAGAGCCATCGTGGTGTGAGGTAGATACATACAGAGCTGAGAATGGACTACTCAAAACTACCCTGAGTTAGCGGGGGAGTAACAACCATATGCCCCTGCAATGTTAGACAGGGAGCAGGCCTGCAAGTGGCTCCAAAGGGTGACAGGGATTTGTCCTGCGCCCAGCCTAGGGGAGCGGGGGGGGGGCTAAATTGCAAGCCAACCCACTTCAACCCATCCGTCGAGCGATTAGCTCAACGGGCTGAGTGGAGCCAGCTCTAGAGGCCCAAAAACATCTCTGTTCGGCAGGGTCTGACAAACTCTCACTTTGCAGAGCGAAAGATGGCCTAACCCTGCCAGACTGATCCTACCTCAGCTACCACCCTGCATTACTCTATCACCCCTGAATGCAGAGAAAGGGGCGGGCCTTGGCCAACAACTCCCATTTAAGGGAGGAGGCTGAAATCAAGGGGAGGAAGCCTAACACATAATGAATGTGGCAGCTATACTTAGCAACACGCCTCCAACATCCCTAGCATAGCCTAGGCCAGCTACAGAGGCGGCCCGGATGAGGGCCGACCTACAAGCATAGATCTACCTGAGGGCTCGGAGGAGCCACAGCCTACTTGATTGAGAGGCCGTGAAAACACTCAACCTACTGAAACCCAACAGAGCTCAGGGGAGCGAGTACTCAGGATACCAATGTCACAAACCGATAGGCAGGACATCTATCTGAAGATCTATCTGAAGCGCCAGCGTCAGTCTAAACCTAAAGCAAAAAAGTTTTTTTTTTTTTTTTAGGAAGACCAACTACTCTACCCTCTGGGTGGCTAATAGCCCTGAGGCTAAACAGAAATGAGCGGTGGCCCACCACGCATATAAAATGTTATGACAGGAAGGCCATCACATACTCAGCACAGAAGCCAAATCTTCTTTGAGCTTCTTCCTAATTCGTTCTAGCCACCAACTGGGGGAGGCTTCAGGGCCCTAAAGTCCATACTTTAATTGCTCCTCTAAGAATGACCCCCTAGGTCTATACAGGGAACAGGGTCTGTAGAGAAATACAATCAGTGTTAGTTATACACACAGAATTTTACAAACCAAAAGTTCACCTGTGGCGTGCGGAGTGAAGACTCGCCAGAGAGCTCTCAATGAATCTGGGGTCCACCACTTTTACATGCCTAAAAGAGGCGCTCACATCAACCAGTTGCTACGGCGGCCCCTCAGAACATAGTTCTCATCATAAGGCCCATCCCCAGGGCTGGTGTAACGTAAACGCCTGGGGAGTCAAGAAGAGGGAGAGGGCTGGTAGAAAAAGCCCTCCAGGGAGATCAGACCCTACTTCCGCTGAGCGTTGCAGCGCTTGTGCTGAATGACCTCCCTTAAGTCCCTCTTTTTGCGGGAGGCTCGCCTCCTCTGTGTCCTACTCCTCCATGGAGGGGGGGCACGAGAGGCGACACTAGACCTCTGGTCCTGCCTACGGTCCTCAGACCAAGACGGACCAGGTCCTCCCGCCTGCCTGGGCTGGGGCCCGGATCTCAGCGGTATACAGGTCTTAAATGCAGCCGAGCGTGCCTTCGCCTCCCTAAACTTCCCAACCACCGCCTCAACGGAGGTGCCAAAAAGTTTAGCAGGCGAAACTGGTGAATCAAGGAGAAGGGACTTTTCTTTCTCCCCGATATCAGCCAAGTTGAGCCACAGATGCCTCTCTGTGGCCACCATCGCCGCCATCGATCGGCCGATCGTGGCAGCAGTCTGTTTAGTGGCCCGGAGGGACAAATCTGTGGTCCGGCGCAACTCAGCGACCGCCTCAGGGGACAGCCCTGCCCCCTGGTCGAGATCCTGCAGCAGGTCAGCTTGGTAGGCTTGGAGCACTGCCATGGTATGAAGGGCAGCACCAGCCTGACCTGCTGCCGTGTACGCTCTGCCATTCAAGCGAGCCGTGGTTTTAAGGGGCTTGGATGGCAGAGTCGGAGCTTTTAGTGTCGACACCCGCCCAGAAACGAGATAGTTCGCAAACGTCTCGTCAACGGGCGGCATCGACACATAACCGTACTCACCGATCCCCTCAACATCAGCGAAGTTACCCCGCTGATGTCGATGAATACGGGCAGAGTATGGTTTCTTCCATGCCCTCTCGATCTCTGAATGGAGATCAGGAAGGAATGGAAGGCTCTGCTGAGCTGGTGGTCTATGTTCAGGGAGAAACCGATCATCCAAACGACCGCGAACGATCTCTCCCTGAGCGCGCCGCCATGGCAACTGAAGTTTGTCAGTGGCGCGCTCCATAACTTCCACCAACTCTGCGTACACGGGGCAGGATGGCTGACGAGGTTGAGGATCTAAATCATCCTCCTCAGCCATCTCTTGCCCGGCCTGAAGAGCACTCGCTGCAGTATTAGTAGGAGAAAAGTCTCCGTCATCCCCCTGCAGCTCACTCTCGTCAGCCGATGACGCGTCCGAGAGGTTAACGCCCCCCTCGAGACTGTCAGCGAGCTCCATCTGGGAGCCCCATGAAGCGCGTCGCCGCTCTGCCTCGGCACGAGCGGGACCCGATCCGCGAGGACCAGACGCTGAACTCTCTTCCCTCGAGAAGAGAGCCAGACGAGAGCGGAGCGTTCTCATAGGAAAACGCTCACAATTTGCACAGGACGCTCCCTCAAGAGCATCCTGTGCGTGCTCTTCACCCAAACAGTACACACACATCTCGTGAGTGTCACCCGGCGACAAATATCCTGGGCACGGGTCAGCACATTTCACGAAATTTTTAGGACTTGCCTTAGATGTGCGTTTCATTTTCGCTGTAAGCAGACATTTAAATCAGACAAAACAGTCCCTGAAGACGAAAAGGATATTGTCATGGTTTCAAGGCGCCCTTTTTATATCCAGGTTGCACGCTCATCATTCAAGCTGATGATTCACGGCTGTCACCGGTCAGCATGATTGCTGTGAGTTGATATTTGATTTCAGACACCTGTCACACCTGAGGCGTTCCCCATAGCGTCGTTGACGTATTGTCGAAGTTCCCTTCGAAAGGGAACTAAGCTTTACATACTTTTAAGTAATTTTAAGTTGTAAAGGATATCTGCAATGAAATTTTTACAAAGATTGTTCAACACTTAATGTTTAAATCTATTTTGAATTTGTTTTATTTATAAATAATTACATGGAACTGAAAAGTAATAACACTAGAATACAAAGATTTTTGTTGATAGAAAAGGTTTGGGGTGGGGGGTGCGGGGGGGGGGGGGGGGGGGGGCTTGCAGTATTGATTTGGAGAGGAGCCTTGTAGTAGAAAAGGTTAAGAACCACTGGATTAGTTACACACACAACACACACATACAGCACACAGGACAGGACAACTACGGCTCATGACAGACTGTCAATCAAAGTGCAGATTTAAATAACAGTTTTCCTGTCTCTCTCTCTCTCTCTCTCTCTCTCTCTCTCGTCGTCTGTTGTCAAACATGCATATACAATGAATAAACTGAATATGAATGCATCTGTCTGTACTGTATGTTTTACATATCATATCACTAATTTTAATTAAATCAATCATTTTAAATTGCAATAATACTTCACAATTGTCCCAGTTATGTTCAGTTCAGCTTAGTTACCAAGGACTTTCAGTTTGTAAATCATTAGTTCCTGTTCTCCTTTGTTCATTTTCCTACCACTAGCCTCCATGGTAAATGCGATTAGTTTGTTTTGTTTCAGCTGTGTTTGATTCATTATTTTGTTTTGGGTGTTTTGTTCATTCACGGTGTCATTCACGATGACAGGTGTTTTGCTCCTGACTGTTTGCCTGTGTTATGGATTTTATTCATTGCGGTCTTCATCTGTATTCCTGCAAACACCTGTGACAATTTTACTGTTTTTAGAAAGTTCTAGGAGTTGAAATTATTCTTCCATATAAAAACAAATGATAAAAAAACAACAACAGGGAGACATTATTTCTCTATTTACCAGCAAGCCAATGGCCACCTTAAAAAAAGGTGGTACTATGATTGTCAGAGTAAGATAGCTTTGGAAAATGGGAGATAGTTTTAGAAAAGGAAACCAGAGTGTGGGAGGGATGTTATAGTGAAAGCATGGAATTCTGAATGCTAAAGCGCAGCCTGTATTTCTAAACTGCTCTAAAGAGAAATTTAAGGTTCTGAAAAGAAGAATGATCTTATTTCAATAACTGATTATAGTTGGACACAAGCTACTTACATTATTGGCTGCAAGTTTGGAAAATATATTTCAATGTTGAATCAAGCATAACAAAATTTTATAAGCTATAGGCCTATATAACACAACACATTATTCCTCAAGGGTTTTTCGAAAGAAAGGAGTCTGCAGATTAAACTGCGAAATAGTCATAGTCAATTTCTGAATTAATGCTTCCTCTATAAAAATGCCTGCTCATAGAACATATATTATATAAAAAGTGGAAAAAAAGTGATGTGACATTCAGCCAAGTATGGTGACCCATACTCAGAATTCATGCTCTGCATTTAACCCATGCAGTTCTATAACACTGAGATTTATTGAGCTGTGGTCCATCTGTTACTCAATAATGGAGCAGATGGATTACAACTCAGTAAACAAAACAAAATAACAATAGTCATGGGTCAACAAAGCTGACTAAAGATGAAAATGATGACTTTATCAAATCAGTTGGCAGCAGAAGAGAAGTTTTTTCAACTGTAGTACATGATCTTCAAAAATCAACGATGGGGTAGAATTGGCACACCAAAACTGTGCCATTTAAAACTGTTGAGTCAACCAGTTCATCCAGATTTTTTCTTTAACATTGGTTCTGTAAATATATGCTTTTAGCTGTTTGCAACACGAGATTCATATCAGCAATAATGGACTTGTTCAATACAGAATGTAAAAAACTCTAGTTTTGAATTGGAATGAAAATTAAGCTGACACATTGTGAGAAATTAACAGAGAGAAGTGTATGTGAGCTAAATGGAACTGAATCAGAACTCACAGGGAGATTTCACTGGGAGATTTCACTGCTCTTTACCAAGGCTTTCTAGAAGAAAGGTAGTTTGCAAGGAAACAAGTTCAAGAAAATAGCTTGCATTTTTAAATTGGTGATGGCTTGTCCAATAAATGAACTTGAAAGATTTGCAATTTACATGCTATTAATAATGCTGATTATTTAAAATTGAATTTAAATTCATTTTTATTAGTATTGTATGCATCATATCATTCAATTTAAATATATTACCAAGAGAGCTGTAGGAGCATAATTGTAGTTTCAAATAATTAAAAAAAATATCAAATAAAAAATTCTAGGCAGATTATAAAACTCACATCACAGGATTGTTTAACACTTGGTTCCAATGGGCTATTAAAAAATAAAAACAGCTATGAAGCTGTTCAACATTATTTCTGATGTTATTTGTAACCTCTATATGGAAATCAATTTGAGTAGCTAAATAGTGTTACAATAAATAGGGATCTGTCCAGTCAAAAATACCTTAAAAATGTAAAAACATACTAAATTTTATGTAAGGCTCAAAGTCAAATACTCTAAATACTGCTGTTGATCAACACTGCTGAGAGCTGCGACTGACACAGGTAATAACACATGCTGTCTCTCGTCCTCGCTCGCTCAGATTAGAGAGCTTCACTGGCACAGTAAACATAGCTGTATACTGCTAAAGCAATTCACATTTCTAGACGTTGCTGCTGTTTTTAACACTAAAGCATCATCTTTAGCTGTTTCCAAGCAAGATAATGAACGCAACTGAAGACCTTTAAATGAGAATCTCAGGTGACACAATGTCAAATGACATGCCAAATATATTCAATGTGAACAATCATGCCAAATATGTGACTTATACAGGCAAAAAACATTTTTATTTTTATTTTCACATCCTAAATTAAAGGAACACTCCACTATTTTTGAAAACGGCTCATTTTTCAACTCCCCTAGAGTTAAACAGTTGAGTTTTACCGTTTTCAAGGAACAGTTATATTATGCAGCACCTAAAAATAGGCTGCCGTTGGAAGTTACCTAGGGACTCCAGCAGCAAGTCAAGTTCCTTGATTATTACGCCAGAATGAGAGTATAGTTACTAGCCATATCAGCCTAGAAAATCTCAACTTTTAATTTTCCGTTGGTCTTAGTACACGATGTAACTACAGAAGAGTCAAGTTTTAAATAGGAAAAATGTAGAAACTCTTTGGTCATTTTTGAGCGAGAGTCTAACGGTCTAATCAGATTCAATTATAAGCTAAGCTAAATGTGCTACCACCAGACCTGGAGATCGGCTGAATTGATTTGAAGATTGTAAAACTAAACTGTTTAACTCTAGGGGAGTTGGAAAATGGGCCTATCTTCAAAAATTGTGGAGTGTTCCTTTAAAAATTATGTATGATTTGTTTATAATCTGACAAAAAAAATTGACCATTTAAAGTCAATAGAGTGAGCAAAGTTTGTTTTGAGAAAGATTGAGTAAAGTTTTCTGAAGGTTACAAAGCAAATTCACCTAGCAAGATTGCATCATTTCCTCCAGTTCTGCTCTTAATAATATTTACTATGATAATAATCACGATATAAAAGCTAGACTTCAAAAATGGTTCCCAGAAACAGATGACTCTTGTATCAGATGTTCCCTTTCTCCAGCTGACCATGTTCATACATTTTTCAGTTGGCCTAAATTGGCCTCATAATGGGCTTCCTTTTTTGATTTTCTTCTCCACGTCATATGGTTGATATCTTAGGTGTGTCTGTGTTTTTTTATCTACTCTTTCGAAACAACAAGCAGGTGTTATTGCATTTTCCTCCCTTGTTGCTAGAAGATGTTTTGCTACACTGGAAGTGTAATAGCGCTTTTGAAGCTCAAAGTGTGCAGAGCGGGCTGTCGCCATCTTGGCAGCGCGTCACCGCACAACTCTCCCAGATAATCGAAAAGGGGCAAAAAGGCGGGAGCTGATTGCTGAAGCCATGCCCACCTAGCGCGACGGCTTTGTCAGCAGCGGCAATCCACCTGTCACTCAAGTAGCCACGCCCCTAATTATGCAGAACTTTAAGTCTTAATATAATTTAAACGGATGAGTTTAAAAAAAAAAAAATCACCCCCCTCACAGTTGTCATGAAGGGCAAAATTAGCAATATAGACCAAAATAATTTTTTGAACCAGGCTGTAAACATGTTTTTTTCTGCTGTAAAGTTTGGCATTTTAACATGGGGAGTCTATGGGACTGACTCTCTTCTGCAGCCAGCCTCAAGAGGCCAGTCGATGAATTGCAGTTTTAGTCACTTCCTTATTGGTTTCACGAGAGAGAGCACGAGGTTGCCGCTCGAACAAAACGCACTCACCCCTTCCACTTTTACAGTTTCTAGGACTTCATCCTCTTGATATCAGTTATGCGTCAGTATTGTCTTCTTGTTGTTCTTCTGGCGGCTACATTCCTCCAGTCCAGTGTCACGTGCAGAGGTAAGTCACCCGAAAGTTTCATTATTTATTTGTTCTGTGGTGTGAATTGACATTTTTGAAAAGAAGGGAAAAGGCTACAACTGTTGTAAAGCTCATTTACAGGAGTGAATTAGTGATCTAATGATTTTTCTACAATGAGCAATTTCTTAACATTTAGGGGATTGAGGTCAAAATATGTATTATGTAAATGGTATTTGTTTAACACAGCCATGCAAGCAGTCGACAATCGTATTCTTAAGTGAAGCTGTTGTGGTGATGATCAACATGCTCAAACGAACCGTTCTGTTTGTTTCTTAAGAAGTATTAGCTCGCATCTTTTTAAGCAGAACTGATAAATAAAGTCTGTCCTAGCCACACTTTCTTTGTAACAAGAGTATCCCACTGATACAGGAACAACAGTTAAAAAAGAATAATATATATTTTTAAATCATTTAAATATAATATAGGCTAATATTATTGTGTAGTCTATAATATTATAAACAGAAAGTTTTACACACTGAAATATTTGTCATAAAATAATTACTTCATAATTGTATTGGAGTCTTACAGACATGCTGTACAGATAATGTAGAGTTGTGTATAAATTTGAGTGATGACAGATATTATGGTAGTGGCTTGATGAAGCGCAGGAGATGCAGATAAAATGATCTTGACTCTTAAGAAACTTTAATTATGTCACGTAACAAATCTGTTCAAATATAAAGTCAAATGAATTGCTACATTGAAATAAAAATGAAAAGCCAGTACAAATATTAGAAATCATGAATATAAATAATTGGGAATCATGTAAAAAAAAAAAAGTGCACATTTAATTTATCTATTATAACATTTATGTATTTTTGTACATTTGGCTGTTTCCAGTCATATAATCATCAACAACAGCTTTGTTTGAAAAACCGAATTAGCCAGATCCTGATCAGCGTGCGGATATCATCTTGGATGTGATATTTAATCTAGGATGTAATTAGTGATTTATGAAGAACAGGCCCAAGGATTACAAGGATGTGTCTTTTTAAATGTAGACTGAAGAAAGATATTTGCTTTTATTTTAATCTGAATAAAGCAGTTGTCTTGTACAATGTTCTTAATTCTAATAAAAGAGAACACACATAAGTGCCTTATGGTGAATTTCATTTTAAAATCATCAATTCCTCTATTTTACTGTACATCAGCAACAACGGCATAGCAGAGTTTATATATATATATATATATAAGAATATAAAACAAAAATAATGCAGTGCTGATGAACAAGGGACTGAAGTTCCAGAATTTACGATTACAAAATGAATGTATTTTTGGTCGTTTTGCTGACATTTTCTCATTCAGAAACCCAATACCCAATTACACACTGATTTACATGAGCTCCATCTAAACTGATGAATGGCAGTTTTTGTCACTTCCTTATTGGCTCACGAGAGAGAGCGCGAGGTTGCCGCTCGTGTTTTAGTTTTGGTCTGAATTCACTTAATTCAGTGGGGTTAAACGTGGGGATAAGGGGGGAGGGGTGCAGACAATGTTCTCTTCACTGTATTGTTCTCTGTTTTATATCTGTCTGTGTAATAGTAACACATGGGAAAAAAAATCACAATATAGCTGTATTATATTTTATCATTGTTATTATAAATAAGAACAGCTGCAAAAAAAAAAAAACGTAAAACAAATGCATTACTTTTTTCACTTTACATCTTAACAAAAGCACTCAAGTAAGAAAAACAAATAATCAAATATAAATATCACTTTAGTATGTTCATTACAAATAAAGTGATTATTAAAACTACAAAAGCAGTTCAATTAAAAGCAGCGAGTGAGTCTCTCTTTGCTTTTATTGTTAGACAAACATTGTTTCCCCAACATTTCCCCAAACGTTCACTTAAGAATGTTATGTTTGCTTGAACACTTAAATACTGTAATTCGCTGTATATGTGTTATATATTGGGAATGTGCACTTAAGCGCATTTATGCGTACACTTCGGATGACAGGAAAGGTACTTCACTCTCACAAAACATACAAATAAAGATCATTTTAGATATTTCATTGCTATTTGTAGCATTGGGATTGATAGACGAATGTGTAATGAGCTCATTTTTTTAACTTTATTTCACATGTAGCTCAAAATTAGTCCGTGCCCATTTCGACTCATTTTGCCAGTGCAGGTAACATATTATTTAGGGTTATTTAGAGGGAAAAAGAGATTGCTAGAGTCAGACTGCAGAGTCACCGTGTCTCTCTATGACCCTCTTCTCAGTGCTCTCTGTCAAAGATGACATTCATAGCACTAATCAACAGTGGCCTTATCTACCATAGCCAGATGCCACATGTCCCACATGTGTGTGTGTGTGTGTGTGTGTGTGTTTTAATCCCCCATCAAATGAGAAGATAGCTAGAGAGAGAATGTCTTTTTGCAGCAGATTTCAGCAGTAGATTATCAGCAGGACTTTTTAACAATCTCTATGTGTGAAGGTGAAGTTTACTCCTCTGCAACTCTCTCATTAGAGTACCTGTCTATTACCTTTAGCACTAAACACACACTAAGCCACAGGGCACGGCCACATATTCAAGCTTAAACTGGCATTAAAACATTAAAATGATCTGCAAATGAAATAACAGTTTTCTGTTTTAGTATATTTTCAAATGTAATTTCCGCAGGAATTTCCAGCAGAATTTCTCCTTTATTGGTAGTGCAATGCTTTTTAGGGAATGGGAGGTTCTGGGGAACAGTGGAGGTTGGATGAGCTCCTCTGTAACTTCAAGGTGCACCGTTTTCATTCTAAATTAACTAATTACAGTCTGTTAATTAGCTCCACACACCTGATGGTATGGCCCCACTATGGGCAGTGAGTAATTAAAGCTCAAATGACAGTAATGAAGTGTGTTATTGGCCCTTAAATAAACCAAGTGACCCTAATTTAACTAAAACATGCTTAACCAGAAATATTTCACCCATAAACACGCGCACACACACACATAAAACATTCTATGAATACCATGTTTCTACATTTGGACAATTTATGATTAATTGGATCACTACACATATTCCACCTATACTTGGCCCCATAAAAGTCATATATAAATCTTGATCTTTCCATGATCAGATAGTTATTTTATCAGTAGAATCCACAACTGTGTGTAAATACCCCCCTGTGATTGATGAACAGCTCCTGATCCAGTTGCTTGAGTTTTTCAATTACAACACATCTCAATGTTAGAGAGTCGCATTTAGTGGAGTTTTACCATCAGGAATACAGATGCTTCCTTTAATGGCTATTATCATATTCATTCAATTTCCACAATTACAGGTCATTGTCAGCTTTAAGGACCAGGCACAGCAATTTGCATTTTAGATAATTTTTTCACCCTTTTTTTCTTGGTCTCCATCTGTTTCTCATTTCCCATATCAAAGTTGTATAGAGTTTTAACCTGTCCTTTTTATAGCAAACTATGGATGACTAACTGCTAACCCACTGATATGCATGGGATGATATGCATTCACATTTTTAGATTCCATGGGTATTCACATGACCATGCAATCACAATGACAACCAATCAGTGTGAATGCCCAGTCTGCACCACAGTTTCTAAGTGAGCCCATTTCTATTCCTGTCTTTCTGATGTCTGGTGCTCATCATACCAATGAGCTTCTAAATGAAAATACACACAATGTGTCATGTGTGGTTCTGTGAACTTCTTCTAAAAGAATCTATGTTTCTACATCAGAAACATTACAGAAGCATTAAATGACATTCACAATGCTTGCTAACTCTACACGTAAAACATATTTACTGATTTAAGAATAAATCCAAAACTATCTGCAGAATGAATATCACATACAGTATAATCTTGTTAGATAAACACTACCGTCCACTTTCCAGCAAGAACAAATTAAATTGATCAAAAGTAACAGTAATTTATGATACAAAAAAATTATGTTATTTAAAAAAAAATGTATCACTAGTTCCACAAAAAAAAAAAAATGAATCACCTCAACTGTTTTCAGTATTCATAATAAGAAATGTTTCTTGATTAGCAAATCATTTAATATTTACAGTATTGCTCAGTATTGCTGTTTTTTAATCAAATAAATGAAGCCATGGTAAGCATAAGAGACTTCTGTCAAAAACATAAAAATGTTTACATTTAAAAAAAAAAAAATTGAATGGTAATATAGATTTATTAATATGAATATGAATATTTATTAATTATTAATTTAAAAAGAAAGATAATCCACTTACACACCTTTTGCTCTTGACATCCTCAATGCATTCCAGGAACAGAAAATCACAGTAAAGATTGGATGAGTAAACTTCTCGAAAGACTTTTATTGTTTATCCATTTCTATATGTGAAACCGTGCTTGACGTCAAACATTCAGCTATTCTTAGCCCGAGAGGTGCCTGGCATTTCACACTCTATTCAAAGCCAAATGGAAATGCTTTATATTCTGAAAGTTTCACAGACATAACGACAAAAACTACAGCCACCCAGCATCCCTAGTAGTGTAGAAGTTTCTAACCCCTTATTTATTTCTGAGGCAGACTCAGTTTTCTGATCCCAGGAAAACCTGCTTTATTAGCTTTATTTTAAATGGTACATTCCACCTTACATGACTAAACAGTGATAAACAAAAATGGCTGAACTCCATAAGCATCCTAACATCACACTGGCCTCAGCACATTGCAGAAATATGTGAATCCACTATAGAAGGAACAGGCCAGGGTGCATTAGGCAGCGTGCCAAAGGTGTTGCCACAGAAAGGAATTACGTCGCCTAAAAGGGGCATTTAGTGTTCATTTGGCAAGACTAGATCAAAATTCCTGCTCTAACAGTCCTGGCAAACCACACTGACCCTTAATAAGAGTGCCGGGTAAAATGTTCACAATCCATCCCCACTCTCTCATCAAGAGCAATGCTCCATGAAAGCTGAAAGGGTGCTGATGGAGTGTCCTCAGCTACCTACCCAGGTGCTATCAACACAGGCCTGCTTCTGGTGACCCACGGGTCAGACACACTAATTATAGTGCTTCTGGGAGAACCTACAAAAAAGCCTTCATAAAAACTTAAATGTTAACAAACTACCAACTACGTTTGACAAAATATGGCATATTGTGTTGACATCTACTAATGAAACGCTTTTTGATGGTGACAGCTGCAGTCAAAACATTGAATCAGTTCTGCCTCATCATATCCAACTCCTGTTGCACTCATTCACCGTGGTTTGGCCCTGAGTTGACCTCTCTCTCTCTCATAGAAGTTTGGCCCTGCTAAAAGAATCCTAGATAATAAGCAACCCTGAATCACAAAGCCAGTCATAAGGGCTGAATTAATAAGTGTTCCATTGATGTATGGTTTGTTATGATAGGACAAGATACAACTATTTGAATATCTGGAATCTGAGGATGAGAAATAATCTAAATACTGAGAAAATCACCTATAAGTTGTCCAAATGAATAATAAAAATAGGCTTTGATATATCTTTGGTAGGGAATTTACAAATCTTCATTGAACATGATCTTTACTTAATGTCCTAATGATTTTGGGCATAAAAGAAAAATCGATAATTTTGACCCATACAATGTATTTTTGGCTATCGCTACAAATATACTCCAGCGACTTATGACAAGTTTTGTAGGGTCACATTTGTCAGTTTAAAAAAAACTACGGCTGGACAGCTGCATAGATATGGTGCTGAACAAAACAACATTCTACTGCAAAGCCATTTATTAAAAGTTTACTGACTTCCCAAGATCAGAGACCTCATCAAAACATTTAGAAATACATTAAACATTCATTACAGTCAACAACCTTCCGAACTGTAGCGTGATTGTAAGTAAAATTAAAAACTGAGGATAATTTGTCCTTGGCATTGTTGTCCAGATGGCTACATTCCCATACTAGTTTAAGATTAACGTAATGCTGGTTTCTTAGTAATGGATGAATAGTCACATAATGATAGATGATTAAGCAAAAGATTCCCTCTATATTTTCAACCTGCATACTTTCTCTTTTGATCTTCCATTTAAGCTGGTTAGTCTGTTCCAGAATTGAGTTCTTTGTGCAGCACTGGTTGAGATCTCACTCTTTCATCATGGCTTAATGCCCATCCCTTTTATGACACATGTGTTCTTGGCAACAGATAAATCCACAGTTCATTGATACTTCAAGTCTTCTTAACTGGTGGATTTCTGGAGCTTCCTCTGGCATCATTATGGCTATACAATACACATACTAATTGGGATGTGATGAAAGTCAGAACATCCACCTAATTCTCAAAACGGCTTTTTAAATATTTTGTTTCAAGGAAAGATCAAAATGTGTCCATATAAAACATTTGTTCTGGATGGGAAGTTAGTTCAGTTGGTCAGTGAAACAGATGCTATTCGTTTACATTGGGCTCCTGTGCTGTGCTAAATGACTGAATCATTTGGAAACTAAATACATGAAAGTGGGTTTTTTATTGCAATACATCAGTAAATGTAAGTAAAAAGAACAAGCAACAATTTGGCTGTTTGATAAAATTAACAGTGAACCAGCAATGTGCTAAACACACATATACAATGGCTGCTGAATCCACACAAAGTTCATTTTAGAGTTCAAATCAATAATCCAACAATAGTAATCCATAAATAGGCAAAAGCAATGGTGAGAATAAGGGTTATTAAGAAATCCAACTTAACTAATGAATTAACTTCCTACTAAACACAGAACCAGCAAAAAGGAAAGAGTCAAAGTTTGCATAACAGCTCAGTTCAGTCTGTGATGTACAGAAACTGACTGGTATATAGCTCAACCTCCCAACACTGCTCATTGATTACAATGTTCTACTTCATCAATCAGTTTCCACTCTTTCCACCTGCTGGGACTGTGAATGTGCACAATCCACACACTAAGGCAAGATCTTCCAGTGCATCAAATGAATACAAATGTTGGAGAGAATTTTGAACTGCCAAGTTAAAGGGTTAAAATCAAATTTAATGTAAATTACTTATTACAGACATTCAATTATGCACACATACAACATGTTCACACTTATTTCTAATAGAACAGATGTCACTTCTCTTCTAAGAGGAGACACAGAAGGTCAGAGCTGAAATCTTGTGAGAAATGTAATGGCCTATGGGTGACCCAGCTCTGTGATTGGCTTTGTCCCAAATCCAAGGTGGGGTCACGGGTCACGGACTCGTACATCTGACTGTAACCGCAGCGATGTGGTAAACCATGGGGAATTTGATTACACGAGCACTCAGCTCCACTTAAGACTTGGAACATCACCGTGATCATGGGATCAGGGTGGGGAAAGAGAAGAGGAAGATTGAAAGGAGATTACAGCCAACGCGGAGCAGCAACACAGAGAGAGATTTTCTGTAAATTCCACTGCCTGGAGGAATAAAATAAGTGGAAGAAAAGAATCTTTCAGGATTTTTGTGGTTCTCCTCAGACTGTTGTAACAAAATGGAGAGAGGGAGTTGAAAAGAAAATAAGAAAGAGAAAAAGGCAGAGAAAAATTAGAAATTGGGAAGAGTGGAGGAAGAATGTGTGTTTGTGAATGGGAATGAAAAATAGAATGGCTCCAGGGAAAGTGGACGTCTCAGTCATTTGTCCAGCCCAGAGAATGACTGAGGTCAAGATTCAGCCAGAACACCAGACACCAGTGCCTAAAATATAAAACCCTGGAGAACAGGAAAATATGGCTAAAGAATAAAAAAAAGAGAGACAATGGGGGAGATTTCACTCAAACAAAACAATAGAGCATAAAAAGCAATTAAACACAGAGATACGCTGAGATAAAAGAAAAGGTAAGGAAGAGAGAAACAAACAGACAAAAAGAACGAGCTAAGAGGAGAGAAAAAAAATGTCTCCCTGTGCTGCTGCAGGGGGAATCAGTCAAGCGAAGACAACAATATAGAAAGCTGAGGGCCTTTGTCCAGCTTCTACCAGACGAGGACAGAAAGGAGCCTTGAGCAGCACACACACAGACACACACACACACACACACACACACACACAGACACACACACACTCACTCACACACAGGAGAGCAGAATTCCTGATTCCTGACTCTTTTCTGTATGTAGCTATTTTAAGCTTTTGGTTGACTCTAGTAAAGTTTCCTACTGATGTGATTTAGCTTTTTTGCTGAAAAAAATATGACTTCTTATTTCAGGATATAAAGAAAAACACTATTTAATAATAATTATGCAAATATGTAGACATTGAATACACACATTATGAGCATTATTTGATTACAATAATTTCATGATTAATAATTCACAAATAAAATTAAGTAAGATTTACCCATTTTAATCCTTTTTAATTATTGTTTTGTTTCATTACGTAATGGTTATGATTAAATAATAATATACGCCTTAGGGGGAAAAAAACGGTGTACTAGTATGCATTTTGTATGCAATTTCTCTTTCTGTTTCTTTCAAATAAGTCATCAGTTTATTGCACACTCGGATATCTCCGTTACTGAGGTCTGAACAGAAATATAACATTACAGAGGTCCTTCTGTAGGCCACACAATAACCCTCTCCCAGGTCATCCTGCAATATTTCACCTTCAGATAAGCACAGTTCTTTGTGCATCTCTCTTTCACAGGTAAAACTGGTTCTGCTTTCAATGGCTCAGAAACATGCCGAGCTACATTTCATTGTCTGAAGTATCAAAGAAGGCTAATCTCTAAAATATGTGAGGAAAAACACGCAAGACAAAACTAAAGCCAGATAACCAGCCCTGTCAGTTCTAAACTCATACAAATCATAAAGATCAGTTCCTAAGCTCCAATGTAATAACACAAAATGTTTGTTTGTACAATCCTTGTATTTGAAGCTTGCAAAAGGCTAAATGCTGGGGCTGATCAGTTTTAAATGAGAAGGTGAAAATATTACTTAAATAAAATAAAAATATTAATGTTGCACCACTACATTCATACAAACAGAAAGACATCTGTGGAAACCGTGTCCCAATTTACAATGTTTGTGACCATCTTGTGCCATCAGAGTTGCATTTTTAGGATGTTTCAAAGTACCAAAATGATTCCATCCCTATTCCATTCATTATCCCAATTTTAGTCCATTCTGTTGCAGTCTGTCTAGCTGTTTTAAATCCAAAAATGTGCCTTACATAAAGCTCTCCCTAAGAACTCAGATCTCACTGAAAACTCTCTAATAATACAAGGATTCCTTAAGATAGAGTAGTCAATTAGTCATTCAGGCAACCTATCGACTAAATGATTTTGAAAATACAGACTTTGGTTTGGCCATACCTCATTGAATGTTAGTGTTTAGATTTGACTCTGGTCAAATTTAACCAGAGCAGAAAAGACAGATCTCAAAACGTTCACTCGCTGTAACAGGAAAACCCCCTCAAGGGAGAGAAAGTCAGCAAGAGAGAATCTTGTCCTTCTTTTTTATTGATCGAATTACCCATGTCATATTCCCTGTCAGCTCTGTACGTTGTAGCTATATATAAATAGGTCTGCTGTAGAAAGAAGAGTGAGAGAGAGGCAGTGGATCTGTGACAAGCTGCCCTCTTTACCACAACCCAACAACTGATCAAGACAAGAGATTATACAACAAAACCCAAAAGCCTCCCTCTTCAGTCATACTCAATCTGAGCTGAGGTTTACAAATCCGGAGGAAGCAAGCACTGAATTCAAACCAAAAGAAGCAAACAGACAAAGAAAAAAAGAGAGAGAGCAGTTCCCAAGTCCCCCCCCCCCTCTATATATATATATATATATATATATATATATATATATATATATATATATATATATACAGTACAGACCAAAAGTTTGGAAACATTACTATTTTTAATGTTTTTGAAAGAAGTTTCTTCTGCTCATCAAGCCTGCATTTATTTGATAAAAAATACAGAAAAAAAAAATATTGTGATATATTATTACAATTTAAAATAATTGTTTTTACATTTATTACACTTTAAATTATCATTTATTTCTGTGATTTGATCCAGATTTGATCCAGTACATATGCAGACCAGATGGTGGATCAGCACCTAGAAAGGACCTCTACAGCCCTGACAGACAGCGGAGACCAGGACAACTAGATACAGATCCCCTGTAAAGACCTTGTCTCAGACGACCACCGGGACAAGACCACAAAAAAAAAACAGATGATTCTTCTGCACAATCTGACTTTGCTGCAGCCTGGAATTGAACTACTGGTTTCATCTGGTTAGAGGAGAACTGGCCCCCCAACTGAGCCTGGTTTCTCCCAAGGTTTTTTTTCTCCATTCTCCATTTTCACCCTAAAAAAAGGTGACTTGACTTGACTTAATATACTTTAGTCTCAGAATTGTTATGAAAAGTTCCAACTACATTTTTTTATCCTATAGCAGAAACAAGCCTCCATAGAGGACAGACAGAAATAGAAGACACATATATGGAGGATATGGAGTGAAGCTGCGTTTGGTGGATTTGAGGGGGCAGGACTATGGGATTCACTTCATAAGCAGACAGAGAGTGTGACTCATATAGCATATCAGATTCTCACATACACACAAAACAATTAAATCTGTGGGAAATTATATTTAACTTTTCACAACATACAATGGTAACAGCTAAATGTGCAAAGACACACATATGACAGCACATTTCAATAGGCATCACTAAGACTTGAGAATAAGAGCCATATGGCTGTGATATTATGGTGCATAGTGCTATATGGCACTACGGTGTGTGTGTGTGTGTGTGTGTGTGTGTGTGTGTGTGTGTGTTCCAGGGTCTTGACCTCTCTGTGCAAGCAGCTGCTCACGGGTATTTTTGCCACTATCCTACTCTGTGTAACACACTCAATGTGATGAACAACCGGATACATTAAACATATCAAAGTCAATCACATAATGATATGGAATTATTTTTTTTCTCATCTGTAACACAAAACCCCACATGAGTCTGCAAAATACAACAGATCTTAAATTAAAATGTGTTCAAAGATACAACACTGGACAATAGATTTAAGTGAAGCGGGAAGAATTAAAAGATTCATTATAGCGAATCTACTTTTTATTTACAGTAAAAAGTATTATAGGAACTAATAACAGAGCTGCTTCTTACTGTGGAAAAACAACATTTTGGTCTGTAAGTCTGCAGTCAAGTGTTTTCTGTCGCTATGGACAACACACCCACACACACATCATCACTATACTCATACCACAATATAGCACATCTCATACACACACACACACACACACCAGAGAGGAATGAATTACACTGTTTGACAAAATACATTTACTATTGGTTTAGTGTGTTTGAAAAGCTCAAATGCTTGGAAATACTAGGCCTGTATATTAAATTAATTAATCTCATAGAGTGCTGAACATGTTTTCTGGAGAGAGTTTTGAAAAGTGTAATGTTGAAAACAGAATGATAATAATGTTCGCTCTTGTGCCAGAAAACAAACCTTTATCTGCATGCATTCATAACAATTCAAATGTATCGTCTCTGCCTCAGACGGCACACCAACAGTTTGTTCATGACCATTTTATATTACACACAAAACTGGCAGGCATTTTCTAGATCTGGCAAGCTCTAATCCGATTGGCTGGCTTCTACACAATTTTACAGCATTCAGGGTTCCCCAGTTAAGATTACAAAAGATACCAGGTTGATAGAGTGAAGAAAAACTACTTTGGATTAACCCAGATTTGCCAGGTTAGTGGCAATAGAGCTTTGAAAGATATTACGAGTTTTTTTCTAGGCCTACTTATTAGTATTCATAGTTATTTGCACATTTGGAAATATAATGACACATACAATTGATAGCATATAGAAAATACATGTTTTTACATATGCCCAGCTTTAGAAATTTAAACATCTATAAGAATCCTTTATATTTATACTATAAATAAAATAGTTACAGTTTAGTATAATTTTTAGTATAAAAGCAAATGTCTGGAAACTTAACAGAAAAGTCATTTTCTGCAGGATATTATGCATTTTTCTACAGATTTCTTTATGACAGCGTACTATTTTCAGCAAAAATGTGCATGAAAAATGAGGTTCAATGTCAAATTACCAGAAGCCTCAATCATGACAGTCTTTGCTCCCAGAAAAAAAGTGAAAGAAATATCTTCCTCCAGTTATTATATAACAGCTAGAATATTCCAGATAAACCTGCACATGAGGTTAAGAGAACATCAGAATGGAAAAGAAGCTGCGAAGATTGTGTTTTGGTGTCTTTTGGGGGTCAATTTGGTATTCATGCATAATTCTTTACAATACTCCCATTTCATATCCCGACAGCAGGCAATAAATCAGGCAGGCATGCAGTCTATATTCAATTTATATTACTATTTAAAATGACCGAGATTAAAAATATGAGGTGTATATAGTGACTGACATCCCATGGGTGAATTTTTATTGCCATCCTGGCTGACCTGAACGATCCCAATAACTATCTGAGTGCCTCTGTAATTAAAATTGATAGAGCTCATGGAGCCTTCATCATGGTACTTGTCAGTCCTGCTGAAAATTACATATGAAAGACATCATCCTTTATATTTGTGTGTGCGTGTGTGAGCTGAAGGTTAAAGAGAAGAGGACAGAGAGTCATTAGGAACTACGTACAGACTTCATTAAGGCACAGTCACGCTGATTAAGAAAAAAAGAAACAGAGGGAAGAGAGAATGTATACAGGATTCATCATGAAACAGATCCACTCTAACACTGCAAACATGCTTCAGTGACATCATACCAATTATTTCATTCTCACTATAATTTTCCCTACATGGTCCGTTTAGGGTTTAAAAGCCTAAAGCAATAAAGATGTCTTGTTTTTTCTAGTAATTCAATGCAGCCTATGAAGATAAAGCTTTGCTATTAAGAACAATGTTGTGGCAGATATCAGCTTGACTCAGCTCTATCAACATGCATTCTGACTAAAGCAAGCAACACATCACTTTTGAATTCTCACACATCTATTATTGCCCAAACTGTCCATGTAAGGAAAAGTGAAAGAATGAATGACTGCCACTGCAGCTGACAAAGAAATGACAAAAATGTCCTTGGCAATAAAACGTTTCTGTTTATCAAAAGTGTAAGTTTTTCTCTAATATAACTTGTAAAGCATCACTGAAATCAGATTTTACAAAATACTAGAAATCTTATTCTTCAAAGCGATCTTTTTTAATTCTCAGGCTGGCTCAAGCTCTGTTTTTCTGCTCTTTCAAAAGACCGGACTCCCACTTAACTGTCTGTCCAACCTTAAGCAAGAATTATGTTTAGGTTTAACCTACACTACACTGGAAAAAGTTTTTTAAAAAATCACTCTGAAGTTACTGAAAATAATTACGAAGAAACAGCAAATAACTAATTTAATTTAAACATGAATTATTGAAGTAGAAAGACCATAATATTATTTTCGGTCCCACTTTATATTAGGTGGCCTTAACTACTATGTACTTACATAAAAAAATAAGTACAATGTACTTACTGTGTTCATATTGTATTGTAAAACACTTTTGCTGCTATTGAGGTGGGATGGGGTAAGGTTAGGGAGAGGGTTGGAGGTATGGGTAAGTTTAAGGGTGGGTTAAGGTGTGAAGTATGGATCAACAGTGTAATTATAAATGTAATTACAGAAATTAAATACAGATGTAATTACATGTAGTTTTATTTTTAAAATATAAGTACAATGTAAAAACATGTATGTACACAATAAGTACATTGTACTAAATTATTAATTAAAATGTAAGTACATAGTAGTTAAGGCCACTTAATATAAAGTGGGTCTGTATTTTCTTTTAAAACATACTCCAATAATCTTTGTTTAATTTATAATTTTGAAAAATCATTTTACAGTGTTTGTGTGCAATCAACTCTGTGACTCTCCACTTTACTGCATAAAGAAGCACAAACTGATCAGGAGATGCATATGGCAAAATATACAGAACTAGAGGGAAACATTTTAATCGCTGTAGCCAACAAACCAACAAATCTCAATCCATCTTACCTGTTTTAGATTTTGTGTTGCCATCAGACCAACCATTATCACCAGTAGTGACTTTTCCTGTCACAAACAGCTAAGTTAATATCAGTTGTAGCCATCTCAAAATAACAGCCATCATTTGCTCTGATGTTTTTTATTTTGTGTGATTGCTGACAACAAAAGACTGGTGGTCTTTGAACTTTTTTAATGCTCATGGACAGTAGATAGATCAGGTTAATCATCTGTTGTTTCGTGGCTCTGAGGAACATTTTGAACACAATCTGACTGTCTCACAAGCTCATCAGTAAGGCTTCATCACTTCTGTGTCCCGAGCTAATTTAGTTCTCACCCATCGTACTATTTTCTCTCTGTATTCTTCTGTGGACTCATACCATGCACAATGTAATGATGAAATGACTCAAATCTACAGACATGAATTCCCTCAAGCTAGTATGTCCTGGCAAAAACAGGAGGAATTCTCCCTGCCAAAGCCAACAGTGATATAGATCTAGACTGATGAACACATCTGACATCAACAACCATAGTGTCATTCACAGCTGTAGGTTTAATGAGTCCATAGTTATGGACTATCTAATGTTGTTTTCTTGATTTTGTGAAATATGAAAGGAGATCATAGATAGAGCTGCTTTCCATATGAGGAGGATTTGAGAGCTCCCGTCTAGTGAAGATCATTGGTAAATAAAGCTTAAATTTCACACACAATGTTATCATACAGCTTCAGACTTGGGCTCAACCTAAAGTGCATACTTCAAATGGACTACTTTTATGATTCTTTATGGGATAATGGGACACATTTGAAAAATATGCTATAGCATATTTTAGTTGTTTGTTAATCAGCACAAGATAATGTTGAGGAGTGTACATGCATACATTTCTATGAAAACTCATGGCCTTGATTACAGAATTCTACTTCTTTAGTGGGTCCACTTATTGTCTGCATGCTGAAGCCCATTGGTGAGTACAAAAGTACAAAAAAGTACAAAAGCACCTGTTCTACATTCCATGCATCCCATTTCTAAGCTAAAATACAATATATTTTAATTCATTATTTATGAAAATGAATCAACTGGTCAAAACTACTCTGATATAGTGCTCACAATCCACTTGAATGACAAAAAAACATTACTTTCTCTGCATTTATCAACTTATTTTTTATTTTTTTATTAAAATTGAACTATACACAAGTAGAACCTCTGTCGCAGAAACCTAATGTTCATATCTTTCTTAATCTTATTTGCTCAATCCAATTAAATTGACATCAAAAATGGATTATCTTTGTTTTATTAGATGATACTGTAAATACTTTAAATCTGTACAAAGCAAAGCAAATAATGTATAAATGCATCAATTCAAAATGACAATGTATTGCCTTTAATACAGAATTACACTTACACAACGGCTGACTTTTTGTCAAAACATTTAACAAAATCATCAAGTTTTTCCTCAAATACCTTGAAATTTTATGTTTCATCTACCGATGTTGATCTGAAAGCCCATAACAGAATGCCTAATAATAATCATCATCATAGGCTGTTTATTTGTTACCTTATGCATCAATATTCAAATTTCATTGTTTCAGAGTATCAGCCTAATCCTACTTCTAACATAAATCACAATACTCTGATGAGTTCGGTAAATTTTGTCAACATTTTGAATTATGGCTAACTAGTCCTTCAAATACATTACTGGAGGAGCAATGTGACAAAATGCAACGCCAATGAATAAAACACATTCTGCATGCTGGAGCTGTCCCTCCAGATTCTTTCTGATGAGGTCTCTCAGGACACAAAGGGAGAAATCCTCATTGGGAGAGCAAGGAAAAGGGACCACAAGTAAGCTTCTAATAAGCTGGGCTAACAGAGGTAGAAAAAACTAAAGTCTCAGTGCTGAAAAGAGCAAAACCACCGATGGCATGCCAGTAATTAGTACTGATATTTGAAAGAAGACTGGACTTGGAAATTTGGATTTGGAAAGGCTTTAAAAAAAATGTGGATGGAAAACACTTTTGTCCACTCTGCCACATGTTTGCATGCCAAATCTGACTCATTGCAAAACAGAAACATTCAGAAACAACTAGGGAATATTGATTCAGACAGACAAGACATGTGCTAACAATTTTGCCCATGCAATAGGAGGGGCCAAATTAACTGTCTGCTAAGTATATGAACCATGAATGAATGCCTATTTTATAAAGTAAGCCTTCAGGAGAACGTGACAAAGACAGAGGAAAACTGCATACATGCTATGTATCTTAATAGCAACTCGTTTTTATACTCTACTCCCAATTTACATGCAAAGCAATGCATATTTTCATTAACCATTTGCCAGGGACTACCTTAATGGCTCATCCATCTTTTGTGCTTGGCCACATCTTTTGGTGAACTAAAAAAGGCATGGTTTGTGTTTGTTTGTTTTTATATGTGTAGATAATCTACTGAATGTAGATAAAACGTGTGGCCATTTAAATCGACACAATGCAAAAATTATAAACAGTACCACATCATAGGATTTATAAGATAAGTATTTGATCAATTTTAGAGAGCTAAATTTCCACACGATCTGGTGTATGAGAGTTTATCTCTGTCATGCAATTTATGACTCATTTATTACAGATTGCCCTAAAACTTTCAAATTGGAAAACCTACTGGCTTTGGAAAACAAGAAAATGATGACTCAGGGGAGAAGCGCACATGGTGGTGGCGTCTCTGGGCTGCCTTGGAAATGTCAATGAGCCATGTGTCTTTCATTTGATCAGATTTGCTAATAGCGTGAAGCCAAGGGAACAACATGCACACATTCTGAGCTAAATTAGACTGTTATCAATCTTTCTACCATTGCTTCCTTGGACTCCTTTTTTGATCTACCTTTATTCTAAATATCAGTACAGTCTGTCTGTCTGTGAGTCTATCTCTAACTTTCTCAAATGCAGTATCTTAGTTTTCTGTGTGATTTTCCCCTGCTCTCTCTGTCTTAACTAAACACAGCTATCAGCGGGCAAACAGATGGATGGTTTCTGACAACGCTGCAAACACAAACAGAGAGTGCTGCTAAATGCCAGATAGATGACTATATCTCCTCATATTTACAAAAAAATAGATTTGTGGTCAGAAATGCAGGAGGGAAAAATAAAATGAATCAAGATGGTCACACTCCCCAGAGAAAGTGAGGCAGAACAAAAGAGGTAGAACGGAAAACACAAAGAGCACCCGTTCAGCACATGAAAGGCTCCGATGCTGGAATTACGTCAGGAGTCTAGTATCGTTCTCCGGGACTAGAGTAGGTACTGGAATAATGGATTGCTCTTCCTTTGTTTAAAGTCTATTCTGCATGCTCTTGTTACAACAGCAGATGATAGCATAAATAATAGAAATCTGTACACTCGGCTGCTGGATTAGCTTTACATTATTTTCATATATGATCAGTACGGTGAATTTATGCAAAAGAAAATTGATTTCTGAAGTTATGTCGCAGGTTAAAGACAATTTCAAGAAGATTATCCTATAAACTGTGGTCAGTCTATTTTGAATGATCCCTAAATGCCAGAGTAACCCAGCTGTGAATGGAAATCTGGAGATGACATGAAATAAAAGGCAGATCCTAATGCAGTCTGTCAGCAAACCTGACAAATGAACATATGCAGCTGTATCGCAATGCTTGTGACCTCTTGTGCATCTATTTTATCCACTGGGCATCTGTCAGTTGTATAAATGTAATACAGTTATAGTTTTTGTTAATATAAAAAAAAATCATTTTAATTTAAGTTTTAAGTTTTTAATGTCTATATAGTTTTTCATTAACTTTTAGTTAGAGTTCTTTTTAGATTTTGTTTCAATGTTTATCTCATGTAAATACATTTTTATATGTTTTTAGTTTCAGTTAGCAGTAATAACACTGGTTGGTTGCTTTGCTCAACTGAGGTTACAGCTCTCCTCACTGTAAAACATCTGACATAGCAGCCAGGACTCGCATAATTCACACAGTTAAGTAATTAAAAGAAGCAACAAGACCACAGTCCACACAGACACTTACATTTCCAACACAAACACATGAGAATGCATGCCAGTTCCACACTTCTCCAAATTACTTTTTTGTTTGCATTTTTTTTTTTCTAGATTCAATCTGAGAAGCAGATCGGATAGGGTTAAGAGGAAAAGTGCTTCATTACAGAAACTGGGAGTTGGTTTCAATGGTGTTGTAAAACTTTCAGATACAAAATATTACAATTAGCTATCAGTTATAAGAAAATAAGATCAGAAATGGCACCTCTAATATTTGTAATATTTGATCTCTTATCTTTTTTTATTTAAAATGAAGAATTTCACTTATGCCTTCTACTTTTCATATTTGTCTTCTAAAAAAGCACATGTAACTAGAATTTCAAAAGACATCTCACTAGTGTATTAAATTATGTGTGATCACAAAGCAGAGATTTCAAGTCTCAAACAATTCTCATCAAACTGATTTAACACATAAAACTTACTATACAGTCCACAATTTTTACTCTTACTGCATGTATTTCAACAATATTAGGAAAAACATCTGAGACAAAGGCAAAGCTGCTACTTAAACTTAACTAATTACGAAAGATCAGGGCAATACACTTTCTCAGTCCTAAACTTTTTTGACAGTAGTTTAAAGGCAAATCAAGCCGACTACAAAAGCGCGACTTGAAAGCACTTCACACTTCAACAGATATTAAAAAGTAGGTTTTATTCAGAGCGCTTGCATTTTGTGTAAACAGCTCACGAGTTGTTTTGGCAGCTTTGTAAATGAGAGATGTCTCCTCCAGATACAATTCACCAAAATAGGCTACCATCACACAGACAAGCGCGCGTTTGTTCCGCGCGCATCCAAGCTGTTCGCGCTCGTTCGATCAACTATCACATCGCGTCGCTTATACGATTCAGCAAGTAAACACCGTCAAACTTCAAATTGTGCATGAGCCAGCTGTATACTAAAAGGACTTGCAATGAACTTCTGTTTTCTATGCGCGTGCAAGTGCATAGCACACGAGGTAGGCTATATGTGCGTCTCGGCATCAGCTGTCATTCTGGCTCACATTACAAGCGGATGGTTTGGTAAACACTGACCTAAACCTCTCTATACACCACAGCAGATGTGTTTTGTGTAACGATCATCATGAAAGCTGGTCGTTATGTATCTACCTGCAGTCCAAACACCCGCCTAACTGCTCATGATGCTTCATTACCTGTTTCTCAACCTGCAATAAATCCTTAGAGCATCTACGCACCTTATGAATAGACTTGACAGGATAAACAACTCAATGTTCAATCTTATGACTTTTCGGGACAATTACAATAGAGAACGGGGGAGGAGGGTGGAGGGGTACTCACGCTGCTATTTTCCCCCGTCCAGTGGACCATTGCCTGGTTGTGGGTGGCATCCCCTTTGAGGACGAAAGAGCTGCTGAGTAGAGAGACTTTCTCCGGAGTCGAAGCCCTCCGGACGCGGGGTCCGCCGGGGTCCCCGCCGTAATCTCCGCGGCTGTGCGCTGAGATAAGAGCTTCATCTCTGCCAGTGACATGCACGCCGCGGCTGTCAAGCTCTCGGTCCCGGAATTCTCTCTGGTTTATAACGCCCGTGTGACAGGATGTCGGTCCGAACAGTGACATCCACGCGCAAGCCAAAAACACAGCTGGGTACAGGTGCGCCAAAACTGCCATGATGAGCGCCTTCATTTAACACTGTCAAAGCGAGTGCGATGCAAACGAAAGATGGAAAGCTCTAATGTAAGAGAGAGGGAGGGAGAGAAAGAGAGAAGGGAAGAGGGTGGGGAAGCAGAGCTCAAACCAGAGCGCTCTTGTGCTGCTATAGTAGACAGCTGAGACCGAGGAGAAGAACAGCCGTATTCGCCTGCCACCTAGTGCTGCTACTAGTCAAGTGTTTGAGTGTTGCGGATAATAATGCAAGGAAGTAGGCCTACTCCTTGTTTGGTGTAATCTTTTACTATCTTTTTTTATCAAATGTTTAAAAAAGCATTTAAATAAAGGTTAGATTTTTATAAATAAAATAAAAAAACATATCTTCTACAATTTCTTTTTTTAAGCATGCTATTGTTTCATGTAGCCAAACGGTGGGATTAAATAAAAATAAAATGAAATAAGACTATGATTCCTTTAACAAATTTTCATTGAAATATTTTATGATATCTGATTGCGCTAAAAACGTGTAATTCTTTCTCCACACACTGAAGAGTGTCCAACATTGATTTTGCAATTCTATACCATTCATTTATAAACTGGCCAACTCAATACAAATCAACCTCAAACCAATGATTTCAGAAGATGAAGCAGGAAATTAGATGTATAGTACACTGGTTACATCATTTTATTGAGCTGACTTGGCTGTCAAATTATTCTAGTAAAAACATTTCATTTTCTTTTTTTAATCCTCCGTCAAACAAACAACACACCTCAAGAAACTCTACAATGAAAGCTCATTTAACAGTGACATCCTACTGCCTGTACTCACAGATTTAGTCTACAGATAAACATACTCACAAAAAATAAGCCTATCAGCCCAATCTCAGTAGAAAACAACTATTTTACCAGATGATGATATTGTATGAATTCATTCAATGTGATCCATATGTAACATTTTTAGGAATAAAGGGAAGCAGGAAAATCCACCCCCTCCACTAAAAATAATAAATATGTTTTTAGATCTTTCAATACTGATTAAATGCAATTTCGACATCGGGTTTTAATTTTTCTGAATTGATGTTCTTGGACTGATGTAAACCCTCGGCGCAGTTGAGTAACAAAGTGGGAGATAACCTTCAGTTGTAGGAAAGATCATGTGCTGATGTTTCGACCTTCTTCTCAACCAAACTACAGAATTGCGTCAGTTGTAACTAGAACGAGGATTGGTGGTGAAGGACGAACCGTGTAAGAACAGAAGCTGTGATTGGCTGAAAGAGACAGTCTCGCTCCGCAGGTCTCTCAGCGTGGACACTGAGTGAAGATGGCGAGCTGGTGTGTGCGTGTGATCAGACAGAGCTCCTCTATCATAACGTCCCCTTCACTCGGAAGGTAGGTTTTCACAGCGGTGTTATTGTGTGTAGATCAGGGACAGGCGACGTCAGTCCTGGTGTGCCAATGTCCTGCAGAGTTTAGCTCCAACCCTGAAAAACCCTCACTTGTCTGTACACTCATTAATCCTGAAGACCTTGATTACTTGTTCGTGTGTGTTTGATTAGGGTTAGAGTTCAACTCTGCGGGACAGTGGCCCTCCAGGACCGACGTGGCATTTCCCCGATGTAACGTTAACTGATGTTGTCCATGCTTGGGCAAATGTTTTGCTTTAACGGAAATGAATGATCTTTCTGTTACGTGAGCTGTTCACGAATGATTGATGCTCTCAGTTATATTCCTTCATGTGACAGTGTTTTGACAGCATTGTCTTTGTGTGTCAAGAGTTGTCCTGTAAGATACATTGTACCTTTGCAGATTAGTTAGGCCTACATGAGATTATCGTTGCTTCTACGTGAAATTTTCCTAAATGTCTTTCAGGTGTTTACCATATCATAGCATATTACACGCAGAACATGCGTTTCATTGAGTTCAGGATCTTCAGGATGTTTTCAATCTCCTTAAGCCTTTAAAAATATTTTCCACAATAAAAGTCTCATTTCCGTCATGTGTGTGAAAGCTACTTCTAAAGTGTACACTGAAGCTGTATCACCTCATGATTGGTGTAGACTATCTCTTAACCAGTTGTTGTTGACCTAGTTTTAGACATAATTTTTGTTGAATCCCATGTCCTACAACAAAATTAACCAGTTTAAGGTTAAAATGCTTAACATACTCAAATGTAATATTTTCGTCACGCATTCAGAGTTGACAGTTACACATAAAGCAGCAGTTATCTCTTTTTTTTATCTATACGATTAATATTCATAAATACAATGTCTGTTAAATTCAGCATGAAATAAAAATTTGCTAATATTACTATTTTCTAATTGCAGGTCTTATTGTCAATGATCCATCTATGTAGTTTTCATTAACAGTTGATGCTGCTGTTTTTATTTTTATTAATCAAAATATCTTAACTGTTGAAGAATAACATTCTACTTGTGTTCTCTAAACCTTCTTATGGAGATAATAATGACAAATTGTTTTCGGGAGAATTCTTTCTTTTTTAAGACAGCAGCAGACACGCTTAACATAGGTTGGTTGCTTAATAACAGTGTACAGTATAAAGCCTGTGACGCAAAGACTGTGTAAGTGATTATTCTCATCTTTTAACTTCTCAGGGTGACTCCACGCCTCCTTTGCACAGCAGCCCAACAGAAAAGCTCAGGAACTGGGCCTGAAGAAGAGAAACCAGAGCCCATTGCAGCTGAGAAAGCCTTCAAAGAAGAAAAGACACAACTGGAAGAACAGCTGAAGGATATTACGGTATTGATGTGTTCTTAGTCTTAGCACCTGTTGTATAGAAGTTCTAGATGAAAGAATACCCAAAATATGACAATAAAAGTATTTTCACAGCCATGTAATTTCCTCCACAAACCCTGACCTTCGATTGCCCTTGTAGTTTCCGCTGTCCCTGAGGACATTTATTTTTTAACAAATGCAAATTTTCCGATCATGTTTCAGATACTTGCCTGTAAATCGACTGTAAAGTGTCCCAGACTTACTCAGAATGCCCCCCCCCCCCCCCCCCCCCGCATAATCTTATATAATAACATATAATCGTCACTTTCCTACAGGTACTGTTCATTAACAAGGTGACAGCACCAACTACAGGCCTGGCATACGCAATACAGCGCTTTTGGCTGTTTTCGCAGATAATGTATTAACAAATTGTTGTGAAAACGTCATGTATACGTGAAACTTTTTAAACACGCAAGGTTAATACTTTTATGTTTTTGACTACACTGTTGTTGTGTAAACATGAGTCTCACACAAATAATTTCAGTTTCAGATTATTACAGTAAATTTAGCACATTCTCAATATACTTTATAATATTTCTATTGAACGATAAAAAAAAAACTTTCAGGTATTTAAAAAAAAGATGCATAGAGTATGAGGTTTTGTGATTTGGCAAATAAATGTTTGTCTTTTATCTTTGTAGTTCACTGATAATTTTTGAATTATCTTTTGCTGAAGGACAAATACAAGCGTGCACTAGCAGACACTGAGAACCTTAGGCAAAGGAGTCAAAAGATGATTGATGATGCTAAGCTTTATGGTAAGCCATTATAATTATTTTATGAACAGACATTTCTGGATTGGGTCAATTTGTTACATTTTTTTAACCATCATCTCTTTCCTTAGGAATCCAGGGCTTCTGTAAAGATCTCTTAGAGGTGGCCGACATCTTGGAGAAAGCAACCGAAAGTGTACCAAAAACTGAAATATCTACTGCCAATCCACACCTGAAAAATCTTTATGATGGCCTTGTAATGACTGAGGTGCAGATCCAAAAGGTCTTCCAGAAGCACGGCCTTGTTAAGCTTAACCCTGATGGTCATAAGTTTGACCCTTATGAGCACGAGGCTGTCTTTCATGCACCTATTGAGGGCAAGGAGCCAGGAACCATAGCTGTAGTTACCAAAGTAGGCTACAAGCTGCACGGTCGCACCCTCCGGCCAGCTCTGGTGGGTGTAGTTAAAGCCCCCTAACTGGTCGTACACACTAATGATGGTTATTGCCTAGTCAACTGATCAGTTTCTGTAATTTAGCTGGTCTTTGGTTCCACATTTTTTTCCTTTGTTAAAGGTGCCTCTGAGAGGTGAAATCCAATATATTGACAACTGAAGGACAATACTAATATTTGTGATTTAATAATGATTATCAAAAGTATAAGAGCTGAGTGTGTATGTGATAGAAGATTCGGAGAATTGAATCTGTGAATTGAATTGGCTTGAAGAGTATTCTCTGGAGGATTGTTACCATTCCAGGGACTTCTGAGATCTAAAGAAACAGAATCTTTCGAAGAACATTAAGCTTTTAAAGAAACACTGCAGCATATCACTTTGTTGAACAAATTTTATACTTAAGCGTGTTTGCTCCTATTAATTACTTTACTGAAAAACGATAGCAGGTTGGTGATGTTTATGACCGCAGTTGTAAGATTCCACTTTTTTTTTTTTTTCAGTGTTATGCAGGTTTTGAATTTATTTGTATGTGAGAATAATAGGTCTTCTTTACAGAACTTGGAGTGATATTTTATCCAAAAATAAAATTACAATCATTTACCTGCTGGCAGTTGTACTTGCTAACTTTAACCATTAGTTTCATAGTGTGCAAACATGAAGAAATATCAACTGCTGATGTTTTGTGAAGATCTGGGTAACAGGAGGATGGCCACTTAAGGCTGCTGGAGAGATCAGTCATTTGTGGTTGGAATATGAAAAGAATAATGCCATACTAATGGAAAAATATTATTACTTTTCCATCTATGGGAACAAGCAGACAACTGTCAAATAAACCATGTACCTCTTTTCAATTGTAGTCATTTATAAATTTTCCATGGGTTTGTTATTAATTTTTGGTGAAAAGAAAGGTGTAATGGTATATCTAGGTCATTTGAATGAAGGTATATAGTGTACATATTTGGATATATTTCTTAAATGTCTCATATAACTTAAAAATGACTGTGAATTGCAGTTTTCTTATGGATTCTGTTTAGATTAAGCCTTCTTAAATGAACATTGCTTCACAGTTTTAGGCAAGGCACCATTTTTACTTAACAGACAAAAGGGTCATATTTAAACACTTTAATACAAAGTAGGAAATAACATGACATATGCAATACAAAACTTTTCACATCCTCAACATTTATCAAATATGATCCGTCCAAATGGACAATTTTACCAGAAAACATTGTCATAACTAAGCAAAAAATAATAATTTAATGTCACATTGTTTTAAATTTTATTTTATAAAAATGTACTTGTGGTAGTGTCTTTGTGATGTCATGTTCAGTCTCATATCCCCGCTCACATTTTCTTTCAAATCCGTTTTCACTTTAGAAAAATAATTATGCTCTCTGAAATTGCATATTGAATGATTATTTAAAGTGTAAAATACCCTTATAAACTGTTAAATAAACTGGTCAATTTCTCCTAAAAAAAATAAAAATGTTGGTGTGTGACTAAACAAGTCTTAAAGAATGTTTTGGGTTCTTTAACCAGTGATCCTGTTTCCTATAATCATAAAGCACAACCTGAAGATTAACCCTTTCTAAAACTGTAAGCACCTTTATACAAATGAAACAAACGCAGAATACCATGGAAAGAGAAGAGTCCCATCCACATTTGCATCATAATTATATAACACAGTGTCTTCATACCTACATTCATAATCTATCAAATGGTAACAGCCAATAGTCTAAATATATCTTTGATGAGTTTTTCTTTCAACTTTGCACACCTACTTTTAATGGCTTTAGTCATACATTTGTGTGGGGTAGTTCCTTCCACCATTGAAAGACTTTTGATGTGGTAATTTAATATTAAAATAAAATATTAATTACAAGGAAAAGGATTAAAAACATCAACCAAGGTAAATATGCTTCAAGACACACAACATAAGCATACTATACAACCAATGACAGTTTATGAGACTGTGTACCAATGTCTGGAGTCAAAAATTACAGGGTATAAAAAAAGATGAGGACCACAAACTTGGCTTAAACACTGTTATTTCCAATACTGTACTCATAAAAAAGGCTAAAAGTTAGACTGAACCTATCTATTCTATTTGACACTTTAATATATTAAAGATTTAAAAACAAAACAAAATGTAAACCTTTGAACGGTGCTTTTCTTAGTTTTCTACAGCTTTGGGGTAGACACAAACAGTCAATAATAACGTTAAAAATCATGGGAAAATATGTTTTTCTAAGATTTGGTATTGCATTAAGATGTTGTCAAGGCATTTGGAAATGTAAAAAAAATGTAGTATGTAGTTGTAACATACAGTCTCAGCTCATAAACTGTGTACATGTTGAGATGAGAACCCTTGATGGTGTATTTAACTTTAACCCTCACTTTACCCAACAATCAGAAAAATACTCTCTTGAAACAGGAGCATTGTGGTAGATGTTCTTGATTGGTGATCAGGGCCTGGATGTGTGCCATTTTACTGTTTCTAACACAACCTCACAAAGGTCAACTCCAAAAAACAATAATAATCAAACATGAACTTTTAGACATTTAGAAACTATGGAGCATGCTTCATGTGACTCACATTCCCACAACTGACACAACAAAATACATCTAACTGAAGCAGGCAAATTCAGGTTAGAACATGGGAACTTTAGACTTCTGGCAGGCAGAACAAGGATCTGATCTAATTTCCATCTTATTACAAAAAAATAAAAAGGAAAGAAACTCGGAACCAATTCTGAATATCTGCTTGGTACAACAATAAACATTCTGTTCATACTCTATTGGCAGGGAATATTCAACACCTTTTAAAACGGAGGCATTTTAACGTGGGGCAATGGGTTTTTGTGTAGTTATTCTGATATATATTACACAGGACAACTTGCGGGAAAGTTCCCCATGGACACTGATGATGTTTCGAAGACAGACATGTTAGACTCATTGAAGGTCCACAACCAGTAGTCTGGCACCTACAGTCATTTAGCTCACACAGGCTTTTCTGAGATGCAATATAAAACAGTAGAAAAATATATTTACAGTTATAATTCTTACAACCAAATCTTTTGGACAGTGTGGTTACGAGGCTTCTCGGGATATCCAGCCGCTCTCCGACAGGAAATTCAGAATCCGTTTTTTCAGCACCTTGTCCAGGTAGCTGGGTAGGCGGCTTTTCGAGGGAATGCCTTGCCTTTTCTGTAGATGATCTTTGATGATGATAGTCTTGACAGTCAGATAGCGTGTGGGACTCAGGTTCGCAGAGTTACACAGTACCTTCTCCCGATCAGACAGCAGCTCAAAGCCAGACAGGTTCTCGATGGCTGAGAACTCACTGTCCTTCCCCTCCTCTTTGATGGCATTGACTCCTCCACCTCCTCCAAGCCCACCTCCTGCTCCAGCTCCTCCTCCAAGCCCAGTCACTCCTCCTCCACCACTGCTGCCTCTCTTTGACCCAGAAATACTTTTGTTCTCTTTACGTTTTTCTCGTTTGTGACGTGCTGCCTCATACTCGGCTGATTCGTCGAGTCTCGTGATGCCATTCCGTCGATAACGCTGAAGCTCGCGAACTTTTGCCCGTAGCATGCGCTCTTTGTGTATGTTATCGAAGAACTCTTCAAACTCACGTTGAGGCATGAACTGGCAGAGTGCTCGTAGTTTCGTCCGTTGCTCTTTCTCTTCTTTGGTGATTTTGCGTTTCGGTGTTGCTGCTACAGAGGAGCCCAGCGACCCTGTCGCAATGATGGTGGTGCCACCTCCCAATCCTACAGCTCCACCTACACCCCCAACCACTCCTGTCCCACCTGTTCGTTCTCGCTCTTTATCCTTTTTGTCCCGTCCCAGAAAGGCTGGCACTAAATTGTAATCACGAGCGATGTTTTTGCGTCGCTGGCGCTCACGCAGCTTCCGCACGTACATGTCCACATGAGCTCGTTTCATCTCGATCTCGATATCTTCATCATCGTAGTTCACAGACAGTCCACTGATGAGTTTCTCTGCCTCCTGGTCATATTCGATCTCGTAGTCATCACGGAGTGGCATATATCCCAGCTGCTGCTGCTCTATCACAGATATGTCTAATGGGGGCAATGGGGTAGTCAAACTAGGAGACAGCGGACCTCCGCTGGGACAAGTGTGGTCTGTCACGCGGTTGGGGATGCTGTCAGGGATGCAGGCTTTGCCCAGATTCCCATGGATATACATGATCACATAATGGTCCATGACCTCCTGAGGGGTGCGCGATGCACCCACATGGGCTGCCATATCCTCCTAACACACAGAAAAAACAAAGATTCAGAGTTAGTTCATTCAAACATTAAATTCTGTCATTTACTCTCCCTTGGGTCAATGCATATGTAATTCATCTACAAATCTCAAATAACATGAGCTGTCCAAATTAAACCACTTGATTCATATGGATAATGTTTACAAATTTTGGTGGTGTGGACTTTCAATTGAGGAACAAAAATCTCATCAGGCTTTATTAAAAATACCTTCAAGCTGTTTAGAAGATAATGAAAGCCTTGTGGTTTTGAAACAATATGAGGGTGAGTAAATAAATAATAATATCAAATTTACAAACTCAAACATTATTAATATTTCTTAACATACATTATATTCATGCAAATATAAATATTAATGAATATCACCTGCTTTCAGCAATAGGGCACAATACATTTTGTTCTCTCTGTGTAAACTCTATACTGTGCAAATATTATAAATGAGCAAAACTTTAAATGGGATGTAAAATTTATTTCTGCAACTAATTTCATTGGGTTAAATAATCCTGTAATACAATATGCAGCACAGAACTTGGGACATGGTTGGTTATGGGTTTTTTAACAGTAGTCAACATTTAAAGTGGATCAAAACCTTTAATCAAAGTTGTCCTAAGAAAAGAATGGATTTTGTTTTTAGCTTAACTTTGATTAAAGTTTTCGATCCACTTCAAATGTTGACTAGTGTGTACGTTTCTTCAGTAAGCAATGCATTATTTGTTCCAGACAAAGCATGACGATTTTGCATTGATGTGCACATTTGGCCATGCAAAGGGAGATTATTAAAGCTGCATCAATATGGACTCGTTTGAGAATCGTACCCAGTTACCAAATCCATATTGCTCGATGGCATCGAGCAGCGACTGCTCTTCCCTGCTGGTCCATCCTCCCTCTGCTTCTGGACCCCAGAGCGAGAAGCGCCCGCCGTCAACTTGCTGATAGCCGTGCCATCGCCTGTGGTTACCGATTTCGGCACCCGCTGAGAAGCACTCCGGACAAAGTTCAATATCCTGGCATTCGGCACAGCGAATCCGCAAATTCGTAACATCTGCCAAGCAGTTCACGCAGTACTTCTTCCCTAGGTCGGCCATATTTACTACCGCTTGTTGTTGGAAGCAGCGGTGGCGCGGGGCTGGGCATGCGCAGTGGAGTATCTCTGGTCACGCCGCTGCGTCTCATTAATATTAATAACGACACAGCGAACACCTGCGATTGGCTCTCGCTCTGGGTGTCCATGGCAACAAGCACGCACTCTAGTACGGACACAAAATACAGTTGAGGCAAGCGTGTTTCATGTAATTGTTTTAATAATTAAAAAAACCTTTGTAAATTCAATCATATAAAATGGAAAAGGTCTCGTTGGAGCTAAAACATGAAGAAAGTAATGTTTTAGAAAATAATGCACTGGTGGAAAACATTGAAACAATTGTGGATTCAACAGAGACAGCAAGAACCCTGGTTGAGGAGGAAGAAACTGAACCTCTTAACATCCCAGAAGTTGTTGAGGATGATCTGGTCAAGCAGGGTTCACAGCTGACAGAAGACATGTCTATTGCTGAGACAAGTGAACCACAGATATCTGAAACTGAGTTTGGGCAATATATGATAACAGAGGAGGAGGATGAAATAGAGCCCCTTATAAATGAGGCCTTGGAGGACACTGAGGGTCCTGAAATAGGACATTTCATTGACGATCTTCTATCTCTTGAGGACACTGAGGAGGAAGAGCAAGACGAAGAGGACCGACATCCAGCTCCTGACCCAGAGAGTGAGAGGAGCAGCCCTCCGAATGAATCAACTGTTCCTGCAGAAGAAGAGAAGACTGGCCTCAACATCAACACTGCAGAATATGTGGCCCTGCTACCTGAACTACAGGCTGAGAGTGAAAAGCTCAGCAAGATAAACGCTCAGCTGCAGAACAAAATAGCAGAATACCTCAGTAAGAAGACAGGTAATAAACATCCCAGACTGGATGGAGATATCTCAGACCAGGAGCAGTACCAAAAGTACCTGGATCTCATGGAAGAGCTAAAAGTGCAGCACCACAGTGTCTCAGAGCTCCACCAACAGCGGACAGAGGAGCTGCGCCAGCAGAGCTTAGAGAAACTGAAGCAGGTGGAGCACGAGCTGAGATCTCTAGCTGCACTGAAACATGAAGCTGCTATGACAGCACTGACTGGTAAGGTGGGCAAACAGGCAGCACTGGCAAAGGTGGAGAAGCTGCAGGCAGATGAACTGAAGCAAGAAGACAAGCTGGCACCTGTGCGTCTCAACAACATCAAGCTTAAGAACAAAATATGTCAGCTTGAGACAGAACTTAAATCCAAGCGTGAGCTTGCTGATGGTTTGCTGCTGATGGACTTTGAGCAGCTCAAAACAGAGAACCAGACGTTTAAAGACAAGCTGAAGGAGCACAGCGAGGAGCTACTTAGGCTCAAAAGGAAGGTTGCCTGCTCTGTGCAGGTAAATTTTATTTTTTTAATTACCGTAATTTGTGCATGTGTGTGTGTGTGTGTATTTTCTACCTCATTTCAGGAGGGTTTTTTTCCTTTTCTTATTTTGGTGGTCACTAGGAGCATGTTAATGTAAAATAAGGTAATAAAAAATACTTTATATAAATGCATTATAAAAAAAAATATGAATAACTTCCTTATAAAACAGCTGAATGGCTAAGTTGAGATCTTTTGAAGTGTTGTGCATATAAGCCATTCATATACAAACGGATTACAAAAAAGTTGGGACACTGTACAAATTGTGAATAAAAACAGAATGCAATGATGTGGAACTTCAATATTTTATTCAGAATACAACAGACATATCAAATCAAATGTATAAACTGAGAAAATGTACAGTATTGTTCAAAATAATAGCAGTACAATGTGACTAACCAGAATAATCAAGGTTTTTAGTATATTTTTTATTGCTACGTGGCAAACAAGTTACCAGTAGGTTCAGTAGATTGTCAGAAAACAAACAAGACCCAGCATTCATGATATGCACGCTCTTAAGGCTGTGCAATTGGGCAATTAGTTGAAAGGGGTGTGTTCAAAAAAATAGCAGTGTCTACAAACTCAAAACTATTTTGTACAAACATTTTTTTTTTCTGGGATTTAGCAATCCTGTGAATCACTAAACTAATATTTAGTTGTATGACCACAGTTTTTTAAAACTGCTTGACATCTGTGTGGCATGGAGTCAACCAACTTGTGGCACCTCTCAGCTGTTATTCCACTCCATGATTCTTTAACAACATTCCACAATTCATTCACATTTCTTGGTTTTGCTTCAGAAACAGCATTTTTGATATCACCCCACAAGTTCTCAATTGGATTAAGGTCTGGAGATTGGGCTGGCCACTCCATAACATTAATTTTGTTGGTTTGGAACCAAGACTTTGACCGTTTACTAGTGTGTTTTGGGTCATTGTCTTGTTGAAACAACCATTTCAAGGGCATGTCCTCTTCAGCATAGGGCAACATGACCTCTTCAAGTATTTTAACATATGCAAACTGATCCATGATCCCTGGTATGCGATAAATAGGCCCAACACCATAGTAGGAGAAACATGCCCATATCATGATGCTTGCACCTCCATGCTTCACTGTCTTCACTGTGTACTGTGGCTTGAATTCAGAGTTTGGGGGTCGTCTCACAAACTGCCTGTGGCCCTTGGACCCAAAAAGAACAATTTTACTCTCATCAGTCCACAAAATGTTCCTCCATTTCTCTTTAGGCCAGTTGATGTGTTCTTTGGCAAATTGTAACATCTTCTGCACATGCCTTTTTTTTAACAGAGGGACTTTGCGGGGGATTCTTGAAAATAGATTAGCTTCACACAGACGTCTTCTAACTGTCACAGTACTTACAGGTAACTCCAGACTGTCTTTGATCATCCTGGAGGTGATCATTGGCTGAGCCTTTGCCATTCTGGTTATTCTTCTATCCATTTTGATGGTTGTCTTCCGTTTTCTTCCACGTCTCTCTGGTTTTGCTCTCCATTTTAAGGCATTGGAGATCATTTTAGCTGAACAGCCTATCATTTTTTGCACCTCTTTATAGGTTTTCCCCTCTCTAATCAACTTTTTAATCAAAGTACGCTGTTCTTCTGAACAATGTCTTGAACGACCCATTTTCCTCAGCTTTCAAATGCATGTTCAACAAGTGTTGGCTTCATCCTTAAATAGGGGCCACCTGATTCACACCTGTTTCTTCACAAAATTGATGACCTCAGTGATTGAATGCCACACTGCTATTTTTTTGAACACACCCCTTTCAACTAATTCAACTAATTGCCCAATTGCACAGCCTTAAGAGCGTGCATATCATGAATGCTGGGTCTCATTTGTTTTCTGAGAATCTACTGAACCTACTGGTAACTTGTTTGCCACGTAGCAATAAAAAAATATACGAAAAACCTTGATTATTCTGGTTAGTCACATTGTACTGCTATTATTTTGAACAATACTGTATAATTTTAAGGGAAAAATAAGTTGATTTTAAATTTCATGACCTCAACACATCTTAAAAAAGTTGGGACAAGGCCATGTTTACTACTGTGTGGCATATCCTCTTCTTTTTATAACAGTCTACAAACGTCTGGGGACTGAGGAGACAAGTTGCTCAAGTTTAGGAATAGGAATGTTGTCCCATTCTTGTCTAATACAGGCTTCTAGTTGCTCAACTGTCTTAGGTCTTTGTCACATCTTCCGCTTTATGATGCACCAAATATTTTCTATGGGTAAAAGATCAAGACTGCAGGCTGGCCATTTCAGTACCCGGATCCCTATTCTACACAGCCATGATGTTGTAATTGATGCAGTATGTGGTCTGGCATTGTCATGTTGGAAAATGCAAGGTCTTCCCTGAAAGAGACGACATCTGGATGGGAGCATATGTTGTTCTAGAACTTGGATATACCTTTCAGCATTGATGGTGCCTTTCCAGATGTGTAAGCTGCCCATGCCACACGCACTCATGCAACCCCAAACCATCAGAGATGCAGGCTTCTGAATTGAGCGCTGATAACAACTTGGATGGTCCTTGTCCTCTTTAGTCCAGATTGTGTTCACTGACAATGTGGAAGTACTCTGGAAGTATTATGCAACCCATGTTGTGATTTACATTACAGTTTCATTCCTGTATGTGATGCTGTGTGGTCTAAGGGCCCTTAGATCACGGGCATCCAGTATGGTTTTCTGGCCTTGAACCTGTGTGATTGTTCCAGATTCTCTGAATCTTTGGATGATATTATGCACTGTAGATGATGATAACTTCAAACTCTTTGCAATTCTCTGAGAAACTCCTTTCTGAAATTGCTCCACTATTTTACGCCGCAGCATTGGGGGAATTGTTGATCCTCTGCCCGTCTTGACTTCTGAGAGACACTGCCACTCTGAGAGGCTCTTTTTATACCCAATCATGTTGCCAATTGAGCTAATAAGTTGCAAATTGGTCCTCCAGCTGTTCCTTATATGTACAATTAACTTTTCCGGTCTCTTATTGCTACCTGTCCCAACTTTTTTGGAATGTGTAGCTCTCATGAAATCCAAAATGAGCCAATATATGGCATATGACATTTCAAAATGTCTCACTTTCAACATTTGATATGTTATCTATATTGTATTGTGAATAAAATATAAGTTTATGATATTTGTAAATTATTCCATTCCTTTTTTACTCACAATTTGTAAAGTGTCCCAACTTTTTTGGAATCGGGTTTGTAATATAGGCTATTTTACAACATACATAATAAGTTTACCATTATAAATAAAAATGCATTGTGTGTAGCAACCTATATTGTTTCCAAAATTGTGTTTTTACAAATTATTTGTCGCACAACCTCAGGGCATTTCCCATGTGAAAGAGAAGATGCATTTCATGCAGATGGAGAATAAGGTCAAGCATTCTCAACTGATGAAGACAGATGCATTGGTGGCTCTTAAACGTGAAGTGCTGACACGTACTCGACAGGCTCGTGACGGACTGCGTGCAGACAACCTGAAGCTGCAGCAGCGCTGTGGCCTGCTGGGAAATGCCACACTGTTGCAGGACTTTGAGGAGAAGGTAGACACCTCCGAATTCCTGCAGCAGAGACTAGAGATGTTGAAGAGACGTCACGCTGAGCTCATGCTAAAGTGTGCTGGAGTCAAGCAGAAGATCGAGCAAAGCAAACCAGAAGGACAGTGACAACACAAGAGCATGTGCTTCCCTTCAGTAATTGAGTTAAATGCAATGAATAGAATGTAACTTGACAAAGTTGACCAAATCTTTTGCAAAGCTTTAAAGTTTATGGAATAATTGAATGTATGGTGAGATATAATACTTTGAGTTTGTCATCTTAAATATTATGCAAATAGTATTTATCTTATTTTCTTTTGTTGATTGTCACAGTACCAAACTTGCTTTTTAGAGGTCAGCACTCATTTAAAGAACACATGAGTTCTGTAATTGTGCTAGACTAACTACTGCAGTTTTTATTCTTAAGTATCTAAATATAATCTAAATATATTTGTACAAATAAATTTACATTTTTTTAAATGTGCATTAACAGCACCTAAACATTTTTTGAGACTGCCACCTTTTTTTCTGTACACAGGGAAAAAAAAATCACTTTAGATTTTGATTGGCAATTTGACTAAACTTGTCTTGGTGATGGAATAGAATTTAAAAAAAATATTCACAAGGAAATTAATTAGTCAGTTTTGTGGTTTGTTGTACTTTATTGTTAGTGCATAATAAGAAAATTATTTTATTAAGTAGAACAAAAAAAATGTTAAGAGTTTCTTTAATCAATCATGAAATTATTATTAAAGATTCATATAATGTGGTAAAGTACCACAGTGCAGTGTACAGCTTTACGGGAAAGTCGTGGCCTAATGGTCAGATAGTTTGACTCCTAACCCTAAGGTTGTGGGTTCAGGTCTCAGGTCGGCAATACCACTACTGAGGTGCCCTTGAGCAAGGCACAGAACCCCCAACTGCTCTTTGGGCGCCGCAACATAAATGGCTGCCCACTGCCCGAGTGTTTGTTCACGGTGTGTGTGTTCACTGCTGTGTCCTTGCACTTTGGATGGGTTTAATGCAGAACACAAATTCTGAGTATGGGTAAACATACTTGGCTGTATTTCACATCAAAGAAAAGGCATCAAAGATTAAGTTAATGATTAAGGTGCAGTGGAGCAATCATGTCACTATCAGTAAAATAAATGCGACTGCTGTATGTTTACAGTATTGTTCAAAATAATAGCAGTACAATGTGACTAACCAGAATAATCAAGGTTTTTAGTATATTTTTTATTGCTACGTGGCAAACAAGTTACCAGTAGGTTCAGTAGATTGTCAGAAAACAAACAAGACCCAGCATTCATGATATGCACGCTCTTAAGGCTGTGCAATTGGGCAATTAGTTGAAAGGGGTGTGTTCAAAAAAATAGCAGTGTCTACCTTTGACTGTACAAACTCAAAACTATTTTGTACAAACATTTTTTTTTTCTGGGATTTAGCAATCCTGTGAATCACTAAACTAATATTTAGTTGTATGACCACAGTTTTTTAAAACTGCTTGACATCTGTGTGGCATGGAGTCAACCAACTTGTGGCACCTCTCAGCTGTTATTCCACTCCATGATTCTTTAACAACATTCCACAATTCATTTACATTTCTTGGTTTTGCTTCAGAAACAGCATTTTTGATATCACCCCACAATTAGATTAAGGTCTGGAGATTGGGCTGGCCACTCCATAACATTAATTTTGTTGGTTTGGAACCAAGACTTTGCCTGTTTACTAGTGTGTTTTGGGTCATTGTCTTGTTGAAACAACCATTTCAAGGGCATGTCCTCTTCAGCATAGGGCAACATGACCTCTTCAAGTATTTTAACATATGCAAACTGATCCATGATCCCTGGTATGCGATAAATAGGCCCAACACCATAGTAGGAGAAACATGCCCATATCATGATGCTTGCTCCTCCATGCTTCACTGTCTTCACTGTGTACTGTGGCTTGAATTCAGAGTTTGGGGGTCGTCTCACAAACTGCCTGTGGCCCTTGGACCCAAAAAGAACAATTTTACTCTCATCAGTCCACAAAATGTTCCTCCATTTCTCTTTAGGCCAGTTGATGTGTTCTTTGGCAAATTGTAACCTCTTCTGCACATGCCTTTTTTTTAACAGAGGGACTTTGCGGGGGATTCTTGAAAATAGATTAGCTTCACACAGACGTCTTCTAACTGTCACAGTACTTACAGGTAACTCCAGACTGTCTTTGATCATCCTGGAGGTGATCATTGGCTGAGCCTTTGCCATTCTGGTTATTCTTCTATCCATTTTGATGGTTGTCTTCCGTTTTCTTCCACGTCTCTCTGGTTTCGCTCTCCATTTTAAGGCATTGGCGATCATTTTAGCTGAATAGCCTATCATTTTTTGCACCTCTTTATAGGTTTTCCCCTATCAACTTTTTAATCAAAGTACGCTGTTCTTCTGAACAATGTCTTGAACGACCCATTTTCCTCAGCTTTCAAATGCATGTTCAACAAGTGTTGGCTTCATCCTTAAATAGGGGCCACCTGATTCACACCTGTTTCTTCACAAAATTGATGACCTCAGTGATTGAATGCCACACTGCTATTTTTTTGAACACACCCCTTTCAACTAATTCAACTAATTGCCCAATTGCACAGCCTTAAGAGCGTGCATATCATGAATGCTGGGTCTCATTTGTTTTCTGAGAATCTACTGAACCTACTGGTAACTTGTTTGCCACGTGGCAATAAAAAAATATACGAAAAACCTTGATTATTCTGGTTAGTCACATTGTACTGCTATTATTTTGAACAATACTGTACATGCATTATTCTGCAGAAAAAATAACACAGGACAATTTTGACATTTAATGCAGAAGATTAAATATATAGCAAACTCAAACAGTAAACATGCAGTCATTTGTCATAATACCATAAATGACAAAAAATAATAGATTAGCACTAGAACATTACTAAGCTAATTCTTCAGTTATGAAATAAGGTAAAAAACATTCCAGCAGCATGATCAAAGATCTCGATCATTGATTGCTTACTCTTCACCCAGCTCAGCTGAGGATCCACACAGACAAGAGAACCCTTCTTTGTGACAAAACTGATAGAAAGAAAAGATCACAGTTACTCCATACAATAATGAATTTCCATTCAGCAGTCTCAATGTTGACAAATTACACACTACTAATGTTTATTACAGCCTTTTACATTTAAATTGTCTTTTACAGAATTAGGAATGAAAATGAAAACAGGCAATGGCAAAACTCACATGACTCCAGGTTTGGAGCATTCCATTCTTGATGTCTACTTGTAGGAATCAATTTTAGCTAATTGTTCTCCCGTAATAATTGAAACGGATTCGGTTGGTAAAATTGGAATCTGTTGTGAAAAATGTAATTTATTTATATAATGAGCCAATTCATGAGTTCACACTTAATAAACTGAGTAAAGGTTTATGCGTAATTGGCATGCTGTCCGGGGAGAGGGCTCAGAGCTCTGTACTTCCTCCCAAGCCCGGGGTACTCCCCCTAACCGGCGAGAGGCCTCCGAGCTAGAGGTCTTCACGGGTCCAAAAATTCGTGCCCGAAACCGACAGAGACCCGTAATGTACTACACCGAACCGACCCGGACCCGTATAATATTTTAAAAGCTGGACCCGGACCCATGTAGATCCGAGAAATGTCCACCCAGACCCGACCCGGACCCGTATATTATTTGAAATCTGGACCCGAACCCGCCGCGAAGACACAGACCCGACTGGACCCGACGTTCACATATTCCACCTTAAATTGCTATTACAAGTCAATAAACCTGTTGCGAAGAATTCAGCTTTTTGTCTTACCTAATTTAAAGAGCCGTAGTCTCTCTTCCTTGTACCTGACTGCCTGTGATGCATTACAATCCTCCGACAAGAAAGTTATCCATTTTATTCCTCTCGTTATTCCAAGTCCAAGCTGAATCCACTCATTATTTCAGCTTCAGAAGTCCACTTGATGTCACGGTGAAGGATAAACAAATGCTACTGTGCACATGTACATTCTGACTCGAGTTAATTCGCTTAATAACTTAGACTGTTTGCCCTTTTCAACTATAATAACGATCGCTCGTGCAATGCCATGGCCGCTGACGTTATTTATTTACTATTATCATCTGATCTCTGTCTGTGCTCTCTGCTCTGCATCGAGTCTGAATCTGAACCACTAAAACTTTAAGATTAAACGGTTCATTTATAATATTCTAAAAATGGGCGGGCACTGCTGCGTCAGCGGGGAAATACAGATAGATGCTCCTGCGGGAGCAGGCACTGCTGTGGCATTGGGGAAATAGAGATAGACGTTCCTACGGGATCGGGCACTGCTGCGGCAGTAGGGAAATACAGATAGATGCTCCTGCGGGAGCGGGCACTGCTGCGTCAGCGGGGAAATACAGATAGATGCTCCTACGGGAGCAGGCACTGCTGTGGCATTGGGGAAATAGAGATAGACGTTCCTACGGGATCGGGCACTGCTGCGGCAGTAGGGAAATACAGATAGACGCTCCTGCGGGAGCGGGCACTGCTGCGTCAGCGGGGAAATACAGATAGATGCTCCTGCGGGAGCAGGCACTGCTGCGTCAGCGGGGAAATACAGATAGACGCTCCTGCGGGAGCGGGCACTGCTGCGTCAGCGGGGAAATACAGATAGATGCTCCTGCGGGAGCAGGCACTGCTGCAGCAGTGGGGAAATACAGATAGACGCTCCTGCGTTAGCGGGCACTGCTGCGGCATTGGGGAAATAGAGATAGACGTTCCTACGGGAGCGGGCACTGCTGCGGCAGTGGGGTACTACCCCTAACCGGCGAGAGGCCTCCGAGCGTTTAGCCCAGACCCAAGGACCCTGGACGTCCTTTGGTATACATTTGTTGCGGTGGTATATAGGAAATATGTGGAAGCGTTCACTGCTGTAGCAGTGGAGAAATACAGAGAGGCTCCTGCAGGAGTGGACTCTGCAGCGGCAGTGGAGAAATACAGATAGAAGCTCCTACGAGACCAGACACTGCAACAGTACTGGGGAAATACAGAAAAGGCTCCTGTGGGAGTGGGCACTGCTGCGGCAGTGGGGAAATACAGATAGACGCTCCTGCGTTAGCGTGCACTGCTACGGCAGTGGGGAAATACAAATAGATGATCCTGCGGGAGCGAGCACTGCTGCGGCAGCGGGGAAATACAGATAGATGCTCCTGCGGGAGTGGGCACTGCTGCGGCAGTGGGGAAATACAGATAGACGCTCCTGCGGGAGCGGGCACTGCTGCGTCAGCGGGGAAATACAGATAGATGCTACTGCGGGAGCAGGCACTGCTGCGGCAGTGGGGAAATACAGATAGACGCTCCTGCGTTAGCGGGCACTGCTGCGGCAGTGGGGAAATAGAGATAGACGCTCCTGCGGGAGCAGGCACTGCTGCGGCATTGGGGAAATAGAGATAGATGCTCCTACGGGAGCGGGCACTGCTGCGTCAGCGGGGAAATACAGATAGACGCTCCTGCGGGAGCGGGCACTGCTGCGGCATTGGGGAAATAGAGATAGACGTTCCTATGGGAGTGGGCACTGCTGCGGCAGTGGGGAAATACAGATAGACGCTCCTGCGGCAGTGGGGAAATACAGATAGATGCTCCTGCGGGAGCGGGCACTGCTGCCTGCGTCAGTGGGGAAATACAGATAGACGCTCCTGCGGGAGCAGGCACTGCTGCGGCATTGGGTAAATTGAGATAGACGCTCCCACGGGAGAGGGCACTGCTACGGCAGTGGGGAAATACAGAAAAGGCTCCACTATCCATGTTCGGCTTTGGTTCGACTCGCTCGATTATGCCAAAACTTCCGGTGTACGCTTCTTTGTTAGTGTTCAGCAGTTTCTTCTTTTTCCAATCGGCGGACTAGGAATCGAAACTAGGAATCGAAATTTAAACTTTTGAACAATTCCGGGAAAATCGCAAAGCTAGTCCCGGTTCCAATTGATATTCGATACTCGATACCCAAGCCGAAGTCTGTGTGCATTTAATTTATTTAATACACAAGTTTTACAATATGAATTGAATTACTGAAATAAATGAACTTTTCACTGACATTCTTATTTATTGAGCAACTGCACATAGGAAGCAATTGGAGGTCTGCTAGCTCTAAACAAAACCTTATAGTAGTGATCTTTTTTAAAAAACCCTCATGATCTTGACAGGTTATATGTGGAAGGAACACATTTTATTTCTGTTTTTTTTTTTTTTAGCTGTATCTTTTTTTTAATTATGCATATTACTAGTATTAACAGTTTAGATGGAGTAGGCTTATGGAAATCATTGTGTAATTGGGTATTGGATTTTTGAATGAGAAAATGTCATTAATTTTGTAATTGTGAATTCTGGAACTTCAGTCCTTTGTTCATCAGCACTGCCGTATTTTATTTTAAATTCTTTAGTCACAATACACCTATTGTCTGTGCTGTGTTGGGTCTGCTGTACTGAATGCTATGCTCACGAGTTTAAAGAATCTAAAACAGAAATTATAATTACAATGAACACAGAAAAGGTCCATAATTAGTGAACATATGAACAGATAACTTGAACATATGCAATTTACACTTACAATACAATAAATGACATTGACAAGTTTTTATCATATCAGATATGCAATACATATAAAACTTTAATAGTGATATTTTGTTATATTAATGTGCCTATTTAATGTATTATTATAAATAAATAGTAAAAATGATAAATAAGTATTAAACTTAATTAATTAACTGAATTTTTTTTTTTTCTGTCAGACATTTTTGATTAATTTTATCTTGTTTCGAATAAGCCCTGTTATGCCGTTGTTGCTGATGTACAGAAAAACAGAGGAATCCTGATGATTTTACAATGAAATTCACCATAAGGCACTTTGTGTTCCGTTTTATTAGAATTAAGAGGATTGTACAAGACAACTGTTTTTACACAGAATAAAACAAAAGCAAATTTCTTTCTTCAGTACATATAAAAAGACACATCCCTGTAATCCTGGGGCCCATTCCTTATAAGTCGCTTATTACAATCGAGATGAAATGTGCACTTTTTTTTTTACATGATTCCCAATTATTTATATTCATGATTTCTAATATTTGTACAGGCTTTTGATTTTTTTTTTAAATGTAGTAATTAGCAATTCATTTAATTTTATATTTGAACAGATATGTTACATAGCAGCATTAATTTAAGTTTCTTGAGGGAAAAGATCATGTTATCTTCTCTCCTGCGCTTCATAAAGCCACTCCCATAATATCTGTCATTACTCATATTAATGCACAACTTTACATTATCTGTATAGCATGTGTGTAAGAATCCAATACATTTATGAATAATTTTATGACAAATAAATCTTTTAGTGAGTAAAAATGTATTTGTTTATAGAATAATAGACTACACAATATTATATATAAAATAATTTTTTTAATGATTATTATTTTTTAATTATTGTTCCTGGATCAGTAGGATACTCTCGTTACAAAGTAGCCTAAGTGTGACTAGGACAGATTTTATGTATCAGTTCTGCTTATAAAGATGCAATCTAGTCCTGATTACATTAAATAAACTGCTCCCAAGCAGGTGTGAGCTTATGGACCTGTTGATATGACAGCAACTCCAGGATAAGCTTCGAAGAAGCAACCAATCCAAGATCATGCCAAATCATCAACAGTCAAATCCAGCTAACTGAGTTAGCGACGTTTGGAGAACGGGCCCCGGGTAAGAACTGAGTGATTGTTGTCTGTTTACATGTGTTATTTTGCAGTGAAAGTTAAAGCCATAATGCATTTAAAGCAGAATGTTGAAGAAATACTAAGCTCATCAAAACATAATGCATTTACTCAACATAATGCCTCACATGATAAGAATGAAAAGAATGACAAAGAAAATGGTTTCTGAGCTAATACTTCACTTAAGAAACAACCAGAACGGTTAGTTTGAGCATTTATCATCACCACAACAGCTTCATTAAAAAACACGATCATCGACTGCTTGCATGGCACTCTTCACCCAGTTCAGCTGAGGATCCACACACAAACGAGAACCCCTCTTTGTGATAATACTGATAGAAGGAAAAGATCACAGTTACTCCACACAAAAATCATTATACTCAGTTTATACACAGTATAATAGATTTCCATTCAACAGTCTTGACAAATTATTATGATTATGATGACAAATGAAAACTCACATGACTCTGGGTTCGGTGCATTCCACTCTTGTCACTATGTAGGACTCAATTCTTGCAATGGGGATTTTTCTATCATAATATGTAAAACAGCATTCGTCTGGTAAATTGGCACCTGTGTTAAACAAATATCATTTATATAATAAATATTTTGACGTCAATCACTTAAATATTCACATATTGATCATTGTAGAAAAATAATTTGATCACTAATTCATACTTGGAAATTAGCTTTATAACAATTCACAAATTCATAAATGTCAATTCACACCACAGAACAAATAAAAAATGAAGCTTTCGGGTGACTTACCCTGGCACATGACACTGGACTGGAGGAATGCAGCAGCCAGAAGACCAATAAAAAGACAAAGACAATATTGACGCATTGCTGCAGATTGCTCTTCTTCTTGAGTTAACGCTGATATCAAGAGGATAAAGTCCTACAAACTTTACCACGGGTTTTAAAGGTAAAAGAGGAGGGGGCAAGAGTGATTTTGGTCAAGGGGCAGGTTATCCACAAGTTTCCTACGCCCCAAGAGGCCTAAAGTGGGAGCGTCTTTCGGTTTGAAGAAAGTGACTCGTCAGTCCACTAGATTCTATCACTGTGGCAAATATAAGCTGCTTTGTTTTTGTTTTGTTTTTTTAAAAAGAACAGACTGAACAATGACATCAATAAAGATGAAGTTGACGATGTGGACTCGCCAGAGAGAACCAGAGAGAAATGCACATTTCCTATGGATTAACCTACATAATCAGAGAGTAGCTATTTATTTTGGTTTGAGTATTTTCGTTTAAAAGTAGACATTTCAAGCATTCTGTAATATAAAGCCTATATTTCTCAAATCTGTGAGGCACAGCACAAGCTGAGTTTCGGCGCCCTCCAGTTCACATGCAATGCAAGTGATCGTGCCGGTGCCTCGTTACATTGTGTGCTATATATTTGCTTCTTATTTATTAAATAGGGGCAATTCATTGATAAAGCGTTGATCAAAATTAAGATACAATTTACACAAAACGAAGATATTTTTAAAAGAGTTTTCCATAAAACAAAACTTAATGAAGTCGTCAAAATCATGTTTTACCAAAAACAGCGCCGACAAAAAATGATTTGGCTTTATTAAAATATATAATGCATAATCGCATTAAATAAATAGTCTAAATAAGTTGTTCAGGTGAACAAATCACGAGGTTTTCTTGCATAGTCAGACACAGACACGAGAACCCTTCTTTGTGATAAAACTTATAGAAAGAAAAGATCACATTAACTCTATACAATAATGAATTTCCATTCAACAGTCTCAATGTTGACAAATTACACACTACTAATGTTTGTTACAGTCATTTGCGTCATTGTCTTTTACAGAATTAGGAATGAAAATGAATACAGGCAATTGCAAAACTCACATGACTCCAGGTTTGGAGCATTCCATTCTCGATGTCTCCTTGTAGGAATCAATTTTAGCTAATTGTTCTCCCGTAACAATTGAAGCAGCATTTGGTTGGTAAATTGGAATCGGTGTTGAAAATGTCATTTATTTATATAATGGGCCAGTTATTATAAAAACAGCAAAAGTGGCCATATTTATTCTCTCAAAGAGTATCTAAAGCAGTGGTCTCAAACTCAATTCCTGCAGAGCTGCTTGGAAGTTTAGTAATCCCGAAGAGATTAGCTTGAAAACCCCTGATCTAAAGGTTTAAATCACAGTTCTTTCCTCATTATGTTTATCACAGTGCCAGCAGATGGCGATATTTGTTATGTCAAGTCAACTAGGCAACATTTTTTATTATAATGTTTCCATTCTAATGTGTTCTGTTATTCAAATGTATTCTTTAAAGAACTCGATTTCACATATTTGACACTGAATTACAGAGGGTAATGCTCAACAACAAAAAAATAATGTTTGGTTTTAGCACGTAACTTTTACAGTGTCCAAGTGGAAGAACATGCTTCAGCTGTATTTTCCAAGCCATTGCTGGAAGGTCATGGTGGAACATTTAAAGAACTTTTACAAGATTAACTACTTACTGCTTCCACTTCTAGAAGGGTGTTTTCCATTAAACATCATTATAGCTGATGCTGGTTTTGCTAATTAGACACAATCTATTAAAAAAACTATGAGCAGGTTATGGCCTCCCACAGGAAATGCAGCTGATGGTGGAACAGGGTCATGGGCAGAAGCGGCCGCTCACAGCTCCGAGGTGTTACCATCTAGTGACATGTTTGTATGCAGGTGAGAAACTAGTGCTATTAAAAGACCACACCACCAACACATTCTACAACAGACCACATCTGGTTGTGCAATACTATGCCAATCTTTTAAAAAGGTCCAAAATTATGTTAGGAACGTTCATATTGGTAGGCTCGTCTTGTTTTATTTGAGGTTTTTAATTGATCAAGTGTAACTGGTCATCAGTTCTTTGAATGATCTTGCTTTCAGAAATCATTTATTAATACATTATGTGAAAAAGTTCAGTGCTGATAGACTATGCAGCAACTGCACATATAGGAAACAATTTGAGGTCTGCTAGCTTTAAACGAAACTTTATAGTAATGATCTTTCTTAAAAACAGCTATTTTTTAGCTGTATCTGTTTTAAATTCTGCATCTTACTAGTATTACCAGTTTAGATGGAGTTAAAGTAGGAATTTTTTTGCATGAGAAAATGTCTGGCAGCAAAAATACATTCACTTTGTAATTGTAAATTCTGGAACTTCAGTCCTTTGTTCATCAGCACTGCAGTATTTTTATTTTATATTCTTTAGTCATACTATTGTCTGTGCTGTGTTGGGTCTGCTGTACTGAATGCTATGCTCATTAGTTTAAAAGACCGTAAACGGGGATTAATACATACTATGAACACACAAAAGGTCAATAATTAGTGAACCTATGCATATTTACACTTACAATACAATAGATGACACTAACAACAACACTTTTTATCATATATTATTAAATATGCAATATAATATAGACTGTATCATTACATTTTAATAGTAATATTTTGTTATATTAATAAATAAGCCTGCATATTCATGTTATTATACATTAATAGTAAAAACATTAAATAATTATTAAACTGTGCATTAAACTTTAATTAGGTTTGGTCACCAGGCATTTACATTACCTTTTTTTCTATCAGTCATACAGTTTTGATTAATTTGATCTTGTTTTGAATAAGCTCTGTTATGCCGTTATTGCTGATGTACAGTAAAACAGAGAAATGCTGATGATTTTGTGTTTTGTTTTATTAGAATAAAGAACATTGTACAAGAGAACTGTTTTTACACAGATTAAAACAAAAGCAAATTTATTTCTTCAGTCTATTAAAAAAAAGTATTTAAAAGCATCCCTGTAATCCTGGTAAGAACTGGGTGATTATTGTCTGTTTACATGTTCTTTTGCAGTAAAATTAACACTACAGTTAAAGGTAAAACAGTTAGTTTAGCATTAAAAGCAGAATGTTAAAGAAATACTTAGCTCATGATAAGAATTAAAAGAATGACAGATCATTACAGGAAGAGGGTTTCTGAACTAATACTTCTTAAGAAACAACCAGAACGGTTAGTTTGAGCATTTATCATCACCACAACAGCTTCATTAAAAAACACGATCATCGACTGCTTGCATGGCACTCTTCACCCAGTTCAGCTGAGGATCCACACACAAACGAGAACCCCTCTTTGTGATAATACTGATAGAAGGAAAAGATCACAGTTACTCTACACAGAGATCATTATACTCAGTTTATTCACAGTATAATAGATTTAAATTCAACAGTCTTGACAAATTATTATGATTATGATGACAAATGAAAACTCACATGACTCCGGGTTTGGTGCATTCCACTCTTGTCACTATGTAGGACTCAGTTCTAGCAATGGGGATTTTTCTATCATAATATGTAAAACAGCATTCGTCTGGTAAATTGGCACCTGTGTTAAACAAATATCATTTATATAATAAATATTTTGACGTCAATCACTTAAATGTTCACATATTGATCATTGTAGAAAAATAATTTGATCACTAATTCATACTTGGAAATTAGCTTTATAACAATTCACAAATTCATAAATGTCAATTCACACCACAGAACAAATAAAAAATGAAGCTTTCGGGTGACTTACTCTGGCACATGACACTGGACTGGAGGAATGCAGCAGCCAGAAGACCAATAAAAAGACAAAGACAATATTGACGCATTGCTGCAGATTGCTCTTCTTCTTGAGTTAACGCTGATATCAAGAGGATAAAGTCCTACAAACGTTACCACGGGTTTTAAAGGTAAAAGAGGAGGGGGTGAGTGTGGTTTTGGTAAGGGGCAGGTTATAGGTGAGAAATGTTCCACTGTGATCAAAAAAAAAAAAAAAAAAAATGCTCATAAGTCTTATAGGAAAAAGTTCTGTGGTTCTGCACCTCATGTATGACTCACCATCTCAGTGTGATCACTAATGAAGTGAACATGCAATAGACCATAAATATAAACTTTATTTAATTCTATATCATCTGAACTGACACAACAAAAGCAAAGCAGCATTTTATGACAAACACAGAAGAACAGAGACCGGTCAAAGTGTGTTTTGAGACCTGTGTCAGTGCATGCTCAAATAACATCTGAAAGCTTCAAGTGTGGGACTGCATGCACACAGTCTGCTCTGCACACTTTCAGTGTTCATTTCACATCCTAATGCCTTTATCTTAACACCTAATTCTGTCAATTCCTACACAAAAAAACACACACTGCACAATACATTACTATACTTCATGATCAACATATCCTGTGTTCCTGGATGGCCTATGCTCTTTTGAACAACATTAATTGTTTTGATGGTACACACACGCAAGGAATCACAACATAACATGAAGTTGTTTACACACACACACGTCATCTTTCATTACAATTAAGATCATCTTCACTCCTTTTATCGTACATGACCCCAAACAACTGAAAGCACTGGATACATATGAAGTCTTTAAAGTTATTTTTCTGAGTTATGGAAGTTATTTCAAAACCTTGGACTTATTGGCAAAAACAAAAAGCATTTTACTTAAAGCTCCTGGTTTTTGTCCCCCAGATATAAAAATAGGCTATTTAAATATTGAGGGCAATGAATAATCTGATTATAATGAAAACAGCCAACATTAACACAAAACAAATTCTGGGGTTCCTATATGGTAATGAAAAAGAAACAAAACATGAAGATGACATTGAGAATCTATAAAAAAAAAAAAAAAATGCAAAGCAGCTTATTGCAGCAGTGTGGTTTAGACCACAGAAAAAGTGGGAGGTTTTCCTTTGATCACAGTGATCACAAAGTAGTATAATCTCACCACATTATCTAGATAATAGCTGAACATAAACTTACTTTAGAGTGTGCAAGATATCAAGAACCATTCAATATTCTGGTGCCTTCAGCTTGTTTATATATTACTGTGTACATACAGTACATACACACACTCTCTGAGAGGATATGAAATTTAAATCTGTTTCCTCAAAAAAATAATCATCCATGAATTCTAATCAATACAATAAATAAGCATCTGGATGTTTAATATTATTGCTGTTCCATATTATGTTCTCAAAAATTAGGCCATATTAGTGCATGTTATTTACATGAAACAATTAAAGATTAAGTATTTTAACATGGTATTTTATACTGGATGCCGAGTTGCCATATCCTTCATACTGATATTAATTATATTATTACATGATTTCTTGTTTGACTATTAATCAAGTTATAGCAAGAGTGAAATGTGTAACCTTATGTGCGCTGTATTTCTTTTCCTCAAGATTAATGTCCACATATTATGTGTGACCCTAATGATAAGACACTTGCCAGTGCTATAAAGCCTTGAATTTTAGATAAGTTCTCTGTGTATGTGTGTTAGTATCTGTCTGTACAGGGAGAAGCTCAGACAGTCCCAGGAAAAACGATCAACTGCCAGTGTCCAGCGTATCAGATATACGTCTTTGGAGAGTTTTATCTAGGTTTTGGAACCAATCAGAATTTTGTTGACTTATGTATTGACGCAATTAGTATCCTCTGTCAGGGTATAACTGTGATTGATTATGAATTGTATGGGGGCAGCCTGCGAACTCCATCGAGAGTATTGAATCTGACTTCTGCTGATGAAATTGCAAACTATTTTCTTCAAGTAAAATTATTATTATTAATTGAACTCATCTCTGACTCCTGGTCTTCATTGCGACATATCTGGTCCTTGGGTTTTAACTGTAAATTCCCCTACAATACATTACGAATAATAAGATTTTATCTGATTTTAATCTCAATTTAATGAATTGTTGAATATCAAGAATAATTTACAGCATAATCTAGAGAAGCTTGTTTCTGTTATTAATGAAGATGATATGAGATGTCATCATAATGCTGTGAAACCACCATCATCACTGAACTCATACTCCTACTCAATCTTTCTTTTCAACACTTTAACCACCTTGAGATCCAAGCTGCACCACAATGTTAAAGCCACATTTATTATGCTAAAGTCCAGTTCTGTAAGCATGAATTGAAACCAAACTTTGTAACTTCAGAAACACTAGTATTCCAGAATGTTTGGTTTTGAACTGGCAAACAACAACTAAAAAGATAAGAGAGGAGAGAGAAAAGTAAAAAGGGACAGAGAATCCAGTAACAATACCATTAACACAGCAATATATTTCAGCATCCACTCAAATCTCTGAGTAAAGACATTTGTGAGACAGAGAACAGAAACACAGATTACAGACAGGGAGTAAGAGGTAGAATAAATAATAATTCAGTGTGCAATAAGTCTTAGAAACAATGGTAAAAACAACACATAAAAACAGCCTCAGACACCCACAGCAAAACATATATTATTTTATTTAGCTTAAATGGAAATGCCTCGTTTAAGATGAGGGAGGCAGAAAAGAAAGTAATGATAGGACATTTCCACACCTAACTGAAAGTGGGGGTGTACCTTCATGTGATGTGTTGCCTCCGTTCCAGTCCTGTGAGGTCAGTGTGTGGAAGATGACACATACAGTGGCCACTGGAACTGATATTCTCTGATGAGTACAACACATGTACAGTCAACATGAGTTTCTCTATTAGTCTCTGTGAGGTTGAAGAGAAGACCGGTGTTGAATCCTTAGCGTTTCAGTAGTGGACTGCCACGGTCTTGTCCTTTCTGCAAAGCCTGAAGAACCTGGGGGTGGGGGGTGTACAAAAAAAACAAACAGAAAAAGACTATTGAAATAGAAACACAATTAAAATATAAACAGCCTTGTATCACTCTGCTATTTTTAACATTGAAGTTATTACAAATCTAGTGTCTGCTTTTTGGATGTGTGGGATTATAAATATATAAAATGTTAAATCTGGTTTCCAATATTACAATATATAAATTGAAAAAGTTATGTACATTGTGTTTTTACATTTTGAGGTAAAAAAAAGGGATAAAATCAGGAAGCCCAGGTATCTGAGGTAATGACCCTTTGTCTTTGTGCTCTTCCTTGCCATTTGGCTTTTTAAGACTGATTGGATTAGCATCAATGCATTTGAATGACACTGTTATGCTGATGAGATCAAGGATACTGCATTTGCATGCTTTGTTTAGATGGTCTCCACCTCTATGTATCCTCCTTGAAATGTATAAAATCTCCAAAGTAACATTGCTTTGGTTAGACTTGGATGACTGCAGCGATGCACAGCGAGTACTTAATAAAGAGGAACGTCTGAATTGAAGATATCCCAGCATCTCCTGGTCTTTGCTTCTGAGCTTCCAACAGTTTTTGGTGCCATGACCCAGGTAGAGCTTCTCATCTGAATCCAGAATGAAACTTAATTTTCAACAAAGATCTGACTTCATTCCAGACTGAATCTTTCTGTACAACCTAGGGTTGAGGAGTTTAACTCTATACAAAAGAAACTTTAAGACCAGTACAAATTTGTTATCCTCTACTCTTCCACCAGAGAAGAGTTAACAGACAGCTGTAGTGTTTGGTTAACCAAGTTACCCTCTAAAATATTTATTTTAGAGCTAAAAGTTATGCTCTGTTTCGGTAGGAAAGAATAATTACAATCTGTTCAGACAGGGAAGATTATCTTACGTGCTAATATTTGGTAACCTCTGTTGATCAGAGACGTTTTCGTGTCCTTATGTGTCAAAGACTTTACAAAATGTTAAGAAGGAATGCTAAGCTGATTCCAACAACTAAGAAAGGTGGACTAGCTTCTCCTTCACAGACAGACAGTGAGTTCAAATCATTGCTAGGACAGCACATGTGCTCAATAGTAACAGAGTCAGTCAGATTGGATTTGATAAAGAAATTTGGTATTGATCCAGAAAAATTATGGTCAATTGAAGAATGTAAAAATGTACTAGGATCATGTTTTCGCAAAAACAATGTGAAAGGCATTATCTGCTGCCAAAGAGAATTTGGTTTAGCGCTAGCTACGCAACAGTCTCATCGTAACTCTGAGCTAGAGAAACAGAACAAAGAGCTCAGACCTAGAGTATCTAGCCGTAATCTAGAGCAATACTAGAGTATTGAAACAGATGTAGCCATCCAGCTAGTAACTGATGTGCCTGTAAATTCACTGAAGGTATGTTAGGAGATCTCAGAGAATTGAGAAAATTGAATGTGTTCCTCCAAACTCTTCTGTTGTCCATGTACAAACTGTTGCCAAAGCGCTAAGACCTAAAAATATAGAGACTATCCCAGAGCTCACCCTCAGCACGCACAAATTTTACTGAATTTATGTTGTTAGCAGAAGTCACACAGCTGATGTCACAAATTCCAACTGAATCTGAATTTAACAGTTTTGAGTCTGCTGTTACTTCTGAACAACAACACGCCAGTAAAGATGTTCAGAGACCGGTCTATGTAAAGAGTTCTGAGAGAGTTAAAGAACATTGTTGGACCAAAAGTAAATTGGTCAAAGGTCACTAGTTGTGAATAGAAGGAATTGAATGCACTGAAAGGTTTTGTCATTCAGCTGTAACTTACAGTAGAATAGTCGATGATCCTGAAAGTGTGTTAGATGACAACAGACCATTAGTCTGCATCTGGTCAGATGGCCTTGTAGCTGAGTACAGAAAAGCCATTCCTAGATCTAACTTGGTCTAACAAAACTCTCAGAAGTAATCAAGACAATTTAGCTGCAGGGGAAAGAGACTCTGATGTTAAAGCCAGAGTAAAGATTGCAGCAGGATCCTTTCAGGACAACACAGAGAACCGAAAGAAACGTAAAAGTCCCAAGAAGGAGGGCGGTTGTCATTAGTGTGGTAAAACTGGACCCTGGATGAAATTAACAGCTTTACTCAGCTCCTACTCCGTCTACTTACCACTCTGAAGCTGCCCCTCCCCACCTGCACCTTACTGTTGGAGCAGCTTGCTCAGGTGTTAACTGTTAGGGCTGTGAGTGCTTAACCTTTCCAGTAATGTAAAACAAAGATGAAAGATCCTTTGTACATAAAACTACAGGAAGCTGTCACTTCCTTTCATTGAGAGAGCACTCACAGCCTTCAAAGCTATACTACATCACACTCCAGTCACTCACCTACCCTTTTTGGGTTATGATGTAATGACTGATGTTTCATTAGAGGATGGAGATGTTGTACAGTTAAGTGTACACACCAACTACAGGGACAGACCAGGACACACACAGACCAGTGAGGAGCCCAGGGAAGAGCCGAAGTGCAACAGGCCTCTGGGGCCAACCCTGTGGTGAAGACTTCCCCTAAGGTTTCCCCTATCAGTAGTTTTATCCCCACCTCACTGGTCCATAGGTGTCAAATTACTAAAAAGATGCTCACTTGTGCCCATTTCTTGTTCTTGCTGTTCATGCTGATGGTGGTTGTGCTGGAGAAGATCTCCTCAGCGGAGATGTATTCTGGCAGGCGCGTCAGGAACTGAGCGATGTGGATGAAGTCCATGTGTGTGAGGATGTCCTCATAGAGACGCAGAATCCCCAGTGCTGTGCGGAAGAGAAATTCATCGCCATCACGACAGAACACGTCCCACACTCGGCATGCAATGTCCAGTGGGAGAGATTTACTGTACAAGGTGAAGATCCTACACAGACAAGAGCAGATCTATGATCAACACATCTCTGCCTCCAAACTCAGGGCCACATTTCTGACAGAAGAAACAAAGTACCTCACTTACCAGTCAATTAAATAAATATCAGAGGACAGGTTGTTATTTTTGAAATGTGCAAAAAGCTTTGGTAGATTTTCTTCAAAGAAAACTTCAAATGCTGCAAAGTATGTCAACATCTAAAAAAAATAAAATAAAAGAGCATGTGAAGAGTCTTAACTAATGACTATTTTCTTATTGATCGCACAACTTAAAAGACTTCAAGACTGCTCGTAACTCACAAGGCTGTGGTCCACTCTGTAGAAAGCCATTTGACAAGGCTTGTTCAACAAATTGGCAAAAGCAATGAAGGCATCAGCAATGTCCATGTTGAGAATCAACACTGCTGCTATAAAGGACATTCCCTGCACCTACACATCAAACAACAAACACATAATAGTTTAAAAATATGAGGATTTATCTTTAATGCTAAGCTTAAACTGATGAACGAGTGAGGCTTACAAAATAGCATCTATTCCTAGCCCTAAAACAACATGCGTTAGCCCCTAAGATCAGATCGTCATATAAGGGCTTCCTTTCTGTATTCACACTTCTAATAACAAGCACAGATGCAGCATGGGTCTTAATAACGCTCATGTTCAACAAATACACTACTGGTCAAAACTTTGCAATAATTAAGACTCCAGCCATGGTGAGCATAAGAGACGCGGTTAAAAAATGTTTATTCTTTCAATCGATTCAAATATCTGAATTAAAAGTTTTTTTCACTTAAAGTTTTTATTTCTATTCTTCATGCAAACTTACTAAACAAGGCAGTTAAAATATATTAAATATTGTGATTTAAATTGTTGCAGTGTAGGTGTTTAAGTAACAGAATAATTGTTATAAATAAACATTTATAATATGACCTTCACACCCAGCATTTATGTGGAGGTGTAAGTGCAAGAACTCTCTGGCCAACAACTGGTATTGTGGTTTGTGAGCAGGATGTACGAGGGCTGTGCACCACAAATTGCTCATCGTTCTCACAATTGCAACGCTATTATTTTTAAGCCTCTGCTTATCACGTTTAATATCTGGAACAGAACCAGCTGTACGACACAGCATCTCTGTCCGTTTCTGTTTGACTCCGTGAACAGCTCTTTGTATGAGTCAATACTAAAAAAAACTGAGGTTAAGATGAAATATGGGTCATAGTGGGATAAAGAGGGGTTTCACCTGTAAACACTGCAGTGGTGCAGGGCACATTTAAAAAACATTAGACATCACTTGGAGGAACGAGACTTACATATCCCACATCAGGACGATAACAAGTGTAAGCTCCCAGAATGCTGTGCAATACATCATGGTATGGGCCTCCCTGAAAATAAAACCCCAAAATATGAAGACAATTCAGCAGATGATATAAAACTCCAGAAACAACAATGCACCCTACCTGTTGGAAGATACAGAGATTGGGAAAGGTTCTGGAAATGTCTAACTTGATCAGTTCTAGACTGGCCTCTCGATCAGCATGAGACAAGCCTGCATCTGAAAAATAAGCAATAATTAGTTACAAAAGAGCATTAAAGCAAAGGAGTTTAACAGCGAGGAAAGCTGCTGATAAAGGGGAGAAATATAGGAACATAAAAAGAGGATGGTAAAAGAATAAAAAAGGATAATAAATAATGTTTTACATGTGATTAACATTATTCCAGCAAAAGAGAGGAGAAAAACCTTTGGAAAAATGAAAATGTCTAGCAATCACCTTCAATCTCTGTTTCTGCAGCAGCTGATGGGGCTACAAAGGCATTCCACTTTTCTTTGGCTCGTGCCAAACAGATGTTATACAGCTCTGTTTAAAACACACACACAAATAATAATGTGTAATTTACATGTAAATAGGTAATTTATGCTTACATATGTAAATCCTAGTAGATGAAACTATGATCCGCACTCACAAAACAGAGGACACTGGGTTTAACACACTGAATAAGGCCTTGAGCCAAGGGAGGCTGCAATTGGTGAAGCAAATGAACATAAAAGACCTATAACCGAAGCAGTACAACAGGGCTGGCGAACACACTCGCTCCCCATAGAGGTTGGGTGCAGAGGTTTTGTACACGGCAACAAGCAGACTACTGAAGAGGTCGGGAGTCAGAGGACAGGTCTTACGACAAGTCTTCAGGTCTCTGTCAGAGGCGGCTGAGAGAAGAACCAACTGGCCGTGGCTAAATAGTAAGGAACTCAAATGGACTGTAAAAGGACCTAAAGGGGTCAAATCAGAGGGGAGCACACCTGGGATGCCAGGTGTTGCTGTTGAGCTCTTTGGAGGTATCGTGGGCCTTTCAATGAAACACAGAGGAAGGAGGGTGCTCACCTGATGACCCCAATGAAGTGATTACCCCCTCTCCACTCAAGATGACAACAGAGTGCTGATTATTCTAAGGGAAGTCCTACACACTCAACTTGACCATTAAAACATTACACTAATTCAGGTTCTAAATTATTTACAGCTGCAAGTTCACAGAATAATGTATTTGTGGGATTCAAAACCACATTAAACAACAGGATGCTGTTTTGAGCACCATGAGCAAAACACAACCACAGTACAAAGTGTCACACACAAAGTACACATTTGAAAGAAAAGAAACAATATTTAGATTTAATATTCTTTTTTTAATCCATACATTTGAAATTAAAAAGAAATGATGTTCAAAGTAATCTTTTCCTGTTTGTGCTTTTCCAGTATGTGTGAGGTGTGTGTGATAAAGCACAGATAAAACACATTCCTACCATCAGTGATGTTTAGTTCATTGCCTATCGCTAGACTCCAGACTTTGCCCCTCACGCTGGGCGGTAGACCCTGCCACCATAAATCCCTCACCCGCTTGGACGAACACCTGGAATGGTGAAGAGAAGGACAGAGTGAAGCAAGTCAGCATTTTATATATTTGCTTTTTTTTTTTTTTTTCTAAGCATATTTTAAATGTTACATTGTTTTTTTTGTTTTTTTCATATTTGGACTTTCAGCCACTTGTAGTTTTTATTTGCAGCTATAGCAGAGAGATTGTTGGACATAAGGATAAGAGCTGTATCTGATTCAAACACACATAGCTCACATGAACACCTAAGCTCAACATGTCAGCACACATGCACTAAATTCTAGTCCATGTCTCACACTAGTTGGTCAGTACATCTCTTGCCAAATATTACGCTCCTTAGAATGTTTTTGGCTCTCTTTTGATCTATTGTCTGTTATTTAATTATATGGAATGACAAGAATATCTGATTTTGTGATATATTGTGTCAATGACGTTTGAGTGCAGACTGACATGCTTTGCCAGTTGGGTAATATCTCCTGACTCCAGGTGAGCGCAGCATTGCCGATGGTTTCCTCGAGTTTACACCTGTCCTCTAGTTGTTTTTTCCGTTTCTGGGCCTCTTTCAGCTCTGCACAGAAACACATACACATGTAGTGACACAAAACACAAATGTGTTTCAACAGGATTCAATTTCAGCTTTTGCAACAGCGCCATCTACAGCACAAAACTGAACGCACACACAAACAAATATGTGAAAAACTCACCTCTCTTCTTGGCCTGAGCTACCATCTCCTCATATTCTTGTCTGTGTTTCTGTGTTTCTTCCTCAGGCTTTGCAGGAAGATTCCTACACAGATACATAATAACTGTCAACAGATGAATACACTACCATCTGTGAGAGAAGCCATTCTAAAACACTTCACATTTATAACTCCTTTATTATTGATTATCTACTGTGCTGCATGGTATAACATTGCATGCAAGATGGAAATTATTTTCGTTTTGTTCTAGGACAATACAGGAAGGAGAGGTTTCAGGACAGGAGGAGATATACGAGAACACTGACGCTGGACGGTTCTCCAGTATAAGGGCTGTGGTTGAAAGTGGCTCAAAGTCCAGGTTCCTTCTTACATTCTTCTTGGGAGATGTGGAACTGCTTGACTGTCCACTCCTTTCATATTCCTACCAAAAAATAATTAAACAAATAAATTCAAATATATATATATATTTTTAACATTTTAGTAATCATCTATAAAATAATTAAAATATAATAAAGCAAATATATAAACAATCTTATGATTAAAAAAACAGCGGTTAACATTTCAGGCATGAGATGCAGAAGCCAACATTGTATACAGTCCAAACAATGACAGCAAACCGGCCGGCTGGATGAATCTCTCACACAAAAAACATTAGATTAAGATTAAATATAAAATAATTTTACAATTGTAATTTTATTTTTCCATTTAACTCTGATTGATGTAATAGTTTTGTAATATTTAAATGAAATCTGCATTAACAAAAAACAATACAACATATTATACAAAAAAAAAAAAAAAACACTACAATTAAAAATGTTAAATCATTTTTCCCCATATTGTACTGAAATGATTTTGGATTATGGCAATGAGGCTTAATCCTCAAGAAAAAGATCATTAAATAATACATTTCGAGGTTTTAGACATGAGAACTTCGTGGAACTAATGCTTTCACAAGTTTTTAACACAATACTTTTGACAACTACACAAGTGGAAGTGAAAGTGAAGTGACATTCAGCCAAGTATGGTGACCCATACTCAGAATTTGTGCTCTGCATTTAACCCATCTGAAATGCGCACACACACAGAGCAGTGAACACACAAACACTGTGAGCACACACCCGGAGCAGTGTGCAGTCATTTATGCTGCGGCACCCGGGGAGCAGTTGGGGGTTCGATGCCTTGCTCAAGGGCACCTAAGTCATGGTATTGAAGGTGGAGAGAGAGCTGTTCATGCACTACCCCCACCCACAATTCTGTCCGGCCCGAGACTAGAACTCACAACCCTTCGATTGGGAGTCCAACCCTCTAACCATTAGGCCACGACTTCCCAAGCAGAAGCAGAAGTTCTCAAACAAGCAGGAACTGTGAAAAGTCACAAATAAAATAAGAACAACTTGTTACTGCTTCTACTTGCTACAGCATTTGAGTTTCTACACACAGTCTCATGTCACAGAGTGTACAGCCGGAGTAGTAATCTGTGCTCTCACTCTGCATCCATCTTTAAATCCCCCGAGTAACCTGTCTGATCTGTGTCTGAACAAAACTAAGATAAAGAAATAAGTTCTGTTTTATTCATGCAGTCAGAAAGCACACACTATCGCAGATGAGAGAATATAAATATTTAATTTACCCCCACACTGCACTCTCTCAGAGATAAAACTATAGACAAAATGACCTGCATTTCAACTATGAGCCAAATGTGTGTAGAAAAGTTAAGATAAGACACTGATTAGTTATAAGAGTGAAAGAGAGACAGCAAACCAAAGAAACAGGACAACTATATAATTCACCAACACACACTTACACATGAACACCACGTGCACCTCAATTCCTCCATACAAATGCTTTTTTCCCTCTTCCTTGTCATTCTCCTCACCTTTTCTTTCATCAGACAGAAAACAAGGAACGGAAAAAAAAGAACTCACCATGAACGCTTCAGTGCTGTTGAGACATTCAGGATCCAGCGTTTCAGACACTACACCCTACACCATTGCTGTATTCCCACAGCTACAACTTTGAGTGCCTTGTAGACCGAAATGCAAGGCACAGCAGCAGCAGAAGACCGCAAGGAATATGGGACACACCCTGAGAAACAGTAGCATGACACTACTGTGCTCCTGCTCCTCTGCTGTTATTGTGGTCTCACTCCTGCTAAGTGCTAAGTTACTCTACACTGTTTTTCCTTGCACTCTTTCTCTCTTCTTAAACACACACACAACTGGGAGGCCCTACATCAGAGGGATGCAGAGGACCAGACCTTGTCCCGTGCGCCTGCGGTGTCCATTTGTGCGTGTGTGCATGCTAAAGTTACTCGTCATCATCACAGTTCTGAGAGAGGATCCATGATTTACAGGCAGCCATATTAACTGATTCCAGCTATTAGGAACACAAGGCTCTCTGCAATGCAGTCTCATGTGATCAGTGCACTCTGTGCTCCGCTGTGCATGTCTGAGTCATAAATAATCTGCTTTATGTGGCCGGTGTCATCAGATCTCATGAACTTCCACTGATTTAAATAACTATAACAAGGAACATTCTAACCACTTTAGTATCTTGATACTTTACAATTAAAACAAGTACATTTGCTTGTTTTAGTTATAAAGATTTAAAGGACAACAAACAGGTTGAATATTGCAATATTTAAAGTCAAAAGCATAATATTAAGCTAATCTTGACTCATCTCTTCCAATAAGCCACTGCTACAGAGCCTAAATAAAGCAGCAGCTCTGAACCGGTCACCCAATACCCCAGGCTTCTATTACAGCTGCAGAGAACAAAAACAAGAGAGAGAGGCAGGAGTTGGATGTGGATGAAATCTAGATGGACACGGGACGGCTGAATCAGGGGGTTCAAATGACCTGAAGCAAACAACAGGCCTGTACGCAGGAAACAAAGCCCCTTTCACAACACTATCATAACTCTGCATTTGATTGATTCATGCATTATGAAAAATCTAAAACTTGTAAAAAATGTAAATGTTTCACTGTTAAAACAATATCTTCCAGCTGAGCAAGTATATCAAGCAGTCATGAGAGGACATCAAAGAGACATAACTAATAAAAATCAAGCATTTTTTATATCCTCAGACTGGAAATCGTACACTAAACTGCAAAATCGGTCAACTCTGATGGTCCAATTCTGCAGACTGGCTAAAATCTGGCTCTGACTTCACCAGACGGTAAATCAAGGCAACACATTTACATTTATCTGACACTTTTATCCAAAGCGACTTACAGTTGCTATATATGTCAGAGGTTGCACGCCTCTTGAGCAACTAGGGGTTAAGTGTCTTGTTCGGGGACACATTGGTGCCTCACAGTGGATTCGAACCCGGGTCTCTCACACCAAAGGCATGTGTCTTATCTACTGTGCCAACACCACACCACACATTAGGTAGTGTACTGTATCTCAGCCTTTAGTTTAAAAGCAGCAGATCAAAGAACTTGATTTGTTAAAGAGGATCCAACATCACATTTATGTGGCCTAAACATTCAAACGGGTAAGGCAATAAGCAATGTACATCATAAAAATACACTGAATACAGAAACTGTATTTTCACAATTTCGTGCAACCCTACTACATGAAAAACACTCCAAAATCAGGTAGATTGGATTTTAACTTCTTGTAAGATCTTGTATGAGTGCAGGTGTGCGAATGTACCTTTTGTGTTTTCCTTGAGTCTTTGACTGAAAGGTCTTTATGTGGACCTTTACCAAACAGCTTCCAGCCGGGCTCTCTCTGTTCTTCCTGTGCACCCGTATCCTTCATCCTCTTAGCAAAAAGACTCCTTACAAATATAGAAAAGAAATAAAAGGACTGAGTTTAACAGAGTGCAACTTCTACTGATAATTACCTTCTCTGGTGTTTTTTTAAAGTACATATATTTTCACTAGTTTTAAGCAATATGAATTTCAATAAATACACAGAACAAAGACAGAAACTGAAAATAATACTGCACTATAGTAGAGAGTGAGGCTCAACGGGGAAAAAAATACATTGGATCCGTTTTAAGATGGAGAAAGGCTTCAAGAAAGTCCATGTTGCAGAGATAAAACGGGCAGACAATTTGGAGACATGGCCATGCTATTCAGTGGCTTCTCAACATTTTTGATCTACAATTCATATTCTCTGTTCCACAATGTTTGTGAGTACCTCAGCAGCATATGATATGGTAACACACAAAACCATTGGGCCTGAAAAAAGCTGAAGTATATCAGTGTTATTTCAAGTACTGCATATCATAGCTATGCAACCTTTTTTTTTTTTAAGGACAATATATTAGAAAGAAAAATATTAAAATATTAAATCACTTGTGATTTAATCAGAAATAAAAAACTATTATTCATTAGAAAAAGCTTGAAGCTTGTTTAATAATAATGATAATGCAACATTATTTGAAAGGCAACCTTTGGTGAAGCTCACATAATTATAAACATAATACTGCTGAACAAATCATTAGTTTCTTGGTATGTATTCAACAACATTACTAATGCAAGCGCTAAGATACCTGTGGAAGAAGCTGGCGAGTGGACCCAGTCTCTTAGGTCTAGTCTCATGTGGTGTAGAGACCCCCACAGGATGTGGTTGGGGGCTGCTGAGCTTGCCGTGTAAGTCAGTAGGAGGTGAGAGTGAATTGTCAGAACGGTGTAAGACATCTTCATTCTCAAATGTAACAACAGCACTGGACTCGGATGTGACCATGAAGTCTAGGAAGTCCTCATTACTGACAGACAATGTGGCAGAAAACTCAGTACTTAAACTTGAAACACTGCAGACTGAAATATCATCACTGCGATTCAAAGTACCCTTGCCTGCCGCACTGGAGAGCCCGCCGGCACCGTAAGAGTGTACCAAATCAAAACCACAACGTGGGAAGCTGGAAGACTTGAGTATGGAGCTATCTGAGATATCCAGGTTTAGTGTTGCTGGACTATCATCATGTGGAGGTGGAAGCACCAGCTCAGCAGTGGTGACTCGAGCCTGAGTGTGCTCAGGAGGGTTCATCTCAAGGGTGGGGATTCCTGAGTCCTGAGAGGCCAAGCTGCTGCCATCCTCATCACATGTGCCATTACATGGAGTGAATGATTTGCAACTGAGGGAGACAGGAGGCAGCGGAGAGACGGAGGGCATGTGATGGTTGACATGGTTTTGGGTGAGAGGCTTTGAGGCAATCTGCAAACCCCGGTTGTGAGAAGAGCTGCTGAACGATGAGACCTGGAAATCTAGAAAGGCAAATAACAAAAGTAGATCAGATCAGTCCTTATAAGGGAAATAACCTGTAAGCACTAAGTCTTACAGCTGTTTTGTCTCCTTTAAGAAAATAAACTAACATTTTTATGAACCAACAAATGTCATTTCCACCATGTCAGATTACATACAGATTTTCATAGGATTCTGTGGTGGAAATGACAATGATGGAAATTACATTTTTAGGGAAAAAAAGGCTGACTCCAGCTTTCTAGGTTAATTCCACAAAACATTTTCTACTTTATAAATTACACAATATAAAACTACCCTGTCTTCAGGCAATATACACAGTACAGTACACCAATGTTTGTATGACTACTTCCATTAGGGGCAAAATGGATGTTTTTGGTTTAATGGGAAATTATATTGGCGTTTATTTATGTAATAAATACTAAAATGATTAGTGATAATGTCACCCTTTTTTTAATTGTTAATTTTTATAATATTTTATTATTATTTTTTTTTTTAAGACCTCTCAGACTGGATCTGGAACAACTGTAACAGCATGTCTACATCAGACTTAAGTTGTGTGACACTGCATGCAAATGGTGTTAAACAAAACTATATGCAGAAAAGGCATCTGAAAAACAAGAAAAATCATGAATGCATGGTAAAATAATCATATAATAATCATATAATAATTTAAAATATTTAAGACAGTTTTTATCTTATCTCAGGGTCACTTGGACAAAAATAAATCAACTGTATCCTAGAAACCCATAAAGTGGAATAAATAAATAAAAAAATCACTCCCTAAACTAATTTAAAAAATACAAATCCATATTTCCCACAACCCTAAACACAAAATAAAAATAAGTTATGCAACACTATTGAAAATACAGGTACAATTTACTTCAGATTATTAGTAATCTGGCCCAATTTTGAAATGGTAATTTTCCATTAGGTGACAGGCCTGTGGTCTCAGCCCACACTGTTTTAACCACAGGTCACCCCACAGGTAAACACATTCTGAAGGGTGATGAGACTCAATGTGCATGGCTGAGTAAACAGCCACAGCAGCATCTAGTCACACCGTCCACACCACAGACCAGCATCTCTACATAACAAGAGTGACGTAAAAACTCAAGTGTGCAGGAGTAGAGAAAGTAACCTGAAAGTAGACCAAAAGTGTGACCTAAAGACCTGAGGAGAAATCACATCAACACTCAGACAATATCTTCCATCAAAATTGAACAAAAATAGCTCTTTGACTTAATGACGATAGAGGAAGAATGATTGGGGTGCATATGTCCTGAGGACATCACAGGAACACAACAACAAGGACACAAAAAACAAAGTAGAAACTAGAACATCAGCTCAAAACAAAAAAGATGGCAAAGATGATGTTTATATTGCGCCTGATATGGATGTAAAATATTAAATGGGAGCAGCAACAGATAATTCGAGCTCTGCTGGTTCTTCCTCCTCAATTAAATATGGTTCAGTGTGTTTCACAGGTGTATGTACATGTTCATCTACTGCAAAAGAAACAAAAAAATGTGCATATAATCTACAAACCAATATTCGATTGTGGATAGAACATGCCTCGACAAAGCCATGAAATCTACAATTGAAAGTGCAATCATCATCTGCATCTTTTGACAGGACAACAATACTTTAATAGCCCAACAATACACACCTTAAACAATAACAGCGCTTTCACAGTCTCACAAGTGACCCAGCCCATACATTTCTCTTATTCAAACAATTCTATTTTTGGTCTTTGAGTTTTAAGGCGTCTGTGTTCTTGTAGTCAAAGATAAATAGCTTACTGATTTAAACAATTATTTCTGTTTTCCAAATTAATAATTAGCTCTTTCAACTAAATCATAGAGAGCTACTTCTTGGCTCTTTGAGCTGATGTGCACCATGAAATGTGACCCCGGACCACAAAACCAGTCATAAGGGTCAATTTTTCAAAATTTAGATTTACACATCTGAAAGTTGATCAAATATGTGTTCCATTGATGTATGGTTTGTTAGGATCAGAAAATATTCGTCTGAGATACAACTATTTGAAAATCTGGAATCTGATGGTGCAAAAAAATCTAAATATTGAGAAAATTGCCTTCAAAGTTGTCCAAATGAAGTTCTTAGCAATGCGTATTACTAATCAAAAATTAAGTTTTTATATATTTTGTAGCAGAAATGAGTCAAATCAGACAAATCAAAGAGTCTATCAGAGCTGTGTGCATTGAAACATGAGCTGAATTCCTCAGGAAGTCATAAATCAGTTCTAGTGCCACAGGAACCAAACAAGATAACCAACCAACCAACTTGTTCACACAACAGCTTTCAACATTAACACCAATAGAACAATTATTGACAATTTTAATTCAAAGAAGAGATTGTCAAATTTATTGTTCGTGATTGGAATGCAACGCTGGACATCACATGTAAACCCAGGAGATCAAGTTAAATACTTGCATTGACTTCCCCCCCCAGCCAGTGAAACCAGACTGAAATTCCTAAGGGGGAAGGGCTTTAAACCTTTGTCTTCACAGAAAAGTCCTTTGCCAGAGAATGGCAAAGAAACCCTTTTTATACATTATATATGGACCAGAATGAACTCAAAAAAGACTTATGAATGAATCATTCCATTGCTTAACTCCATATTCATTTACGTGTAACCCACACATTTGACTATCATGTATAATCACTTATTGTGTATGTCTTTTGATAACTATAGGATACCTAGTCATGTCTAGTATTGAAATAATCGCATTTTCTTGCTTGATATTGTCCTGACAATCATTTATTTGTAAAATATATCATAATCATGTTATAGGAATCATGTCCAAAATTAGACCCTGTGAGGCAAGAACCACATGCTTGGTAAGATAAACAAATAATTTATGATACCCACCCCAAGAACATATCTGATTGGTCAAGGCAACATTTGAGGGGTGGCCAACAAGGAAGTTTTAAAAACTTTGGATCCCATGAAATTTTGCTTTTAGTCATGCCTTGCTTTTAGTCTGCCTGCTGCTATTAGCCATGTCGGCTTTTAGTTCTAGTCTAGCTGCTGCTATCAGTCATGCCTGCTCTTAGCTTTTAGCTTGTAGCTTTGCTACCTAGCTTTAGCTATAAGCATCTAGCCATGCGGTTAGTCGTCATTGTTCTTTGAGCGCGGTTCCAGCGTGCCTGCCTACTGCTGCTACTATGAGAAGGAACACAACCTAGTCTCGTCAAACTTTATTTCTTTTCTTTTCCGTTTGAGAGTTTCGTGTTCTGAGTTAAGTTTTGTAACGTCCATTCAACTTCAACCAGCGAACACGACTCTGCACTTTCAGCCAACGCCCAACAACCACGGGCTTCCCAAGACGTCACTTCAGAGACTGAACTTCCAGCCAATCAACGACCTCAGGATAGCCCTTTCACCGAGGCTCCTTCTTCACAGGAGATGCAAGTAACTTTACCTCCAGACTGTGACCTTTACTGGTGTATCTAATATAATTTTAACCTCATTGAGGAACTCAATGCGAGCGCTAATTACGTGATTGATGGTTGTTCATGTTTATGCAATTTAACGTATTGCTGTTAACTTGGGATTTCCATATTTCCATTCTCTTAAACTCATCCTTCCCTAACTTTTGACCTTCCTGCAACTTGTGTGAATGTGTGTGTGCGTGCGTTTATGTTAGATTAGTTTATATGTCTTAGATTTATCTAATAAAGCCTTATTCATATTGAAAAGAGAAGTATCTTGTGTTTTGTGCTTACAAGTTAATGTCTTAAACTGCCGATCTTGTTACTGTGCTAATTGATAGTGTTTTCACTATAGTTTGGATATTAGTATCCAGCGCAGATTTGATGTTAAACGGCTCGTTCACTGAACCGCAGGCGCGTCTCCGTGAACAGCCGTGAAACAGTGATTCTGTTCAAATTCCCTTTAAAATCTTAAATGATTCCCTTTGAGCTAAATTGACCTGTTTCCCTTACAATTTGCAGTAGGAAATTTATAAAATATCTTCATGGAACAAGATATTTACTTAATGTCCTAATGATTTGTGGCATAAAATAAAAATCTATAATTTTGAGCCATACTATGTTTTGCTACAAATGTACTCCAGTGACTTAAGCTGTGACAAGGTTATCCAGGGTCACATGTTGTTGTTCTCTGATGTAATCCATCATAAGGAAATCAGCATCCTCTGAACTTCTCAAAACCACCAAAGATAAACTGTTTTTAAAGGAAATATGACTGCATGACTGAGATTACAGAAGTTAAGGTTACAACATTTCTAGAACAATGAACAAAGTGTTTCCATCTGTATTTTGTAGATTAGGCCCTAGTGCAAACGTTTTTGTGGCCTCAATTAAACTAGTCTAATTGTAAATTAAAACATTAATTCTAATACTGCTAGAAACTACTTAAAGTTTATTATTACTAATAAAGACGAAATATGGAGACATTTTTAATCTTAATTTAACCTACATTAAACATGATTCTGCCAAGAAATTAGAGAATAGAAAAATCCATATATCCCCCCAAAAAATAATCAAACTCACTGGTTATATATATACACATATAAACTTTAGTTTATTTTTGTTTTGACTGGCAATGCTTTCTTTCCCTTATTAAAGGCGTTGCATATATATATATATATATATATATATATATATATATATATATAGTCATGTATCTTCTGTCTCTTTGTCTTTCCAAATACTTTTTTTTGCTTCAAATCATAATGTGTATCGTTGTGAATCACCACCTGGTTGTTTCTGCTGAAAGCTTTTTTTGGTTCATAGTCAGTCAATCAGGAAAATCCCTATGGGGAAAATACTTCTGGTCTGGAACCATGCTTTAAAAGTGGACGAGCACTGTGGCACTCCATTATTCATAACTAGCTACTGTATAAACACAGAAAGGCCATTGCATTAAGTACTTTTGTAATCACTGATGTTTAATATAGGTTTACTTTGTCAATATTGCAAGTGCTCTGAAGAAGTTTGAAACTACCCCGTAGTCTCTTTTCATTCATTCATTCATTCTTTCTTTCTTTCAAGTCCATGCTAGATTTCTTAATTAGTAAACATTTTCTGAATACACACATAAACGTGACCAAACAAAAAATATTTATGTGACACATAGAAGTTTTTTTTTTTTTCATGACTCAAAACCCAGTGATGCTAATGAGTAATAATACTAATACTGCTGTGAATATTTTGATATCCAGACATCTTGGAGACTGTACCTGTAACACTGAACTCCCCATCAGTGTGCTCTGCTTCTGCCATGTTCCTGCTGCAGCTGGAAAGATGTGTGTGCGTCCATCACCTCCTCACATTTACTCCAGACCCTCCAAATAAACAACGCATCAAACACTGTTATCAACACTGTCCATTTTCACGAGCACTTCATTCATCTACACTCTAAACTCCACTCAAAACTTTTCGCCTTGTTTGTGCACTTCACTATTCCTGGGTTGAGCAGACATTAAACTTCTACAGAACGGCTAATGTTAGTGTCTGACTGCAAAAGGTTCAAACTCTTTTATCTGCGAAAGAGTGACGCTAACAGCTAGATAAAAGCTCATGGGAAGTATCTTACCTGTTGTGACGCTGCCACCGCCATTTTAAAACATCCTGACTGATATAAACGTGCCAGGAAAACATGCGAGTCTCTACTGATAAATCCACCTGCGCTACGACTGAATGAAGAGCTGGTCTGCATCAAATAAAGTCACAAACTTTGGCTTCTTCCACCTGTGGAGGTACCGTCGCTTTTCAGGCACACAAAACGTTGTCATTTCAAAAGAGGCAGAGCGTTTTGAAAGTGTTGAGACATCTTGCCGACAGTCAGTAAATCAGGAAGTGACCTCCAGTGCCCTGAACACACTGTACACACAGAGCGACGCGACGCGACGCAGTGTCATATCGTAACGTTACTCTCCGGTGATTGATTATGGTTTTGTTGCTTTACGTGTAAGTTACACACACGACGTGAAGGTGAAGTTTATGCGTAGATACCGTTTATTTCTGGATCGAAGTAATGAAACCGTTGGCGATATTTTAACAGTAACCAGTGGACAGACTGTTGCTACAGTAACTAAAACAAACCCTACACCTACATGAGTCTGATTAAAGTGAACGTCCCTTATTCCTCACAGCAGCTTTAATGAACGCGCCTGACCACTGCCTGCAAACAGCTGGATTTCACCAGTCTATTTACCAGGAGTCCAGCCAGTTGTGATTGATGTTACTGTCAGAACACGGTTCTTATATATACTTTAATTTGACTACTACCAAGAGACACGTTTCTGTGACAAGTTGTTCTGGACAGTCTTCAAGGTCCGAGCTCTACTTGGAGATGAAGCGTTTTCCTCACGGTCTTATTCGGTTATATCCGGGTTGTCCAGAGTCAAAGCTTAATGTGTACCTAGAAGTGACCTGTTCAACATTTAGCTGTCTGGCTAATGATTGTAGAAATCAGACTCTCTCTTATGATCACAAATAAACAACAAATATGATTTTTTTTTTTTTAAATATGTTTATTAAAGGTTTAGAAACTTGACAATGATTGCAATAAGGAAACTGAGAGTTCTGCATTAAAAGTTAAACAACATTGCAATCAAAACTTTAAACCTTTAAGAACTTGAAAGTTAACCTCTTCAAATGTACTGACTAAACCAAAACCTTTGAAAAAAATAAATAAAAGAAAATGCAATTTTCAGTCCCCCATAGACACGAGTGCTCAGGTCTTTCTTCAGCAACCATCCCACCTTGCACACAGAGCTAGACTTGGAAGAAAAAAAAAACAAGTCTGTTCAAACTAAGAGAGGAACCATTAAAAAAAAAAAGAAAAAGTGTTTAACAGTAAATAATCGGTCTATGCTGTTCTATTTGACTGTCAAACACATTTACTAGATTTATGCATTTTCTCAAAATCTAAAATGCTTTTGTCCTCAGTCACCCACCCACCATAAACAAGTTTCATAATCTTATCAAAAACCAAACTAAAGTAACAATTTTGGAAGACGGCAATATTTAACTCCAAGTGCTTGACAGAACAAGGATTGGGATTGATTAGAGAAAGTGATGCCAGCATTGTGTAACTGAATTTCAGAATCTGACAGCATTTTAAACTGAAAAAATTACATTGAATTAGAATAAAAATCCAATAAAGGAGTCTATTCGCACTGCTGTACCCAGTTATAGCATACAGTACAAAAACTTTGTGCCCTCACACTCACTTTCTACCACTATAAATTTTTATTAATCTCCATCAAACAATAATCAAAATCCCACAACCACAATGAGCAAATAATGTGGGGAAACACACAAACAGTCAAACTGGGTCACACATAATCATCTCTCCAAGGTTAGGGTCTACAGTTCTGGATCACACACTTTAACAAACATTAGGTCTAGACCTTGTCTCAAAAACAAGGCCCAACCGGTTTGTTAAAAGAAGCACAAATCTTTTAGGACTAACTGTGTGGCCATTTTTTCTTACACACATTTGAAGATTACATCTTTGTTGTAGTGTATGAATATTAGCACCAATAGAAAAAACTGCAGTCAACAAAAACTTTCTCACTTGCAAAGGGGAATAAGCACATTTAAGTTATATGTAATCACTGTTTATATTATATATATATATATTCCTTCCTTTTTGCTATTTTAATTTATTTGACATTTTATGCCAAATAAAGTTTAGACAATGAAATCCTTGTGCCCAATTTGGGAATTTTTCAAAAGGCATCTGTTGGTCAATGATGAATGGGGCGATATCATTTTCTATTTTAATGCCACATACAAATTCCCCCTTACAAACATTAAACAAGTAATGCTTTAAAACCAGTTTCCCCACATTGGTACAGAAAAAAAATGCACACACTTAAAATAATTTAAAAAGAAAACACACAGAGGGTGCTCAAAAAAAAGAAAAAAAAAAAAAAAAAAAAAAAAAGAAAAATGCAAATGTCACCAAATTTCACATCGTAGCATTTTACACTCTGTTGATGTAGCATACATGTAGTAATTTCTCATGCTAACATCGGTTTAAAAAAAAAAAAAAATTCACAAACAAAAAAAAAAATTACAATGAAAGGGGGGAAAATACCCATCCAGGTTAGAATTAAGCTAGCAGATGGTAAACTACACATCCTTGACAGTGAAGATGACGAAAGCGAATGGATAAGATGGTATTAGAGCAAAAATGAAATTTACGATGGATTGGCTTTTGAATAATGAACACCATATCCCTACCACCTCTCACTCCAAAGCCATAAAATAAATTATAGACAAGCAACTTTGTAGGAAACGTGTCACAAATAAACCCTATATATATATATATATATATATATATATATATATATTTTTTTTTTTTAACAAACATACATTAATATATTGTAAGGTTGTAGAGTTATGGTGTGCCAAAATACTAGCTTGCTTTTATACACCCCTCTTCAATGATACATCACATCACACAATGAAACAACCACTTATTTCTGAGACAAGAAGAAGGAAAAGTACTTGAAAAGAATCAACCTTCAAGCAATCAACTGTCATTACTGGAAACTCAATTCTTTCTTTTCTTTTCTTTTTAAGTAAAAAATAAAACAATGAATCCAAATTACAAATCATCAGTAGTCACAATTCTGTGTTGTAAAGAAGGGGAACAGACTTAACTGAAATACGTAAACTTTACACTAAACTTAAAGAAACAACAAAAATTATGTCTATAATATCAAACTGCAACTGATAGATGCTAACGTGAAACAACTAACGTGAAATTGTCTAGTTGGGTCAAATTATTCAGTAAACTAATCCCCCCCCCCATATAAACGGTCCTTTAAAACTATGACCCTCTCTAAAATGTACTTTTATGAAAGGTGACTTTTCAAATCAAGCTATCTGACAAATGCATAAAAGATTTTTTTCTTTTTTTTTTACCTGAAGTGGACAAAATAACGTAGCAAACTGTAACATTTATCACAATGGCTGTGTTAAAAGGGAAAACTCAAGCAAAGAAAGCAACTTCGAATTTCAAGGACAAGGGGGTTATTTCTTCATTGAGCCTTCCGTTTTAGCGGTTTTAATTGTTGTATTACAACACCTTCAACATATGTACCCTGCTTTATTTCTTTAATATGTTTTCAAAGCAGCACTGAACTAAAAGGGAACATTACCAAAAACTGATGTGACAAAACAAAAGTGGGGGGTGGGAGGGGGATTTTTTCTTCTCAACCTCACACAACTCAATCCTTTACAAGTAATTTAAAAGAAAAAGAATAAGCAAACCGGTAAATTATCTGATTAGGGGAGGGGATGTCGCAATTGTAGCGCTTTCAACCTGACTTCTGATTATTCATAGTTCAGTCACAGAAACTTTGACTATTAGAAGGACTGAGACTAGATTCACAAGCACATGCACAATCAGTAGGACCACAGTTATAGTGGATCCTAGAGCAAACGTAAAAGTGAAGCTAAAACCTGTTAGGGATAAATTAAAGAACAAACTTAATGCTTAACTATGCTTTTTTTTATTATCATTTTCAAAATTGATCAACCTAGGAATTAACAGACTGAAAAACAAGCCTATAATAAATGATTTTGACCAGAATCATCTAACTGTACGTCAAACCTACTGCCATGTTTCCTCTCTTTATGCTTTCATCTTGGTGATACGCCGTTTTAGATGAATTGACTGAGGAATAACAGGGCTTAGGACAACATGGTTAAGACCGAGCCCACTGTTCTTGTAAAGGGTCCTCCTATCTCTCCTCTGGCTTTTGGCTGAAAGTGATAGGAGGAAATTAGCATTGGTATGCCTCCGCGCTCACCAGAAGAATCATACATTACTGCTTCCTAGAAACAAAGGAGGATACAACATTTAGTACAAACAAACTCCCTTTTCCATTCAGTGTGGTATCTATAATTTGACATTAAGATCCATCATGATTATTCCCTATTAATGGATCAATGGATTTATCAAAGCAGAGTATATCTGACTTCCCCAGTATCTAATACGGCTAAATATTGTACTCTTTTTACCTCCGCACTGAGGACTTGGAAATAAAGGAGAACACAGAGTACTCTGCCACCAGCACTCTTCTTTCTGCATATTAGTTAAGCACTGTTCTCCAAAATTCAACAGTGGAAACTGTTTAAGAGACAAAGAAAGTCAATCAATGATAGCATTTTTATTTTTTTATTTTTGAAAGGTGCAAGGTAGATCATTAAAGGGGTCATATGATGTGATTTTAAGTTTTTCTTTCTCTTTGGAGTGTTACAAGCTGTTAGTGAATAGATAAGATCCCTGAAGTTGCAAAGACTAAAGTCTTAAAACCCAAGAGATATTCTTTATCAAAGTAAAGACTCTGCCACACCCACCTAAAATGGCTCATTCAATCCAGTTCGCGAACAAATCATTCGATATAACCGGATCTTTTTGAACCAGTTCACCAAATCGAACTTAATCATTTTAAACGGTCCACGTCTCCAATACGCATTAATCCACAAATGACTTAAGCTGGTAACTTTTTTAATGTGGCTGACACTCCCTTTGAGTTAAAACAAACCAATATCCTGGAGTAATTCATTTACTCAAACAGTACACTGACTGAACTGCTGTGAAGAGAGAACTGAAGATGAACACCGAGCCGAACCAGGTAACGAACAAAAGACTGACTCGTTCACGAGCCAAGAACCGTTTCTGTCAGACGTGTCCGATTCTGCACATGTGTGCTTCAGCGTGAAGCAGACCGAACACACAGAGCATCTGAACTGAACTAATTCTTTTGGTGATTGATTCTGAACTGATTCTGTGCTAATGTTATGAGCCCAGGTAAACCGAAGGCTTGAATCGAGGGCAATCATTGCCAATGACGCCATTACGTCGAACGCAAAAGAACCAGTGAACCGTTTTCTTCAACCGGTTTATTGAATCGAACTGTCCGAAAGAACTACTGGTGATCCGAAAACCAATGCAACCGGTTCTTGACTCGTGAACGAGTCATTATCTGGCTTGGTGTTCATCTTCAGTTCTCTCTTCAAATTTAAAAACTTAACAGCTCAAGTCCTTTGTAGATTAATGTGTATTGTAGATGCAAACAGTTTAAAACGATTCAGTTCGATTTGGTGAACTGGTTCAAAAAGATCCGGTTACATTTAATGATTCGTTCGCGAACTGGATATGACAAACTGCTTTGATTTGAACTCTCTCACAACAGACAAGGAAGAGAAGACCATGCTGAATAAAGTCATAGTTTTTGCTATTTTTGGACCAAAATGTATTTTCGATGCTTCGATTCTACCTGACCCTCTGATGTCATATGGACTACTTTGATGATGTTTGTCTTGCCTTTCTGTTAGGGCTGTGCAAAAAATCAAATGCGATTTTCATGCACATCTCACCAGTAAAGACGCTCCTGTAATTAGAAGTACATCTCCAGCACGTGCGTTCATGGCACGTGCGATCATGGTTGCCAGGTTTTCACAACAAATCCTGCCCACTTGCTTCTCAAGACTAGTCCAAAACTTGCCCAATTGCGTTTCCAGGAGGTTCCCCGATAAAAAAATTCCTTTCCGGGGTTAAAATGTACATTTTATGGCATGGTTGCCTTGGTAAAATTTGCTTTTTAGGTGCTAAATATCACGTTATCGGTATTGTCGATTCGATCCCGCGGACATGAAAAACAACCACAGACTTGGCAACACTGGTTGGCATTTACTACACAGCAGTAATTCACTGACAATCTACACAATATTGATTTTAAAATCAGTGGCGATTCTTTGTCGATTTTGAAAGCGATTGTGTTAGTTGTCGGTAGACTACGGCTCTGTGTAGTAACTGCCGCTCCACCTGAACCAGTGTTGCCAAGTCTGTGGTTGTTTTTCCATGTCCGTGGTTCGAAGCAACCCCAATACCAATAACGTGCCAACAACCATGCCAAAAAACAACAACAAAAAAAAACATATTTTAACCCCGGGAAGCAATTTTTTTTAGGGATGCACCGAAATTTCGGCCACCGAAAATTTTCGGCCGAAAATGGGCTTTTCGGTTTTCGGCCGATAGACTTTTATCACCGAAACAACACGGTCGAAATGTTGTGATGACGCAAACAGAAACCGCGACCTGCACGTGCACATGCATAGCGCAGACCACGAGCTCCACGCGTCATTCACTTAACACCAGTGAGAACATTCTCTCTCTTCGTATTCCTTTATTCGCAGCATTAAAGCGTGTCCTAACAAAGAGATTAAGACGGACCACGAAGTAAAAACAAAGAGAAATAACATAATGTGCTTGTGAGCATGTCTTACACGCTCATAACTTTTGACTAAAATGTAACGCCATAGTACAGTCTTTTAGAGTCTGTTAGCACATGTCTCACTGAGATCTTTTCGGATCCTCTGAACTTCATCGCGAATGTGCTTGCTCCGCGTTATAAAGACCATTAACGTTACTTGGATGCGAGAATAAGGCAGCGCGCACAAGAAATGATCCAGGCCGCGCTGGATGCGGAGAACCCGCGTGGAGACGGAGAAAGCGACAAGTGCAGGAGACAGATCAGAGCGCAGAAAAAAAAAAGACTCGTCTCTGCACCAGATGAGGGGCATGCACCATCGTTGTCTGATATGTTCAGTGGAATTCTGCAAGAAAGTGCCTCAAATAATAATAAGACGTTGGCTATTTTGTTTTTAGGCTACTATATATACATATATATACATATATATATATACACACACACACACACACACACACACAAACATATATACATACATACATAATATCAGATTGCAGCCATATTTATGCTAGATTTTCTGCTAGATTTCTGCTTTAATTTGATAAAAATGTTTATTTATGCCCTGGCCCTATTTAAATACACTCTCTCAAATATTTCTCAAATGTCAGGCAGATGACAAGCTCAACTGCTCAACAGCTAGATGGTTAACTGTCTGAAGTCCCCATCCCCAGAAGGGATAACAGTCTTGCCTACTGGAGAAGTAATGCACTTTCTAGTCCTACATAGAAAATTTCAAATGCACTTCACCTAAATGCACTTTGTTTTTATGAGAGAACTGTTCATTTTAAAACCTTTCTGCAGGCCAGCAGGCCTGTAAATTATTATTAAATATACACATGAGTGGGATACATTTTTAGTTTGAATTTTATTTTATACTGTGCATTGTTGCAATGTGCTTAATAAATATTTGCATCATTTGTAATTATTTATTTTTATGTTTTTTTTTAAATAAGTTATGTAATGGTAATTATCTTTGAAACTTTAATATTAATTTATGCAATTGCAATGTCTTAATTTTAGTAAAGTTAGTACACGGTCCTAGCAATAAATGCAATGGTACTAATAATTGGCATAATTTCTTTCGGTGTTTCGGTTTTCGGTTTCGGCCAAGAATTTTCATTTCGGTGCATCCCTAATTTTTTTATCTGGAAACCTCCTGGAATCGCGATTAGTTTTAGACTAGTTTTGAGAAGCAACAGGGCAGGATTTGTTGTGAAAACCTGCCATCCCTGATCTGAACACACGTGCTGGAGATATACTTCTAATTACAGGAGCGTTTTTACTGATGAGATGTGCCCTACGTTCTGGACATGGACAGTATACCGTACACACATTTTCAATGGAGGGACTGAGAGCTCTCGGACTAAATCTAAAATATCTTAAACTGTGTTCCGAAGATAAATGGAGGTCTTACTGGTTTGGAATGACACGAGGGTGAGTTATTAATGACATAAATGATTTTTGGGTGAACTATCCCTTTAAGTATGTTTTGTTATTAGTTTAAGAATTTGCTATTGACTGTTCAAATGCGGAGTTTTGCGCATCGTGTGTATGAGTGAGAGAGACCGGGTCACACAGTGGAGTCAGCTGTCTTAACTGTCCGTTGCTTGTGTACTGCAAACACATACGAGCTTCATCACGGTGTCTGTCACGTGACTCTGTTCCTCTTTCGGGCTTGAACTGATGGTAAAACTAAGGATAGTATTAACCTGTTAACCTGCACCCCGATGCGGGCATCCTCAACTCCCCGTGTTTGCATGTGTCAATATTTACGAATAGATTAAATGAAACAGGACAAATTTAATCTTGACAAACTACCGTATTTTTCGGACTATAAGTCGCACTGGACTATAAGTCGCATTTATTTTGAACCAAGAACCAAGAGAAAGCATTACAGCCTACTAGAGGGCGCTCTATGTCTTCAGTGTAGACTACAGGAGCACTGAACAGCATCTCTGGCAGCATAGAGCGCCCTCTGGCAGCTGTAGATGGTAATGTTTTCTATTGGTTCATTTCTCTCAGTTCATGTCAAAGTAATTTTGATAAATAAGCCGCACCTGACTATAAGTCGCAGGACCAGGGAAACTATGAAAAAAAAAGTGCGACTTATAGTCCGGAAAATACGGTATATCATTATAAAGATCTGAGCCTCAAGCATCGACAACAGACTGCTGTTTTTCAATGGAAAGCTTATAAAGATTGTATTTGCTACATCAGTGTAAGCAGTACACATCAAAACATGAATGAAAACTAGGTACATGCCAGATTCGTCATAGTAACGAGTCATAAACACATCCGTAAATCCTGGTTTAGTAAGAAAGGTAAGGGTCCACTGAAGGACATCTCGTGGAGCACGTTTAGTCCAACGAAGCAATAACGTTGTAAAATGGATGATAATTCCTTTGTTTATGTTTCAGTTCTTCAGCGACAGAACTGTTTGTGTCCGTTATGAATAACTCATGCTCAGAAACTGCATCTTGGTAGTAAAAAAAAAACGGCATGGTTTTGTAGCGTACAGTGTCACAAACATAATGAGACAATCCACAAAAAAAAGTGAAAGATAGGCAAAAGATAGTATATTTGAATTTGTGCTCTCTCGTGATGCACTCTGACGCACCTGTCATCTGATAGAGGCGGAACTTAGCAATCGCCTTTTTCTTTATTTGTTTTATTTTTCAACAGTTTTTATATATGTGTGAGTGTGTTTTATGTTGAATGTATCTGCATGATTACCATCTGTTTGAGTGCAAATCAGCTCGCTATTACTGTGCAATCAGAGCCATCACAGCTATAGATGAACTCCATCTTTATGAATAGAGAGTGGTTTATTGACTTTATGGCGCATCATTATGATTACCATCTCTATAATCAGCACATCAGCACGTATTTTCATTGTAATTCATTGTAAATGCTGCATTTGTAGCAATCTCAGGATGTTCTGTAATTGGCATACAAAGTTTAAAAAAAAATTCTTACTCAAATTATTCTTATTTTATTTTTCTAGTGCTCAAATAAATCACTTATATGATGTTTAAGTTTCTGTCTAGTGTTTTATAATTGAATAGTTTGTAGAAGCCTTCAATATAGTTTTTTTATATTTGGGGGTGGAGACATAGTCTCAGAAAAATATTAGCAGGAATCTCATTTTTCATTACATCTTCTTCAGATTTGAAAATAGAAACTCAAGAGACATGAGACTTTCAATCCATTACTTTTTTTAGATTGATCCAGGACTGGTTTTATGTATTTTTATATAAAAATATAAAATTTATATATAAAAAATATAAAAATATATTAAAAATATAAAAAATATATTCAGTGTGGTAACAAAAAAAAAAATTCAAGGCACTTCATTTTTAATATTTTTGAGCATTTTCAAATCTGGTTGATTAAAAAGTAACTGGTGCTGGCTAACAGGTTAACTGTCATTACATTTATTTTGAAAGATGAAGCTCGCGATTATGGAAAGAAGCATAACATTTGCGACGAGTGCTTGCAGTGTTCGGCCAATCATGATGCACTGGTTCAGTGGATCAATAAGAGCAGACTGCATTTGTCGGAAGAATAGACTTTGTAGAAAACAACGCATTTGAGAGAGGACCTAAAATAAATGTACAGTATTTGAAAAATACTGTGTTTTTTTTATTTTTTATTAAAGCATGTCAAGATATTCTGTTAAACCAAATACACAACTTAATTATATTTTTAAAAAAAACATCATATGACCCCTTTAAAGAATATTATATAATATAGAATATAAGTACTCTCAAATATATAAATTCAGTGCAATCAAGTGCAGGTGAGCACAACATCAGTATCAATCAATCAAAACATGATAATTTATCGTACAATTTTCCATATGCATTTCTCTGAAGGTTAGATAACAGAGAAAAGAATGGCTCTGCAGTCACTTACCTCTTGTATATCTTGAGCAACATCAACTGTCTTCTCACTTTTTGGAATCTGATCAGTTGCAGTGCATTTGCAAGACTCTGTCTCCCTGCTAGATTCCTCTTGCTGATGAACAGAGGACTGCACATGAGAACATGGCACCGAAACCGATGCCATCTCACAATGTACGCAAATCTCTTGTTCAATGATCGGCAGAAGGGTGCTCCCACCCTCCTGTGAATCGAGCGATGTCTGGGCACTCTTCTCCATGCCAGACTTTTTTAATCTGGGTAGGAACTTCCCAGACTCCAGCTCGTATTTTCCGTAGTAAGGGCCCTCACACTCGGCGTCCTCCTCGAGAGGCTTGAGGTCAGCCTGTGGGTCATCAAAGAGGTCTGCTTGACCAACTGGAAGACTTGCTTCCTCTTTCTCAGACTCTACATCTGACTCACTGCCACCACCTGGAGAAAGCTCCGAGGCAGATATTGGCCGGAAATGAGTCCTTGGGGAAATTCGAATGGCCCGATACTGAGTCCGGTTGATGCCATATAACCAAGGGCAAAAGGGCTCATTGTCGGAGCATAATATGGATTTTGGCTTAAATCCCGGGCTGAAAGAGGCCATGTCCTCTGGCTCAAAGGAGCACTCCACATGCAGGACCTGGGAAAATGGGTTGTTCAAATCAAAGGATGAAAACGGGTATTCCAGTCCTGAATCTTCTCGATGGAAGCCTCCGCATGATCCCAGTAAATCTTCATGGAAGACAACAGAAAATCCCTTATTTAAACCATCCCCCGGTCCCTTGGTAGTCTGCTCATTTTGACCAAGGGACACAAGAGGTCTCCACAATGGCTTGTGGCCAGGAGCAAAGCAACTGCTCGTGTTCATGAACACATCCGCCCCTGAAATGGTTACCATGTCAGAAGATGTGGTTGCTGCACACTGCAACAAACTGCCACAAGCATCACCAGGTGGAATCATAGCCCATTCCCTGTCGCCGCTTAGACTCTTCAGTTCTCCATAAACCCCACCAAGGATAAAGGAGGTGCTGTCCTGTGAATTACAATTCCAAGGCTTTGCCGGCGTCGTGTAATCCCCATCATTCAATTTAGAGAGCTTGTTTTTATGAAGTCCCTCGTCCTCCTTCTGCCCATCCCAAAGATGATACTCCGAACACTGCACAGCTTTCTTTTGAATAATTTCACCTTTTACATCCTTGTCAAGACAGCTGCATTGATAGCCGGTAGTCTCCTCTGGAAACAAGCGCTCCCCTGTATTCTTTACCCCGAGTGTTAAGACACAGTCTCTGTCTCCAATAGCCATCCAAATGTCTTTTATTATCCCTGAGGTGTATTCATCATTTTGTTGATTTGGGACATCTGAAAACACAACAGCATTATATAGTTTACTCTCATCCTGCTCTAATGCTATTCCACAAACAGACTCCAATTTCGATTTCTTATTGAAGGGCTGGTTGGATTCTGTGCCTACACTGGATTCTTCCTGCTGGTGACTGGAGTTCTCTTGAAAGAAATCTAAAAGCTCTTCTTCTAGGCATAAAGGTGGGATAAGGGAAATACAGCTGACCTCTTCACTGCCAAACTGAGCGGATTCATCTGCTGGAGCATTGATCTGTTCACTATCTGACCGTGTCTCCTCTGAGTGGGACCAGGGACTGCAGGTCCTTGTTGATAAGTTAGAGCAGTGTTCTGTTTCATCAAAGGCACTGTTTTTGGTCCAAATTAGCAAACGGGATTGTTTGTTTCCTTGTGGATCTAAACAGCTACTTGAATCTACGTTGTCCTGTCCCTCCGTAAGCGAGTCGCAGGGAAAAGAAAAGGAAGGGCTATCGTATTGCAACTCAAAAAGTGGAAAACAAGAGTTTAGGGCAGAGATGCTACCGCTGGCTTCTTGGAGATGAGGCCCTACAAAAGCTCCAGACAGTTTTCTAAAGTTAAACGGAACACTGTTCAACACTGGGGAGAGCCTGACTGGAGAGTCACCCGGACAGCTTTCGCCTTCCAAATCTTCCAAGCTTGATGATGAACAGCACTCCCACACTTGGGCAATGTTTTCCATATCTTGTGTTATAGAAACATCTGCTTCTGAGGCTCCCAGAGAATCAACCCTTATTGCACTTTCCCCTTGCAGCTCAAGGCCATCTAAAACTACACATCCTGCTTCAAAGTGTTTTCGCTCCACGCTCTTCTGTCGAATCATGTTCAGGATTCGGCTTTCTTGTACCGCATCTGAGGCACTAGGATCCAATATGGATTGATAAAGATCAACTTCATAGAAGTGAGTGAATTCAGACAGATGCTCATCATCTAAATTTTGACCATCTTCAGGAGGAGGGCAGCTTGAAATCCCATTTAGTTCAGGAGCCTCTTCGTCACCTTCACCAGACACTTCAATGAAGTGGCCATCCACAAAAGTGCCTGCTGCAAGGTATGCCCTTTGAATACAAGAATTTGCAATGCAGATTCCTTGAATTCTCTCTGACAGACAGTCCACATCAATTGACATGCCCAAGTCATTGGAAGATTCTTCTTTACTACGATACTTTGTCTCCAATTTACTTCTACTGAGAGGGACAAAGTACTCCGAGATGGGCTCTGTGTACCAAAGTGGCTCCTCCATATATTCTTTTCTTTTAGCTTCTCCTCCTGACTCCTGTGCCTCAACCAGATTAGCATCTTTGTGGATCTCCCTCAGAGGTCGTTTGCCTTTTTTCATGTAGTGCTGTTGTTGTTTAGATAGGCCTCCGGTGGTACTGATGTTGGCACGTGCATTTTTCCGCTCTTCTTTGTCGATGACTTTAAGGGCCAGTTTGACCTGTCCGCTGCCACTGCGGCCTCTTTTGTTTCTGCTGCTGACCTCTCGAGACTTGTGTCTTATGCGGACTGCTTTGCAACTGCGGGTCTGGTCAACCTGGTTACCACTGGAGCTTGAGCCAGCCTCACTAGAGCCAGAGGACCACGATCTGGGACGGAACCTCCCCTCAGACCGGTGTCTCGCCTGCCGCTTACTATGAGGAGGAACCCGATCATCAGTCACTCCTGTTGCGCTTCCATGGAATCGGTTTTCCTTCTCCCTGTTAGTGCATCGGTGCTGGGCCCTCTCACTGATTGAGGTGGTGGAACTGGGTGCATCAACTGTTCGGTCTTTAAAAGCTTCCCCTTCGCTGGTGCAGTCTTTTGGAGAGGATGTGTCTGTGCTTGTTTGAGGGACAGCAGATGATGATGAGCTGGAATACGTGCAGGCTTTAGCTTTGTTCCACACGGTCATGATTTCTTGGAGACAAACAGATTTTTCTGAGAGAGGTGGGAAAGCTTCATAGTACCTAAGGAGCAAAAACAACCACATTATAATAAGAATAACGCACACAAAAATGATAGTAATAATAATAATGATAATAATAAGTGTAAATAATAGCATGAAGAATTAAGACCAAATACTAGGGGGGCTCCGATTGATCAGTTGCAGACTCCTGTGGGAAAGCACAGTCAGTGCTGCTTCTGCACTGCTTACATATCGGACATGGACGGCATATGTAATGCAAAACGGAGTGTGTGTGTGAACCTGGAGTGAAAGGCTGCCTCACATACTGCTCACAAAATCAGGCTTGTTCTGTGTGTAAGCTATTGTGTAACAAAAGCACGATTGTCAAAACAAAAATACAGTGCATGATCAAACATTTAGGTGAGAAATGTATATTTCTGAAAAATGTATAAAATATATATATTTAATAATAAAAAAAATATGCTCTCACAAGAGGGGAAATGATTTTCAAAAATGAAAATCAGGCCGTGAGTGAATATTGGTATCGGTGATTGTATCGGCAGATACTGCCTTCTGTGATCACTGAACGCTCACAGTACGTTCAGCATCTGCGTCTCAATATATAAAAGGATATAAACATATGAACCTCATCTCCAAAGCTGCTCTGAGATGTCAGCATATCTAAAAAATATTTTCATTTATTTAATTGTAGCTAATAAAAATGTACGAAAAATTTGAGTGCTCAAGAGAAAATTTTCATGTCAGTCTTATTTGACATTCAATATATCAGGACAGATATAAGGTAGGAGGAAAATTCTTTTTTGATGATGTTCCCCAGCATGTTACGTGTATCCGTTTCAAATTGTGTGTTTATAGCTTAAAGTATCCAAAAGTCACAGAATTTAGTAACATAACAGGCCTTTTTGTAAAGCTCTCGAATCCTTGAAGGAATTTTATAAATGACCATAGCAAGGAGAGTCAAAAGGTAGTTATCTTCTGGTATATATTTTTCTATATTTTTATGGGGGGAAAAATCTTTGCATTTGAATATTCTCATGCTGAGAAATAGGTGATAAAATGTAAGAAATTAGTGTGGTCAAGGGAAATATTTTTATTCTTATTTAATGTTCAATATCTCATGAAAAAAAAAAAAAATTTGGTGATGTTCTCCAACATGTGTGCTGTTTGTGAATTAAATTTTATGGTTGGCCAAAAAAAAAAAAAAAAAAAAAATTACACTTGTTGTCTACTCTATGGAGACATTTCCAATGACATAACTATCGGAGCTGTATGAGGTTTCTGACATATTAAGAGTACATGGCACAATTTTTCTTTTCATAAATGATGAAAACACATTTTTCTATTTATCCGCACAAAACTCAGCACTACTTAGGAGTTAATCAAAGTGACTACATTCATTGTAAAGGTCAGATTCCAAATGTGAAATTTTGTGTTGATTAAAGCAGATATTTTGAAAAATATGCTTTTTTTCTTCGCTAGGGGGCGCTCTCCGGCTTTACACTCCGGTTTAGAGGAACTGGCTGCACTGGTTAGTTGATAGAAAAAAAAGAAAAAAAAAATACTTCTTCAATTCATGGGTATAGGTATTATTTACACACGAAAGACACAATGGATTATTTTGATTTTTTTTCAATCATGAGAATCTGCTGTAAATAATGATATGGCATTTTCCAAGATCTGAGCAAGTTTCATGAAATGATAAGCATAAAAAAACAATTAGAATATTGCAACATGCGCATTTGGAGTTTTGTGTGTTATAATTCGATGAAGAATATATTTAGATCTAAATGACAGATTATGGTATGATTGGGCTCATTTTAATTGAGATAATTTTCTGAATAATGACATTTTCCATGATCTATGCATGTTTCATGAAGTTATGAATAAAAATGCAATGTGAAGCATAGAGCTTTTTTTTTTGCATCTCTGCAGTGCGCCTGTGTTACAGCTCTATGAACAAAATCTTTCGATCTGATGGACAGATTATGATACATTTGGGTTCTTTTAAGTCGAGAGAATTTTTAGAATATAATGCTGTGCTGTTTTTAAATATCTATGCATGTTTGGTGAAGTTACGAGCCTTAAACGCCACAGGACTGCAACCTCTGATATTTTTGCTAAGCTATATGGCCTAATTATTTTCTATGCGTTATATCTGTAGGATATATACATTATGAGTGAAGGATTAAAGTGAGTTTGGGCTTTTTTCTTTTCTTTTTTTTTTCAAATCGGGAAACTATCCAGCAAATATTGATGTGTCATTTTCTATGACACATCATATATATTTGCATGTTTAATGAAGTTATGAGCGAAATCGCCACATGAGACTACCTTTGTTTTTTTGGCTAAACTACATGCTGCCTGTACAGTTGTTGAAAATCCATGAGGAAAATCTCTAGATATAAAATGGCAGATTATAGTGATTTGGGGCTCATTTTAATTAAGAGAATCTTTTCTAAAAATGGTGCCTATTTTTTTTTTTTACGATCACGATCTGATGTTTTATGAAGTTACAAGTAAAACAGTGACATCAATATATTATTTTCATATGGGTTTGGTGGTGACTTCTTGTACAAAAACCTTGCTACAGTTTATTCAAAGCCCCAAACAATTAAGCTTGTTTTATTCTACTCATTGAGACCTTTCAATTGACGTAGGACACATGACTATCTGAGCTGTATGATATTCTTGACAGAGTACATGGCACAAGTTTCTTTTTTTATCAGTAAATAACTCGGCACTACTTTGAAGTTAATCAAAGTGGCTACATCGATTATAAAGCCCGCCCGCAGTACACTACTGTTTAGAGGGGCTGCTCAGCGCTAGTTAAGAGTTGATCGAAATATTCCATTTCTGAGATTCTAAGCTTTACAATGATACCTATTTCGTTTTCAGAGGTTGCTTAGTAATTTTATTTTGAATTTTTTCGTGAAGGTTTCAAGGGTTAATTATAGGCTTTTCCAGTTTAATAAAAACCACATTACAATATGAGTCTCATTGCTTTAATTAACTACCTAGAGATCATAACTCTACCTGTACAACAATCCACATTACAACATTACAGATTATAAGGTTTACTCACATCTCAACCTGGTCCTTGGAAGAAAAGGATTCATCTGGTTCAGGAGACTGTGATGTATCAGATTTTTTATTTACTTGCCTTTCTTTTTCTGTAAGACAATAATAGCAAAGCAATATTATTGAAGTATTTCCATAAAACTGTTGCAGCTGCAAGGCAATGCCACTTTTGCTGAACCTGCATTACATAGAAAATATGCAAACCTTTCTGTTTGTTTTGAATATCCTTGAGCTTAGAGCATAGCTCTTCGACCAAGCTTTCAATTCCAGAATTCTGAAAGAGAACAAAAGTAATTTAACTCGCAATTTTAGGTGAACATTTTACAGAAAATAGAATAATAGCTCCATCACTACATCTTCAAAAACTCCCTTTGATTAAAAAGCACCAAACATACACATGATTAAACAGTAACCATATAAAACTTAAGCTATATTTTTGCTGAGTACATCTGAAATGGTTCTGGTGATTTCTTTTTTTGACAGAAATAAGGATTACTCTAAAAGACTTTGTGGCAAAAGCAAAGCATATCAATGATTTTCAAAAAATAAAAAATAAAAACACGGATCTGAGATGTAACGCACCGATTTAAAAGCTTCAGCTTTACACAAAGGTCTTACTTCATCAGATGCTGAACGTAAACATTGCACAGCAGCTTGTTTCTTCATCTCTTCAAGACTAAGATCAGTCCCTCCCTTCCTCTTGCTCTTCCCCCATTTCTTCCCTGTTCCCTTCTCCCAGCCCAGGAAGATGTCATTTTCCTGTGCACAAGGAGGACCAGGTGTTGATACTTTAGTATAAATGTAGAGAAAACTATTCTACATTTGTAGAGAAAACAAATTTCTGCTAAGATGCAATTACTGCCAAATAAATAAACTACTCTCAAGAAGATAAAAGAAAGCTACTTGTTGCTTTAAGCTAACCTGTTGCTTTAGTCTACCATCTCTATAAGATGGTAAAAAAATAAGCAGTCCAAAACAAGAATACCATAATCTACATACACACTTTATTTTCATAGCCTTAAATAATTGCTGAGTATCAAAATAAATATTAGTTACCACTGAATGTAATAAAATGAATACTGAGAGACCTGAATTACTACTAAACAATTTGTGTTAAACGCTTGTTTTAATCGATCGAACCTAACATTTTTTTTTTTTTTTTAAACGAATCACTAAAGTTGGTTTACATTAAAAACAAATGTATCATATGACTTATGACATAGAACACAAAGTTTTGGGTGAACTAATAGTGTTCATCGTCTGGTTGACCATATCTTGTATACATTTTTCTGAAATTTCCTGTCATTTGCACATAAACTGATCACCATTTATAAGCTACTAAATATTGTAGAAAGTGAATTTTCTGTAAAGTTGCTTTGCAATTATCTGTATTAGGGATGGGCATTCGATTAAATTTTCTTAGTCGATCTTCAGGAGAATTAACGATTGACTATCGATTAATCATTAATATTTTAATAATATAATTATTTAATTTTATAATAAAAAAATGCAATGAATACAAAAATACAACGTATTTATTCTCGGTGAGACATTTATTACAAGATCAACTTGTGGCAGACAGTTAAACTACGTTCAGGCAAACCGAACATATACAGTATGCGCGTGCATATGCAGTGCTCTAAAGCAGCAGAACCTGCAGCTGCGAGCCTGCATTCTTAAACAGAGACCTCATTTGTTCCAAAATAATAATAATAATAAAAGAATCATGTTAAACAATAACATTTGTAAAAATGTAACTCAAAACTATCCAAGCCAGAAGAAAAGGCCAGATATTAGCATTCCTAATAATTATGCTAACTTAACAAATTATGGTACTTAAAGCCTCGTGAAAAATAACTAACTTTAGTAACTAGCATACAACTTCTGCACGAGTCTACGGATTTTTGTTGGGAAATATAAGCATGTTGACATGATCTGGGGTCAGACGCGAGCGCAACCTGGTGACCGTCAGTCCAGCCGCCGAAAACACAAACTCTGTTGTACTTACACAGGGCATCGCAATGTTTGCAGTTAACTATTTTGCTTTTTAAATCAAAACGGTTCCACGCCACACTTCGCCGTGACCTCTTCATGATTATTCTTTTGAAATCAAAATGGAAGATCACAGATAACTGAGTAGGGTGTCAATTATTGCACCCTGGTGGTAAAATATTTAATTGCTGCCACACAGTGAAATTCATTTAATTGCTTCAAGAGTCGCACTAAGCAACGCAACCTGCATTAGATTAAAAAAAAATGCATTATATATAAAAAAAAATGCATTAGATTAATCAATAACAAATTAACGTGATCGAAGAAATTCTTAATGATCAATTATCGATCGTCGATTAATCATGCCCGTCCCTAATCTGTATTGCTAAAAGCGCTAATTGAATTTAACTGAACTACTATTTTTTAAGATGTTTTGTTAGATTTGTACCGAAACAAGTCATTTAAAACACAAAAGGTTTTCCAGATGTGCTGAAAGGTTTTAATTATACCTGGTCCTGCAGGTCGTAGTCATAGCTGTCGTGCAGCAGCAGGCTAAGGACATAGCGCGTGTAGATCATGGCATCGATGCCACATTTCTCCAGCTCCTGACCCAGCCAGCTCTGCACTGGCCCTAGTGACTGCAGTGAGGACATCTCTGAGGAGGACACAGGGCCTGTTAAAGGGAAGGCCTGCGAGACTCTTTCAGGGGCAGGGCCGTCTGACTCTCCACTCATTGGACGCATGAGACTAGGTTGGAGCCACTCTCAAATGCAGATACATGTTCCCAAGCGGTCATGAAAGTGCAAGAGGGACCGGTTTGAAAGGGACAGAGCTGATAGTGTATTAGGGGTGGAAGGACTTAATCCAGCAAGACAAACACAGGAAGGTCTACATGAAGAGTCATGTAGAATCTTCTGTATATTCGTATTGCTGTAAGCAAGAGGAGGCTCTAATCTTCAGGCATGGCTTTGACCGCTGGAAGCTAACAGCTTACTGAACAGGCTCACTTTCATTCATAAGGGTTCATCTTGGAGGACAGCTGGTTCCAGGCTCAACCTGAGAGAGAGAGGGAAAATAACAGGAAGCAGCATTTAGTTTTTATACTTTTTTTTGCCCTGGAGCAATTGCAGCTGAAAGCCTTTATTCATAATCTTTAAAGATATCCTTTAAAGAAAAACTTTTAACAATCCTGACTGCAAACCTAGAATTTGTTGGCACTTCAGCTGGCAATTTGCGATTAGACCACACAACTGATGAAGACAAGGCCTTAAAATAATACTGACTGAAATGAAAAAAAAAAGGAAAAACATTTGAAAGTGCTTTCAAACTAAAACTTAAGGCAGACCTAATCTGGTTTATAAATGTACAATGAAATTAAGTGTACCAAAGAATTAAGGAAAATACAAATAATAATAATAAAATAAGTAATTTGTGTGGATATTGAGACATTTAACAAATGTGATTTTTTTTTTTAAGCAGTAAAACTTGTGTAAAAAAATGTTTTTTTAACAATGTAGAGAAAGTTTTTATTGAATTAATGCAAAACCGTAATGAATTTCATGCTAGCATTACTAGTGCGTGCTGGAGCTGTGTCGAACATCTCCACTGAAGAAGAAAACGAGATAAAAGCAAAAAAAAAAAAAATAGTTTGCCTCATTTTGTAACTAGGATATACTTCTAAAATTCCATGACTCTGATTTTAATTGTAACTCCCTGTGTTAGTAATCATAAAATCAGTGCTTCCCACACATAGCTTTTACTTGGGTAGGTCGCCCAGGTATATTAACAGCTGCCCAAGTATATTTGGTGAAAAAGTTAGGGGTGCTCCGATCACGATCGGCCGATCGTTATGCGCATCTCGTCAGTAAAGCCGGTTTTCTAGTCAGCGGTTAATTCCATCAGGTGCGTGATTTCACATTGAGCAGCTGTTACTACACAGAGCCGTTGTTAATAGAGAAGATGCGCAAATCACGTTAATTTTCAGCGTTTATTGGCGCTTCTTCTCAGTTAACAACGGCTCTGTGTAGTAACAGCTGCTCTATGTGAAATCACGCACCTGATGGAATTAACCGCTGATTAGAAAACCGGCTTTACTGACGAGATGCGCATTAACGATCGGCCGATCGTGATCGGAGCACCCCTAGAAAAAGTTGCTTTTATTTTTATCCTCTTATACTACTAATTGTTATATTATGTATGTTTTTTTTATCCATCCGAAATAATGAAACCATAAACATTTTGTATCTGCTCATTCTTGTGCTTGAGAACTCCTTGTGCTCTGCAGGGACAGACAGAGCTTGACAGTGTGGACACTTCAGGCTCATTTGCAAATAGTAGTAGTTCACTACACAGACAAGTCACAAAATCGCGATCATAATCGGCAATGAATTGCCTGTGAATTTTGACCGTGATTTCACATAGCTTGTCAGTGAACCATGGCTCTGTGTAGTAAATGACACTGCATCTGAACGCATGTGCTGGAGATTTACCACTAAATCACAGGAGCGCCTATACTGACGAAAAAAAAGATATCGCATTTGATTTTTTACACAGCCCTATTTGAGACAAAGTAGATGTGCGTCAACTGTAAAATGTACGTGTTTTAAAATTATTTGACATTTATTAGATAAGATTGTAGTATCCATAAAATCTGTGCCCCATTCACTGAGAAACACTATATGATAAAGCAAGGAGAACGATGATGTAATTTTGTATTATTTGTAATGCATATAATGCATAATATGATTATGTATTTAAAATGATTTTTTAATAAATAAAAATAAAATTGTTAATTGTCACATGTAGCAGACCATTTTTGTGCTGTGGGTAATAGGAGGATTTCACACAGAGACAAAAAACAAGGGGAAAAAAACCCAGAGAGGTTTGCTAAAAAAACTTAAAAGTAAAACACTACTATGACCTAAACAGTATGAACAACATGATTAAATTTACCTTGCAACTGTGTCCTTACCAATGTTTAAGCTCCTTTATCAAATCATCTAGATCTGACAATGAACATAATCGGTTGCACACACAAGGTTTAGTTTTAGAAAAGGAAAACAAAAGTAAGTTTGTATTCCAGCTCCTGGCATCTTGTATAACCATTACAAGTGCTCCTGCAACAATGTTTCAGGATTAGTCAGCATTGTTTTAAGGTGAGGCTTAATATGGTTTGGTATGAACACCATGTAGAATTCAATGCAGTTGGAATCAAAACCAGTTACAATTAAGCAGAAAGATATGAGAGGCTGTTATATTATGAACAAAGCCACACCTAAAGAGTTCAAATCACAAGAAGTGGTCCACAAATAAATGCATGTGATTCTACAAATGAACACGCAGGTTTTTTTTCTCTCCATCTAACTGCATATCATTTTTTTTTCATTAAACATCATCCTCTGTGTGATTGACTTTTCGCCCTTTGTATTAAACTATGCACACATACACGATGCTGTTTTGTTTATAGTTATTTAAGCATCTTAATTATAATTGGTTTATAAACATTTTCAACTTTATGCACATTTTTCCCCAGATAGTCATGTTATCTTATGCTTTGAATAAAAGCTTATTAGTAATATTTTGCACCCTCTTGTAGCCTCAAGAGAAGCCAAAAGCTTTTCTTCACCCTAACTGAAATTTTGCATTTCAAAATCCAATCAAATTCTAATAAGTTGAATTTAATTTTTCAGCCATTTTGACAGCCCTAGAGTGCACAACTAATGCCAGCATTACAACAGTTCTTTTGTGTTTACGGTGAAGATTTACCAATGATTTTTAATGAGACCAAAAAGAGGAAACTGTAAGACGGAAGTAAACTCTCAGTGCAACACTTCTATATTTTATATCTTGTGTGTTCAACTAAAGAACTAACAACATTGGCATAAGATTATAATATTCTAGATGAACCCTTTTGACATTGCCCAAGTTATGAGCATGCCTGGAATGTTACCATAAATATGACTTGTTTCTGAAGTTCTTGTTATGCAAGATAACGCATGAGTTTCAAAGATAATTTCAAAGAAACAGGTCCTACGTGTCTTGACACTGTACAGTGAGCGTTTCGTGACAATTATCAAATGCTAATATGCCTTAATATCCAATGTTAATCAATGTATATAACTTCTAAACAGATAGTAGGGTACACATACATGCATGTTTTCTAAGGGCAGTTCTCAATGAATAAGACAAATTCGACATGCCTATGAAAATCCCAAGCCCCATAATTATCTATGCACATTTACGGTTGCATACTTCCCTTTTTTTTTTTCAAAAAGCAGAAAATCAAGCTTGGGTGTTACTGATGAACATTAAAAAGAGAAACAACAGGAGATCTTAAAACCCCTTTCTCCCTGTCTGACATAAGAAACTTGTCCCTGTCGGAGTAGACAAGACATTTGTTTCCAGTCAAAAGTTGAAACTGAAAACTGTTCATACTGTAGCTCCAGCAGAAGTCCGCCACGCCCATCTTCTGTCGTCACTCCTCGTCAAATACAGCGAGTGCTGAGTGCATTGAACAGCGTTTTAATTTAGCGTCACTAACCAGAAAAACACTTTAGTTGATCTTTCATTAATGCATTGATATTTCTCTCTCATAATGACTTTAATTCGCTGAAATGGGCGCAGAAGTAATAAAAGTACCTCTTTAAACGCTTTAAAAGCTCGACAAAAGTGCACACCAACATATTCTGCAGAACAAATTAAGATCATGGACTTTCTTTATTCATCTGCATTCGTAACTTGTGGTAAACTTACTTAGGAAACATTAGTATAGGAAAAACAGAAATACTATGCCCTTGACGTTTGCCCCTTCACATGGTTAAAGTTATTCACGTTACAATACAAGCCTTACAATAAGTTGCAGTCCTGTATTAAACGACCACCTGATGCCTCTATAATACGTCTCCTTCAAAAAATGTTTACAAAATCAAAATAGTTGGCATAGTTTGCCAGTGACAGGAGAACGGAGGAATGACAGGAGGCCAGCTGACTAGCTACGAGCTAACGATCACCTGACAGCCTGCAGAAACAGGATTCCTAAAGTCACGGACTTTATCACTTTCTATCACTACATCACACTGCACGACAAAACAATGAAATAAATAATAAAGACTGTTTGTGTCAGTAAAGATCGTTCTTCACAAGCCATTGTCAATGAGCGCAGCAGACGGACCACAAACCACTTTCCCTTACTCAGCATGATTCAGCGAACATTTATGTTGTTCGGCAAAACTAACGTTACACCGAGAAAAGTGCAAACTATTATTATTAACGTTAAGCGCTGCTTTGCTACATATTCAGCCTGATAAGTAACAAAATGATTCGTGAGAAGCGATTCCGTACACTGCGTAATAAACCTAATTTCCATGTTATGAAATGCACAATTTAGCTTTACTCAGTGCGCACAATAAACATTATTTTCCTCTGAAGTACCTTACTGACGCAGTCGAGATGTAAACAGATGACCGCTCGTACGGTGTCGTTGTCTGGCTAACGTTAACTCGGACACCATTTTACGCCAAAGAGTGAAACGCTAGTCCCGGTTTATCACTTCCTCGAAAACCACAGACAACATAAGTGTGTTTGCTTCTCAACAACCGCTATAAAACGGTCCATACGCGTGCTTCGTGCAATAAATTCAAAAGCAAACACATCTAAACAAGAAAATGTCATTAATTATCCCAACAGTGCGAGGTAGCGCTAAGCTATGCTAGTGCGCCGTTGTCGCTACACCGGGGAGGAGGCGCGGCTGATGTGCCTCGGCTACAGACATTTGTAACACTTGACAAGACGGCCGAGAACATTAGCTTTCAATTCAAATCAGACCTGGGCAGCTTTGCTAACAAGTATAACGTGCAACATATCGACATGCAGATTAACGTGACAGAATAATCTTACCTGCTGTAACCCTACGCGAAGTGCTGAATAGCAGCAGGAGAAGCGATGACTTCTCTCCCGCCGCCGCCGCTCCGAGCTCGAGCTCTGACGCTGCGCCGCAACAGCGTCACTGATCCCAGGCACGGGATAAAGTCTGTTACGTCCTTATTTCGGGTTAGGACGCTGCTGACGACATTTTGGATGAAGGCGGGCCCGCATCATATGTCTCTAGACATCATATGACAGTTCGTTATGAGCCAACATGGCTGACAGAGGGAAAGACTTTAAAGGCGATTTCCGACTCCATTTTATTTATCTCCAGGCAACAAGACAGATTACAAAATGTGTCGCCATAGCTGATATCCCTCCGCGAGCGCTTGCGTCAGAACGACCGAGTTACAGTCAGTAAATCGAAATCTTCCGCCATGCAGCTTATAAGGCTCTCTTTGGGCATGATTTTAATTAGATTGTTTATTACATATAAAGCTTTTTATGTAATTATGTAAAATTGCCAGATTTGGGAGTTTTTGTTTTCATTTGTTAACATAAAAGAATTTTAAAAACACCATTCTGATGTTGGTATTTCATTTACGAATATAGGCTCAAAATGAACCACATTTAGTAAAACTTGACGTCAGTTTTAGATAACAAGGCTTTCGCAATTAGCAATATTTTAAATGGGAGAAACATAGTATCTTCCCTTATGATATTAGATTGCCAACATCTTCACTCCGCAACATCATACATCATTAGTCACTGAAAATAGCATGTGCAGTCGGTGCTTGAGGTAGCCTAATAGTTTCGGAAACTTTACCGTTCAACAAAAGTTTTATCACAATAATTAATCAGTAATTAATTACTTTTTAATTTAATTAATAACCGTTACGTTTTGTGTTGAAATGTAAAAACGCGCGATATTGTTCATTTTCTCAATAAGACGACTCTGAAAGACTTTAATATCATAATGAAGTATATGGTAATAGCATATGAAAATATTAAATGAGAGGAAAAATATAAAATATAATTTTCCTTCAATCTCATTTATTTCAGAACCAGACTCCGAATTAGGAAGATCGATCCAAAGAAACGTTTTATTGTCCCACAGCTGGTGTACACTATTCCTCGGTTTATTTGGGCTGCAGCCCACTCCTGCTCATATTAATAAGGACGACTGGAGCCCCCTCGCGGCATCTAATGGATATATGCCTTCAACATTGTGCATTAAAGCAGGGATTGAAACAAACTTTTTATTTCACTCACCAGACAATTTGGCTACTTTTACCGGCCATTCATAACTTATACTAGCTATAAATAAATAAAAAGAAATCAAGAATTAAATCAAAGATTATTTATTTATGTAGAAATAAATCAACAGCTTGGCTGTCTAAACTGAACGTGACAAACGACCGTTGCAAATCATTTTGTGTCAGTTTGCCATATATATTAACATTATATATATATAACATTCTCAATATTTTCTGGAATTTTATCGATATATTTATCGATATAGATAATTAGACAATATATTTGAGTGTGTTATTGTGCGGATATCTTAAGGACTACCGTGGACAGCTGACTCCTAAAGTTTTTGAATATTTAATTTTCTATGTGTTCAGTTCACAGCAGTGATAGAAATTAATCATTTTCAATAAGTTTAAATGTATTTTTTACCCTTTATGTGCAATTTTACCTTTATTAAACCAATTTTTCTAAAAGTGTGCATCATCTTTTGAGTAAAATTCTTACATTTAATCTGCAAATTGTAATAATAATACATTTAGATTTACTAAACAAATAAAATCAATATCAATATCAAGAAGATACATTGAATGTAAAATTAAAACAATTAAAACCTCCAGCAGGCGGCAGTAAGTCACTGTAAGTGAGTCATTGCAATTGAACCGAATCATTTAACGAATCATTGATTCAGGAACGAACCACAGTCATGATGCTCAGAAACACAAAACAGTGCTCCGTGGCTGTGTTCGGAATTATTTTTGTTGGCGAAATAGATCAAAAACAGGCATGGTGTCTAAAATGTAATTCTATTAATATGAACTTATTGTTTATTGAACTGTTGTATAAAATTAATATCACTTTTGTAACCATGCTGATTTTTTTTAATGGCACTCTTCGTGAGATATTGATTAACCATATGAAATGATATAAACATTTATTTTCTACCCTCTTGAAATTTGTGATCATTCTTAATGCATAGACTGAATAGAACGTGCACTAGTTAGTGTAGTCGCTTACGCATGCACTCTGTAAGAGAGTTTTGTTTGGTGTTTGCAATATACTCCATAAGGCTCAGAATTATGATTATGATTTTGTAGCTTTTGTGTATAATCTGAAGCCTATGCACCTTTTCTTCATGTCAATCAAAGTCCAAACAACCCATGGTCCTGATTAACAGAAAGGTGTTTTTATTTAAAAATTAAAGCTTATACCAATTATACAAGCCATAATATTGTAAACTTAGTCATGTTACATTCTATTTGGATTCAACAGCAGAAGAACAATACGAAAGCAATGAGGCAAATAGAATTTTCAAACCACATCTATTTCACTATAGAACAGGATTCAAATTAAACCAAAACATTGATTTTCTTTTTTCTTTTTTTAGATCTATGATCCGGTGCCAAACATTTCAACCAAAACCACAGGACCATAAATAAGCAGAAAATATTAAAACACTGCTCAACACATGGTTTCTAGAAAATAAAAGACCTGAAAATATTCTGTGTGATTGAAGAAGAAAAAAGTCAAATACTCAGGTGGCATTGAAATATATGAGCAATTAAGACAACTGAGGCACAAGCCTCTGCATTCACATTCATAAAATCAGTATTTCATCTTTGTGCTTGTTTTAGATTTGTACAGTAGTGCATAAAGACATACTATGCTGGTAGTGAGTCATTCATGATGATTAAATTAATGTCTATTTAAACATAAAACAGCACACTCTCTTTTAAATATATTCAAATCACTTTGGCCCAGGATCTAATTTGTGTGTATGATAGAATGATATACTGGTTTGCTGGTGCCTGTGTGTCTGTTACTCTTCTCTGGCAACGCAGACGAGCCGGACAGATGGAGCGTCCTGTAGGAAGTGCACGGGGTCCGACTGAGAGTGAGTGGGCAGCAGGCGGGGGGAGGGGTACGACTTCTCTAAACTGCTATATTGGCCCTTCTCTCAGTCTTTGAATATAACATTGATTCAAATGATTCTATTTTATTAGACTTCAAAATAATAAATCGGTACATCCGATGAAAACAGGATTCATTTGTGTGATCACTGGTGATTAAGGCTACTAACTCTGCTTTACTCTGTCTTTTTAGAATAGAATTTCCTCACAGTGAATAAAATCACTGTACTAAAACAGTAGTCCTAGAGTTTGATGACTTCGGAAATGTTCAGCAAAGTTGTCCTGGCAGACAATGTACAAAACCAGTAAACGGCCATCAGGGTGGCAAACAGCGTGTAACTGACACACAGAGATTCGGTTCAACATTTCAAAAATGATTCCTCTAAGGAATGTTCTGGTTGGAATTTAGGCGCTGTCCACAGCATTTGTGCCATTATCTCAGAAAATACATTTCCAGGTAGATTAACTTCTGGTTATGCTTCAGATGTATTCACATATATAGTGAAAGTGAATGATTTTACAGGCTACAGTCACTGAATGATTGTCAGCAAGCAATTCTGTCAAAACTATGACTTTTGTGTTTTTTTGAAGGAAGTCTCAAATATTTTCTGTGATAATTGACACAAATGCTGTAAAATAGAGCTTGTATTTACATTCCTCTAAAGGAGTCAGTTAATCATTATTGATAAAAACCTGTTTTCAAACTCACTTGGACCTCACAAGATCAGTTTTGTATTAGTTTCCCATTAAGGGACAAAAACTGTGCCTTATATGTTGTCTAAGTTCAAAGATGTAGCTTTTTGACTGGAAGCAAGGCACGGATGTTTAATGGAAAAACTAATTACTGAAAAAGATAGACAGGGTTAATAATTTACTCCATATACTATTTAAACGTTTAGGTTAGAAGACTTGTTTAATCCTTATTTTCAGCAAAGATACATTAAATTGATCCAAAGTAACAATAAAGACTTTCACAGTGTTAAGACAGTATTCTGCTGTAGATAAATGCTGTTCTTTTGAACTTTCTATTCATCAAAGATTCCTGAAAAAACTATTGATCATGGTTTGCACAAAAATATCAAGTAGTACAGCGGTTTTCAACATTGCTAATAATAAGAAATGTTACTTTAGCACCAAATCAGAATAATAGAAATAATTCTGAAGTCTGGAGTAATAACTGCTGAAAAAATTCAGCTTTTCCGTCACAGAAACAAATTACATTTTGCTTTTTACTGTATTTTTATTTTACAAATAAATGTGGCGTCAGAGACTTCTTTCAAAAAAATAAAATAAAAATAGTTACTCACCCCAAACTTTTGAACTTATATATATACTGTATAATTCAAAATTAGTAAATAACGGAATAAAAAAAAGAAATATAAATCTAGCTCTACAAATCACTGTATAATTCAAAATGAGTAAATAACTGAATAAAACTAAAAAATGAATTGTAAATCTAGCTCCCTATATGTATATTACTAGATTTCGTTATTAGTTTCATTTATTTATATACTGTATTTGTATACATACATTCATACATACATGTTATGAAAAGGAGGAGGCAAACATTGGCATAAAATAATATACTAACATGCATGTAAGAAAAGATAACACACTGATCAAGAAAGGTCATGTGAGTAAGAGAACAGGTTTTACCGTGGGAATTCAGATATTTCACTTTAAAAATATATAAATGCTGGTTTCATATATGTACACAATTCCACATGGTGTTTCAACTTCAGTTTTCAAAGTTTGTAAATACAGAATTCAGATTGTTCAGGTTTTGCGGTATGGACCAATCACTACAGTCTTTGGCAGTGTAATAACAGCACAAAAACAGAGACAAAACTCAATAAATAGGACTAATATGACAGTTCATTAAAAACAAATAATAAAATTCAGTTACTCAGTACCAACTAAATCACGAAAGCAGTTCTGCAATAATAAAAAGACTATAACAGCAGCGATTAAAGCACGTGAATGAAAGTCATTCTCATTTCTAGCAAACTATCATGAGGCCTTAAACTAACAACACCTACCAAAAAAAAAAAAAAAAAAGTACAATCTCTTGTGTAACAAGGAGGTGTTTTCAAGCTTCTGTAAACCTCCTAATTTCAGCTCAGAGCTGCCTGGAAGGAAACATCATTTTGAGGACACATGACTAGCTGGAGAACGACTGGAGACAATTAAGGTGGTAGCAGTACGGTCTAAAGAAATTCAGAGGAGAGCTTGCACTGGTACTTCCAGCTGGATCACACGAGTCCGTCGGACTGAAGATGCTTATTCCAACAGCAGACACTCTGCTTTATCAGAAGGCTTTTGCACATAATCACACACACATGTCTGCTTCTAATCAAACAAGTCCTTGCTCATAATTAAAAAGAAGTTCAAAATGTACTTGCTCATGCAAACTGCAAGTCTCAGCAAAGCTGTACGAGCTGCCAACTCAGGCAAATACTGATTATACGTCTTAACTAAGCAGATACGCAGACCCACATATAAACAATGTTAAACAGGCTCAGAAACTAAACAGAAACTAGCAAAAAACATCACAACTATATATGTCCCATTGTCATGATTTCTGCTATTGATACAAGCTGTGATTTACAAATTTAACATTAGTTGGATACAGTGTTTCGGCATTTTTGATACATAAAACCTTGAGTTGCAGCATCAATGCTTTTTAGAGTCCAACTAAAATGTTTCACACGATATAGCGTCTGACAACACGCGAATCGAGAAGGCAAAGGTATGCTGAGGGATAATGTACATCATTCTGTACGGAGATCAGTCTCTGTCCCTCTCTCAGTCTTACTGAATGAGACGATGACAGGCTGTTACACCACACTGCCTTTAGCTCTGCCCGACAACATTTACACACAGCCATACAGACCCCAGTACAAACAGAAAGACACATATTAAGGCCATTTTGTATTAAATGTGGTAGTCTAACCTCTTCAAGAGACCAACCGCACATCTGGAGTTAAAGTCTGATAATCATCGAACACATAGTAAACAGTACCTCTCTTTCCCCTTCTGTTTCTGCGACACTATCACACACACAAACACACACGCACACACACACGCACATGCACACACAGACATACTGATGTTCAGATTGCCAAGAGGTTGATCTTTCAACATGTAAGACCCCTTAATGTACAGGCACACTTCACTACAAATCTCATCTTAACATTGAGTTATAAATCCTGTAAAAATGTCTTCGAAGTAAAAGGAAAATTGCTGTATCTGTAGGCTCAGAACTTCAGGAGGTCTCTAAATCTAATGTTAAATTTACATCATAAATGGAGGCCTTGGTGTCTGCTTGTTATTGTGTTCATACCACTGTATATAAAGTATGCACGTATTCAAACATTGTCACATTTGAGCACTGATGGTCTGCTGAGCGGTATTATGTGGGCAGTACTTGTGTATGACATAACTGACCTCTTTATGTTACTGTTATGGTAAAGAAAAAAGTGAAAGTATATTTAATAGCTGATTGGTGGGATTTAGGTTTTGGAGATTGGACTCTAATAGCTAAAATCTAATATTAGGTCTGCTCCTAAAACTTCTGTAGTGTTTGAAGACATGATACTTGAGGTACTGAGGGTCAGTTTGGATGAAGGTCAACTGCTCTGTGAGGAGTGATGTGAAGGTTATGCGCTCATGGAGGCTTTACTCTTCTGAGGTCTCTCGAAGCTGTCTTTCGTACAGGCTGAGTACATGATGAACAAACTGATACTGCTCCGCTGTCTGGATCATGCCGCCTCTGTAATCACAGCAACAACAACATGAGACCAACTGTTAATATACTTAAAGAGATAGTTCTCCCCGAAAATGTAAATTCTGTCATTAATTACTCTACCTTATGTTGTTTCAAATCTGTAAGACCTTATTTTATCTTCGGAACACAAATTAAGATTTTTTTATGAAATCTGAGAGCTCTCTGAGCCTCCATTGACAGCAAAGTAACTACCATGTTCAAGACCCAGAAACATACTGTAGTAGGGAGGGACATTATTAAAAAAGTCCATGTGACACTAGTGGTTCAACCGTAATTTTTCTGCGCAAAGCAAACAAAACAAAACTTTATTTAGCAAGTTTAAAGTTCTCTTCCGTGTTAATCTCCACCACCATTCATGATAATACCATGACACACATGTGTGATGCTGCTCAGGAGCCAGGGTTTTGACATAAACCCGGCACTACAGCCATTTTAGCAAACAGAGGAATGCACAATTATGCGTCGTGAACGCTCGGCGAAGTCTGACATGGAAGATTGTTGAATAAAGTTATTTTTGTTTTCTTTGTGCACAAAAATTTTCTTGTAGCTTCATAAAATTACGGTTGAACCACTGATGTCACATGGACAATTTTATCAGTGTCCTTATACTACCTTTCTGGGCCTTGAACGTGGTAGTCACATTGGTGTCTATGCAGGGTCAGAAAGCAAAAATATCTTCATCTGTGTTCAAAAGATGAACGAAGGTCTTACGGGTTTGGATAGATATGAGGGCGAGTAATTAATGACAGAATTTTCAGTTTTGGGTGAACTATCCCTTTAATAGCATCTAGCAGTCAAACTTGGCACTTAGCAATAGCCTAATGTAACACCAACAGGTCTTGTGAGGATTTTTCTCCATGACTTAAGGCTGGCCTGGAATACCACTGAGGCCAAACAGCTCACATTTATTCTGCTGCTGTCTCAACTCAAACTGACACTTGTGGTTCCAAGGATGTAGAGTATATCTATATTTTACCTGTCCAAGCGTAGCTGGCTAGTAGTCTTAAGGATGTCAACCACCCCTTCATTGCTTAGCTGCTGGCACAAGATAGAGGTAGCAATGAAACAGCCAGTGCGTCCAATCCCTGCACTAAGAGTAAAGAAAACGTTGTTTAAATATATAAGCTTTATCTTCTTACTGTCACTTTAACAACTTTTTTGGAAAGTGTGTGTTACCTGCAGTGGACAATGACAGGGCCACTGTTGGGCGGAGCCTGTTTCCTCACTTCCTCCACCTCCCTAACTAAATCCAAAAGAGGCGGGGCCTTGTCTGGAGTTTTCTGATCTGGCCAGGATGTGTACCAGTACTGTCTGAGAGTGCGCTCCTCACCCTCACTCTACACACACAAACATTCACTAACTTGTTAATAAACATTTACAGTTCAGTAAAGCCAAATTTGATTTGGCCATCTGGGAAAAATCCTACAAGATTCCTATTATTCAAGGTAAAAAAAAAAAAACTGACGCCTTTGATCACTAGTTTAACATGAACTGAAATTCCTGTGTAACATGGCTTATACCTGGGATCCTGTTCGTATAGTCTGACAAGCAACAATTGTAAAGCACTCATAAATCACATAAGTGTGTGTACCAGGCTTAACACACATGTATACACAGGAGCTCTTCTAGCCTTCATCAGTACTGGGGCTCTGTTCAAATTAATTAAACTGAATTTAGAACAATTTCAGATCTTTTTGCAAACCCATTTGACATCAATAATGATTCACAAAGGTCTAGTTCTGATTCCAAACAACTGAGCCAGAAGACACATATACATTATTGCTGAAATAGTATCAGGGAAAATGATTATCTGGTTGTTAATCTCCAACATCATATATATATATATATATATATATATATATATATATATATATATATGTATATATATATATATATATATATGTATATATATATATATATATATATATATATATATATATATATATATATATATATATATATATATATATATATACAGTATGATGCTCATACTAACACATACACACATTCTTTGACATAATACTTTAATATAACTTACACAGATTTTGTGATTAACTACATTTCCTTCCATTACGTGAAACACTGCATGGCTAAGAATATTTGTCTCCATGACAGCCATGCCTCCAGTGGAAACAGAAGTAAAAAAATGTTGCGCTCAACCTGGACTTCTCTCTTTCTGTCCTTCTAATCTTTCTTGTCTTTCACACAGACTTTTAGAAGGTAAGACTCTTCTGTAAATATGAGTCCTGTCTTTATTACTTTTACTGCATTGTAATGTCTACATGAAACTGAATAAATAAATTGTATTTGTAATTGTAGAAATAACTTTTTAAAAAGGGATGGCTTTTAAAAACCATGTAATCTGCATTCTAAGATTGAACTTTATTTGGTCTCTGAATTCTAGTTTAAAAGAAGATTCAAAACATGATACAGTCGATTGTCTTGTCTCTCATGTGCTATAAACAAATTCAATGTTGCTGCAATGTTGTAATGCCACATTAACCTATAGGAAGTACTGTCACCAAAATGCTGGGGTTCCCTCAGGGCACAGTCACATATGCCACATTTTGTTTCAATAGTCTAAAACATTACCAAGATACAGCCTTCCTATACTCAAATTTCAGCACAACTTTGAAATGTGTCAAAATTCTATTATTTCAGTTAGTATCATTTTGCCATATTTTTGGTAAAAATGTAACAGATAAAATTAAATAAGTTAATACGTTAAGACTCCTTTAGTCATTAATTTGCATATAAAACACTACAAATTCAAGTCAGTTTTTTTTTTTTTACTTTTCAACACAAGGGAACTAGACATAATCAAATGAACAAACAAACCAAACCTTCACAGTGAAAATCCTTAGACTGTAGTCATCTGCCTGGATGACCAGTTTGACAGTGATCTCGATATCTTCACAGATGACACTGTCCTCTGGCCAGTATTCTGTGCATTTCTGTGGGACACACACACAAGAATGCTTTATTTGATTCATATGTAATATATGTTTTATTGTCCATCAAAGCCCATTTTAAACCATTTAGAAAAATTCCATTCATGATTTCTGATGACTCACTGTAATTCACCTAAATATTCCAAGGCATGTAAATCACCTTAACCCTGGTGTCTTTATTTACTTTTTGACTTCTGTAAAATACCCAGAGTTAGAAATTAACATCTGAGTATATGATAAGTAGTTTGATGTTCAGCGTGAGTTTGTGCTACTGAAAGTATCAAATAGTGACAGGACAAGAAGAACTATTTAGTGTTAATTCAAGTTTGCTACACCCTGATAATTAAGGAGAGAATACATATGAGTTATTCAAATATCTAAAGATGTTTAATTGTTCAGCATGAAAGAATAATTCCTCACAATCATGTGATGTGTGTACATTTATATATAAAGACCTCATTTTTTTCTTCAATGTTGGTGATCATGACAATAATGGGACAGCGCTCCTGCCAAACCATCCTCCAGAAATCCCCCACTGTGTTTACAGTGGGACCCTGTGTAGCAATGTAAGCCTTTTCTTTCCCTCCATAGCCCTAAAGAAAAAAGGTTTAAAGAAAGAAGAGCATTTGAACAGCCTGATATGTCTGATTGATTAGAGAGCCTTAACTTTTCAGCCCATTGCCTTTCTATGTGATCAGAAATACTGCACACTTCTGCAAAACCACATCAAGTTATTATTTTTCAAACATTATGCAGTCTCCTAATACTTTGTAGTTTGTGAACTCAGAATAAATCCTAAAAGCTATGACATAGGGCTCATATATTTATTACCTTAACTTAGAAGGAAAGAGACAGAAAGTTACAGAAATATAAGAAATAAATGAATGCTAAATGATTAATAACTCTAAAAATGTGGTTGCTTCATCACAAACTAATTTATACAGTTTATTAAAAATGAACACATCACAGCTTACATCAATATGCAAAATAAGATTTTCATTTGACGCTAACACATACTCACCTTCAAATAATTAGCGTTGATGTAGGTGCTGAGAAAATCACCTTCCTCTTTTGCTTTTAAGCAAACTCTGCTATGTGTGTCTGCAATTTAGAGTTAAGATCTTACAAATGCAAAAACATGCCAATATCATCAGTAACAAACCTCATCAGCCATTTCCACATTTTACTGTATGCAGAGTATTATACACACTTGGTAGTATGGTTTTGTAGCGATTCTTCCTCACCACGCCAGGAAAACTGTATTCTTTAGGGTCCACGAAGTTCATTGGTGTTTCCTGTTTGAACCAGAATTACAAGATGAGAAGTGCTGTCATGTTACGATCACTGTTTTATTTTGAACATGGATTTTACTGTGAGTGTCACTCACATAGAACTCAGCCTGCAGCGCAGCATCGTCCAGTGCACGCTTCTGCAGCTGCTCGGGGCTGAGCAGGTTGGATGCGTTCTGCAGGTATTCCTGTGTGCTCTGCTCTCTAGGGGACAGCAGCGCTCCATAGGGCTCTGTAGTACCAGGGGTGCACATGTCCAACGTCAGAGACACATTAGAACCTCTCCTGAAAATCACAACAGAGTTTGTGTGACAATGTCATTTGAATATACAATATAAATTCAGATGGATTCAGAATTTTTCAAGGGCTAAAGCCTTTCAGGTTCTTTCTAAAATCTAGTAAAATAAGTGCAAACCGGTCACGACTACTTTGACTACTTTTCTTTTTATAGTAGTTTCTGATGTTGCACTTTAGGATATTAAATTCTGAATACATGAGAAGGGAATTTGTCTCTGTTAAAATATTTATTTAAAGTTGCCCTTAAATAATGAACAAATGCTTTTCCATGTTTAACTATGACACAAGTGGTTAGCCTTTCCACCATCACCACTTCTGTATTTATGATTCTTTCCTCATTAAAATGTTATGCACACTGTCACATTAAACGCTGAACCATCACAAGAATATTCTTGAAGCAAACAACAACAAATTATTTATAGAATGTAACAGGGCTGGATGGGAACATTTTTGGTCCCAGCAGCCCACCTGTATTATATTATAATAGAGGTGGGCCATTTTACATAAATATCTAATCTCATAAGAGCAACTGGAGACTGGGTTTGGTCCTCACATTACACATAGTTTGATCCATTAAATATATTAAAAAAAGAAAACAAAAAATTAAATATGATCATGATAATAATAATAATGTACTTTACTTATTTAAATTATTTATAAAATAATAAACAAAATAATAAAGTCTGATAATACTGTTATATTTTAAAATTAAAGGAAGTATTAAATAAAATCACAATTCATTATTTTATAGTAAACTTACAAATAAAATGTTGATATTGATTTTTTATTGAATTCTCATCATTTTCAAACTTCAAATCAGCAAGATTTTATTTTGGCGGGTTGCTTATGCTTTCTGTTTGAATAGAAATCGTATACAGTATTACAGTGTGTCGATCTAATACTGCATCAACAGCTGTCAACCATGTTGGTACACAAATGAGCGGTCTGAAGTAATTTACAAAGCACGTTTTATTTTGGTTACGCATACGCAACTGCATACCACTTATTTGCAACTTTGTATACATAAATGTGAAAATCGCATTTAAAGATGTCTAAATTAAGTCCTTAGCAATGCATATTATGAATTGAAAAATGCATTTTGACATATTTACAGTGGGTTAATTTACAAAATATCTTCATGGAACATGATCTTCACTTAAAGGGTTAGTTCACCCAAACTAACCCACTCACGGGTTTGGAACGACATGAGGGTGAGTTATTAATGACATAAGTTTCATTTTTGGGTGAACTAACCCTTTAAGACTGGTTTTGTGGTCCAGGCTCAAATATGTACGTATATATATGTATATAAAGAAAATGGCAGTTGGTGTGTGTATATATGTTATTTTTTCTTTAAGCAACAGACAAGAAAAAATGAACGAATATGTGAACAAGACGTTTATTTGCTCTATTGCAGCAGAACTGGCCTTTAAAAGTCTAGAGCCATTAGAAATTAGAGGCAACCACTGAATTCTAATCACAATCCAAAGATGCATGGGCAGTTATTTTTTATATACTTAAATTTGGTTGTACAATTTGAAGATTCCAATCAAACAGAATGGTCTGACTTTAGCTTTGTGAAGATATGCTAAAAATACAAATTTACTCTCTGACAGCAGGTGGCGCTTATGGAACAGCAGTGATTAAACGTTATCTTGGTTACCACTGTAAACAAAGCAGCTGTGCTTGTAAAGACATAAGATGAAAATGCCTTCCAAACATTTCTGAAAACACGAGAATAAACGCTCTAACAAAGAAAACTCAGTAGAGGCACTATAAGCTCACTTTTCGCAATTCTCAAAATGCATGGGGGTTTATATGAATGTATCAATGAAGGGAACTGACTGTGTTTTAGCATACTTTCACATAGCTGAAGCCAGTCCTTGTTAAAAAAAACATTGTATCGGACCAAAGTGCGTTGGCCCACTGGGAAAATGCTCGGTATATCAGATTACCAATCCTGCAATATAATATACATCAACTACAATGCATACAGATGTGATTTTCTTACCTTTCCTGCAAGCCCACAGGTTTGACAGTGAGAGTGACAGGGTCAGCTTCGGTCTTCATGTCCATAAAGCAGTCAAACACAGGGGTCTCAGGAACAGCATCCAGCTCGTAGAAATCCTCCTGTTTAGCATCTGTCCATTCTGAATATGTAAAGGAGGGCTGCCTGCTCATGGACTGACGACGGTCATCAGGGAAGCAAGGGTTGCCAGGCACCAGGGTTTTAATGCAGAACAGCGTCTGTTGTGACAGCAAGTAGGGGGAGAAAGGAAAGTTCAAGCTTTACACAAAGGAACAAATGCATGCTCGTTTCAAATCAGCTGCGGCAACACTTTATAAACTAGCACATGCTGTAATGCAGTTATACAAGTTATTTTATAAACAGGTGAAACTAAAGTAACAAAAAGGCAAAAGCATAAAGAACATACTCACTCCAGTACCAAGGATGACTACACCTAAGAAGAGTGTGGCTATGAGGGGCAACAAGCTTTCCACCCTCCATATCTCCATCTGCAGACAATGAATAACATATGATATTCAATTCTCTTTCACATCAGAGAAGATATTTCAGTTCTAGCTCTATTACCTGTTGATCACAGGCATCGCTGGTGGAGAGAAGGTACTGAAGGAGATCCAAAACTTTATGTGCTGCTGGAAAAGCCCTGTATCCATTCAGTATGTAAAGGACCCACAAACCCTGAACAAATCCACAAAACACACTTATTATTACACACAAACCCTTTAAAATACATCAGTACCTTGCATATCAACAACTAGGGGTGGCAAAGAAAGATATGAGACATTGGATATGAATGACTAAATGTGTTTTGGTATTTTGCCACAAGCTTAACTGGAAATTAATTTTTTTTTTTTTTTTTTTTGCAAATAGACTACCGTTCAAAAGTTTAGGATTGGCAAGATTTCTTTGTATTGTTTTTGAAAGAAGTGTCTTGTGTTCAAGGTTACATTTATTTGCTCAAATAGTAAAAACAGTAATATTGTGAAATATCAATACAAATTATAATAACTGTTTTCTACTTTTATGTTTTTTTTTTGTTTTGTTTTTTTGTTTTTACTTATTTCTGTTATTGCAAAGCTGATTTTTCAGCAGCCATTACTCTAGTCTTCAGTGTCACACAATCCTTCAGCAATCATGCTGAACTGCTGCTCAAAAACAGTTGTGCTGCAAACCTTACATAAAGCTTTTATGTGTAATGCATTATTAAAGTAGTTTTGATGCATTAATTATGCCTTATTATTGCACCTTACAATGCATTGTACAATCTCATGAATAGTTTTAACCACAGTTAATACACATATAACACTTAGCAATTCATTGCTACACTATGCATTTTAAATTTGCTTAGAATTATTAACGACAACATATAATGTAAGCACATTACGAATAATTATAATGCATTACACAGTGATAAAACCATGATCAATTTTTCAGGATTCTTTGATGAATAGAAAGTGCAAAAGAACAGCATTTATTTGAAACATTAAATTATTTCATTATCACTTCTGATCAAGATAATGCATCCTCAATTAATAGAATATTAAAAGTATAAAGGTACTGACCCCAAATTTTTGAACGGTAGTTTATGTGTATACATAAGTCTTGCACAGCTGTTTGTCAGACAGGAAGGCATACGGTGCAGTTATTGACTATAGGGTCGATCACAGCAGACCCCGGAACAGCCTGTTTTTCTATACTTGTATGCACAAACACATTCAAACGCAAAGACAAACAAAATGATCAACTGCTTACATCTAAAAGCCAAACTTTGCCACTTATAGACAAAACCAGAACATACTGAAACACTCTCACACATGCAGCAATAAAAATCAATCAATGGTTAATTGTGTGCACATCTGCATAAAGTGGGATATGAACATGTCGAATTATTTGTTAATTATTTGAGAAATGTGCATAAACTCACTGTGAGCTGAGAAAGTGTGTACAGCAGGAGGAAAGCACCAGCGGTAACACTTGCTTTCAACACTCTTTCCCATAGAGCAACCCCAACACCTGTCAGGGAATCGTGGGTAAGTGGGGCGGCACTCTCCTTCTCTTTGGGTGCGTCCTCTCCGACAGGGGCTTCTGCCATGATGCTCCTAAAACGTCCTGTCTTTAAACAGCTGAAACAGACACAGAGAAAACCATGTCGGAAGATAATAAAATGTATGTAAAAATACACAGCAAACAGCAATGCAGCTGAATGTAATCACAGAGTAGTTCACTACAGCTTCTGCAGTACAGTCTCATAATTCATGGCATTGCTGTAGGAGGAAGGACACATTCAGAGGTGGACTTTGCAAATGAGACAGTGCTGTGGACATAACGCTAACACAGGGTGTTGTGCCATATACAGTGTGAAAAGCAGTCTTAACACAAGATCCATAATGATTAGCATTAAGAAAAAAATTAGGTTTGAACAGCAGAGAGTTACATTATTACATTACATTCACCATCTAATTTTGCATGATTACTGTTAGTCTTCTGCTTTATTTTGTGTTCATTAAATGAGAACCATCAACCATGGAAAAGCATTCTTTTGTTGGGTTTCAAAGCATGTTAAGGCACAAGTTGAAGTCGACTCATTTAAACTGAAATATTCTCACATCAATTGAAAGTTACTGCTGATCAAATTTTTATCACTTTCTTTTTTTTCACAGCAGAAATGCTTATGACACATTGTGTTTAATATTTAAACACTTCACTCTGCACTGATAGTGACTATCACTTTTCAAAAATTGAAGGTGTACAATATCACTGCTTTGTCAAAGTTAAAGCAGAGTTTCAACAAAATGAACACCGACTGAGATTCAACCATGAATAAACCAGTCAATATAATTTTGTTAAATCCAGAATCTATAAGTCCATGTAAAAAGGAAAGTGCTTTACTTTGATAAATAATAATAGTTAATTTAGGAAAATATATATATATATTTGCTATAAATCTTTCAGTTTTGTCATTGGTCTAATAACTATATCTGCTATTAAATCTACTCTACTGTATACAGTTGTCTTAAAAAAGCATTAGTTCTTACTAGAATGATGCTATTAGCCATCTGTTAGTTTTGATGTACATTAATCTTTGTCCTAAACAGTGACCATTTTAATTTATAAAATATAATACATCTTTTGTAAATATAAATATTCTAAAACTTCAGTTTTAAAGAACCTTAATAATATTTAATATTTTGGTATAGGTAGTATTGTAACTATATATATATATAATTCTGCATTCATGGTTGGTATAAAAGGGTGTAGAGTGTAGAGTCAGTGTAGAGTCAACATTCAGTGCTGGAGTGGATCACTCTGATCAATACTCTAGCTCAACACACACACACACACACACACACACACACACACACAAAGACTGAGGTTGCATTTACAAGAAAAACAGTCACTTCAGCAACAAACACACCCGTCCCCCTTTCTTTCACTCCTTTATCTCTCTCTGTCCCTCATCTCATTTCATCTCATCACTTTTCTTCTATGGATTTCTCCTTTCTTCTTTTCCCTATTTCTTTCTGCTTTCATCTTTTTTTAATGTTTACCCCTGTCTCTGAATACCTCTAACCCTCGTCTGTGAATGGTTTTCTTCTGTCCATTTCACCTTTATCCATGTTTAACTCCCCCTTCTTCTTTACCTCTTTTCTCTGATAAATATTATTACTTTATTTATTCCTATGCTCTATTCAAGTTGCAGCTGGATGCTCTTGAATGATCAGAATGAAGAGAAGAGATCGCTGTGTTGAAAGAAACACACACACACACACACACATACAAGTAAACACCCTTCACAGATTGTCTTTCATCAAACCTAAGCATAATCATCTCATGCTACTTGTTCAGTCAGCATTCAAATCCCAGCCACAAACGGTCTAATGGAGAGATGAAGAAAAACAGCCTTTGCAGACACGTATCTGAATGAAAACAAGGATGAAATGGGCCATGAACTCCATATTTAGTAGGAAAACTATATGTTTTTTTGTTCTTAAGTTATTTAATAACTTCTGTGTTCTCTACTCGTCACAAAGAATACAATAATAACTCAGCAAAAGTGTTTTTAATCACTATGATATGCCTGAATGTTTTCATTTATTCTCATATAATGGTGTCCTCATTTTTATAGATGTAATACATCAGAATGTAATATTTTACAAACGGCATTCAATTGTCAATGATAACTATACAGCACTATTATTCAGTAAAATTAAATTTTTCAGAAAGAAGTCTCTTATGGTCAGTAAAGAGACAAAATACAAAAATACAGTAAAACACTAATATTGTGTAATACTGTTACAATTTAAAATGTATAATTTAATCTTCAGTATCACTAAAAACACTTGTGTGTATATACAAAAGATTCATAAACCACACCACAATCCAAAATATTATCTTTGTGAAAAAAAAAAATTCAAAAAGAATAATTCATAAAGAAACAATAAAGGACTTACTGTATAAAAAAGCAAAGTTAGGCTCACATGACAGTGACAAACACCTCTCTCGGGACCTAATACAAACTAGTAGTGAGAAGAAAAAAGAGGAAAACAGAGATTATTTGCATTGCATTAGAATGTCAATATATATGGTATAGCAGTGGAGGATCATTCTTACTCATGCAGCTCTGTATGGAGCGCTACAGATGGCGATACAAGCAGAGGACACTTCGTGCCAAGTCAACCAACAGGAGTCACTGAGTGGTTTCGAATAAATATCCTTCCATGAGTGTCTATCACAGAGAAATGACAGGTGGTCAAAATATAGCAGGAGACATGAATCCAAACAAGACATCCAGGAATTAAATGCAGTATAAGCAACAGGCTAGACAAAAAAATATTGAAGACCTTAAGGTCTGTGGAGAAGGTATCTAAAGTCGAACACACGTTCAGTCTTCTCCTCTACGATCAGTAAACAATAGCTGCAGAGGTCTGGTCTGGTGATGACGTGATCTACATTGGCATGGGGGTAACCATGGAAACAAATACACTCAGCAGCAAATGGTTTATATAGAACCACTATCAACACCCCCCTCCACACACACACACACACACAGATATACACACTCTAACCCCCGCACACACAGACACGCAAAGGGACCATGCAGCAGTCACAATCCATAGTGGAATAAAAAGGAGAAACGCAGCTCCCCTCTGGCTCCTGCAACATTTATAGACATTTCCTGCCTTTTGTGTTTGAAACAAATATGAAATCTATTTATCGCAGAGTTTCCACTGAGATCCAGATTCATTATACTGAGCTTTTTAAAGCTGCAATCTCTAGCTAGCCTACCCGAAACGCTACACATGAACACACATTAACAGCATAAACTAAACATAGACATATTCCACGGCCTCCACGCTGTAAAATAAGACAGACTCGACATCCCACACATTATAATGAACTATAGTCTGAGATTAAAACAAAGTTAATATGTCAGCAACACTTTTAACAACAATAACGGTTGGCCTTTTATTTCGGACACATTAGGAGTATGGATCCATAAAGGAAACATTTGCTGATTTTTGTAAATTAATAGTTTTGATGAGAGTGAACAGAGTGCAAGAGAGAGAGAGAGATTACCTGCTTTAAAGCAGCCCTACACTATAGAGCTGATGTTTCATTGTGCTTTCCTGTATGAGAGGATTAGGCTTTATGCTGGATGAGTTAAATCAATGTTTATTTATTTATTTATTAATTGCAGACTGGGCCCATTATTGCGCTGCACCTTTGGATTTCCATGAATGGGATTTCCAAAAAAACCCACCTCTCCGTCTCATTCTCCACCTCTGAAACGCATAGCTGATGCGATTAACTGGTTGTATACATTTCAGAGAAAGAAATGACAAAGACAGGGCCACGGATGGGAGAGAAAGAGAGAGAGAGAGAGACTGAAATCATGGGCAGAGGATTATTTGGACCAGTCTCCCTCCCCATGCAATATAAGTCTCATTGGCTTAATACATTGACTAAAAGCAAACCTCTTAAAATAATTCCTGCATTAATAGATTACATTGACCCAAAGTCTGAATTATTCAAACAAATGCTCAAAACCGCTGAAAATATAATAGTCTGACAGCATAGAGCCCCCACACACATAGGCAAGCAATCAGTTACACACACACACACACACACACAGGATGGCAGCCTATCTGGAGAATATCAGGTACATAGAGAATGAGACAGTCTACACTTGTTGAATTCCATTTAAGGATCACAAATGCGTCCCTCTATCTCCCAAAAATCCATCCAATGGGTTCTGTGAAATTATCTTCTTGAACAATAAAAATACTGATATCTGTTTTTCGACCCCATAAACATAAAGACCATTTCCTTCAACTGACCACCAGTCACTGTGTTCACCAACTAAAGACCACTTGTGATAGCTTGAATGACCCATCCCAAAGATGAGGTAGTTTTTAAGAACGAAACAGCCAGCATAAATACGCGTACAGGCACCATACTGAAAGACCTCGCTCATTGACTCGCTTCGCCTCTTCATTGAAAACAACACTGTGTCGACTGAGCATCCTTAAAAACACGACGCGCGCTTCCACGGCATGAAGTGGACATTGAATAATAATACACACCTCTCCGAATACGGCAAAATACGGATGCGCTCTTACCTCTCAGATGGGTGACAGCAGTGGAAATGAGCGCGGAGATTCGCGCAGCATCATTAATATTCACATCACAGCGCTCGCGGAGACGCGCGCGGAGGAAGAGCAGGCAGCGGGAGACGCTGCAGAGCCGAGCAGCGGACCTCCATATGAGCCCGCCTCTCTCCACCGACAATCACAGCGAGGAGGGTCTGAGTGCGTGCGTGGCTTAATATGCTCCGGCCCCCTCTTCCGAGTATATTTTTGTTTCGTGAGATCCCTTTTGTGCGCTTTTCAAGAGGTGTTGACGTGTGAGGTATTGTCTTTCGTTCCGCGAGGCGGATGGTGCGATGCTTCGCTTCAGGTGGCGGCTGGAGGTGTAACCTAGGCAACGTGTCTCGCGGTAGAATGGGATGGAGAGGGATGCTCTTTAGTGCCCTCTCCTCTCTCCAGTCCCCTCAGCACTCACATTAGCAACTGCGTCATTTCCTAAAGCAAATGCAAGCACGTAGTATACTGGATGTTTCGCACCTCCAAAAGTAGGATCTGTGTCACAGTCTGTGAATCTGACATAATTGAAGAAGAAAGATGTTTTCTTTCTTTCTTTCTTTCTTTCTTTCTTTCTTTCTTTCTTTCAATTCCTTATTTCCTTTTTCTTTTTGTTTCAATTCCTTATTTAGGAATAAAGCTTTTTTTGTATATACACACACGCACACACACACGCACACAAAGACTGCATATTCTGCAAGTACCTGCTTCCATCTAGTGGTGCTTACAGTTTTTTTCGATTGCTAAATGACAGTGAGCACATCTGGAGCTACATGTGCAAAACTCTAACTACAGTCTGCACTAGCAACAGTCACCTGAGCTGAGCAGTTCACATCACCTGCAAAACTCATTCCATGCAACATAACACATGGCTCAAAACAGGCTCAGTCCAGCCAAACACTACACACAACCCTCACTGAGATAACACACACTGTCACTCAGAACACACCGAGAGGAAAAACACATCAAACTTAGCATCAAACACCAACACGGAAAATACTCACTTTTCATCTTTACAGTTTGAACAATTTCAGTGACTTCATACAAAGTAATATTTTCTTAAAAGAAAAGACTGACATTCTTTCACATGATATTTTTACATTTTTAGAAAATAATTCTTTAAGGTAAATGAAAACTAGCAGTTTGCTTCAATAGTCTGCAGTAATTTACAGAATTACAGTAATGAGAAAAAAAAGGTAGAAACTAAAAGTACATACTGTAATTCGAACAAATAATTTTCAGTGCTAATCCTGAAATTGCAATCAGCAGTGTTTGACATCTCTTCTGTTTTGAATGTGTGCTTCACAGTTTTGACGGCAGCGTGTTAGCATTTGAACAAAGTGCTGAAAATCCACAGTGTTGTGCAGGTTGTGGTTTAAAAAGTTTTGAAAACTGTGTTCAAGCAATGAAAAACGAACTAGAGTTTGGTCAGCATGTACTGCTGCTGTGCAGACTGTAGTTAGAGTTTTGCACATGTAGCTCCAGTTGTGCTCACTGTCATTTAGCAATCAAAAAAAACTTTAACTATATCCTGACCTGCATTGTTGATACAGTCATTGGTTGATACACGTCAACAGCGCCACCCGTGGTCGTCATACGCAAACGCAGCACGAGATTTAGAGGCCTTGGTTAAATCTATTAATGTAAAATTTTGGTATCTCGTTGATTATGAGACTCTAAAGTCTTGTGTGCATCTAGCTCATAAATATAAAGTATTTATGTTGCTTAGGTGGTATTTCTTTACAAAGTTTGGTGCTATTTTTGGAGTGGTCTTTGGACTGCAACAGGACTTTAGAAAGGGTGGACAACGTGGACCACTGGTGTCGTTATAAAAGTTACTATCTCGTTAAAGCCAAAAAAGACACCACAATGGGCAGCCCCGCCCACGGTATTAATCCTGCCCCCATCACTCAGTGAAGAGAAAGAGAGTCGAGATGAGAAATGTTCAAAGCGCCTGAAGCAGGAATCAGCAGCATCGTTTTCATCCTGCACGAAAGAACGTTTTTCTAGATACAGAAGTATCTGAGAAATTAACCAAATTAAGAAATAACATAAATCGTTTGGTTTGTTTTTTTTTTCACTATGGGTCAACATCTTTTACTCCAATCCTGTGTCTTCCGTGCAACTGTCTTGTTTGCTGTGCTCATCTGGGTAAGTTCTTTCTCTCTCTCTTAATTTTTCTTTATTGTTTTTAATTGCGGTGTTACAGTTTTTTTTCAATTGCTAAACGACAGTGAGCACAACTGGAGTCACATGTGCAAAACTGTAACTACATTCTGCACAGCAGCAGTACATGTTGACCAAACTTTAGTTCGTTTTTCATTGCTTGAACACAGTTTTCAAAACTCTACACACATATCCCACGACTTAAACCACAACCCGCTCAACACTGTGGATTTTCAGTACTTTGTTCAAATGCTAACACACTGCTGTCAAAACTGTGAAGCACACATTCAAGACAGAAGAGATTTCAAACACTGCTGATTGCAATTTCAGGATTAGCCCTGAAAATTATTTGTTCGAATTACAGTATGTACTTTTAGTTTCTACCTTTTTTTTCTACCTTCTCATTACTGTAATTCTGTAAATTACTATATTGAAGCAAAGGTGATGTGAACTGTTTAGCTCAAGTGACTGTTGCTAGTGCAGACAGTAGTTAGAGTTTTGCACATGTAGCTCCAGTTGTGCTCACTGTCATTTAGCAATCGAAAAAACTGTAAGTGTTGATGCCTTCGTCAAAGTTGGTTCTTTAAAGTATCAATTACTACACTAAAAAGTGAAACATTGGATTAACTTAATAAAATAAAATGAAGTAACTATTCACAATAAAGATTTTACATTGACCTCATGTTCAGAAACCATTCAGTTCTGCATTTCATGCAAACTCTTTTCTGAATTTGGTGTAAATCAATATTTTAAATTTGCTTAAATAAAAAAATTAAAAAAAAGTTTTTTAACAGACTTTATTTCCTGCAAAATCTTTTCTGAATTTGGTGTAAATCAATATTTTAAATTGGCTTAAAAAAAAGGTGATGATCTAAATGCAATTTTCTTCAATCTGAAATATGTATTCATTGCAAGTAATATAAAAGGCTTAACAAGTGGCATAATCTAAACATATTAAATTCTCTCAATATATTAGTATATATAAATTAGATTAATTAGTCAGATCAAACTCTCTTTTAAAGATTTATTAAAATTTGTATGAAAATCACGGTTTTTAAGATTAGACTTTTTTTGGGGTGGGGGGGGGGGGATCAAGTGAGATCAAGTGATCAGTTGATTTCAAGTTAAAATTTCATATATAGCAGTATTACAATGTGAATATATCATACAAGAACAAATAAGAACAAGAATTAAAAATAAGAACAAATACCTAAAACCAATTGGTCTGCTTCTCTCAGGAATTCACATTTTTGGCAGAAGAAATGAATGCAAATCAAATACAAAACATAGATATTGCCACATCCAGTAAACAACAAACAACTACTGAACTACTAATACAATGTAGTGGAGACTGGGGTGAAAGCATTTCTGCCATCCTGTGTTCATCAAAGTACTGAAATGGAGGCTGTCAGTCAGTCATTGACTATGCAGCAGAGTGCAGAGGCGACATATTTTTGGGGTAATTTTTCTTGTGTCAAGTTCCATTAAAACTTCCTGAAAAAACTTTCAGTTCTTTTTGATACTCAAGGTTTAGCACATATGTCAGTCCAAATAGCATTGATTCCTACAGCTGCGGTTGAGGACACCTTACGGGGGACCTCTGTGGACTCAATGAGAACCCTGGTGTCTGTGTCACTGATTAAGACACCATTGTTTGCTCCAGTCCATCACCTGGCTTATCCTGGCGAGACAATACAAAGTAATGAATAAAGAGTGCTGACCAGACCCAATTGAGTGTGTGAGAGACACCCTACTTATTCTACATTTCCTGAACTGAATGAGTGTGTAACCCCTGTTGTGTGAGCATAAATGAGTACACCACTGCTTGTTTTGCATTTCATAAGCTGCATGTATATGAGAAAGACCCTGTTATGTGTGTGCCTGATGTGTTTATATGACATCCCTGCTTGAGAGAGAGAGAGAGAGAGAGAGAAAAAGAGAGAGAGAGAGAGAATAAACAGTTGAAAAGCAGGTTCAGCAAGTTCCATTGCTAGCCAGCTATAATTTCACAGACTAGTGATTAGTGCTAACCCTATCCTGCCAACCCTAATGCCACCTGAGCATGCTAATCAGTGTCAATCAATGTCTTTGGGATCATTTGAAAATGGCCGACAGGTGACTTTAATCAGGGTTGGAGCTAAACTCTGCAATGCATTGGACCTCCAGGGTAAGATTTGAGTAAGGGGGGACTAGACGATGAAAAGAAAGTTAGTCAAAACAGTAGAGGCAAAACTTCGAATTAAATTGCAGCCAAGGATAGTGAATATTTCAAATGATAGTCTGACCTAAAACAGCAGAAGCTTACTGTCGAATTTACTGTTCAACAGTAAAGAATTTTTTTTGTCTTTTTCTGAAGTGTATGTAAATATCTGGTTTCAACTGTATGACACCTCTGCTCGCTGCATGTGTGTGAGATACCAGTTGTGTGTGTGCCTGCTTGTGTATGAGGGACTACTGCTTGCACAGCTCGTTCTGAACCATGTCCTCCCTGAAACATAATTTTCATGAATCAACTTTGTGACATGCTGATTGATGCGTGTGTGTCTTAAACTCTCTCTCTCTCTCTCTGCGTGTGGGATAAAAAAATTAGAATATTCAGAAAGTTCATAAATTTAAATAATTCAAGGTAAAAAGGTAAAACTTGTATATTACATTGATCCATTACACAAAGTGAAATATTTCAAGTAAATATGTGTGTCAATTTTGATGGTTGTGGCTTACAGACAATCACAACCCCAAATTCAGTATCTCAGAAAATTTAAATATCACACAGAACCAATAAAAACAAGGATGTGTAATACAGAAATGTATGGCTTAAAAGTATGTTCATGTTCATCTCAGTGATTGGTTGGAACACTATTTTGGTTTTCAGTGGTTGGTAGCACTTTTTGGTCGATTGTTTAAGTGTACAGAACTTGGAGCCTAAGCTGCCTACAGACACTTTTTTTTTTTTTGACGGCCTGATATGGGGTGTGCAGCTAGCGGATCGCAGGGATGAATATGATCTCTTATGTTTGGGCCTGCAATCGCTGATACAACTTTTAAAACAACCTGGGCATCCATAACACTTCAGCTGTGCCATATGCAGATTGCCTCCATAGAAAACAACACTGATGCAGCAATTCATGCAAAAGGAGGCCAAAATATTCAACCAGGTATTTAGTGCATATACGTGAACATAGCTATAAGCTGCAATCAACAGAAGCAGCACAAATAATTGCGTGAAATATTTTACTTTGTGTAATGAATATAATGCATGAGTTGCACTTTTTTGTAACTTAGGCTCCATTCAAATTTTTTTGCCCTTACCAGTATGTAAGTATGTGCGTGGATGGCTGAGCAATGTACGTTGCTGAATTTCCTTGATGAAACGATGAACAGATTCACCAAAGTAGATGATTAAACATTTAAGAATGGATTCCCTCCTTGTATTGATGTCCACGACCTGAACAAAATCCATTTATTAATTATAATTATAATTATTGGCAAATGCAAGTGCTATAACATTTCTCTCCGAAAAGGTAGGAAATTAAAATAGATTGAATGGAGGATTTTAACTGTGATAAGATAATTGACAGGCCAGTTTATGGTGAGAGGATGCATGCGACAGATCCGTCCGTTAAAGATGACAAAGTAGTATGTCCCAAAGCTTGCATACTCTTTTGCTACACACTCAAAAGTATATACTTTTTCACCACATACTTTTAGGCCGTAGTATAAGTAGGTGAATTGGGATGCAGCATGTAATCATTTGTGCAATCAGTACTGATTGGAATGCACGAATCACCTACTGACCCCAACCCCCTGACCCCATGGCAAAAACTACTTAGTGTCAGTGAAAACTTGACAGACAACCAAAACTGGCACTAGGAACTAGGCCTACCAAGTAGCAGCTTTCCTAAAATTCAAATCCAAACATTAATCCGTTTTAGTTTTACAGTTTGAAAGTGTAAATAAATTTTCCTCACATTCATTTCCTGCCTTCGCAAATTTAAAACTGAAAACATATAAAATCCACGTTCGTATTGGCATTGAGTGACCGGAGCAGAGACAGTTAGCCTAAACTCTGAGCGTCACTCGCATATTGAGGTGATTCATTTAACGTTAACTGTCGGCAAAGAAATGCAATATACTCAAGCCTTAGTCATAAATACAACTTTTTTTTTTACAACATTCAGAATTAACATTATAATAACTTCTAATCTGTCTGTTCATTAAAATACGACGTAAAAGCGCTAGCCTGTAAACGCTTATGTTAAAGGTCACTGCCATTAGCTAACGTTAACCTGGCAATCAGTAAAACTGTGCCAAGGAAGTCACCTTATAAAAATTATAGTGTGAGTGCTGAAATAAAGGGCAAGGACACGTAGACGTGCAATTTTGGTTAATTCCTCCCTTACCTGACAAACGTGTCCTGTTCACTTCGTGCTGTTCAGCAGATAACCAGCCTCCTCCGACTTCAGCTGCGTTCGGTCTCTTCCAGAACTTTCTCTCGAGTTTTCATCTGTATGCATGCGCAAACCATGCTTAATCTCAGTGGCGGTTCTACATTGAAATACACCCTGGGCGAGACCCCTTTCGAGCAACTTCTCACATTACTCTCATTCCTACGGAAAACAAAGCCAGGTGGCACTTTACTTGGTCCTCTGTGAACCAGCTCAGTCCGAATCCTGTCAGTCAGATGTGAGGGCCAGTGGGGCTCAGTGGGGGTTCAGCTCCAGGCATTTCTATCAGACAGCATATTGGCATATTACTCAAAACACATAGCAGTGAAAAAACACAGTCCTACTCATAAATTATCAGAAATATTAAAATTACATTAAATTGCAGTTGTCTTGTAGCCCACACACACACACACATACACACACACACACACACACACGATATGCACACCTGAAAGCTCATGCTGGGTAGAAGTAGAGGCAAAGAGGTCTTCATCCTCAATATCAGATATTTGTGGAGACATATTTGTAGCGGAGGAGGTGGTTGGCTCATCCTGACCAGTGGTAGAGGATGCTCCAAAATATTTTAGAAGTGCCCCTGAAATTGCAATTTAACTGAATTTGAAATCAAAAGACCATAGGATAATGTTTTATAAAGCTAAAACAGCCTAGGGTCAAATTGACTCAAAACATAATAGAAGGGTTACATAAACATGCTCTTACACACTAAATGTCTGTCATTACACGCTATATCCTCCTAGACCCGAAAAAAAACAACATTTATTTATTTCATTTTTTCCCCCCATGTCATCACATTTTTTAGAGCATAGAAACAAATAGTAAAACAAATACATTGAAAAATTATATTTTATTCACGTTATGCTATGGTCACTGGGACTCAGTTGTTTAAAAAATAAAATGACTTTAAATTATATGTTTAGGCAAAAACAAAAACTTTTTGGGTTTCAGGATATTTTTCAACCAAAATTTGTATATCAATCTAACTTTTCATGGAGGTACCATTAGGTTACTGCCTCAAATTATAGGCATGACACACTTTTAAAGCATCATAGCAAAAATGCTAACAAAGAGTTATACCCACCACCAATTAACATTAGCCCTTCATTCATGAAATGGATACTGTAATCATACAGAGACAATAGTTGCATACCTTTATCTTTTGCTCGTTTCTCCTCTTCTTCTTTTCCGAAATTGGGCACCTGGCTTTGACCTTTTCTTCTCCATCTCTGTTTATTTGGCACTCGACAATCAACAGATTTCCCATCCCCCCAACTGTCACTCAGGACCAGAAGTCAGGACTAAACCAATTCACCTTGATGACCGCATAATCGTTTTGTATTACCTAGTTTCATTTGCAGGAACTATAGGCCTGTATATAGGCCTGTATTATAACATTATGAATGAAATGTGCGTTATTTGGAAGAAAGTCGGGGTGTGTGACTGACTTTAGCCTATTATTAATTATATTACTAGTGTGGATCCCCCGTCCCCGTCCACCCCCGCCCTGTCCGTTCCATTTGAGAGAGACCCAGAGGTGAAATGTCGCACGCGCCTCTCGCCCCACTCCCTTACACTTCTCTCACAACACAAAGCTTCAGTGGATATTTTCAGCAAGCAGGGGCGCCAGCAGCTGCAGGGAGCGCCAATTTGCCAATTCCACACACAGTGAAATGATATAAATGACGAAAAACCGCTTCGCGACACAGAGGATTTTTTGTTTATCTACTCGTGCTGCCGCCCCCAATGTGTCCCGAAAAAATGACGCCCCGGGCGGCTGCCCGGTTCGCCCGTGCCTAAAACCGCTACTGCTTAATCTAATAAAAGTCGTTTGATCGAATGTTTAATTTGAATTTCATTGTTATGTTATAAGTTTATATTGTATCAATCTAAGAAAATAGATTGAAAGACACGTACAAATTACAAAATGTAATTTTACTTAACAACCTAATAATTTTAGGCTATTGGAAGGAAAAAATATATATCAAACGAAATACAGCAATGTTTTACTTTTTACAGTAGGCCATTTTGGCTGTATGGATGAATATATTAATGTGCATATTATACACATGCTGAGGTATACACATGAATTAAAAATGAGTCATAGGAGACACAGGAGAAATATTCTATTATCGGTAATTATTTAGGGGATTAGTTTCATTAAGTTTATGAAATTTCTGTTCAAGCATCAAACATTTATATATTGAGCTTAATGTAGAATTGCTCTTCATGTGATTGTCTTGGTTTGTTTGTTTGTTTTAATATAAATACAAAACATTTTATTTAAGCAGAACTAATTCATTGTATACTATGTTGCTGTATTCATCAGTCTTCCAAACTAGAGTTTTTTCCATCAGGGCAAATCTTTAATTAAATTATATACAGTATTCTAACAGAATTTGGTGTAATACACTGCAAAAAAATAAAAATAAATAAAAAATAAAAAAACCCTTATTTACTAGATATTTTGCTCATAAAATTCCCACAGCATTGCATTTACACTGACAATATTTCCATAGTCAAGTTTTGTCTAGTGTTTTTCTGTCAGCCATTTAAAATCACAACATTGTTACATTTGTGAATGGATTTGCTTCTTTTACAGTTCATTAACTAAATTAGATGATGTGACAGGATACAGAAAATAAAAGAAACCACAAATAAAATGTCTAAATCACTATCAAAAACAGTACTTTATCGCTATGATTTTATGAATTATTCTGTACACGGTATATATGTCACATATGGTATGTCTCCGCCACAAAGGTTTTTTTTAAATTAGTACTGTACAATATGTTAACAGTTTAAACGTACTGTAATGTTTTATGTGCTCATTTTAGTGCATAATGTTTATCTTTGTTTACATTTTAGGAATACTTTGTCTTTACAGTATATAGTGACTGTAAATTAAAATTAGGTGTCATCACATCATCTTTTTTTAAACCACTCATAATTTATTTACACAGCACACACACACACACACACACACACACACACCTATTTTGTTGTCTTTTTTTACTTTGTTTTAAAAAAATCATGTATTAGATGAAATTAGTTTTTTCTTTTAAATACAGGCCTAAAATAATTTACATTTTTATGTATAATATGAAGTATTTTTATACTACTATATCTGTAAATTTTTGAGTAGCTTTGAGGCTCAGTGGTGCTCACTGCTTAAACGAGAAAGTAAATAAAAACAGAAGCTCTGCCTGAATTGTGCAACTTACTTGAAAGCGTGCTTCATTTCTAAAGTTTGGAACTTTAGTACATTTCCCCATGTTTGGAAATTCAGTCATCTGTGAGATGAAGCTCATCTCTGTGCCTTCCCAAAAATGCTTGTGTCCAGTTGTATATAATGCCCTCTTGTAGAAGGATTCTATTTGTTGTTCTTGTCATTAGATGAATTATACACGTATTTCTACTGTAAAAACACTTTTTTAACACAGTTTTAAACTGTCATTCATGTAGTTGTTAGTCTGTCATGTAGTGTCTAATTTCCTGTTCGGTCTACCCAACATATCTCACCCTTCACTTTACTGTCTTTAACAGTCTATGGAGGGTGTCTTCAACACCCCTGGAGGGTTAACACTTGTTTCTACAGACAGATGTGATGATCTGTGTGCAGTGTGTCTTTGGAGCTCTCTGATAGGAACAGTTCTCTAACAAAGCAGGGGGTGTTGCTTAAACAGCTCTTGTCTCAGTTCGAAATGAAGAAGTTTGAGGCTTTTTTTTTTTTTTTTAAGTGATATTCTGACACATATTGGACATTCTCAGAGAACAACTTAAGAACTGCTGAAACATGTTTAACCTCAAAGACTGAGTGTCACCGCCTGCTTTCGGTACTGAAACTCCAGATGCAGCATTTACTTTATACTCACTTTTGAAATTATGTTTGCTGCTGTGTATTACCAAGCACTATTGGATCTCATTTGAACTAAATTTTAGTGCCATTAGTCTGGTCACGTGCACTTTAAAAGCTGGACCAAAATAATAAACTTGTCAATTTAAAAAAATATGGTAAATGCTTTATTCTGACTAAAATCACATCGGTCTGATTTTTGCATACAAATGGGAAAAAGGCAATTTCAGTTCCAGAGCTTGTCATTTTCATTAGTAAAGCTGTAAGCTGCAGGTTTTAGGGTAACATATTGGGTATAATGTACACTGTAAAATTGAATCATGGGTCTTGAAATTTTCTTTGAAAAAATTATGGTGATAATTAAAAATAAAGTTCATTTTATTGAAGACATTGTGGTTCAGTGTTGTATAGAAAATATTGAGAACTTTTCACTAATAAAACCAGTTTTAAAGCCATTTTTTAAGAAGTTTCCAGCATGCTCTGCATATGGCTGAATAAGGAAAATAAATTTTGAAATTAAGTGCTAATTTATGTGTATTTGAGTAAAGGGAAACATCCATTAATATTAAATATTCAGTTTCACATTTAAAATTCTGTTATGTTGAAGTTTCTATCACTACCATTGTGCAGAAGAGTAGAGCTTAATTATGGAGAACTGTTTGTAATTGGATGCTTTGTTCAGTGAGCTGTAACTTTGCTAATGCAAAGTTTATATTTCTACTTGAGCTATCTGGCTGTAGACTGTCTTTAAATTGTACAAAATAATTATAAATACAAATAATTATAAATACAAACACAATCAGGCCTTACTCAAATTCAGAGGCTTTTGAGAATAGACTTTAAATAAATTAGCACATTTCATCATATTAAATTCATTGTCATAAATTAATACATTTTTTATAATGATTTTACACGATTTTCTTCCCGGTTTCTTTGAAAAATCAAGCCTTAAAAACTACTCAAAATATTATTTGTATTATTGTTACTGTAATGTTTAAAGTAGATTTACAGTGTGTACATGGATGTTACATCAAAGGCAATTTTATACAGATCTAGAAATATTAAATGCGTATTGGTGATTCAACAACATTAAAACCAGGCAAATCTAAATATTAGTTTGAATTGAACATATGCACAGAGCGCATAATGTTCACATAAATGTAAGTTTGAATGCTGTAAAATAAACACTATCATAACTGTAGGCAGTCAGGCTAATCTCTTAAACAACATTGTGATCAATATCTTACCTTCATAGACATGAAAAAATTTATAAAATCATATAAAATTGTAAAATTCATGCAGTAAAATTCACTTTATCAAAGGTTCACTTTTCATTCATGAAGAGGACATGAAGATATGTGCCAAAAACGTGTCTCTTGGTGAAAAATAAAGACTTTTTAAGACGAAAATGAAATTATCATTATAACCACGAGATAGCATCTGCGATATGAACTCCCTATTTAGTTTCATGTCTATTGATTTATTATAAAATAAATATTATAACTAATTTAGTACTTCACCGCACTTAAGTATAAAGTATAGCAAGTGCAGGAAGTCACAAAGTCACGTGTCATTTAAATACATATTCAATTCAATTCAAGTTTATTTGTATAGTGCTTTTTACAATGCAAATCGTTAATATAATTAATAATTAATAATTATTATATGATGCATTCACACTTGTACCAATATTTGTTAGTTCTGTTCAGGGTTAGCATCATCTGAGGTCCTCTCAGGGTCAGCATCATCTCTTCTCAGGTGTTCTGGATCCAGACTGGAGCTTGTGTAAATCCTAGTTACCATGGGATGTAAATCCCATGGCAAAACATAGAAATAAATAGAGACATCATTAGCATAGCTGCTAATTCAACAAAGTAAAATTAATTAGTTTAACCCAAGCTAAAGAATAAGAATGCGCATTTGATCAGATGCAACTGCAGTCACAATTTAAGATACATTAATTCAAATGCATGGCAAAAGAGATTTTTAATCTATATTTAAACAGAGAGAGTGTGTCTGAACCCCGAACATTATCAGGAAATCTATTCCAGAGTTTGGGAGCCAAATGTGAAAAAGCTCTACCTCCTTTAGTGGACTTTGCTATCCTAAGAACTACCAAAAGTCCAGCGTTTTGTGACATTACGGAGCGTGATGGATTTTTTTACGTGGTAGAAGGCTAGTTAGGTACGCAGGAGCTAAACCATTAAGGGCCTTATAGGTAAGTAATGATAATTTGTAACTGTTATGGAACTTAATAGGTAGCCAGTGCAGAGACTGTAAAATTGGGGTAATATGCTCATATTTTCTTGACCTGGTAAGGACTCTAGCCGCTGCATTTTGTACTACCTGTAGCTTTTTTATTGAAGAAGCAGGACAACCACCTGGCAGTACATTACAATATTACAGTCTAGAGGTCATGAATGCATGAATTACCTTTTTTACATAAGAAACAGGTAACGTTTCGTAGCTTGGCAATGTTTCGAAGATGGAAGAATGCAGTTTTTGTAACATGGGAAATATGATTTTTTTTAAAAGACAAGTTGCTGTCTAATATAACACCCATTTTTGACTGTAGAGGAAGTAACAGTACATCCGTCTAGTTGCAAATTGTAATCTACAAGATTCTGTGTAGTGTTTTTTGGTCCAATAATTAATATCTCTGTCTTATGCAAATTTAATTGGAGAAAATTATTGGTCATCCAATCTTTTACATGTTTAACACACTCTGTTAGCTTAGATAATTTAGAAGTTCAATCTGGTCTCGTTGAGATATATAGCTGAGTATCATCAGCATAACAGTGGAAACTAATTCCGTATTTTCTAATAATATTACCAAGGGGCAACATGTATATTGAAAATAGAAGGGGACATAAACTTTAAAAATTGTATTTGTTCATTTACTTTACATGTTTCTGGTTTAATCACAATAAGATTTTTTCTAGATCCTACACTAAATTTATATTTTGATCTCACTAATCGGGGAACAGACACAGTCTTAATAATTGTGCTTTTATCATTTAAGCGGGTGGAACAAAACTCATCATAATAGTTATTTGAGAATTGTCTTACTAGTCACATGCAGCGAAGTGTCCTGGAGATGTTGTCAGAGAGCAGCTCCGCTCCGACTCTGCTGGGGTGCAGGCCATCAGCGCGAAACAGCCTAGGACGCTCCCAGAAAAGATTCCAGTTATTAACAAATAGCAGTTTCTTTTCTTTACACCATGACAACAACCATTCATTTAAAGCAAAAAGTATACTGAACCTTCGTATCCTCATCGATACGTGGGTAGTGGTCCTGACACGATGATTGTCGCCGCGGGTGTCGTGCTGCGAACCGTCTCAATCAGGCTCCTGAAGTCCCTCTTGAGCGCCTCCGTCTGTCGCAGCTTGGTGTCGTTAACCCTGACGTGAAGCACGTCCGCTCTGGGGCTCTCGTCGGCCTTCAGGAACGCGGGGATCTGCGCAGAAACATTTAGAACACGAGCACCAGGGAAATAATGAGTGTGCACTTTACCTTCGGCTAATGTAGCACGGACGTGTCGGATGATGGAGTCTCCGATGATCACAGCGTTGGGTCCCATCTCGTGGAGGGGAGCATAGCGGTTTCGGGTGGAGATCTCAAAGACCAGAGGGTGAGAAGTCGTTGCCCGGGGCCTGGCTCACATCCCATCTCGCGGAGGGGAGCATAGCGGTTTCGGGTGGAGATCTCAAAGACCAGAGGGTGAGAAGTCGTCGCCCGGGGCCTGGTTCACGTCCTCCGCTGTGGATGCACCCAGGGTCCGTGGTGTCCCGGCGCCGGAGTGAAGGACATCTGAGAAGAACGTGTCCTGGGTGCACCAGGCCTGTGCAGAGAAACACACGGAGTAGACGTTGTGGGACTGTTAGCAGTGCACTAAATACTTACCCCAGACTTGTGAACGTCAGCCCGGGATGACTCCAGCGCAGCTCTCCGCTGTCTCAGCTGGGCCTGCCTCACCTCCAGGTCGCGAATCTGCTTCTCCACGGCCTCCAGTTTGTCGTGTCCTCACCTGCAATCAAAGGTAGACATTCATCTGCCATTAAAGCAAGTAACAGTGAGTACAGCAATGGTAATGTGTGTGAATAGAGTATTAGCAATGTAAGCGCAGTTAGCAGCAACCACGCTTGCTAATGCTAACGGGGCTATAAGCTAATAGCGGACCCAGGAGATCAAAATAAAACTAGTAATAACGAGCCGCTCTGATTGTTTTTGTTGTAGAATGCAATAGAGGATATATTCACACGTTATATAAACTGAAACGATGGTGTATAATATTGATTTGTAAGATAAAAATAGTCGATAAAAAGAATATAGTGACAGAGCTCAAACGCAGTACAGACACCAACAACAAACAGCAAGGTGTTTCCTGTTAATCTGTTAAATAAGGCCAGACGACAGCCTATAATGCCGAATTATTTAAATACCCATATAGTTAAATACAAATTAAATAAAGTGGTATAACTATTGAATGCATTAAATATTTTGAAATGTTTAGATTTGATTTAATAATAACATTAAGTTTTATCCAACACAAACTTGCTGCTGTAGTTTTGTAAGTCTAAATTTAGTCTGAATCAATTAATGCACAGCTTTATTTTGACACCGTCTCGTCAGATGATTCATTGCTTGCCACTGTCAATCATAATAATTACTCACTGCATGATTTAATGGATTCCCTTGCATAAATCAAACATTTGTGTTTGTCATTCCTGAAGTGGTATATGTGGACATTTGGTCCTCTTAGACTAATGGATTATGTTGAGAAACTGAGCAAAGGGCACTCCCCTTATGGCACAGTACCTACAGTTGACTGCAAATGACTGAGCTGGCTTATCTAAAACTAGGAAGTAATTGTGCATATGGTCAGTTGGTAAGCTAGTTAGTTTCGTAGAAAATGGCAACTATAGGGCAAAGTGTGGAGTAAGTTGAGCCAGCATTTTAACTTACCCCATCATAGGGCACTGAAGTTCAGTTAAATCTACTTGTATTTTTTTATGTGATGTTACATAACTGGTTTAGTTTAGAATTTACATTGGGTAAAATAAGTATTGAACATATCTTGGTTAATATATTTCTAAAGGTGCTGTTGACATGAAATTGTCTCTGTAGCAACCCAAGTAATCCATACATACAAAGAAAACAATACAAATAAATTAAGAAATTAAGTTCTGTGTAATAAAGTAGAATGACACAGGGAAAATCTATCAGTAATTTGAAAGCAATCCAAGTCGTTGGAATTTAAAATGAGTCGGTTTAGTCCCAACTGATGGCTTATAAATAGGTTTCTCATAACCAACGTGTCACACAAGAAACATTTCATGATGGGTTAAAGCAAGAGCTCTCTCAAGACCTTTTCAAGACTCTCAAGAAAAACATACTAATGGCTTTGGTTACAGAAGGATTTCTATACTCCTGAATATTCCAGTCAGCACTGTTTGGGCTGTAATCCGGAAGTGGAAAGATCATAATTTCTCCACAAACCGGCCACGACCAGGTGATCCACACAAGATTTCTGACAGAGCAGTTAAACTAATTATCAGAAGAGTTGTCCAAGAACCAACCATCATCACTTTCAGGTTCTTTCTTAAAACTTAAAATTAGTAAAATTAGTGCAAACAGGTCATGACTTCTTTGACTACTTTTCTTTTTATAGTAGTTTCTGATTTTGTACTTTAGCATATGAAATTCTGAATACATGAGAAGGGAATGCATCTGTGTTAAGATATTTATTTAAAATTGCCCTTAAGTAATGAACAATTGCTTTTCAGGCAGACCCCGGAACAGCCTGTTTTTCTAAACTTGTATGCACAAACACATTCAAACGCAAAGACAAACAAAATGATCAACTGCTTAATTACATCTAAAAGCCAAACTTTGCCACTTATAAACAAAACCAGAAACACTCTCACACATACAGCAAACAAAAAAATCAATCAATGGTTAATGGTGTGCACATCTGCATAAAGTGTGATATGAACGTGTCAATTATTTGTTAATTATTTGAGAAATGTGCATAAACTCACTGTGAGCTGAGAAAGTGTGTACAGCAGGAGGAAAGCACCAGCGGTAACACTTGCTTTCAACACTCTTTCCATAGAGCAACCCCAACACCTGTCAGGGAATCGTGGGTAAGTGGGGCGGCACTCTCCTTCTCTTTGGGTGCGTAAGAGGGTGTTGTCCCATATAAAGTGTGAAAAGCAGTCTTAACACAAGATCCATAATGATTAGCATTAAGAAAAAAAATAGGTTTGAACAGCAGAGAGTTACATTATTACATTACATTCACCATCTAATTTTGCATGATTACTGTTAGTCTTCTGCTTTAATTTGTGTTCATTAAATGAGAACCATCAACCATGGAATCACATTCTTTTGTTGGGTTTCAAAGCATGTTAAAGGGATAGTTTACCCAAAAATCATAATTATGTGTCATGATCCTGGTCTTTTCCCCTCTCTCTGTCTCCCTCTTGTGATCACTTACTCACTCTATCACGCACACTCCTCCGCTCATTATCACTTTCAGCTGTCTCCCCTTTCATTCCCTCACCTGTCCCTCTTTTGCCCTTGATTGTCTCTGCTTCTTATTCTCTCTTTCTAGCCCTGTCTCATTGTCGGATTATTCGATGACCTTACGTGAGACACACCTGTTCCCAAGTCCTGTCCTGTCCGTGGATGGTTTTTGTCGTTGTTTCTACTGTGAGTAATTTTGTCTTTGGACTGCGTAATATCCGGCTGTGCCTGTTTGCAGAGTACCTGTGCTGCACCTGTCCTTGGCCTTTCACACCGCCGGCGACCTCCTCTGTTTATGGACTGGGTGTTGACATCCCGGGGCCCCTGCCTCTGCCCTCGTGGAGATTTGCGTTTTTCCTTAGACCCTGTCGTCTGGCCATTTCTGTTTTGGGCTGAAAGAAGTCTGTGATTTTTGTTCGCTTTATTCTGAGAAAGACTATTTTCTTTATTAAAGACTTCCAATTGCACCCCTCCCTGGTCTACCATCGTTCTTACCTGCTAACATTATGTTATTAATAACTCACCCTCATGTTGTTCCAAACCCGTAACACCTCCGTTTATCTTCGGAACACAGGTTAAGATATTTTAGATTTAGTCCGAGAGCTCTCAGTCCCTCCGTTGAAGCTGTGTGTACGGTATACTGTCCATGTCCAGAAAGGTAAGAAAAACATCATCAAGTAGTCCATGTGACATCAGAAGATCCGTTAGAATTTTTTGAAGCATCGAAAATACATTTTGGTCCAAAAATAGCAAACTACGACTTTATTCAGCATTGTCTTCTCTTCAGTGTCTGTTGTGAGAGAGTTCAAAACAAAGCAGTTTGTGATATCAGGTTCGTGAACTAATCATTCGTTGTAACCGGATCTTTTTGAACCAGTTCACCAAATCGAACTGAATCGTTTGAAAAGGTTTGCGTTTCCAATACACATTAATCCACAAATGACTTAAGCTGTTAACTTTTTTAATGTGTCTGACACTCCCTCTGAGTTCAAACAAACCAATATCCCGGAGTAATGCATGCACTCAAACAGTACACTGACTGAATTGCTGTGAAGAGAGAACTGAAGATGAACACCGAGCCGAGCCAGATAACGAACAACAGACTGACTTGTTCATGAGTCAAGAACCGGTTGCATCGGTTTTCGGATCACCAGTACTTCTTTCGGACAGTTCGATGAGGGACAGTTTATGAGACATGCCACTTCCTCAATCCTCAATACAACTATATAAGGAAAACCCATAACGGCAAAGATGGCGGTTGTGTGCACATGTCCCGCCCCTCCCGCTGGAAAGCCAGGGAAACATTTAAGCCTATCGTCTGGTTCCACTGACCTATGCGCACAGTTGAGGAACCCTTGCGCATGCGTAGTAAAGGTATAACCTGTGGGGGAAAAGGCGTTTTAAACCTTATTTTGGGGGCAAAGTCATCATACTTTTGCAGCGATTTTTATCATATTTCACTGCTGTTTCTATACTTGCTTTTTTTATGTCCTGGTGACCAGTGAAAGTGCATGTCTGACTCTCTGCCCATTCATTTAGATAGGAGCTGGTCTTGTTATTCTGAAATCGCTGCCCAGAGGCATTGCCAAGATGGCGGCCGAGTGGCACGACTGGCCTGAAAGAACTTTGGTTTGATTCAATAAATCAAGAAGAAAACGGTTCACCGGTTCTTTTGTGCTCGACCTAATGGCATCATTGGCAATGATTGCCCTTGATTCAAGCCTTCGGTTAACCCGCGCTCATAACACTAGCACAGAATCAGTTCAGAATCAATCACCAAAAGAATCAGTTCGATTCAGACGCTCTGTGTGTTGGTCTGCTTCACACTGAATCACACATGCGCAGTATCAACAGCTCCTCGGTTCTCGAATCGGACACGTCTGACAGAAACAGTTTGACTCGAGAACGATCAGTCTTTTGTTCATTATCTGGCTCGGCTCAGTGTTCATCTTTTTGCTATTTTTGGACCAAAATGTATTTTCGATTCTTCAAAAAATTCTAACAGACCCTCTGATGTCACATATGGACTACTGTGATGATGTTTTTCTTACCTTTCTGGACATGGACAGTATACCATACACACAGTTTCAATGGAGGGACTGAGAGCTCTCGGACTAAATCTAAAATATCTTAAACTGTGTTCTGAAGATAAACTGAGGTACAGGTTTGGAACGAAATGAGTCTAAGTTATTAATGACATAATTTTGCTATTTGGGTGAACTAACCCTTTAAAGCACAAGTTGAAGTCGGCTCATTTAAATTGAAATATTCTCACATCATTTGAGAGTTACTGCTGATCAAATGCTTATGACACATTGTGTTTAATATTTAAACACTTCACTCTGCACTGATAGTGACTATCATTTTCCAAAAATTGAAGTCGTACAATATCACTGCTCTGTCAAAGTTAAAGCAGAGTTTCAACAAAATGAACACCGACTGAGATTCAACCATGAATAAACCAGTCAATATAATAGTGTTAAATCCAGATGAATGGAGCCAAAAGAGTCTCAATAAAGATAAATGCACACACTACATTCACATATGCACACACAGGATTCATACATGCACACACATGATTCATAAATACACACACAGGATAAACAAATGTGCACAAAATATACAAATGCACACACAAAATTTAAAAAGCACAGAAGATTCACAAATGCATACAAAATTCAGAAATGCACACAAAATTCAGAAATACACACAATTCAGAAATGCAAACAACATTTACAAATGCACTCAAGATTCACAAATGCACAGAACAAGATTCACAAATGTATTTCTGATGCACACACACATATATCTTAATTTACAAACTGCTTGCGGTCTGTGAACTTCACTGCATTTTTGTTTGAATTTTGAGACTCTTCTGACTTGGCTAGACACACAAATGCATGGAATGATCAGCAACCAATCAGATGTCTCCCTTCTTTTAGCCAGTCACAAGAACGCACTCCACGTGGTTGTTTACTTATAAGCCAATCACATGAACGCTTTCACACAGCGCGATATGCCTGTGGTGCTGAATATTATAGCCTACTTATTTATGAAATTGTATGGAAATACAGATGTTTAGATTACAATTCAGGTTTTTTTTTTTTTTGTTTTTTTTTACAAAATATAAATTTAAAAATGTCTCAATACATATAGCCCAGACTGTGACTGGAGAAAAAAAGTTAACCATGGATTCATAAATTTGCAATAGGCAATTATTTCATTTTATTGAAATATTTTGATGAAAAAAAAAAAAAAAAATTGTACACCTTTTTTAATATTTTAAATATATCTAAATATTCTTTTGGATGCAATATAGAAGTCACTTTAATTATAATATTCGGTCCCCACCTGAAGAGAGAGTCAGTGGTCCGCTGAGAGAGGAAAGTGACTCTCCGGCTGCGCAAAGTGAGTCGCCGGCTGCGTGAGGAAAGGGAATCGTTCGCTGAGGAAAGTGAGTCCCTCGCTGCGTGACTCGTGAGGAAAGTGAGTCGTTCGCTGCGTGTGGAAAGTGAGTCGTTCGCTTAGAGAGGAAAGTGACTCTACGGCTGCGGAAAGTGAGTCTCCAGCTGCGCAAAGTGGGTGTCCGGCTGCGTGAGGTAAGTGAGTCGTTCCCAAGGGGCAAGGAACTCGACCGGAAGTTGAAGTTGGGTGGGGGCTGCCATCTTTTAGCAGAACTTCACTTGCGTTAGCATTCCCATTGACTCCCATTCATTTTGGCGTCACTTTGACAGCGAATAACTTTACATCTGAGGCGTTTAAAGACTCTGTTTGTCCATTATTTATTTCTAAAGATACACGACAATGTATAAAGGGCTCCATTACCTTCTATGTTACATTATGGCCCCGTATAAACAGTTTTTGTAAAAAATAGGCTAACGATTGCGTCATAACCACTCGGCTCTCTGTCGCATTACCGTACAGACAGGTGGAGAAGCTCGCAGGCAATTAACTTCATATGGCGTACTGGCGTTACATTTTAAAATACTATACAAAATAATTAATCAGAATACTTACTCCTGCTCCCTCATGCCAAAGAACTCCCCGCTCAAGCTCGCTGTCTCTGCAAGATTAACGATGGCAGTTTGCACGCACAGCTACTTAGAAGATTTACATCTGTCAGACAGGTTGCTGACGTCGTCAAGCTTCGTTTGAGTCGTTTGAAACGGAAGTGCTAAAAAACGCTAAAACTGGGCTTCATTTGTCTCAATTGAGTTCCAGTGGGGTCGCTGTGTCCATTTCTTTTACTGTCTATGGTCGTTCCCTAAGGAAAGTGAGTCGTTCGCTAAGGAAAGTGAGTCGTTCGCTGCGCGAGGAAAGTGAATCGTTCGCTGAGGAATGTGATTTGTTAGCTGATTGGCTTATAAGTAAACAATCCCCCACGTGGGGTGCATTCTTGTGATTGGCTCAAACAAGGGAGATATCTGATTGGTTGCAGATCATTCCCTGTTTAAAAAAAGGCATTTGTGTGTCGAGCCAAGTCAGAGGAGTCTCAAAATTCACACATAAATGCAGTGAAGTTCACAGACCGCAAGCAGTTTGTAAATCAAGATATATGTGTGTGTGTGTGTGCATCAGAAATACATTTCTGAATCTTTTCCTGTGCATTTGTGAATCTTGAGTGCATTTGTAAATGTTGTTTGCATTTCTGAATTGTGTGTGCATTTCTGAATTGTGTGTGCATTTCTGAATTGTGTGTGCATTTCTGAATTTTGAAAGCATTTGTGAATCTTCTGTGCTTTTTAAATTTTGTGTGCATTTGTGTATCCTGTGTGTGTATTTATGAATTATGTGTGTGCATGTATGAATCCTATGTGTGCATATGTGAATGTAGTGTGTGCATTTATCTTTATTGATACTCTTTTGCCTCCATAGGAAAGTGCTTTACTTTGATAAATAATAATAGTTAATTTAGGAAAATAAAAATATGTGCGATAAATCTTTCAGTTTTGTCATTGTTCTCTAGAGAATAACTATATCTGCTATTAAATCTACTCTACTGTATACATTTGTCTTAAAAAAGCTTTAGTTCTTACTAGAATGATGCTATTAGTCATCTGTTAGTTTTGATGTACATTAATCTTTGTCCTAAACAGTGACCATTTTAATTTATAAAATATAATACATATTTTGTAAATATAAATATTATAAAACTTCCGTTTTTAAGATCCTTACTAATATTTTATATTCCGGTATAGGTATAGTATTGTAACATATATATATATATATATATATATATAAAATAAAAAGGAGAAACGCAGTTCCCATCTGGCTCCTGCAACATTTATAGACATTTCCTGCCTTTTGTGTTTGAAACAAATATGAAATCTATTTATCGCAGAGTTTCCACTGAGATCCAAATTCATTATACTGAGCTTGTACTGCAATCTCTAGCTAGCCTACCCGAAACGCTACACATGAACACACATTAACAGCATAAACTAAACATAGACATATTCCACGGCCTCCACACTGTAAAATAAGACAGACTCGACATCCCACACATTATAATGAACTATAGTCTGAGATTAAAACAAAGTGAATATGTCAGCAACACTTTTAACAACAATAACGGTTGGCCTTTTATTTCGGACACATTAGGAGTATGGATCCATAAAGGAAACATTTGCTGATTTTTGTAAATTAATAGTTTTGATGAAAGTGAACAGAGTGCAAGAGAGAGAGAGATAACCTGCTTTAAAGCAGCCCTACACTATAGAGCTGATGTTTCATTGTGCTTTCCTGTATAAGAGGATTAGGCTTTATGCTGGATGAGTTAAATCAATGTTTTTTTTATTTATTTATTTATTGCAGACTGGGCCCATTATTGCGCTGCACCTTTGGATTTCCATGAATGGGATTTCCAAAAAACCCACCTCTTCGTCTTGTTCTCCACCTCTGAAACGCATAGCTGATGTGATTAACTGATTGTATACATTTCAGAGAAAGAAATGACAAAGACAGGGCCACAGATGGGAGAGAAAGAGAGAGAGAGACTGAAATCATGGGCAGAGGATTATTTGGACCAGTCTCCCTCACCATGCAATATAAGTCTCATTGGCTTAATACATTGACTAAAAGCAAACCTCTTAAAATAATTCCTGCACTTATAGATTACATTGACCCAAAGTCTGAATTATTCAAACAAATTCTCAAAACCGCTGAAAATATAATAGTCTGACAGCATAGAGCCCCCACACACATAGGCAAGCAATCAGTTACACACACACACACACACACACACACACACACACACACACACACACACACAAAGACTGCATATTCTACAAGTACCTGCTTCCATCTAGTGGTGCTTAACTATGTCCAGCATTGTTGATACAGTCTTTGGTGATACACGTCAACAGCGCCACTCGTGGTCGTCGTACGCAAACGCACCATGAGTTTTGGAGGCCTTGGTTAAATCTATAACTGTAAAATTTTGGTATCTCGTTGATTATGAGACTCTAAAGTACTGTGTGAATCTAGCTCACAAATATAAAGTATTGCTGTTGCTTAGGTGGTATCTCTTTACAGAGGTTGGTGCTACTGTTGGAGTGGTAAAAGCTGGTATGGCTGCTGTGAGAAAATAAACAGATAGGTTGGTTGTGGTGTGTGCTTCTGTTTCTGTGGGAGAGGTGGCATAGTCTAACTATAGGCCTACTTAAATGTATGCAAATACATTGTATGTTCAATCTTATATCTTTGGAAAATAAGGATCCTCTGTTTTAAAGGGGGGGGGGGGGGGGGTTGGGGGGTGAAATGCTCGTTTTCACTCAATATCCTGTTAATCTTGAGTACCTATAGTGTAGCAGCCCCTTGGCGTCGACAAACGAGACAGAGAGTTTCGACGGGTGCTTAATCTTCTTTATTTCGTTCGCTTTGAGCACCATTAACCGTGACTTCGAGAAACGTTGTGTTGTAGCACCGTGAAACTACATAAAGAAACAATATACTCATAAATAAAAAACTTATGTACAAATGACAGATTACTTAAACAAATACACATTTACAGATACCCAAAAGGCAAATAAATTGTTACATACATGAGAAATTAACCAAAAGAGCGACAAATAACACGTGCCATACGAAATTATATATTACTTTAAAATACAACATGCAAAACACACAATAAAAACACATACCTCGCTCCGCTTGCCAAAGGGTACTAGATGAACCAAAACGTAAAGTGCATCCACCTTTTACAATATATATTTCAAACTTTTGTAAACGCCATGTGAGAACCACAATGTGCTCCTCGTCCGCACCTCTTTCTTCTACCTGCGTTACAGCTTACGTTACGTAGAGAGCGTGCGTGCGCACACACAATACATTTAAAGTGACACACACATACATATTTTTTGTGGTCATTTACACTCCCACCAATTATGAGATGATGAAAGAACAGAACAAACTGTGAATGAATCAGAACATGATTTCTGAACATCAATATGACCGCCTTCACAGTTTTTATGCATGTGAAATCTAAAATGTTAGGTTTTATAGAACTTAATTACATGGTCTGATCACAAAAGCAGTCGCTGATTATTCATTTTCAATAAGTACCACCAATTTTTGGATTGGCCTTTCAATGACTGTGGGCTTGGAGCGTTGATTTTGTCTTCGCTCCCCTAACTGCAACTTAACTCGCCTTACAAGACCATCACTTCCTTCACTGGTTTCCACCACTCGGCCTAATTGCCACTGACCTCTGGGAAGCATATCGTCTTTGATGATTATAACATCATTCACTTGAAGGTTACGGCGAGGAATATGCCATTTCTGACGTGCTGCAATGTTGAGAAGGTATTCCTTCTTCCAACGACTCCAAAATTGTTCGATTAGGTATTGAACTCTGCACCATCTTTTAGTGACATACACATCTTGTTTTACAAACTTTCCTGGAGGTGGAAGAGCAACATCAGATTTCATCATTATCAGATGGTTTGGGGTCAATGGTTCGAGTGAATTTGGATCATTAATCCCATCTACCGTTAGAGGGCGGCTGTTTACAATGGCCATTGCTTCATAAAACAGCGTTCTGAGTGATGCGTCATCAAGCCTGCCTGGGCATAAAGCAAGTGTGGCATTGAGTACATTTCGCACAGTACGTATCTGGCGCTCCCAGACACCTCCAGCATGGCTTGCCGAAGGAGCATTAAAGACAAACTCGCATTGCCTTTCTGTAAGAAAGATCTCTAAGGCATTGGTGTCAATCTCTTTCAGTGATTTTGCGAATTCATTTTTAGCTCCAACAAAGTTAGTGCCGTGGTCACACTGAAGTTTGCGAACTGCTCCTCTGAGGCTGATAAAGCACCTTAGGGCATTGATAAAGGAGTCTGTAGATAGGTCCTCAATCATTTCAATATGGACTGCACGAGATGATAGACAAGTGAATAACAGGCCATATCTCTTAAGCTCCTTACGAGCTCTCTTCACAATAAATGGCCCGAAACAGTCCATACCACAGTACGTGAATGGAGCGGAAACCTCAACACGTTCTCTGGGAAGTTCTGCCATACGCTGTTATTCAGCTGGTCGCCTGAGTTTCCGACATTGCACACACTTGTGTATGAATTTGGCGACAGACTTACTGCCTCCAATGATCCAGAATCCATTCATTCTTAACTCCATTTGAGTTTGGCTTCTTCCCTGGTGACGAACTTTGGTGTGGTAATGTGACAGTATTAGTTTAGTGATGTGGTTACCTTTTGGAAGTATTACAGGATGTTTTAGATCTTGACTGAGAGATGAGTGTTTTAGCCTCCCACCAACACGGAGGATGCCATTGTCCAAAATAGGATCCAGAGGGTACAGTGCGCTTGAATTTGGTAGAGCTTCTCCTCTTTCAATTATTTGCATTTCCTTTGAGAATGCTTGCTGCTGTACAAGCTTGATGACCACCTTAGCAGCTCTCTCACGTTCTTCAACTGTCACATGATCACCGTTGTACATCTGTTTGTGGCCCAATCTGTTTATTCTTGCAACCACCCTTAGAAGCATAGACCAAGTAGAGAATCGACTTAAGCGACTGAGAATGTCTGCTCCGTCTCTGACTGAGGTCACAAAGGTTTGGACTAATTTAACTTCAGGATCACCGACAAGCAGGTTCACAGGTGTGTATGGTGTTGCATTTACTTCCTGTTCCCACAGGAATTTGGGTCCTGATAACCACATTGATGTAGAGATGGCAGACGCATTAAGCCCTCTAGATGCATAATCAGCAGGGTTATCTGTTGTATTTACGTAACACCACTGACTAGGATCTGTGACATCTCGTATCAGCTGCACTCGATTTGCGACAAAAACATGAAACCTACGGGCTTCGTTGTTAATGTATGCTAAAACGACCTGCGAGTCTGTCCAGAAGAACTCTTGGTCAATCTTCATTTCCAGCTCATTTTTCAGCATGACACTCATTCTGGCAGATATGACAGCGGCTGAGAGTTCTAACCTGGGAATGCTTATGACCTTTGTAGGTGAGACCCTGGCTTTAGCCATCACCAGACTGCAGTGGACTTCACTCTTTTCATTTTTGAAGCGGAGGTAGGAACAAGCACCATATCCTACATTACTCGCATCAGAGAAGTGGTGTAACTCTGTTCTGACTATTTCACTGAAGGTATGTGGGTGATAACATCTTGGTATCAATACTCCCTTGAGTTTCAGAAGATCGTTTTTCCAATCCACCCATTGAGGACGCAAGTCATCAGGAAGTTCGTTGTCCCATTCAGTACCTCTACGACACAGTTCTTGTAGGATACACTTTCCCTGTAGAATAAATGGGGCGACAAACCCAAGAGGGTCATATAGAGAGGCTATAACAGACAGAATACCACGGCGAGTCAATGGTTGATCCTTAAGGTCGATGCTGAAACTGAATGTGTCATCCTTTGTTGACCATTGAATGCCGAGTATACGTCCAGCTGGTGTTGCTTCAAGATTAAAGTCAAGAGGCTTTGATGTTGTTGCCTTTTCTAACGGGTTTAAACAACTCAGAACGTCTTCCTTATTTGAGTTAAATTTGTGAAGCCGTAAACCTCCATGTTTACACACTCTTTGAGCTTGCATTATTAGTTCTTTGGCTTCACTGGTTGAGGGAACACTGGTTAACCCATCATCCACATAAAAGTTCTTCTCAATGAATGCTGAGGCTGAAGGATAGTTAACCTTGTGCTGCTGTGCCAGGTACTTTAGGCCGAAATTAGCACACCCAGGTGAAGACGTGGCACCAAAGAGGTGGACTGCCATGCGATATTCTTGAGGCTCTTTCTCCAAGTCTCCACCCTCCCACCATAAGAATCTCAGGTAATTGCGTTCATCAGGTGGGACGAGAAACTGGTGAAACATCTTCTCTATGTCACAGGTTGTCAGCATTTGACCTCCTGTAGTTTGTCTCCGTGCCTCTAGAGGTCCCCTGTGTTCCCTTCTGTCTTTGTTCTTCTTTGTCTGCTCTTGTTAGCGTTATCCAGGTCACCTGTGCCTTGTTTCTTTTAGAGTATTTTAGCTGAGTCTTTCCCTTGTTTGACACTTGGTTTCTGAGTTCAGGCTGCATGATACCAGCTCTGTATTTACTAGTTCTTCCAAGTCCTCCCAAGCTACCTCAAGTAAGGTGTTCCTAGTTATTTGTTTGTTTACACGCTCTTGATCTGTTTTCTCCCCTTGTGGAGTTTTTATTTTCCCTTGTGGTTTTGTTTTCCCATTATCTCTCTTGTTATTAATTCCTCTGTCTGAGAAGAACTTTTGTTGGATTTTTTGGCTTGCAAAGTCCTTTTTTTTTAATAAACCAAAATTGCTGGGAGTACTGCGTTGAGTATTTCAATTGGGTCCAACACCTCAGCCTCTGTGGCCTAGTGGCAGATCTCTCACCCACCACACCAGAGACCCGAGTTCTAGCCCGGCCCGTGACAGAAAAACCAAGTCACTCATGGACCCAGAAACACTCAGTTCCAAGGACCTATTGGCAGTGATTGCTCAACATGAGGCATCCTTTCAGCGCCATGAAGCCGTTCTCAGCCAATAAGAAGAGCTAATGACCAAACATTCTCAACTCCTGGCTGATGTGATGAGCTCCATCCGCCAGCTATTTGAACGCCTCCCGGGTTCTTCACCTTCCTCTGCATCACCTCCGAGTGGCATCAGGCCTTCTCCTGTGGCGGAACCCCGATTACCGCCTCCTAAGCCCTTTGCTGGAGATCCTAGTTCCTGCCAGGGTTTCCTCACCCAGTGTTCTCTCACTTTCGAGCTCCAACCATCAAGCTTCCCTACGGATCGCTCTAAGATTGCCTACATTATCACCCTTCTCTCGGACAAAGCACTCTCTTGGGCCTCAGCAGTGTGGCAATCCCAGGACGCCTGTTGTAAGTCATACATGGCCTTCGTGGAAGAGTTCAAGCGAGTGTTTGATCATCCTGTCAGTGGTCGGGAGGCTTCTAAGCGCCTACTCACTCTCCGTCAGGGTCCCCGAAGCACTGCAGATTATGCCATTGAGTTTCGGACCATAGCTGCAAAAAGCGGATGGAACGATGAGGCACTGAGGGTCTGCTTTCAGGGAGGGTTGTCTGAGCCCCTTCAAGATGAGTTAGCCACTCGAGAAACGCCTGAAGATCTTGAATCCCTCATAGCAATGGCCATCCGTCTAGACAATCGTCTGAGAGAGCGGAGGACCGCCCGTCGCAAGGAGTCTCAGTCCCAAGTTCCTCTGAGGAGGTCCGGTTCTCCAGTTTGTGCTCCTTCCTCCAGAAATTCCCCAGTTCCTGAACCGCTCCGTGATTCCCCAGAGGAAATGCAATTGGGCCGTTCCAGGCTTTCTCCAAATGAGAGGGAACGTCGCATGAGGGAGCGTCGTTGTCTCTACTGCGGTGCCTCCGGCCACTTCCGTTCCTCTTGCCCCGAGCTCTTGGGAAACGCCTGTCCCCATACAGCAACAGGAGGGCTGTGATGGGGAAAATTAGAGCTCCTCCTGCTAATGCCGTCCTCGCAGTTCCAGTTACGTTGTCCTGGGAGGGCCACCAGCGTCAGGTCCAGGCTATGATTGATTCTGGGGCTGCAGGCGACTTTCTAGACCTATCCTTGGCGAAGAAACTTAATATCCCCACACAACTTCTTCCTCACCCCCAGGCAGTCACTGCTTTGGATGGCAGACCTCTGGAACCGGGCAAAGTTACAGAGGCCACTCAATCCCTGCGACTTACCATCTTTCAACACCAGCAGGAGGAGACCCTCTATCTTATTGACTCCCCTGAGTACCCTGTTATCCTGGGTCACCCTTGGCTGTGCAGACACAATCCCCATATCGACTGGCCCACTGGCACTATCCTAAGCTGGGGCTCTACTTGCCAACTCTCCTGCCAACTTCAGAGTTCCCCAGCCCCTTGTCCCGAGTTTCAAGAGTCTATCGACCTGTCTCGAGTCCCCAGAGTTTATCATAAGTTTAAGGCAGTGTTCAGCAAGTCCCGGGCCACCTCCTTACCACCTCACCGCGCTTATGACTGTGCTATTGAATTACTCCCTGGCTCTTGCCCTCCCAGGGGTCGGATCTTCTCCCTGTCTCCCCCAGAGCGCTCAGCTATGGATCTCTACATTAAGGAGTCCTTGGCAGCCGGTATCATCCGTGCCTCAACCTCCCCAGCTGGGGCAGGCTTCTTCTTTGTTCAGAAGAAAGACGGGGGTCTTAGGCCTTGTATTGATTACCGGGGCCTCAACAAGATCACGGTTCGTAATCGATACCCTCTACCGCTCATGGCCACTGCCTTTGAACTCCTTCAAGGAGCCTCTGTTTTCACTAAACTGGATCTCCGCAACGCTTACCATCTTGTGCGGATCCGGCAGGGAGACGAATGGAAGACTGCCTTCAACACCCCCACAGGCCACTATGAGTATCTCGTAATGCCGTTCGGACTCACCAATGTCCCCGCAGTGTTCCAAGCACTAATTAATGATGTCCTCCGGGACCTTCTTAATCAATTCGTCTTTGTATACCTTGACGATATTCTCATTTTCTCAAAGTCACTGGAGGAGCATGAGGGGCATGTAAGCAGGGTTCTCCAGAGACTCCTTGATAATCACCTCTACGTAAAGCCAGAGAAGTGCGAATTTCATGTTACCCAGGCTCAGTTTCTCGGATTCATTGTCACTCCTGGCCACCTGGAGATGGACCCTAAGAAGGTAGAGGCGATCCACAACTGGCCCATCCCTACTAATGTGAAGGAGGTACAACGTTTCATTGGCTTTGCAAACTTCTACAGGAAGTTCATTAAGAATTTCAGCTCTGTTGTTGCCCCCTTGACAGCACTTACTAAGGGAGGAGGTACCAAGATTCAGTGGAGTCCGGAGGCAGCGGGGGCCTTCGAAGATCTCAAGCGCCGTTTCACGTCCGCTCCTATTCTTCTGATCCCTGACCCAGACAGACCTTTTGTGGTGGAGGTGGATGCCTCAGAGGTGGGGGTGGGGGCCATCCTGTCGCAGAGAGGTACAGATGGAAAGTTACACCCTTGCGCCTTCATGTCTCGTCGCCTGTCGGATGCCGAGCGCAACTACCACGTGGGGGATCGTGAGTTGCTTGCAGTTAAACTGGCCTTGGAGGAGTGGCGCCACTGGCTCGAGGGGGCCCAGCACCCTTTCCAGGTTCTCACGGACCACAAAAACCTGGAGTATCTCCAGCAGGCTAAGCGGTTGAATCCTCGGCAAGCTAGGTGGTCACTATTTTTTAATCGATTCCAGTTTCTCCTATCTTACAGACCTGGCACCAAGAATGTCAAGCCAGATGCCCTGTCTCGAGCCTACTCCCCGGAGACACAAGAGAAGCCTTTGACTCCAATAATTCCGAGGTCTTGTATTGTCGCGCCCCTTCAGTGGGAACTGGAAAGAATGGTGCGAGAGGCCCTTGCCCATGAGCCCGATCCAGGTGGTGGTCCCCCTGGACGCCTGTTCGTTCCTCTAGCGGCCCGATCCCGGGTCTTGCAGTGGGCTCATGAGTCTCCCTTGACTTGCCATCCAGGAAGTGCCCGCACCCTTGACTTTCTCCAGCGGCGGTTTTGGTGGCCATCCATCAAGAGGGACGTTAAAGTCTATGTGGAGGCCTGCTCCGTATGCAACCAAGGGAAGTCTGCACATCAGCGACCTCAGGGACTGCTCCGTCCCTTACCTATTCCCCGCAGGCCATGGTCCCATCTCTCCGTGGACTTTGTTACCGGGCTTCCGCCATCCAAGGGCAATACAGTCATCCTGGTGGTTGTAGACCGGTTCTCCAAAGCGGCCCGGTTCATTCCCCTGCCCAAGCTGCCTTCAGCCAAGGAGACTGCGGAGCTCCTCATGAACCATGTCTTCCGCATATTTGGTATTCCCCTGGACATTGTCTCTGACCGAGGTCCCCAGTTCTCATCCCGGTTCTGGGGAGCCTTCTGCAGGCTTATTGGGGCAACGGCCAGCCTATCGTCTGGGTTCCATCCAGAGTCTAATGGCCAGACGGAACGTATTAATCAGGACCTGGAGACCACCCTACGGTGTATGGCGGCTAACAATCCCACGTCTTGGGCCACCTATATTATTTGGGCTGAATATGCCCATAACACCCTCCAGTCCTCGGCCACTGGACTATCCCCCTTTGAATGCCAGTTTGGTTATACCCCTCCATTATTCCCAGAGGAAGAGGCACAAGTTGGTGTTCCCTCGGCCCAACGCTTTGTCCAACGCTGTCGGCTTACATGGAGGAAGGCCAGACGTACCCTCCTTCGGACTTCCCAGAGGTACCAGGTTCAGGCTAATCGTCACCGTCGGACAGCCCCCAACTTTCGAGCTGGTCAAAGAGTTTGGCTATCTACTAAGCACCTGCCCCTCCGGGTCGAATCCAAGAAACTCTCCCAGAAATACATCGGCCCTTTTCGCATAGCAAGGAAAGTTAACCCTGTTTCTTATCGTTTATTTCTCCCACGTTCCCTTAGAATTAACCCCACATTTCATGTCTCTTTACTAAAACCTGTCTTGTCTTCTCCGTTTGCTCCCCCGCACAGGCCCCCTCCACCTCCCAGGATCATCAACGGCCAGCCAGCCTACACAGTGCGCCGGATACTGGACTCCCGGAGGGTCCAGAACTCATTACAATATCTGGTGGACTGGGAGGGCTATGGGCCAGAGGAGCGCTCCTGGGTTCCAGCCAAAGGCATCCTTGACCCAAGTTTAATCCGGGAGTTTCACACCCGGAGGCCCGGGTGTTCTGGAAGGAACGTCAGGAGCCGTTCCTAGAGGAGGGGGTCCTGTCAGCATTTGACCTCCTGTAGTTTGTCTCCGTGCCTCTAGAGGTCCCCCTGTGTTCCCTTCTGTCTTTGTTCTTCTTTGTCTGCTCTTGTTAGCGTTATCCAGGTCACCTGTGCCTTGTTTCTTTTAGAGTATTTTAGCTGAGTCTTTCCCTTGTTTGACACTTGGTTTCTGAGTTCAGGCTGCATGATACCAGCTCTGTATTTACTAGTTCTTCCAAGTCCTCCCAAGCTACCTCAAGTAAGGTGTTCCTAGTTATTTGTTTGTTTACACGCTCTTGATCTGTTTTCTCCCCTTGTGGAGTTTTTATTTTCCCTTGTGGTTTTGTTTTCCCATTATCTCTCTTGTTATTAATTCCTCTGTCTGAGAAGAACTTTTGTTGGATTTTTTGGCTTGCAAAGTCCTTTTTTTTTAATAAACCAAAATTGCTGGGAGTACTGCGTTGAGTATTTCAATTGGGTCCAACACCTCAGCCTCTGTGGCCTAGTGGCAGATCTCTCACCCACCACACCAGAGACCCGAGTTCTAGCCCGGCCCGTGACAGAAAAACCAAGTCACTCATGGACCCAGAAACACTCAGTTCCAAGGACCTATTGGCAGTGATTGCTCAACATGAGGCATCCTTTCAGCGCCATGAAGCCGTTCTCAGCCAACAAGAAGAGCTAATGACCAAACATTCTCAACTCCTGGCTGATGTGATGAGCTCCATCCGCCAGCTATTTGAACGCCTCCCGGGTTCTTCACCTTCCTCTGCATCACCTCCGAGTGGCATCAGGCCTTCTCCTGTGGCGGAACCCCGATTACCGCCTCCTAAGCCCTTTGCTGGAGATCCTAGTTCCTGCCAGGGTTTCCTCACCCAGTGTTCTCTCACTTTCGAGCTCCAACCATCAAGCTTCCCTACGGATCGCTCTAAGATTGCCTACATTATCACCCTTCTCTCGGACAAAGCACTCTCTTGGGCCTCAGCAGTGTGGCAATCCCAGGACGCCTGTTGTAAGTCATACATGGCCTTCGTGGAAGAGTTCAAGCGAGTGTTTGATCATCCTGTCAGTGGTCGGGAGGCTTCTAAGCGCCTACTCACTCTCCGTCAGGGTCCCCGAAGCACTGCAGATTATGCCATTGAGTTTCGGACCATAGCTGCAAAAAGCGGATGGAACGATGAGGCACTGAGGGTCTGCTTTCAGGGAGGGTTGTCTGAGCCCCTTCAAGATGAGTTAGCCACTCGAGAAACGCCTGAAGATCTTGAATCCCTCATAGCAATGGCCATCCGTCTAGACAATCGTCTGAGAGAGCGGAGGACCGCCCGTCGCAAGGAGTCTCAGTCCCAAGTTCCTCTGAGGAGGTCCGGTTCTCCAGTTTGTGCTCCTTCCTCCAGAAATTCCCCAGTTCCTGAACCGCTCCGTGATTCCCCAGAGGAAATGCAATTGGGCCGTTCCAGGCTTTCTCCAAATGAGAGGGAACGTCGCATGAGGGAGCGTCGTTGTCTCTACTGCGGTGCCTCCGGCCACTTCCGTTCCTCTTGCCCCGAGCTCTTGGGAAACGCCTGTCCCCATACAGCAACAGGAGGGCTGTGATGGGGAAAATTAGAGCTCCTCCTGCTAATGCCGTCCTCGCAGTTCCAGTTACGTTGTCCTGGGAGGGCCACCAGCGTCAGGTCCAGGCTATGATTGATTCTGGGGCTGCAGGCGACTTTCTAGACCTATCCTTGGCGAAGAAACTTAATATCCCCACACAACTTCTTCCTCACCCCCAGGCAGTCACTGCTTTGGATGGCAGACCTCTGGAACCGGGCAAAGTTACAGAGGCCACTCAATCCCTGCGACTTACCATCTTTCAACACCAGCAGGAGGAGACCCTCTATCTTATTGACTCCCCTGAGTACCCTGTTATCCTGGGTCACCCTTGGCTGTGCAGACACAATCCCCATATCGACTGGCCCACTGGCACTATCCTAAGCTGGGGCTCTACTTGCCAACTCTCCTGCCAACTTCAGAGTTCCCCAGCCCCTTGTCCCGAGTTTCAAGAGTCTATCGACCTGTCTCGAGTCCCCAGAGTTTATCATAAGTTTAAGGCAGTGTTCAGCAAGTCCCGGGCCACCTCCTTACCACCTCACCGCGCTTATGACTGTGCTATTGAATTACTCCCTGGCTCTTGCCCTCCCAGGGGTCGGATCTTCTCCCTGTCTCCCCCAGAGCGCTCAGCTATGGATCTCTACATTAAGGAGTCCTTGGCAGCCGGTATCATCCGTGCCTCAACCTCCCCAGCTGGGGCAGGCTTCTTCTTTGTTCAGAAGAAAGACGGGGGTCTTAGGCCTTGTATTGATTACCGGGGCCTCAACAAGATCACGGTTCGTAATCGATACCCTCTACCGCTCATGGCCACTGCCTTTGAACTCCTTCAAGGAGCCTCTGTTTTCACTAAACTGGATCTCCGCAACGCTTACCATCTTGTGCGGATCCGGCAGGGAGACGAATGGAAGACTGCCTTCAACACCCCCACAGGCCACTATGAGTATCTCGTAATGCCGTTCGGACTCACCAATGTCCCCGCAGTGTTCCAAGCACTAATTAATGATGTCCTCCGGGACCTTCTTAATCAATTCGTCTTTGTATACCTTGACGATATTCTCATTTTCTCAAAGTCACTGGAGGAGCATGAGGGGCATGTAAGCAGGGTTCTCCAGAGACTCCTTGATAATCACCTCTACGTAAAGCCAGAGAAGTGCGAATTTCATGTTACCCAGGCTCAGTTTCTCGGATTCATTGTCACTCCTGGCCACCTGGAGATGGACCCTAAGAAGGTAGAGGCGATCCACAACTGGCCCATCCCTACTAATGTGAAGGAGGTACAACGTTTCATTGGCTTTGCAAACTTCTACAGGAAGTTCATTAAGAATTTCAGCTCTGTTGTTGCCCCCTTGACAGCACTTACTAAGGGAGGAGGTACCAAGATTCAGTGGAGTCCGGAGGCAGCGGGGGCCTTCGAAGATCTCAAGCGCCGTTTCACGTCCGCTCCTATTCTTCTGATCCCTGACCCAGACAGACCTTTTGTGGTGGAGGTGGATGCCTCAGAGGTGGGGGTGGGGGCCATCCTGTCGCAGAGAGGTACAGATGGAAAGTTACACCCTTGCGCCTTCATGTCTCGTCGCCTGTCGGATGCCGAGCGCAACTACCACGTGGGGGATCGTGAGTTGCTTGCAGTTAAACTGGCCTTGGAGGAGTGGCGCCACTGGCTCGAGGGGGCCCAGCACCCTTTCCAGGTTCTCACGGACCACAAAAACCTGGAGTATCTCCAGCAGGCTAAGCGGTTGAATCCTCGGCAAGCTAGGTGGTCACTATTTTTTAATCGATTCCAGTTTCTCCTATCTTACAGACCTGGCACCAAGAATGTCAAGCCAGATGCCCTGTCTCGAGCCTACTCCCCGGAGACACAAGAGAAGCCTTTGACTCCAATAATTCCGAGGTCTTGTATTGTCGCGCCCCTTCAGTGGGAACTGGAAAGAATGGTGCGAGAGGCCCTTGCCCATGAGCCCGATCCAGGTGGTGGTCCCCCTGGACGCCTGTTCGTTCCTCTAGCGGCCCGATCCCGGGTCTTGCAGTGGGCTCATGAGTCTCCCTTGACTTGCCATCCAGGAAGTGCCCGCACCCTTGACTTTCTCCAGCGGCGGTTTTGGTGGCCATCCATCAAGAGGGACGTTAAAGTCTATGTGGAGGCCTGCTCCGTATGCAACCAAGGGAAGTCTGCACATCAGCGACCTCAGGGACTGCTCCGTCCCTTACCTATTCCCCGCAGGCCATGGTCCCATCTCTCCGTGGACTTTGTTACCGGGCTTCCGCCATCCAAGGGCAATACAGTCATCCTGGTGGTTGTAGACCGGTTCTCCAAAGCGGCCCGGTTCATTCCCCTGCCCAAGCTGCCTTCAGCCAAGGAGACTGCGGAGCTCCTCATGAACCATGTCTTCCGCATATTTGGTATTCCCCTGGACATTGTCTCTGACCGAGGTCCCCAGTTCTCATCCCGGTTCTGGGGAGCCTTCTGCAGGCTTATTGGGGCAACGGCCAGCCTATCGTCTGGGTTCCATCCAGAGTCTAATGGCCAGACGGAACGTATTAATCAGGACCTGGAGACCACCCTACGGTGTATGGCGGCTAACAATCCCACGTCTTGGGCCACCTATATTATTTGGGCTGAATATGCCCATAACACCCTCCAGTCCTCGGCCACTGGACTATCCCCCTTTGAATGCCAGTTTGGTTATACCCCTCCATTATTCCCAGAGGAAGAGGCACAAGTTGGTGTTCCCTCGGCCCAACGCTTTGTCCAACGCTGTCGGCTTACATGGAGGAAGGCCAGACGTACCCTCCTTCGGACTTCCCAGAGGTACCAGGTTCAGGCTAATCGTCACCGTCGGACAGCCCCCAACTTTCGAGCTGGTCAAAGAGTTTGGCTATCTACTAAGCACCTGCCCCTCCGGGTCGAATCCAAGAAACTCTCCCAGAAATACATCGGCCCTTTTCGCATAGCAAGGAAAGTTAACCCTGTTTCTTATCGTTTATTTCTCCCACGTTCCCTTAGAATTAACCCCACATTTCATGTCTCTTTACTAAAACCTGTCTTGTCTTCTCCGTTTGCTCCCCCGCACAGGCCCCCTCCACCTCCCAGGATCATCAACGGCCAGCCAGCCTACACAGTGCGCCGGATACTGGACTCCCGGAGGGTCCAGAACTCATTACAATATCTGGTGGACTGGGAGGGCTATGGGCCAGAGGAGCGCTCCTGGGTTCCAGCCAAAGGCATCCTTGACCCAAGTTTAATCCGGGAGTTTCACACCCGGAGGCCCGGGTGTTCTGGAAGGAACGTCAGGAGCCGTTCCTAGAGGAGGGGGTCCTGTCAGCATTTGACCTCCTGTAGTTTGTCTCCGTGCCTCTAGAGGTCCCCCTGTGTTCCCTTCTGTCTTTGTTCTTCTTTGTCTGCTCTTGTTAGCGTTATCCAGGTCACCTGTGCCTTGTTTCTTTTAGAGTATTTTAGCTGAGTCTTTCCCTTGTTTGACACTTGGTTTCTGAGTTCAGGCTGCATGATACCAGCTCTGTATTTACTAGTTCTTCCAAGTCCTCCCAAGCTACCTCAAGTAAGGTGTTCCTAGTTATTTGTTTGTTTACACGCTCTTGATCTGTTTTCTCCCCTTGTGGAGTTTTTATTTTCCCTTGTGGTTTTGTTTTCCCATTATCTCTCTTGTTATTAATTCCTCTGTCTGAGAAGAACTTTTGTTGGATTTTTTGGCTTGCAAAGTCCTTTTTTTTTAATAAACCAAAATTGCTGGGAGTACTGCGTTGAGTATTTCAATTGGGTCCAACACCTCAGCCTCTGTGGCCTAGTGGCAGATCTCTCACCCACCACACCAGAGACCCGAGTTCTAGCCCGGCCCGTGACACAGGTAACTGCAACTGGCTCCTTTCTGAAACGGCACAGCACTCCCACCAAGGAATTGGTTAGATCAGGCCCAGTCAGAAGTGTGTCATTTAAGGATATACCACGAAACTTTGCTGAACAATCGAATACCAGCTGACTTGCTAAGTGTCTGAGGTGACTCCACTGAAGCGCTGTGTGCTTGGTGGGAATATACGACTTGTCCACTGGAATGAAGTCTCTTGTGTATGCTTGCTGTAGTGGTATAGAACTTGCAGATTGTAGTCCTCTTACTTTAAGTCCACAGACTCTCTTACTGGCAGTGATCGTGTCAGCAGCTGTCATGGTGCTGAGCTTCAATTGCACAGGTTGTGAGACAACATTCAAACTTTCAAGAAGATCTTCCAAGATGAAACTTGAGTCGCTCTGGGTGTCAAGTAGAGCATAATTTAGTACTTCTCTTTGGGGTTCGTCCACTGTAGAGATGAAAACTGGCACAATGCTGGAAGTAGCAGGAGAACATTGAGTGAGTGCGTGGGTCATGACTTTATGAACTTCCTCACTTGCTTGAACATTCGTAGATGCTCCTTTAGGGTCCTTTGAAGGAGCTTTATCCCTTTCTTCATGTAAGCAGGTAGGATGACTTCGACCACACGTACCACATGCATGTCTTCTTCTACAGTCTTTACTCATGTGTCCCTTTCTGAGACATCCGAAACAGAGGTGGGTTTCATGAATGAAGGCTTTCTTTTCTTCAATAGTCTTTCCAGCAAATGTAGAGCATTGAGCAATGTGAGCAATTTTTTCAAAAGGCACGATGTCTTTGGCTTAGAGCTGTACGTCTCTGGTCTTTTTGAGCTCAAGTCCTTCACCTGAACCTTTGTACTGAGAGCCTTAGCACGCTTGGGGAACCTTTCATCTATGTTCCTTTGATTCACAAATAGTGCAGAGGTTATAGGGTTACAAGCTATTTTTGCTTCCTTTTGCAGAAATTCTGTGAAGCATTTGAAACTTGGATAGTCACCTGATGTGTCTAGCTCTTCCACCACGATTCGGTTCCACTTTCTCACAATCCATTTGGGGAGTTTCTTTAACAGCTTGTGGTTTTCTTCAGAATCATTTAGGATGGCTAATCCTTTTACGTGAGGAATTGCCTCGACACAACCTTGTAGGAAATCTGTGAAGTCTCGTAATGCCAGTGGGTCATTTGCTCCAATTTTGGGCCATCTCATCAGCTTGTCTCGAAACGCTCTTTAGATGACGAACTTCCCGTACCTTTCCTGTAACACTTTCCAGGCACCTTGATACGCATCCTCAGAATTTCTGTAGAAATATCCCTCCACCGCTTTGCGAGCTTCCCCAGCAAGGTAATTCTTCAGATAGAACATTTTTTCACCAGAAGGAAGAGGTTTTCGATCAATGAGGGCCATGAATGACATCTTCCAATCTATGAATTTTAAAGGGTCACCAACAAAGACAGTGGGTTCTGGAACTGGCATCCGATGTGTGCTTAGTGAGTTTGCTATTGCTTGAGCTAGATTTGCAGTTTCCTGAGGTGATGTAACTCCATATCCTTCACATGATGCTTGCTGAGGTATGAACGACTGTGCTTCCGGGTTCAGTTGAGATGTAAGCTCTGTCCTTTGGCAGCCAGTGTGAATGCTAGTGCCTTCGTCATCTTCACAGCGATGAAGGTTGACTTCCAAATCGTTATACACTTTGACACGAGCTGCTGCTACTTTAACTTCTTTGTCAACTTGTAGCTGTTGTAGCCGTTTCTTTTCCTCAACTAGCCTTAACTGCATTTCAGCCTCCTTCTGCTTTATCTCCGCTAACATTCTCGACTCACAAAGCTTCCAGTCATGCTCCATCTTATCAAGCTTAGCTTGTTGATTGTGAATTTCTTGTAAAGCTTTAGCTTGTTCCAGTTTCGCTGCAAATTCTGCCTGTGCATCAGCACGCTTACTTGAGACTTTAGAAGTCTTGGATTGGTTATCGGATCCCAGTGATGACTCTGAAACGACTGTGTTTGTTACTGTACATCCAAAGACGGATCCATATTCATCCTTATTCAGCACTTGCCTTACTGTTTCCTTCACAAGTTCTTCGTTGTAACTTTCATTAAATGTTTCCAGTCATTTACTGACAAGATCAGTGATTTCTGCAGTTAGTGCAGCGCAGGCATCCATACGTTTAACAATGTCTGGAGTAGTAGTGTGGTTACGCAGAATTGCTTCATAACGCTGATAGACTGAATCATGTCTGCCTTGAATGTCCTGCTGTATTTGATCCAGGTCTTCACGTGTACAGAATGTTTTCAAATTTGATCTAGCCTCTCTTGCAGCCTGCTTCCAGGACTCATATGTCTTATGGAAGGACTTTTCCTGTTTCTTTGCTTCGAGCTCATGCATCTCTTGACCTTTCTCTGTTAAGCTTCTTTCACGTGAGCTTGCTCTGAGCTGTTGCACTGGTGGGTTACTTATTTCTTCAGCTGGAAGTGGTATCTCCTCAACTGGTTCACCTTCCTTTTCAGGTGGGTTTTCCATGGCCTCTTTAATGTTGTTTACTTCTTTAAACTGGGCAACTTAAGTTATAAGTGATACCATTTCCATCAGACCTCTAAAATTTAAGCACTCAAAATATTAGCAAGGAGAATCAACACAAATGCACAACTGTAAACACTTTTAACATTTAAATATTTCCCTTGTAAGAGATCAGAAATTTCAGTGTTTACAAACAGTAATAAAGTTAACTGTACTCTTTGTGTATGACTTTTTAAATGTCCAAGATAAATCTTCAACAATCAACGTTCAAATTTAACACACAAGTTTTTATAGTCTTTAAATAATCAAGTAAACTTGAATATTGTCTTGTTATTTGACTTATTCAATTTAAATGTCTCTTGTAGTTTTATCCTTCAATTTAAAAGTCCCAAAAATATTCTCCTTTTCATTTGAACATGTCAACTTACAGAGTTCCAATGAATGGATGCAGCTCACGTGGGAATACGATTTAACTCACAGTCTCAATCTCATCTGTAGTGTTAAACGGTGCCTTGTTACCACCTTGCGATCTTTCCCTTTAAGCAGTTATAATGACGTCACGATCCGCTGTGACTGCGCAAACCTTCATAACTCCAAAAAGTCTTTCGTTTTATTAAATTCATAAGAGAAAGATAGTCTGTACCGATTTTTCCCGGAAAAACACGACCGGCTGGAGGCGTGACGTGTGGGCGGAGCTAAAGAATCACGAGCGCCAGTAGGCTTTTGCGTTGAGAGCGTTTGGAAGCTGTGACATTACCGTGAGGAAAAAAAACATCATCCAAAACAAACCATGGTTAACAGTCAGATTCAGCCGTTTATTTATGATCCAGAATCAGATCCCGAGGTTGAAACTGAACGAGAGCAGCAGCAGCAACGACTCGCTCCGAGCGGGGCTCGAGCCCGGGTCCCCAGCATGAGAGGCGGACGCACTAACAAGGAGGCAGAGATATTTTAAGCAGTTTTACTCACTGCCTGCGGTTCCAACACATAATCGTGACCCTTTTTCGTTGGGATTGCATTATCCTTAAGAAATAAACGATACGCAAATCCGTCGTCAAACTGGGCCTTGTTTGTAAAACAAGCATCTTCGAAATGCAGGGAACAAACAAAAACATTCATTTTGTTCCCTGCATCCACTGGTCCCCTAATGCTGTTTTTTTTTGGTAATCTGTGCAGGGTTGTCTTGTAAAAATAAACTCCATCCACTGGTCCCCTAATTCTGTTTTTTTTTTTTTTTTGGTAATCTGTGCAGGGTTGTCTTGCCCTGGCAACCAAAAACACACTTCTTTTGTGACTTTTCGCGACGCTCTCGCTCTGATCAGTGAATGAATGTCTGTGCTCAGCCTCTCAGTGCTCTGCTATACAGGAGCGTGCGCTCTTCCAGCAGACGTGCCCTCCGAAACTTGTGACAAACCGGAAGGAGTATTTTGGGAACAAAAATACTCCTTCAAACGTACAACTTAATTTTTTAAACTTTGTCCATGTTTAGCATATGGGTTAGTATGCTTAAAATAGCATTTCACCCCCCCTTTAAAGAAACTTTACCAAATAATATTTAAAAGTATCTCCAAACACACTCTTTTATCCACTCTTTGCTGATACTTGATTCCCTAACCTTGTCCCACACTATGAGTCCTCAATTTTAGCAGTGTGCTATTACTTTCATAGATTTATACCTGAAAATGAGGGACCTGAATAACATAACTGAACTATTCTATACCAGTAAATAATCACCCAGAATAAGCTACAACCGCATAACAATAAAAACAACAACTCATTCTAAAGCCAACTACTTACAACTGTTTTGGCAAGTTTTGCTAAACTCATTAGATTTTGTGGTTGTTTAAAAAAATGTAAAAATTTACACTTAGGTTTGAAAAATATTTAATCAAGCTTTTACAGACTAGTTTTTAGCACTACAAATAGTCACTCATATTTTGGAAAGGAAGTTAGAGTTTAAAAATAGTTTAGTGCTGTGATCAGTGTGGTAAAAAAAAAAAAAGATGCTTCTATTGTGAGCGGGGAGATAACAGTTTCACTGTTTCATCCACCAGCGATCTGAATGTATGACCACTTCCTGTTTAGTCATTGTGTTTGCCCTACTCTTTCTTGCTTTCTGTTACCCAGGAGACTGCATACTTCACTGAACAGGACTGAGACCCCCCTAAAACAGAAAAACTGTTGCAACACAGAGAACAGTGAAACACATATCAGAGAAAACTGCACCAAAGCATTTACAAAGAAACATTGTTATGGGGCCGATGTACCAAATCATCAAGATTACTGCTGAGCTGTTCAGCTGAAACAAAAAGTAACTTACAGCTGTGAGAAAAAAAGGTTCTTGATTATCTAGATTTTTGCATAAATAGCTCCTAATGTGATCTGATGCTTGGAGGGGCCTTTGGATTGATATATTACAAAGCTTCCTTTTTTAAATGCCTCTAGAAATCATGGTTGATGACACTGTCTTCTATGACCTTACATGGGCTATTCAAAGACCCAGTCACTGTAAACAAACTATAGTATGTTCTGGAAACAGCTGCATTGTACGATTGAATGATACCTCAAACATACAGGAATAATATGGAAATGTAATCTTTCAATCTAGTGCTTAGAAGCAGGAAACGCGAAAGTCCTAATTGACAAACAGGAAGGCTGAACTGCTGGGCTAAGTATTATGACACATAGTTCAATGAACTTTGCAACAAAACTACTGTTAAAATTTACAACATTGCTAATCAGACAATATTAACAAATACACAATAAACTACTTTTTTTTTTTTACCACAGAGATTTAAATAACTATTAATATTGAGATGGTTAGCAAGATTTTATTTTTTAGCAAGCTTTGAAACGTGTTGTGTGAAATGCTGTGAGGTGCAAATCTGTCATGTGAGGGTGCTACTTGATTTCCTCGGTTACTCACAAAAGAACCATAACAAAAAACAATTAGTATTATGTTATTGCAGCCCAAATGCTTAATGATTTTTTAAAATCAGGCTTCACTTGTCATTTAAATAACAGAGTTCACATAGGCCAAATCTTTGACTGATGTTGATTCTTTAAGCCATATTCCTTTGTAAGTGATGACTGATTATTGTGTTGCAGTTCCATGAAGGATTTAGATTTTGTTTTTTTGTTTTAGGAAGCTAATATGTAGACCTCATTTAATACTTATGAATAAAAAAATGCTTTATTACTTGATAACACAAATAATTGATCTCTTAAAATATTATTGTTAATCAATGATGTGCAAACATTATAAATATTAATACATGAATAGTGAACCCATTCTACTTTTATATGCATGTGCAGTTATTTCCATCCTGCAATTTAGTTTCACTTCATCTTAATTTTCAGTTTTTCTTGACCTGCTGTCTTAAAACCGCAGTTTATATTATAAAATGTTATACTCTTGACAGCTAGTATAACATTTTATAGCAACTAGCAGTTTCAAAGTCTTTTCTCATTCTCAGGGAATGCAGAAACTGATAAAACATTAGACCTGCAATTGCTTTGGATAAAATGATCTTTCAAAAGCATAAATTTATTGGACTATACTTAAGGGAAGTCGTGGCCTAATGGTTAGAGAGTCAGACTCCCAATCGAAGGGTTGTGGGTTCTAGTTGTGGGTTCTAGTCTCGGGCCGTACGGAATTGTGGGTGGGGGGAGTGCATGTACAGTTCTCTCTCCACCTTCAATACCACGACTTAGGTGCCCTTGAGCAAGGCATCGAACCCCCAACTGCTCCCCGGGAGCCGCAGCATAAATGGCTGCCCACTGCTCCGGGTGTGCGTGTGCGCGTGCATTTCGGATGGGTTAAATGCAGAGCACAAATTCTGAGTATGGGTCACCATACTTGGCTGAATGTCACTTCACTTTTTTTTCTATTTGAGTGAAGTGAAGTCACTTCACTCAAATAGAAAAACAGGTGTAGATGCATTTGAATTCTGCACATCCGTGCTAAACCGAAAAGCAAAAGTTATTTCTGTAAAGGTTCAACTTCCCTTGCCTGCTCTGACGCCTGCAACAGGACTTTAGAAAGGGTGAACGACGTACGCTGGTGCCGTTATAAAAGTTACTGCCGGTTAAAGCCGAAAAAGACACCACAATGGGCGGGGCTAATCGTTTCGTCCAGCCCCCATCACTCAGTGAAGAGAAAGAGAGAGTCGAGATGAGAAATGTTCAAAGCACCTGAAGCAGGAATCAGCAGCATCGTTTTCATCCTGTGCGATAGAAAGTTTTTCTAGATACAGTCTCTGAGAAATTAACCAAATTATGAAATGACATAAATCTTTTGGTTTGTTTTTGCACTATGGGTCAACATCTTTTACTCCAATCCTGTGTCTTCCGTGCAACTGTCTTGTTTGCTGTGCTCGTTTCAGTAAGTTCTTTCTGTCTCTCTCTCTCTCTTAATTTTTCTTTATTGTTTTTAATCGCGCCTTCGTCTTCCTTTTTCAAAGTTGGTTCTTTAAAGTATCAGTCAGGCTTACTAGTGTCGTGTCTGTTCAAATGAATCATGCTTGCTGGTGTGACTGAACCTCTTGAAGTTTCTGAAGTTTTCTTAAGAGTTTTAACTATAATTTAACGTAGTTTTCGAACGGTTTTGTTTTACTTTTAAATATAATTAGTTACACAATATGACATATAGTTTTAACATGATTTTATACATGATAGCAATAAAACACTATTATCTTCAGTTTATTTAAAAGGGAAATACACTGTAAAAAATCTAAAGTTGGGCCAACTTAAAATTTTAAGGCAACAAACTTAAGAAAATTAAGTCGTTATAATGAGAAAACAAAAAAAAAATTATAATGCATGGCCACTTAGAACTTCCGTATCTAAGTCAACTAAACACAAAATTGAAAGTTTAACTAAAAGTTCACTTAACTTAATATACTATGTTGATTAAACATGCACAAAAGTTTGTACAACTAATCGACCTTTAAGTTGAGCAAACTCAAAAATCTGCTAAATTTCTACCAACCTGCGTAAATCCGTCCTGTGGTGCAAATAATGCAGTCACAATGTCATGTTTTGCTCATATGATGATGGAGCTTGTAGTAGAACAATTTGTAACATAACTTACCTGTATGTTTTGCTTTATTTTTCTCATCTTCTTTTTTCTTCCCCTGATGGCTTTGACCTTTTCATGATGATGAAACTCAAACATTTACTTCAAGTAACGTTAACCATGGATGGCGACGTTGAAAGGCAACGTCTTTCTGGCATTGTATTGTGCATGCACGACTTTAACATGTCTCTAACGGCAGCGGCCACTATCACCACCAATGAGACTTACTCAGATAATCGCAAGTACCTGATCATAATGCTTCGAAATAGCAAAAATATAAAAATATAATATGACCTTGAAATAATAATAATAATATTACTGTAAAACATCAAACATCATCAATCTAATTACTGTAAAAAAAAAAAAAAACTTAGATAATTATGTAGTGAAGCAACTGCATTTGTCCGTGTACAAATATGATATATAGTTTTGAAGGATGAAATTGGAATTAGTTTATCTAGTTTGACATTGTTTTGCAGATCATTCCAGTCGCGAGCGGCAGCAGATTGAAAAGATGTGAGACCAAATGCAGAATTAGTTTTGGGAATGCTTAGTTAAAGATGAAGTGAGGACCGAGTCTTATATGTGACAGGCTTTGGATGCAGCAGGTGACCTAAGTAAGGAAGTGAGTGGCCGAGAAGTGTCTTGTAAATGAAGGTGAACCAGTGAATTTTTACGGCGATTGTGAAGGGAGGGCCAGTTAACGGATGAATATACAGCACAGTGGTGTGTATTGAAGGGTGCATTTGTGGCAAACCTGACAGCAGAATGATAAAGAGCCTCAAGTTTTGAAAGAGTGTACTTGCAAGCATCCCTGTATATAGTGTCTTCATAGTCTAACATGGGTAGAATGGTCATTTGAATGAGAGTAAGTCTGGCAGAGGTGGTGAATGAAGAGCGGTTTCTGTAAAGGAAACCTAGCTTGGCTTTGACCTTTGATTGCAGCTTTGATATGTGAATGGTGAAAGAAAGTAAAGTTTCCAACCAGATGCCCAAGTAGTTATATGCAGTGACTTGTTCTAGAATAGTCCCCTTGCAGGTAGTAATGTTAAGTGCAGGGGGAGGCGTATAGTACCCTTAGGGTAAAACCACATTATTTTTGTTTTGGAGGTATTTAGAGTGAGTTTGAGATGTGTAAGAGACTGCTGTAGTTGGTAAAAGCTATATTGCAGCGTAGCTTGAACAGCCTCAGGGGAGGAACCTGTGGCATAAAGGATGGTATCATCAGCGTATAAGTGAATGAGTGAATTACCAACTGCCTGGGGAATGTTATTAATATAAATTAAGAAAAATGTAGGTTCAAGGATGGAGCCTTGGGGGACACCCCTGGTAACTGGGAGAGAATGGGAGAAGCGGTTTTCAAATCTTACACGTTGAACCCGGTGAGACAGATAATTTGAGAACCAAACCAGAGAGTGATCAGTGACACCAATGCTGCTGAGTCTGTGGATGAGTGTATTGTGGTCCACGGAGTCAAAAGCTTTTGCAAGGTCAATGAAAATAGCAGCACAGTGTTGTTTGTTATCTAACACAGTTGTAATATCATTGAGCACTTTAGTGGTAGCTGTAACACAACCATACCCTGATCGGAAGCCAGACTGTGCCCCGGAACTATATCAGTAAGATCAATTTCATGCGATATAATTAAATCTAGTGTATGATTAAAACTATGAGTGGGCTCGGTGACATTTTGCTTGACTCCAAAAGAGTTTATTAGATCATTAAATGCAAGTCCTAATGCATTAGTTGTATTATCAACGTGAATATTAAAATCTCCCATGATTAGCGCCTTATCAACTGTAACCAGAAGGTCTGAGAGGAAATCTGCAAATTCTTCTAGGAATTCTGTATACGGCCCTGGTGGTCTATACACCGTAGCCAGAGCAAGAGCTACATTAGGTTTCTTTTGCATGTCTGACAGTGTAACATTAAGCAGAAGTATTTCAAATGAGTTAAACCTGTATCCTGTTTTCTGGGTAACATTGAGAATATCACTATATACTGTTGCAACAGCTCCGCCACCACCAGTCTGACGGGGCTCATGCTTATAACAGTAGTTTGGTGGAGTAGACTCATTTAGACCAAAATAATAATTTGGTTTTAGCCAGGTTTCAGTCAAGCAGAGTACATCAAAACGATAATTTAATTTACAATAACTGCTTTGGGTGTGAGTGATCTAATATTTATGAGCTCAAACTTTAAAAATAGTTTTTGTTCATTTACTTTACATGTTTCTGGTTTAATCACGATAAGATTTTGTCCAGATCCTACATTAAATTTATATTTTGATCTCACTAATCGGGGAACAGACACAGTCTTAATAATTGTGCTTTTATCATTTAAGCGGGTGGAACAAAACTCATCATAATAGTTATTTGAGAATTGTCTTACTTGTCACATGGAGCGAAGTGTCCTGGAGATGTTGTCAGAGAGCAGCTCCGCTCCGACTCTGCTGGGGTGCAGGCCATCAGCGCGAAACAGCCTAGGACGCTCCCAGAAAAGATTCCAGTTATTAACAAATAGCAGTTTCTGTTCTTTACACCATGACAACAACCATTCATTTAAAGCAAAAAGTCTACTGAACCTTTCGTGTCCTCGTCGATACGTGGGTAGTGGTCCTGACACGATAATCGTCGCCGCGGGTGTCGTGCTGCGAACAGTCTCAATCAGGCCCCTGAAGTCCCTCTTGAGCGTCTCCATCTGTCGCAGCTTGAACGCGGGGATCTGCGCAGAAACATTGAGAACACAACACCAGGGAAATAATGAGTGTGCACTTTACCTTCGGCTAATGTAGCACGGACGTGTCGGATGATGGAGTCTCTGATGATCACAGTGTTGGGTCCCATCTCACGGAGGGGAGCATAGCGGTTTCGGGTGGAGATCTCAAAGACCAGAGGGTGAGAAGTCGTTGCCCGGGGCCTGACTCACATCCCATCTCGCGGAGGGGAGCATAGCAGTTTCGGGTGGAGATCTCAAAGACCAGAGGGTGAGAAGTCATTGCCCGGGGCCTGGTTCACGTCCTCCGCTGTGGATGCACCCAGGGTCCGTGGTGTCCCGGCGCCGGAATGAAGGACATCTGAGAAGAACGTGTCCTGGGTGCACCAGGCCTGTGCAGAGAAACACACGGAGTAGACGTGGTGGGACTGTTAGCAGTGCACTGAATACTTACCCCAGACTTGTGAGCGTCAGCCCGGGATGACTCCAGCGCAGCTCTCCGCTGTCTCAGCTGGGCCTGCCTCACCTCCAGGTCGCGAATCTGCTTCTCCACGGCCTCCAGTTTGTCGTGTCCTCACCTGCAATCAAAGGTAGACATTCATCTGCCATTAAAGCAAGTAACAGTGAGTACAGCAATGGTTATGTGTGTGAATAGAGTATTAGCAATGTAAGCGCAGTTAGCAGCAACCACGCTTGCTAATGCTAACGGGGCTATAAGCTAATAGCGGACCCAGGAGATCAAAATAAAACTAGTAATAACGAGCCGCTCTGATTGTTTTTGTTGTAGAATGCAATAGAGGATATATTCACACGTTATATAAACTGAAACGATGGTGTAGATAAAAAAAAAAGAATATAGTGGCGGAGCTCAAACGCAGTACAGACACCAACAACAAACAGCAAGGTGTTTCCTGTTAATCTGTTAAATAAGGCCAGACGCCTATAATGCCGAATTATTTAAATACCCATATAGTTAAATACAAATTAAATGAAGTGGTATAACTATTGAATGCATTCAATATTTTGAAATGTTTAGGTTTTGATTTAATAATAACATTAAGTTTTATCCAACACAAACTTGCTGCTGTAGTTTTGTAAGTCTAAATTTAGTCTGAATCAATTAATGCACAGCTTTATTTTGACATTGTCTCGTTAGATGATTCATTGCTTGCCACTGTCAATCATAACAATTACTCACTGCATGATTTAATGGATTCCCTTGCATAAATCAAACATTTGTGTTTGTCATTCCTGAAGTGGTATATGTGGACATTTGGTCCTCTTAGACTAATGGATTATGTTGAGAAACCGAGAAAGGACACCCCCCTTATGGCACAGTACCTACAGTTGACTGCAAATGACTGAGCTGGCTTATCTAAAACTAGGAAGTAATTGTGCATATGGTCAGTTGGTAAGCTATTTAGTTTTTAGAAAATGGCAACTATAGGGCAAAGTGTGGAGTAAGTTGAGCCAGCATTTTAACTTACCCCATCATAGGGCACTGAAGTTCAGTTAAATCTACTTGTATTTTTTTATGTGATGTTACATAACTGGTTTAGTTTAGAATTTACAGTGGGTAAAATAAGTATTGAACATATCTTGGTTAATATATTTCTAAAGGTGCTGTTGACATGAAATTGTCTCTGTAGCAACCCAAGTAATCCATACATACAAAGAAAACAATACAAATAAATTAAGAAATTAAGTTCTGTGTAATAAAGTAGAATGACACAGGGAAAATCTATCAGTAATTTGAAAGCTTTTTTTTTTTTTTTTTTTTTTGTTAAGGTGGCCTGGACTTGGGGACCGCTGGGGGGCTGGGTGGGGTGGGTGATTGGAGGGGTTTAGAGGGTCATTTTTGTATGGTATATTTTGTAGAAGAAATTGTATACAATTGTATATGACCCTTTCTTTGAAAAAGAAATAAAAAATTGATCCCAAAAAAAAAAGTAATTTGAAAGCAATCCAAGTCGTTGGAATTTAAAATTAGTTGGTTTAGTCCCAACTGATGGCTTATAAATAGGTTTCTCATAACCAACGTGTCACACAAGAAACATTTCATGGTGGGTTAAAGCAAGAGCTCTCTCAAGACCTTTTCAAGACTCTAATGAAAAACATACTAATGGCTTTGGTTACAGAAGGATTTCTATACTCCTGAATATTCCAGTCAGCACTGTTTGGGCTGTAATCCGGAAGTGGAAAGATCATAATTTCTCCATAAACCGGCCACGACCAGGTGATCCTCACAAGATTTCTGACAGAGCAGTTAAACTAATTATCAGAAGAGTTGTCCAAGAACCAACCATCACTTGTAGAGATCTTCAGAAACACCTGAATTAGCATGTAAAATAGTTTAAAAGAAACAATAAGTAATGCACTCAACTAATGTGGCCTGTATACACGCTCACCACGCAAAGCTCTATTGCTGAAGAAAAAACATGTTGAAGCTCGTTTAAAATTTTCTGCACACCACTTAAACAAGCCTTTGAAATACTGGGAGAATATGGTCTGGTCACATTTAGACTTGTACTGGTATTCGGTAATGCGATATATTGTGGTGATTAATATGCACGATATTATTATTGTGGGCACTTCTAAATATCGTGAATAAATATACATTACAAATTATTCAGAATTTGGAATGCATTTTAAGAACAGTATTCCCATCAGCTGCTTTAAAATGCACAACATCGCTGTATGCTGCTTGAAAGCGCATGCGCTCTGATGTAAACAAGCATGCATGAGAAGCACATGGAGGAACACGTGAGAGATGCGCTGAATGAAAGCACATTCACTCTCTGACAGCAGATGGTGCTAAAATGCAGCCTTTACCCTGTAAACACAGTAAATAAAGCAGCTGTTACTTTCTTAACCATATTTAAATAATCTTAAATAACCATTCAGATTTGTGTTTTCCCTATGGTGTTTATTACAGAGCCAACTACTGAAATATTTAGACTTTAGCTATTTATCTTCAAACAATATTTTTTTTTTTTAAAGCTGGAATACAAATACCCTAGATCATTGGTTCCCAACCTTTTTCAACTCGTGGCCCACACAACCAAGCACATGTTTGCATGGCCCACTGCAAAAAAAATTAACTGACCCGCTATTGATGGGTTAATAACTTAGTACTCCGAATCTAGATTGTTAACTGTATTTATTGAATGAACTGGTGGCAATGAATATATATATCCTTCATAACTCCAAAAAGTCTTTAGTTTTATTATATTCATAAGAGAAAGATAGTCTGTACCGGTTTTTCCCGGAAAAACATGACCGGCTGGAGGCGTGACGTGTGGGCGGAGCTAAAGAATCACGAGCACCAGCAGGCTTTTGCATTGAGAGCGTTTGGAAGCTGTGACATTACCGTGAGGAAAAAAACATCCAAAACAAACCATGGCTAACAGTCAGATTCAGCGTATATTTATGATCCAGAATCAGATCCAGAGGCTGAAATTTAACAAGAGCAGCATCAGCAGCGACGTCTCTATGTGGTATGTATTGAAACTGTATATATTTGCTTAGCGGTTTTGGAAAATGACTAAGTTCCACTTTATGTCGTCTTTATTTTTTCTTTTTTTTTTCTTTTTTTTTAAGCTGTACATGTGGAAAGTGCAGTTTGATGACAACATCGCATGTTGTTTACTTGATGTGCTTACGCGCCGATAGCTAAGTTAACAACACTGAGATATTTGAAGCAGTTTTACTCACCGCCTGCGGTTCCAACACACGATCGTGACCCTTTTTTGTTGGGACTGCATTATCCTTAAGAAATAAACGATGTGCAAATCCGGCGTCAAACTGGGCCTTGTTTGTAAAACAAGCATCTTCGAAATGCAGGGAACCAACAAAAACACTTGCACAACTCTGTTGATGCTCTGTAAAAATAAACTCCATTCACTGGTCCCCTAATTCTGTTTTTTTTTTTTTTTTTGGTAATCTGTGCAGGGTTGTCTTGCCCTGGCAACCAAAAACACACTTCTTTTGTGACATTTCACGACGCTCTCGCTCTGATCAGTGAATGTCTGTTGTGCTCTCAGTGCTCTGCTATATGGGAGCGCGCGCTCTTCCGGCAGAAGTGCCCTCAGGACCCATATAAGGAAATTCCGCTCCATCTAACGTCACACAGAGCCATACTAGAAAAAAACTTTCCGAAACTTGTGCCAGACCGGAAGTTCAAACGTACAACTTAATTTTTGAAACTTTGTCCATGTTTAGCATGGGAATTCAACTCTTTAACAGTGTAAAAAACTCACATCACCCCCCCCCCCCCCCAACATAAACTGCCAATGAAAAAATTATTCTGAACATTCATTAATTTTCAGTATTCCAATATTTAATAACACATTGTTAAAATTGAAAGTTGCAACTGTGTTATTTAATGAAGACTTGTATTTTTTAACAAAGATTAATAACTTCTATAGTAAATGTAGCTATTGCTGATTGTTTAGCTGTTCATTTATTGAATGAGCACTATGCAATGTCCAAACTGATTACACTATATTTTATGTATTGCACTGTATTTTATGTAAAATCATTTTCTATTTTTTTAACTGTCTTAAATTCATTTGAAGTTCTTAAATTGTTTGTTTTATTTTTGTGATTATTTGTCTTCATGATTTTATTTTTTTACTTTTATGTAAAGCACTTTGAATTACCATTGTGTACGAAACGTGCTATATAAATAAACTTGCCTTGCCTTGAATGTTAATGCATTAACTAAGGCTAACTAATGAGGTCTTATTGTAAAGTGATACCTATTGTTTTTTTATAGTTCTTTTGCACTTTAATGTGTAAAACATTTAACTTTTATATATTTTTCTGTATTGCTTTAGTTTAAAATGTTTAGTTATTTTTGTTATAAGCAAAAAAAGTTATTTAACCTGTACTGTATTATGACCATATTAAATAAAATTTGAATACCGCGATAATACCGTATACCGTGATAAAAGCAATATCAATTAACCGCAACAGGAACATTTTATACCGGCATATCTCTAGTCAGATGAGACAAAAGTTGTACTCTTTGGATGCCGTAATACACACCATGTTTGGAGGTCAAAGGGCACTGCACATCACCCCAAAACATCATGGTTTAGCACTGGCAAAAATCATATAATTGAAGGAAGGATGAATGGAAAAATGTACCCAGATATTATTAATATTTAGGTATAAATGGTATGTGTGGAGGCCAGCAGGCATGCCACACTTGTTTTAAGTTGTATGAGCTAAGATGAGGACTCAGAGAGGCTGAATGAGTTACACGCTGTTCACACTTGTAACCGTTATTATAAACAAAACAATCAGTCCAAAGTTTTTAGATGTAATAATTTAAAAAAATTATTTGGATGAAGTTGACATGGCTTATGCATATTTTTCTATATTCTACGATGGCCAAATAATCCAATTGAAAGGAAGAATGATGTTTTGATTTGTGGTTAAGTTTATTTGAACGTCAATGCATGAAGAGAACTGTCAGGCCTGCTTGGAGTTTCACATAGTATCGGCTCAATGTGTGCATAATCAACTTCATTTTTTTTTTTTTTTACGTTATACTTCACTGTGTATACTTCCTCTTTTTTCATATAGAGCTCATTTCACGTCACCGTGGTGCAAATAATAGATCTATATCTGAAACAGTGCTTTATTTGTAATTTGAAACTTGCTTAAGCTTGTTACTGCTGTGGATTCATGTGCTGCTAATCAGCAAGAAAAAAGAAACCGTAATACATTTGACCAAAGTTATGTTGCTTTCTTCCCCAGATCCCTCGTGGGCACTCTGACTGTAAGTATAATCATCTCTAAACTCACTTTTCCAGATAAATAACTCTTCATTTGTGCAGTCAGTATCAATGATATTTACCAGTACTTTTAAGCTTAAACCACTTGATGTAATCTGCATCATTATAAAATGTTGGGCATTTATCTACCGCATGCTGGTTTTGTGTCGTTACTTAGGTGCAGTGTGCCAGTACAAGACAAACCCCACAACCTCAGACATCACTGTGATTGTAGTTGATAGCTCCTCCTGCAGTGTGCAGAACGTCAACTCTACAAGTGCTCAGAATGGCATCACAGTAACTGGGCTACTGCCTGGAAATACGTATTTCTTCATGATCAACTGTTCATCTGTGTGCTGCTCAAACCTCTCCACCAGTAAGTCTTCACCACTTCTAATAACTGCTTTGAACATTAAGGTCACTGTTGCCCGGAAAGGATGAAAATAATATTTCTGCCTTTTTCACCCTCAAACACATTCACCATATCATGCATTGTTCTCATTCTTTCAGTCACTCACATTCTCATTATTTCTCTACTTGCACAGCAGACTATTCCAGCAATCTGACTATCATGCAGACCAACTCCACCTCAGTGTACCTGAACTGGACAGGCCAGTTTCAAACAAACAATCAGACTTTTACTCTCCGTAAGTCCTAGCCAACCTCAATCAATAACAAAAAATTGTTTTACTTTATAATGTATCAATTTAACTTAAAATAGAAAGATATATGGTGTGTTTCAGACAGTATGTTTCTAAAAACATACATATGTACAGTTACAGGAAATTGCATTAAAGAAAACCTGTTAACACTTTACTAATATATAATGCATTATAAAAGTAGTTTTAATTAATTGTGCCTTGTAATGCCTCATAAGATGCATTGTACAATTTTATGAATAATTGGAACCACAGTTAATACATAATAATACGGTGGTCGAGAGAGCTCAACGTGCTCCAACTTCAGAAAACGCATGCAAATAGAAAAAGCACCATCAAATTAAAGGTCTCATTTTTTGTGCTTTTTTGAAGCTTTGATTGTGTTTACAGTGTGCAATATAACGTGTTAATGTTTCGCATGCAAAAAATTCACAATTCACCTATCTGTAGACTGCTGTTTACAGTGTCATAAAAATGGGCTGATGACTTCCTTGTTCTATAAAGTCCCTCCTTCAGAATTCGACATCAGCTTAGCGCACGCTGCCCTCCTGGAAACATGATTGGGCTCGTTTTGGAGTAGTTTTGAGAAGCAATTGGGCAGGTTTTGTTTTGAAAACCTGGCAATCCTGATCTGAATGCACGTGCTGGAGATGTACTTATAATCACATGAGCGTTTTTACTGACGAGATGCGCATGAAAATCGCATTTTTTTTTTTTTTCACAGCCCTAACATCTAGTTAACAAAGCTAAACAGCATTGCCCTTTGTGCAATATGTTACAGAAACTGTTAAATGCACCAGTTTAAACAATAAAATACACTTACCGGTTGTGGTCCATAAACAACGCCTTCTCCAGACAAAGAGGGAACTGCTCCATCTTTCAGGAATAATCTTTGTGCGAATCTGGCATTAAACTGATTGAGATTGAGGAAGCTGTCCTCAGCAAAATGTGCTGTAAATATGGATTCTAATTTTCAGGAACCGAGTTAAACATAAATTGTAACCATTGAACTCTAAGTACAGTGTCCCTGTGAATGCAAATCAAAGGTGAGAGATGAAAATAACAGCGTTTCGACGACATGGCGACAAACACAAATGCAGCTCTTCCTCTACTCCGTCGGAGCGCAACAAGACCACGCCCCCTTCTTGCGTATTCATGTGGCAAGAGTTAGTCAAAAAACTGTTTTAGTGATGTCATTATTACAGGAACTAGAGGGGTGAACTCCAAACGGTTCGTTTTTTGTAGGCGAATTCTCCATCCATCCATCCATCATCTTCCGCTTATCCAGGGCCGGGTCGTGGGGGCAACAGTCTAAGCAGAGACGCCGAGACCTCTCCCTAGCCACTTCCTCCAGCTCTTCCGGGGGAACCCCGAGGCATTCCCAGGCCAGCCGGGAGACATAGTCCCTCTAGTGTGTCCTAGGTCTTCCCCGGGGCCTCCTCACGGTGAGACGTGCCTGGAACACCTCCCTTGGAAGGCGTCCAGGAGGCATCCGAAATAGATGCCCGAGCCACCTCAGCTGGCTCCTCTCGATGTGGAGGAGCACCGGCTCTACTCTGAGCTCCTCCCGAGTGACCAAGCTTCTCACCCTATCTCTAAGGGAGCGCCCAGCCACCTGACGGAGAAAGCTCATTTCGGCCGCCTGTATCCAGGATCTTGTCCTTTCGGTCATGACCCACAGCTCATGACCATAGGTGAGAGTAGGAACGTAGATTGACCGGTAAATCGAGAGCTTTGCCTTACAGCTCAGCTCCTTCTTCAGACCGGAAGCTGCACCGATCCGTCTGTCAATCTCACGTTCCATCCTTCCCTCACTCGTGAACAAGACCCTAAGATACCTGAACTCCTCCACTTGAGGCAGGAACTCTCCACCAACCTGAAGTGGGCAATCCACCCTTTTCCGACTGAGAACCATGGCCTTGGACTTGGAGGTGCTGATTTTCATCCCAGCCGATTCACACTCGGCTGCAAACCGTCCCAGTGCATGCTGAAGGTCCTGGTCTGAGGAGGCCAACACGACAACATCATCCATTAAATAAAATATCTCGCTTGGCATTGAACTATGAGCTTTAGAATTTTACAGATATTATTTATACTCTATTTTGCAAGGGATTTTTTTTCTATTTGCAACACATGAGCAATCTCGGCTACTGTACCTGTATAATAACACTTATTAATTAATTGTTACACTGTGCATTTTAAATTTGGTTATAATTATTTATGACAAGAAATAATGTATTACAACACACATTATGAATAAATATAATACATTACACCATTATACATTATATTAATAACCCTTTGTAATGCAATATTCCTAAAGGTTTTAAGTGTTACCGAAAACCTTTCTAACTGAAAGTTCTTTCATTTACTCACCTTCATGTTGTTCTTTAATGGATAAAAGTGTCTGCTAAATGACTAAATGTAAATGTAATTGCTTTCTTTCTTTCTTCAGTTGAATACAAAATAAGATATTTAGCAGAATGTCTGGGGCTTTTTTCCATAGAGTGAAATGAATGATGACCAGAGTCTGCCAAGTTCCAGAAAGGACGCAACAAAATGTGTCTTTAATCATACAGTGTGATTGCTTTGTGTGAGGAATCAAAGAAAACTTTAGTAATGTTGAAACGCTCACATCTCATTTGTGCATATGCATATTCAAATTGTTGTGCATTATGACAGTTCTTCTGACATAACTTAGGTCAAATTCATTGATTATTGCATGTGACCTTACTGATTGCTACAAATCATATCGGAATATGTGCATACACAAATTACATTTGAAACCTTTCCATTTTGGAGCTTGACAGTTTTTGGTAACCATCTTCTTTCATTGTATAGCGAAAAGCAGCATAAATGTTTTGCTAAACATCTCTGAATTATGGGAGTAAGAAAATAATGCGGACTTCTTATTTTTGGGTGTCAATGTCCACTTTCTCACACTCACACATGATCATGTCCACTCTCTTGCACTGATAGGCCCTGAGCCTGTTAGTGACCTGTCTGTTCACTCCATCACCGTGAGCTCGGTGAACCTGAAGTGGATACTTCAAAATGGCATCAGCCTGTATTATAAAGTAGCTTGGGGTGTAAACCTGCTTCTCACTACTAACCTAACCTCCATACTAATCTCACAACTTGCACCTGGCACCAAATACAACTTCAGTGTCACCTCAGTGGCCTCTGATAACCGCACTGAGGGCAGTGTTGCGGAGATATCCCAAAACACAAGTAAGTACTACAGGCAGAAGAGAATAGAGAGTTTAACGGTGTCTTTAATGTATTGTGGAGTAAATCAAAGGTTTGTGTCCGTTTACTTTTACATTATCGTTCAAATGTTTTGGATCAGTAATACTTCTTTTTTTATATAAGATCCTCTTATGTCCACCTAGGCTGTATTGCTTGTTCAAAATACAGTAAAACTTATATTTTATATTTTAAAATGTATTGATTCCTTTATTGGCAAAGCAGAATTTTCTTCGGCGTCACATGATCTTTCAGAAATCATTCTAATTTGCTAATTTGGTGCTCAAGAAATGTATTTTATTATTGATGTTGGAAATAGTTGTGAAGCTAAATTCTTTTGTGGAAAGTGTGATGCATAGAAAGTTAAAAAGAATAAAATTTCTTTATTTTTACTCATACAACCTTTCTTTAAACAAGAAGAACTATTTACGCCAAACTTTTGAACAGTCGTGTATGTATATTAATGAAAGTCTGATTATCTTTGTGTAGGTCCAGCACAAGTGGAGAATATCACTGTGGTGAGTTACAGTAACAGTAGTTTGACCGTGGAGTGGGCAGTCCCTCTTGGTCGTGTGGACTCGTATGTGGTGAGCGCATATGGTGCTGAGCTGAACACAACCCTCAGCAATATCAACGTAAACACTTCAGTCATCAGTAACCTCATGGCAGGACGTGTTTACAACCTCATTGTGACCACCATCAGTGGAGACCTGAGAAACAGCTCGAACATAGTGCTGGTTGCCACTAGTGAGTCAGAAAACTTCACACTCTCTCCATCTCCATCACCATGACACCAAACACAACCCTACATCTGCAGAAGCATCATGTATTTCTGTGTGATATTTCCCTTTAGAGCCTAACCCACCCGAAGCTCTCCAAGTGAGCGGACAGACCAATGTGTCTATTTCCTTGCTGTGGTCGAAACCCTTGTCAATGGATGGAGTCAGTGTGTCCTATGAAGTGACATGTAGATCTAACCAGCCAGGGGTCAACCCTGAATCTTTGAATTCTACCAACTCTTTAAACATGACACTCACAAATTTATTACCCAGCAGTCAGTACAACATCACTGTGGTCACCATAGGAGTAAAAGATCTCAAGAGCTCATATGTAAACTTCAGAGCATATACAGGTACTGTAAAGCATACAGCAAAGCATACATTTTACTGAAGCCGTTGATGGTCAAAACTGCTAATTAAATCTTCAGTTAGATTTACGGTATAATATATCGGGTTTATGGTTTCAGAAGCATGTTTGTGTTTCCACAGCTCCTAATGCAGTGCAAAATCTGTCAGTTTCTGCTGTCAGCACCAGTTCAGTTAATCTGACCTGGTCCCCCCCTAATGGGATCTTCAGCCTGTTCTCCTACAGTATCAACATAACTTCACCTGATCAGACGCTCAGTACCACATCCAACAATTATCAGATTACGCCGTTGCAGCCTGGGACTCAGTATAATTGTAGCGTCAGAGCACTCATAATGGCTGCCAACATATTTGGACCCTCACAGCTCATACAGTGTAATACAAGTGAGTGTAAATACTACACATCTCTCTCCAAACAGTAGATGTACTGTCATGCAATAAAATGTTCAATATTTTAGTGGACGTTTTGTGTAATGATGCTTTCAGGCAAGTAATGGGCATTTTGCATTATGCTTTAATTTTATTGGACAAAACTTCCTAAAGCGGTTTCAGAGGTTGTGTGAGTTGTGGAAATTACATGTGATCTAGAACCTTTATACAGTTCACAACATTTTAAAGGCAGCAAGTCTCTCCCTCAAAAGCCTTGTTTATATTCACTTTAAATTCAGTCTGGCTTCTACCTTGACTAAGGTCTTTAGTCTTTGCTTACTTTAATTCGCACGCATTAATTTGTAATAAGTGCAGAAAATGACTGTGCATTCTCTTTCAGAGCCACTGCCAGTGACTAATTTAACAGCCTCTCCTGTTGGCACCACTGAGATACGCCTTTCATGGCTTCGTCAGAATGATCACAAATCTTCATATCGGTATAATTTGATTGTAAATGGCGAACAGTGGAATCAGAGTATCAGTGAGACTGCAAATGTCACTAACCTTGTCCCCGGGAGCAACAACACCTTTACTGTGCAAACTGTAGCAAATGGCATGAGCTCTGATTCTGTAGCCATCTCTGCATTTACAGGTATTACAATTCACATATTACTCAAAAAAACTGTTCCTTTTATACTGCAACCCATTAATGGCTTGGTATCATACATTTCCTTTTGTGTTACTTACAGTTTTGTCTATTAGTCTGTGCTATTGAATAGTTTTTCTTCCTCTCTTGTTTGGTGTTATCAGGGCTTGGTAAAGCATCCATTATTTTTGCGGTCGGCACAACTCAGAGCATGAGAGTGGAGTGGACACCGCCTGATGGTACTGTGAGTCTCTACAACGTCAAAATCCTGTTGAACGGAACTGTTCAAAAGACAGAAAACCGAACGAATGTGACAAACGTGGTGTTCTCAGACCTGCTGCCTGGAACTCGGTACAATGTCATTGTCACAAGTATCAGTGGACCCATAAGACAGGACAGCGATAGTGTATCCAACGCCACCTGTAAGACCCTTCACAAGCCCCAAACAAACACACACCTTGAATTAAGCATGTACAAGCCCTTCACACATGTATCACCATATACTGATTAGCATGAACTTTGATTGGGGGAAAAGGAAGTAAGGCATTTGTTTTCAGAAACAAAGAGCTGACTAATCTGTTTTAACTAGGCATATTACACTGAAAAATAGTACTTAAGTTTTAGTTTCCTTTTGCACAATATGTTTTACTAACGGTTTGAAGTTTTAAAGTAAAACCTTTAGTCTTGGTTCTTAGGTCACCATTAGCTGTGTTACATCTACAAATGTTTATAAAACCATTAATGCATTTTAAAGCATTCTCAAATGCTCATATGTACACTATCACATGATGGCCTGTAGATGGTGCTCTATACTCTATGCACAGCTGTGATTTATATTGTTGTCATTTCAGTGCCCACTCCTCCTGGTGAGTTTGTGATAGCGCGGAGCAGAAACTCACTGAACATCAGCTGGGCTCGACCACTGAACATGAGCTCAGTATCACACTACTTCCAGTTGTCATACAGCAACAGCACGCTGAACTGCAGCCACAACTTCAGCTCTCTGACGGGACTCAGTGCAGGTGTCCAGTACAACATCAGTGTGAGGACTGTGGGTGCAATGGGATATTTCAGCTCTCCTAAGTATCTCACTGCATATACAAGTAAGCAATGCACGTTTGTAGACTTATCCATGTTGCTTGCTATAGACCGTTATCTGATTCAATATGGTGGATGAAAATCCAAAAGGTTGACATTTTTCACTCACCTGTTGCTCCATAAGACCTTTGTTAATCTTAGAAACGCAAAGCGATTTTTAATATTCTCAAAATGTTGGTACAATTTTTTTTTAACTGATTTAACTTGTGCTGGCCTTACCAAATTTTGATTCTCTCTATGTATGTTGATCAATATTTAAATGTAACCTTGAACAACAAAAACCAAGTCGCTGAGGTATATTTGTAGCAACAGCCAACAATACATTTTATGGGTTTCTTTTATGCCAAAAATCATTAGGGTATCAAGTAAAAATCATGTTTCATGAAGATATTTTGTACATTTCTTACCGTAAATGTATCAAAGCTTAATTACTGATTAGTAATATGCATATGTTTTTTTGCACCCTCAGATTCCTGATTTTCAAATAGTTGTATCTCAGCCAAATGTTGTCCTATCCTAACAAACCATACATCAGTGGAAAGCTTATTTATTCAGATGATGTTTAGATCTCAGTTTCAAAATAATGACCCTTATGATTTTGTGGTCCAGGGTCATGTATGTGAATAAAAGCCTAAAATTAATTCTGTTAAAGTGATCGTGTCCATTCAGAAGACTTGGTTTAAATGACTTGATTCATATGGATTACTTTTTGATGCTTGAAAAATGTTGCTTGCAATGAAAGGATCAAAATTACAGCATATGAAAAGAACTAAAGTATCTTCATTTGAATTCTAAAGAAGAATGAAAGTCTTATTGGTTAGGAATGACATGAGAGTGAATAAATGATGACAGAATTTTCATTTTTAGGTGAACTGTCTGTCACGCTGTCAGTATCTGTTTTCCTGGGTGTCCACTAGTGAGCTCACTTCTCCTTAGGCACTTCACCATAGGCACTATAATTCCTTTAGTCTGGTCATGTCTTCACAGTAATTGCACTCCAGTTAATCGCACAGGTGTAGGCAATCTATTGTCGTCAGTCCCCTTATAAATACCTGTTTTCCCTGTTGTTTGTATGGAGTCCTTACCCTTCGTGTACCTATGTTCTTATCTCCCGAGACTTACCCTTGTTATCTCGTCCTCCTAGTTCCCTGTCCGTTCTATCCGGTTCCCTCTTTTGTTTTGTTTGTCTCTTAAGACTGTTTTTGTTTGATTACTCTTTTTGTCAATAAACATACCAGCAATTGGATCTCCCCCTCTCCTTGTGTTTTCCTGATGCACGAACGTCACACTGTCCCTTTAAGGAACTTGTATGTTGGAACTTATTGTATGTCATACTGATGGTTAACACAGTTTGTTAGTGAATAGGACCTTTGGTGCTGCACGGCCCGTTTTTGAACATAACATTGCTGATGTTGTGTTTGTGTTTTTTGTGGATGGTTTTCAGATCCTTCTTCTGTAACTGATGTAAGAGTAACTGGTTATACAGTGACTAGTATATCTCTGAGCTGGAAGCAGCTTGATGTTCAGCAGTCTGGTTACTCCTATCTGCTCACCTTCACACACCCTAATGGCACAGCTGACCAGAGGAGTGTGAGTAACACCACAGCGCAGCTACTGTCACTGCAGTCGGCTAGTCGATACAATATCAGCATTACCACACAGACAGCTGGCGACACCAAGTCTGATCCCCAGTTTATAACCGCCTGCAGTAGTAAGTAACCACCCTGCATATGCCAACACAGTACTAAATACATATATGTTACATATATCATGCTATCACATCTGCTCTACAGTCACTTGTATGTTTGTTTTCCAGAGCCATTTCCAGTTTCCTCTGTAAAAACTGATCTTCTGAATGTTTCTGCCGTGAAGCTGAGCTGGTCTCCTCCTCAGCAGTACCGCAGTGACTTTTCCTACCGAGTTTTCGTGTCCAACTGCACAGAAAATAGTCGGAACTTGTCGACTTCCTTTGAAAACATCACCATTCCAGACTTGCAGCCTGGCACCCTGTGTCAGTTCAGTGTGTATAGTTTTGCCTGCGGCATTCTGGGACAACCAGTGTTCGTCTCTGTCTTAACAAGTATGTACTCCTTCATATCTCGCCCCTCTTATCTTGTATCACTGCCTTTGAGAAGAAAATACTGCTTAGATGTTTCGGTAACACTTTAGTATAGGGTCCAATTCACACTAATAACTGGTTGCTTATTAGCATGTATATTATTAACATATTAGCTGTTTATTAGTGCTTATAAAGTAGATGTAAAATACTCTAAACTTAACAACTACCTTATAAACTATTAATAAGCAGCAAATAAGGAGTTAATTGAGGCAAAAGTCATAGTTAAAGCTGCGGTAGAGAACTTTTGACGCTCTAGCGGTTAATAAACAGAACTGCTTGCGTCTTGCGGAAGAACATTGTAGCCGGAACTACTTCTCTCTGTTTATGTCTATGAAGAATCACAAAGGTACTGGGTTACTCCGCCGCGGTACCCCCAAAGCAATCTAAAATAGTCCGAATATAAACACTTATTATAGGTGCACCCTAGTGATTCAGGACAAGCCAAAAACACGGTTTGGAAAATGGATTCATGGTGTACTCGCTTATTATATACATTTTTCTACATTTTGAACACAAACAAAGTTACGGACCGCAGCTCTGATTGGTTATTTTTTACCGGGAGCGATAGAGTTTCTGCAAATGGCAATAGGACCACTGGGAGGAGCCAGAGGTGCTTGATTTTTTTCACAGATTATCTGTCTCATATTCTACTGTCAGGACCAGTGGCGTAGCCAGGGGAGGGGCCATGGGGGCACTGGCCCCTCCTGAAAACTGATTGGCCCCCCCAGTGTGCCCCCACCCTTCTACTTGTCTGTCACTCACAAATTCAAATTATAATCTTTCAGTTTAGTAAATAACTCATGATTGCGTCGCGATGCTTCTCAACGAGGACCAAGAATAGCGAGCTGCTGTTTTCCAACGAAAAAAGCACCTATTTTAAATAGCTTATGTTTTTCGATTAGCGAGTTGTTGCAGTGCAAGAAGTGTTTGGTACTAACGTTAACGTCTTTCGGTGTTAGACAGACCAGGTTCGATGACGATGTTATCTCCTAGAGCAGACCAAGATGCTAATCATTATATTTACTATGCTCCTCTGATGCTGAATGTAAAAGGGGTTTACTGCGTTACGATTTACTTTTTTTTTTCGGCCGAACGCGCCGATATAGGCAACAACGCAATTTAAAGCAATGGTTTAAAAAAAAACTATAATAGCAATTCTAATAAAGTCATTATTGAATCATGCAGTCGATTAGCGACTTTTTTCACTCAAGTGAGGTGACGAAACAAATCGTGTAATGTTTATCTAACGCTCCACACTTTATGGGTGAGACACATGCAAAAACATCGTTTTTTTTACTGGTCAATTTTGAGATTTGGGGCTGTTTGTCTTCAGTAACATGTCTTCTTTCAGACTTGTGGTGAAAAAAAGTCCAAAATACACAAATAGGTCTTTATTTTTCTACACCTTTAGTCTATTTGTGTCTGTAGATTCCTAATAAATTCAGTTGGTGTTCTAAATCACCATGGTGCTCCGCGATTGCTGTCTGCACCCTGGAAAGCTCTCTCTCTAGCTCTCTCTCTCCCTCCCTTCACAGAAGTTATTGACAAAACGTTATTTGATGACACCCAGAAACATTCTCAAAAAAATCATACATAATTATTTAATGCATGATTAAATAGCAAAATAAATAACTAATACTAAAATAACACTGGACTAATTAAGCTATTCTAAACTGTATCCACATATTTTACACTTTAAATTTAAGCTACCTTTTTGAACAAGTAGCTTTCTAACAAAGTATGGATATATGATATTTTTAAATCAATATGCTCAAGATTAATTAACCTTGACATAAGTAGATTTTGTTTATTCATCAATGCAAATTTACTGCAACTGCTGCTATGCAAATTGAGTGGGATGTGGATAATAAACAAAAACATATAATGAAATTATATTAAATTTATATTAGTTATACTAATTAATTAATTGTGTATTTATTTCTATGAATTATTAATGTTATTCTGCATTTATATAAATAAGGCTATTATATATATATATTGTCATGATTCTGCCCTCGTGTCATTGATTTTTCCTAGTCTTGAGGCAGGATCATGGCAGACCCGTGTTTTGTGTTCAAGCACATGGCCTTGTCTTTGGGCCATGTGCTTGTGTTGTCTCGTTCCCTTGCCCCGCCCCCCTTGTTATCCTTGTCTTGTTGTGATTGCCTTATCTGTGCCACCTGTTGTCTCTTGATTAGTTCCCCTATTTAGATCCCCTAGTGTGCTATGTCTTTTGTCGGTTCATTGTTCCTCACCTGTGATTGTGATTTGTACCTGTACCTCAATTGTGAGTGTTTCTCAGATGTGTTCCTACCTGTCAGCCTCGTGAAAGAAGTATTCCCCTTTGTGAGATTGTATCCTGTATAGCCGTGAGTGTTATTTGTAGTTAGTGTTCTCCTGTCTTGAGTCTTTGTTTATCTCGTCTAGTCAGTCTATTTAGTATTTGCTGTATCTGCCCTAGTCCTGTTTTCCCCCTCGTGGGTTTTGTTTTCCCCTTTTTGTGAATAAACCCCTTGTTTTGTGATTCCCTGTCTGCACTTGAGTTCCTCCCTTGCCTAACCCTGACATATATATGTATATATATATATATATGGCTATTATAAATTATATTATTATTTGTGAGTTGTACACTATTCATTCATTGGATTATTTTATTTATTACAGTTTTTCTTTCACTTTTGTAAAGTGAAAAGTTAATACAAATTGTATTTGGTTTTTTTTTTTTTTTTTTTTTTTTAGAGCAGTGAATACCTGCTATTAAAATTTAATAGGGTAGCACTGTTTATTACTGATTTTAAAGGTTACTGAACTCTTGAAATGATTTCGATATACAGTTCAAACAACACAAGATTGGCCCCTCTGTATTAATCGTGGTCCCTCTTGTGCCCCCCAGTTGAAAAAATCCTAGAATCGCCCCTGGTTAGGACATAATGACAGGTTTAATAAATATGTAAAAAATATTTTTTTTTTTTTTACAAAAGTTCCCTACAGCACCTTTAATGGTTATTTAATAGTGAGAATTGGACCCTAAAATAAAGTGTGACCAATGTTTCTAATATTATCTTACCATATATGTCTTATATATTGTGTTTATTGTCTTCTTGTCTGATTGATTGTAATTATACTCGATATACTAATCAGTAATCAAGAAGGGATTTGTATATATTGTTTATATATTGTTAATGCCTTTAATATGAATTATTGCCTAGACCTGTGAGAGAAACATCATTTAATTCTCCCATGTCTTGGCTAAATGACAGTAAAGTTGAACATACTCTCTTTTTGACAACTTTAATTTCCCTCTCTCTTTTCTCCAAAGAGCTCTTTACAGTGTTTCCCAAACTAGATAATCAAGGCTCTAACCACTCACTGTTGGTGACGTGGGATCATCCTGCTGGTGGGCTGGACAGGTTCATTCTGAACATCAGCAGTGAAGAAGGATGGAGCAGCTCTAAAGAGCTCAGTAGCACTGAACACAATCACACCTTCAGTCAACTAAAAGCAGCAACTGTCTTCACAGTCACACTCACAACTGTCAAAGCAAACTTCTGTGAAACATCCGATTCAGTAAAAAATGCAACTTGTGAGTATTCAAGTCCAAACATGGTCTGGAAGTCATGCGTTAGGACATCTCATGACTTTGTAAGCATGCACCATAGTGGGCCGTAGTGTTTAAAGATTTTAATTGTGTTGCAGATCCAAACAGACCAGGAGAGATTAAGATTTTGTTGAAGAGCAGTCATTCATTGTTGTTTCGATGGGATGAAGCTGAGAGCATGACAGCTGGCAGCTTCAAGTACAGCCTGACCTACTCGCCCAGCTATAATACCAGTCAATATCTCACTCCTAACAACACTTTCCTCTTGGACGGCTTGCGATCTGGAACATCCTATAATGTTTCTGTGGCTACTGTAGGCCCGATGGGTTTCCAGAGTGACTCTGTCAGAGTTTATGTAACCACCAGTAAGTTCTGCACTTTCAAAAATACAGAACCGATCAGTTCCATTGAAATAATAGTTCAAGATATACTGTACACATTTTATGGTTAAAACATTTTTTATAGTTATGGGTCCAACAGAACTGGGCACATTGAAATGTAAAAATTTCTGTTCATCAAAGAATTCTGGCAAATAAAATGTGTTTTCAACAGTTAAATAAGAAGAAATCCTTGAAGTAAAGCAGAACATTATACTAATTTCTGAAGGATCATGTGACACTGAAGACCGGCGTAATGGCTGCTGAAATTTGCCGTCACATATAGATTGCATTTCAAAATGTATTAAAATAGACAACAGTTATTTTAATATTTAATATTTCACAATATCACTGTTGTTACTGTGTTTTTGTTCAAATGAAATGCAGCCTTGATGATCATAAGAGTTTCTTTCAAAAACCAAATTTACAAACCACAAACTTTGAATCAGTATGTATCAGTGTATGGAATATTTCTGCATTTTGCAAGTACACTGATCCTAAAACAAAAAAAAGGGAGTAGTTCATTCACAGATTAAAAATTTCAGTTATCTTTTACTTTATCATTACTTCTATTATTTCTTTAATGGAACACAAAAGATGAATTAAGAAAATAAATCCTTTCTTTTATATAATGAGAGGACTGGAGGACTCGATCTGTCAAGCTCCAAAATGTGTTTAAAAAGTAGTCCCTACCACTGGTTTCTCAGTAAATAATTTTAGTTCCATTATCAAAAACTCATGATGTTTTAGGCAGTTGGGAAGGGCTTTCCTCTCCTCTGAAGTCTTCATCCTTCTCCCCTCATCTGTTTTCAGAGCCTGATCCTGTCCAAAACCTACAAGTTAGTTCCACAACAATAAATAGCATTTCTGTAAATTGGATAAAAGTGGAAGGGGTCCCAAAATATGTAGTAAGAGTGTACACTGAGAAGGAAGAGATAAACACAACCACCCTAAATAACAGCATGACCATAGAAAGTCTGATGCCTTCAACACGGTATAACATCAGTGTCCAGAGCAGCACTTCTGACAACACAGAAGGAGAAGCTGTGTGGAGGCAAGCATGCACAGGTTAGTACAAACACTATATACTGTTAAACATAGTTTTAAAGCAGAACTGGTTGAAAAAAGCAATTTCCAGCATTCAGCGCAGAATGATTATTTTTTTCCCTGTGCTGTAGTTGTGTAGTTTTCCAGCGCGCAGAGACAAATCTACTTTAAAAATGCTGATACAACAATCATGAAACTCTTTAGTCTGTTGTCTCATGTCTTGGTTGAAATAAAGGTCAAATAATATTGTCTTGGGTGTGTTTTACCGTGTGCAGATGCAGCTCCAGTGAAGGATGTGAAGTGTGTGGGTCCTAATTTAACCTCAGCAATGCTTCGTGTCTCATGGAGCCGTCCTCCTGGTAATAACCAAGGCTTTGAATTGAAGCTGAACTCCGACACAGACAAGACCTTCGAACTATCCTACAACTTCACTGAACTTCAGTACAACACTGTGTATGAAGTCCTGCTCTGGACAGTTGGTTGTGGGAAAAAAAGTACTGCAGAATCGATCACCTGTAGGACTGGAATCACAAGTAAGTAAAGTTACTTCTTTTGTATTATGTGTTTATGTGTGGGTGCATATCACATATTTCTTGTTTGTTTGTGTTTGTAGAACCTGTTGTACCTAAAATAGCAACAGTGAGTGTATCAGAGCAAAAATACAACAAGTTTACTTTGACTCTTCGGTCGGACATCTTTGATGACTCAAACGGTCCTGTGCTCTATTATGGTGTGCTTGTCTACTCCGGTACTACTGGTATGTTGAATAAACCTGAGACATTTATGTTCTTTGAATTCATTGATTTGTATTTGTAACATTTTACTCTGCAAAATGGCTCTCCATTAGTCTCTTTAATAACTGATCATTTACAGTACCATTAAAATGTTTGGGGTTGGTAAATGTATATAATTTTTTTAACAAAAGAGGAGGATTTTGGATTGTAAAATATTAGTTTTTTCTTTCAAAAGATTGCTTGGACAAGAATAAGAAGTTCGATGGTCAATGCCTGTTGAACACCTACGAGGACTGGAAAGCAAAGCGGTGCCGCACATTCCTGGCTGTTATCAGGGAGAAGGGTCAAACAGAGTTTAGAAATGTACAGACACAAACGGTCATCATTGGAGATGGATCCGAGTGGAAAGGTTACAGAAATGGAGAACTAAATGCAAAAGGCACTTACAAGTAAGTCAATATACTTCCCAAACTTTGAACTAACTTCACTGCTTCATACATTAGAAACCATTCTAACAATGTAATGGTTATCTCCATCACTAAATTAAACTGAACTACTGCTCTTTGTTCCTAATGTTGCCTTTCACAGCTCCATTAGCTGCAATATGATGCTATGTGTTTGGCTTTCTTGCAGTTTTGCTGTCATTGCTTTCACTCGTCTGGAGAGAAATAACAGTTTAGTGGATGTTTCTAATTCATACTACTCCATATCAGAGTTTTACCAAAGTCCCGTCGAACTACCGGAGAATCCAGGTACAGACTGGGACACTTTCTGTCAATATTTACCTTAACGGCATTGGCGTTTTCAAAGTCACACGTCACATGTGTTTTATTGATGTGTTTCAAATACTAATTGAAATGTAAAAGCCTACTGTAACAAATTAGCTCAAAGTGAGATGTACATAATTAATCATAACAGCTTATTATTAACTACATTCATTTTCAGGAATTACTTGTACCATTATTGCATTAATAGTACAATAAAATGATTTGTTCATCTGCAGGACGGACAGTGTAAATTATTTTCTCTGGTCATGAAAAATTATTTTACTACTAATACATTGCTCCCAGAGCATGTAACGAAACCGGAGCGTTAAAGTGACCTCGTTCTGTGAGCAGCGAACACAGACAACCAAGTGTGAATACATATGGATGTTTGATGTTCAGCCTGAGTTTGTGCTACTGAAAGTATCAAATAGTGACAGGACTGGGGGTTGGACAAGAAGAACTATTTAATGTTAATTCAAGTTTGCTATACCCTGATAATTAAAGAGAGAATACATATGAATTATTCAAATATCTAAAGATGTTTGCTCAGCATGAAAGAATAATTCCTCCCAATCATGTGATGTGTGTACATTTATATATAAAGACCTCATTTTTTTCTTCAATGTTGGTGATCATGACAATAATGGGACAGCGCTCCTGCCAAACCATCCTCCAGAAATCCCCCACTGTGTTTACAGTGGGACCCTGTGTAGCAATGTAAGCCTTTTCTTTCCCTCCATAGCCCTAAAGAAAAAAGGTTGAAAGAAAGAAGAGCATTTGAACTGATATGTCTGATTTATTAGAGAGCCTTAACTTTTCAGCCCATTGCCTTTCTATGTGATCAGAAATACTGCACACTTCTGCAAAACCACATCAAGTTATTATTTTTCAAACATTATGCAGTCTCCTAATACTTTGTAGTTTGTGAACTCAGAATAAATCCTAAAAGCTATGACATAGGGCTCATATATTTATTACCTTAACTTAGAAGGAAAGAGACAGAAATACAGATAAGAAAATAACACATACTCACCTTCAAATAATTAGCGTTGATGTAGGTGCTGAGAAAATCACCTTCCTCTTTTGCTTTTAACCAAACTCTGCTATGTGTGTCTGCAATTTAGAGTTATGATCTTACAAATGCAAAAACATGCCAATATCATCAGTAACAAACCTCATCAGCCATTTCCACATTTTACTGTATGCAGAGTATTATACACACTTGGTAGTATGGTTTTGTAGCGATTCTTCCTCACCACGCCAGGAAAACTGTATTCTTTAGGGTCCACGAAGTTCATTGGTGTTTCCTGTTTAAACCAGAATTACAAGATGAGAAGTGCTGTCATGTTACGATCACTGTTTTATTCTGAACATGGATTTTACTGTGAGTGTCACTCACATAGAACTCAGCCTGCAGCGCAGCATCGTCCAGTGCACGCTTCTGCAGCTGCTCGGGGCTGAGCAGGTTGGATGCGTTCTGCAGGTATTCCTGTGTGCTCTGCTCTCTAGGGGACAGCAGCGCTCCATAGGGCTCTGTAGTACCAGAGGTGCACATGTCCAACGTCAGAGACACATTAGAACCTCTCCTGAAAATCACAACAGAGTTTGTGTGACAATGTCATTTGAATATACAATATACATTCAGATGGATTCAGAATTTTTCAAGGGCTAAAGCCTTTCAGGTTCTTTCTTAAAACTTAAAATTAGTAAAATTAGTGCAAACAGGACTGCTTTGACTACTTTTCTTTTTATAGTAGTTTCTTATTTTGTACTTTAGCATATGAAATTCTGAATACATGAGAAGGGAATGCATTTATTTAAAATTGCCCTTAAGTAATGAACAATTGCTTTTCAGGCAGACCCCGGAACAGCCTGTTTTTCTATACTTGTATGCACAAACACATTCAAACGCAAAGACAAACAAAATGATCAACTGCTTAATTACATCTAAAAGCCAAACTTTGCCACTTATAAACAAAACCAGAAACACTCTCACACATACAGCAATAAAAATCAATCAATGGTTAATTGTGTGCACATCTGCATAAAGTGTGATATGAACATGTGGAATTATTTGTTAATTATTTGAGAAATGTGCTTAAACTCACTGTGAGCTGAGAAAGTGTGTACAGCAGGAGGAAAGCACCAGCGGTAACACTTGCTTTCAACACTCTTTCCCATAGAGCAACCCCAACACCTGTCAGGGAATCGTGGGTAAGTGGGGCGGCACTCTCCTTCTCTTTGGGTGCATCCTCTCCGACAGGGGCTTCTGCCATGCTGCTCCTAAAACGTCCTGTCTTTAAACAGCTGAAACAGACACAGAGAAAACCATGTCGGGAGATAATAAAATGTATGTTAAAATACACAGCAAACAGCAATGCAGCTGAATGTAATCACAGAGTAGTTCACTACAGCTTCTGCAGTACAGTCTCATAATTCATGGCATTGCTGTTGGAGGAAGGACACATTCAGAGGTGGACTTTGCAAATGAGACAGTGCTGTGGACATAACGCTAACACAGGGTGTTATGCCATATACAGTGTGAAAAGCAGTGTTAACACAAGATTCCTAATGATTAGCATTAAGAAAAAAATTAGGTTTGAACAGCAGAGAGTTACATTATTACATTACATTCACCATCTAATTTTGCATGATTACTGTTAGTCTTCCGCTTTAATTTGTGTTCATTAAATGAGAATCATCAACCATGGAATCACATTCTTTTGTTGGGTTTCAAAGCATGTTAAAGGGATAGTTCACCCAAAAATCTAAATTATGATATTAATAACTCACCCTCATGCCGTTCCAAACCCGTAACACCTCCGTTTATCTTCGGAACACAGGTTAAGATATTATAGATTTAGTCAGAGAGCTCTCAGTCCCTCCATTGAAACTGTGTGAACGGTCTACTGTCCATGTCCAGAAAGGTAAGAACAACATCATCAATATAGTCCATGTGACATCAGAGGGTCAGTTACAATTTTTTGAAGCATCGAAAATACATTTTGGTCCAAAAATAGCAAAAACTACGACTTTATTCAGCATTGTCTTCTCTTCAGTGTCTGTTGTGAGAGAGTCCAAAACAAAGCAGTTTGTGATATCAGGTTCGCGAACGAATCATTCGTTATAACTGGATCTTTTTGAACCAGTTCACCAAATCGAACTAAATCGTTTGAAAAGGTTAGCGTCTCCAATACGCATTAGTCCACAAATGACTTAAGCTGTTAACTTTTTTAATGTGTCTGACACTCCCTCAGAGTTCAAACAAACCAACATCCCGGAGTAATTCATTTACGCAAACAGTACACTGACTGAACTGCTGTGAAGAGAGAACTTAAGATGAACACCGAGCAGAGCCAGATAACGAACAACAGACTGACTTGTTCATGAGTCAAGAACCGGTTGCGTCGGTTTTCGGATCACCAGTAGTTCTTTCGGACAGTTCGTTGAGAGACAGTTTATAAGAGACATGCCAGTTCCTCAATCCTCAATACAACTTTATATGGAAAACCCATAACGGCAAAGATGGCGGTTGTGTGCACATGTCCCGCCCCTCCCGCTGGAAAGCCAGGGAAACATTTAAGCCTATCGTCTGGTTCCACTGACCTATGCGCACAGTTGAGGAACCCTTGCGCATGCGTAGTAAAGGTATAACCTATGGGGGAAAAGGCGTTTTAAACCTTATTTTGGGGCAAAGTCATCAAACTTTTGCAGCGATTTTTATCATATTTCACTGCTGTTTCTATACTTGCTTTTTTTTTTATGTCCTGGTGACCAGTGAAAGTGCATGTCTGACTCTCTGCCCATTCATTTAGATAGGAGCTGGTCTTGTTATTCTGAAATAGCTGCCCGGAGGCGTTGCCAAGATGGCGGCCGAGTGGCACGACTAGCCTGAAAGAACTTTGGTTTGATTCAATAAATCAAGAAGAAAACGGTTCACGGTTTCTTTTGTGCTCTACGTAATGGCGTCATTTGCGATGATTGCCCTTGATTCATGCCTTCGGTTTACCCGCGCTCATAACACTAGCACAGAATCAGTTCAGAATCAATCACCAAAAGAATCAGTTCAGTTCTGACACTCTGTGTGTTGGTCTGCTTCACACTGAATCACACATGCGCAGCATCATCAGCTCCTCGGTTCTCGAATCAGACGCGTCTGACAGAAACAGTTTGACTCGAGAATGATCAGTCTTTTGTTCATTATCTGGCTCGGCTCAGTGTTCATCTTTTTGCTATTTTTGGATCAAAATATATTTTCGATTCTTCAAAAAATTCTAACTGACCCTCTGATGTCACATATGGACTACTGTGATGATGTTTTTCTTACCTTGGACATGGACAGTATACCATACACACAGTTTCAATGGAGGGACTGAGAGCTCTCGGACTAAATCTAAAATATCTTAAACTGTGTTCTGAAGATAAACTGAGGTCTTACAGGTTTGGAACGAAACGAGGGTAAGTTATTAATGACATAATTTTGCTATTTGGGTGAATTAACCCTTTAAGGCACAAGTTGAAGTCGGCTCATTTAAACTGAAATATTCTCACATCAATTGAAAGTTACTGCTGATCAAATTTTTATCACTTTCTTTTTTTTCACAGCAGAAATGCTTATGACACATTGTGTTTAATATTTAATACTCTGCACTGATAGTGACTATCACTTTTCAAAAATTGAAGGTGTACAATATCACTGCTTTGTCAAAGTTAAAGCAGAGTTTCAACAAAATGAACACCGACTGAGATTCAACCATGAATAAACCAGTCAATATAATTTTGTTAAATCCAGCATCTATAAGTCCATGTAAAAACGAAAGTGCTTTACTTTGATAAATAATAATAGTTAATTTAGGAAAATATATATATATTTGCGATAAATCTTTCAGTTTTGTCATTGGTCTCTAGAGAATAACTATATCTTCTATTAAATCTACTCTACTGTATACATTTGTCTTAAAAAAGCTTTAATTCTTACTAGAATGATGCTATTAGCCATCTGTTAGTTTTGATTAATCTTTGTCCTAAACAGTGACCATTTTAATTTATAAAATATAATACATATTATTTATATATATATATATATATATATATATATATATATATATATATAAAATAAAAAAGAAGAACCGCAGTTCCCCTCTGGCTCCTGCAACATTTATAGACATTTCCTGCCTTTTGTGTTTGAAACAAATATGAAATCTATTTAGCGCAGAGTTTCCACTGAGATCCAAATTCATTGTACTGAGCTTTTTAAAGCTGCAATCTCTAGCTAGCCTACCCGAAACGCTACACATGAACACACATTAACAGCATAAACTAAATAATGCATTTGCATTTTATTTCATGGCGCCTTTCAGAACACCCAAGGTCACCTTACAAGCAATATACAGGTCACTGCATAAGACAAAACAAACAAGAAACAAACAGCATATACATATAAAGTGGATTTAAGTCTCAATAAAAAAAAATTATAAAAAAGCCTGTATAAAAAGATATGTCTTAAGACGCTTTGTAAAAGTCAACAAGCAATCGCTATTGCGAACATCGAGGGGAAGGGAGTTCCATAGGCGGGGGGCAACATGACTAAAAGATCTGGCACCCATAGTAGTAAGTCGAATCCGAGGTACCACAAGAGAAATTGAAGATGAAGATCTAAGTGCACGTGAAGGAGTATAAACCTGGAGAAGTTGAGTAAGGTATTGTGGTGCAAGATTATGAAGTGCCTTATAAGTGAGTAGCAAGATTTTGAATTCAACTCTATATTTTACTGGGAGCCAGTGCAATTGCTGGAGAACTGGAGAAATGTGATCAGTATAAGGTGTTCTAGAGAGAACACGAGCTGCAGAATTCTGAACCAATTGAAGTTTATGTAGCAATTTGGAGGGAATACCTGTGAGAAGAGCATTGCAGTAGTCTATACGTGAGGTGACTAGTGCGTGAATGAGAACTGCAGTATTATTATTTGAAAGAAATGGACGTAGACGATTAATATTGCGCAAATGGAAGTATGCAATCCGTGTGATATTATTAATCTGAGCTTTAAAATATAGTGTGCTATCCATGATGACACCCAAACTTTTAACCTGAGAGGAAGGACAGATTGCAGTATTATCAATGTGTAAAGAGAAACAATTAGATTTAGACACAACAGATCTAGTGCCAACAAGCAGAGCCTCAGTTTTATTGCCATTTAATTTCAAGAAGTTCGCTGAAAGCCATTTCAGCTAAACAGCTTGACAAAGATGGCGGTGGAAAAGAACCGGTAGGTTTGGCAGACAGGTAAAGTTGGGTGTCATCCGCATAACAGTGAAAATTAATACCATATTTTCTTAAAATATTACCAAGAGGGAGCATATATATAATGAAGAGAAGCGGGCCCAAAACAGAACCTTGGGGAACACCAGTGGTGACTGTAGATATTCTTGAACTAAAACCTTTTAGTTGAATACGCTGACTGCGTCCAGATAGATATGAACTAAACCAAGACAGAGCAGTGCCAGTAATACCAATGGAGACTAATCTGTCAAGAAGTACGTTATGTGAGACAGTATCAAAGGCAGCGCTCAAGTCAAGGAGGACAAGTATAGTTAAAAGCCCAGAGTCAGCTGCCAACAGTAGATCATTGGTTATTCTGACAAGAGCAGTCTCAGTGCTGTGGTGGGGACGAAAACCAGATTGGAATTGTTCATACAAGTTATTATTGGACAGATGTTCATGAATTTGAATTGCAATACACTTTTCAACTACCTTAGAGATGAATGGTAAATTTGAAATTGGACGAAAATTTTCAAAATCAAATGGATCACCCCCTGGTTTCTTAAGTATGGGTGTAATAATAGCAGATTTAAGAGATGGAGATACAAAACCAGAACCAAGTGAAGCATGAACGATTTTAGTTATCAACGGCAAAAGGGCTGGTAAACAAGCTTTAACTAAAGGAGTTGGTAGAGGGTCTAATTGACAAGTCGAAGATTTAGATTTACCTATCAGACCCACTATCTCTGAAGTAGTTGGTAGTGTAAAGTTAGAGAAGACAGAGTGGGGAGGTGTGTGAGTGATAGACTGAAAGGAGTCATTGTAAAGAGTACCAGTAAGTAATTGCCGATGTACATTTTCAACCTTAGATGTAAAAAAATTCAAAAAGCGATCACATAAGTCAGTGGAATACATATCAGATGGCAAAGAATCAGGTGGTTTCAGAATATTGTTTACCACCGAGAAAAGTGACCTAGAGTTCCCATTGCTAACTCCAATTACATTGGAGTAGTAATCGGATTTAGCTGTAGTCAGTGCATTTTTATAATTTTGAATATGTTCAGCATACATGTTTTTATGAACGGTAAGGCCAGACCTGACGTACAGCCGCTCTAACCTACGGCCTTTAGTTTTAAGTTCACGCAGTTCAGGTGTAAACCAAGGAGCTGAATGCACAAATGAAACCCTTCGCGTTTTCACGGGTGCGAATTCATCTAAAAGCATGTTCAGTCCATCATTGTAATATTTTACCAGTTCATCAACAGTAGTGAAATCAGATTTACTGGAAAAGATGGCAAGTTCATCAGCAAGAGTAGGCAAATCAATGTTCTTAATATTCCGAAATGTAATCGGGCGACACAGGTTTACCTTAAAAATGGCCAGTTTGGCACAGAATGAGACCAGAAAGTGATCTGATATGGATAGATCAGAAACCCCTCAGAGTATGCCCCTTAGTATGAGTGGGCAGTGTGTTAAATTGTTGTATACCAAAGCAATCCAAACATGATAAAAATTCGCTTGTAAATGCATTACTGACATTATCTGTATGAATGTTAAAATCACCCAGAAGGATAACATTTGAAGATATGGAACATAGATAAGTCAAGAGTTCAGATAATTCAGTTAAAAAGGCATTATTGCTCTTGGGAGGGCTGTAGATAGTTATGAGAATGGTTGGAATCGCGCCATTGATTTTTATGGCAATTGACTCAAAAGAAGAATATGTAGATAGAGTTAACTGAGATACTTTCAATTTCTCTTTATAAAGTATTGCTTAGCCCCCCTCCCCTTCCCGTATCACGAGATTTACAAACATAACTATATCCTGGGGGAACACACTCGTTTAGATGGAAAATGTCGTCTGGTTTCTGCCATGTCTCAGTTAGACAGAGAAAGTCAAACTCACGGTCAGACAGTAGATCGTACACCAGGGGTCCTTTAGTGGAAAGCGATCGTATGTTAAGTAATCCAAAGAAAAAATTGTTTTTACCAGAATCGTTGCCAACCGATCTGGCCGGGTTGATTAATACACTGCGATTGACAATCCGTGTAAGCCTCCTAGGCGGGCGTGGTTTAGATGACCAAAAGGACCGTATTTGACATGAGCCATCGGTGTTATAACTCCGCCGAGACCCGCGATGTATATATTTCCGACGTGGAATGTACACACACAATATCCAAGGGAAGATGTGGAGCTGACAGAAGATTAAAAGGACGTAAACGGAGCTGAGTAAGTTCCGCCGCCGAATACTGGAGCATCGCCCATGCTATCGAGTGGTATATTGCAGAAAGAACGACCCAGATGTAGTTGATCCGCACCAGTAGCTCAGTGATCATCATAGTGGAACCGCGTGCCGGCGAAAGAACACTTAGTAACCGGCAGTCAATCGGCTGGAGATGTGACCGTCAGTCGATCGGCAACAGCATAAAGCATCAACAGTCATAGGTACGCGGGTAGATCAACCAGCGTACAAACCCGCCGAATCGGCGTGGAAACAGTTCAGTTCAGACTCCTTAAAATGATTTAATAACAGTTTATAGATGCATCCATGCATTCATAAGTGCAGGACGATTTTGAAGCGCTAAAAGGTTTAAAATTCCCTCCCTGAGCAGCGGCAGCTAACAGCGCCAGCGTTCACCCGGAAGATTCCTAGACATAGACATATTCCACGGCCTCCACACTGTAAAATAAGACAGACTCGACATCCCACACATTATAATGAACTACAGTCTGAGATTAAAACAAAGTTAATATGTCAGCAACACTTTTAACAACAATAATGGTTGGCCTTTTATTTCGGACACATTAGGAGTATGGATCCATAAAGGAAACATTTGCTGATTTTTGTAAATTAATAGTTTTGATGAAAGTGAACAGAGTGTAAGAGAGAGAGAGAGATAACCTGCTTTAAAGCAGCCCTACACTATAGAGCTGATGTTTCATTGTGCTTTCCTGTATGAGAGGATTAGGCTTTATGCTGGATGAGTTAAATCATTGTTTTTTTATTTATTGCAGACTGGGCCCATTATTGCGCTGCACCTTTGGATTTCCATGAATGGGATTTCCAAAAAACCCACCTCTCCGTCTCATTCTCCATCTCTGAAACGCATAGCTGATGTGATTAACTGGTTGTATACATTTCAGAGAAAGAAATGACAAAGACAGGGCCACAGATGGGAGAGAAAGAGAGAGAGAGACTGAAATCATGGGCAGAGGATTATTTGGACCAGTCTCCCTCCCCATGCAATATAAGTCTCATTGGCTTAATACATTGACTAAAAGCAAACCTCTTAAAATAATTCCTGCATTAATAGATTACATTGACCCAAAGTCTGAATTATTCAAACAAATGCTCAAAATCGCTGAAAATATAATAGTCTGACAGCATAGAGCCCCCACACACATAGGCAAGCAATCAGTTACACACACACACACACACACAGGATGGCAGCCTATCTGGAGAATATCAGGTACATAGCAGAATGAGACAGTCTACACTTGTTGAATTCCATTTAAGGATCACAAATGCGTCCCTCTATCTCCCAAAAATCCATCCAATGGGTTCTGTGAAATTATCTTATTTAACAATAAACATACTGATAAGCATATCTGTTTTTCGACCCCATAAACATAAAGACCATTTCCTTCAACTGACCACCAGTCACTGTGTTCACCAACTAAAGACCACTTGTGATAGCTTGAATGACCCATCCCAAAGGGGAGGTAGTTTTTAAGAACGAAACAGCCAGTATAAATACGGATGCGCTCTTACCTCTCAGATGGGTGACAGCGGTGGAAATGAGCGCGGAGATTCGCGCAGCATCATTAATATTCACATCACAGCGCTCGCGGAGACGCGCGCGGAGGAAGAGCAGGCAGCGGGAGACGCTGCAGAGCCGAGCAGCGGACCTCCATATGAGCCCGCCTCTCTCCACCGACAATCACAGCGAGGAGGGTCTGAGTGCGTGCGTGGCTTAATATGCTCCGGCTCCCTCTTCCGAGTATATTTTTGTTTCGTGAGATCCCTTTTGTGCGCTTTTCAAGAGGTGTTGACGTGTGAGGTATTGTCTTTCGTTCCGCGAGGCGGATGGTGCGATGCTTCGCTTCAGGTGGCGGCTGGAGGTGTAACCTAGGCAACGTGTCTCGCGGTAGAATGGGATGGAGAGGGATGCTCTTTAGTGCCCTCTCCTCTCTCCAGTCCCCTCAGCACTCACATTAGCAACTGCGTCATTTCCTAAAGCAAATGCAAGCACGTAGTATACTGGATGTTTCGCACCTCCAAAAAGAGGATCTGTGTCACAGTCTGTGAATCTGATATAATCAGATGTTTTCTTTCTTTCTTTCTTTCTTTCTTTTTCAATTCCTTATTTCCTTTTTTCCAATTCCTTATTTCCTTTCCTTTCTTTCAATTCCTTATTTAGGAATACAAATTATTTTGTATATAGGCCTATATGGATGACAGCGGTGAAATGCATACACACACACGCACGCACGCACGCACACACACACACACACACACACACAGACAGACTGCATATTCTACAAGTACCTGCTTCCATCTAGTGGTGCTTAACTATGTCCAGCATTGTTTATACAGTCTTTGGTGATACACGTCAACAGCGCCACTCGTGGTCGTCGTACGCAAACGCACCATGAGTTTTGGAGGCCTTGGTTAAATCTATTACTGTATAATTTTGGTATCTCGTTGATTATGAGACTCTAAAGTCCTGTGTGCATCTAGCTCATAAATATAAAGTATTGCTGTTGCTTAGGTGGTATCTCTTTACAGAGGTTGGTGCTACTGTTGGAGTGGTAAAAGCTGGTTTGGCTGCTGTGAGAAAACAGACAGATAGGCTGGTTGTGGTCTGTGCTTCTGTTTCTGTGGGAGAGGTGGCATAGTCTAACTATAGGCCTACTTAAATTTATGCAAATACATTGTATGTTCAAGCTTATATCTTTGGAAAATAAGGATCCTCTGTTTTAAAGAAACTTTTCCAAATAATATTTAAAAGTATCTCCAAACACACTCTTTTATCCACTCTTTGCTGATACTTGATTCCCTAACCTTGTCCCGCACTATGAGTCCTCAATTTTAGGAGTGTGCTATTACTTACATAGATTTATACCTGAAAATGAGGGACCTGAATATCATAACTGAACTTTTCTATACCAGTAAATAATCACCCAGAATAAGCAACAACTGCATAACAATAAAGCCAACTACTTACAACTGTTGTGTCAAGTTTTGCCAAACTCATTAGATTTTGTGGTTGTTTAAAAAAATGTAAAAATTTACACTTAAGTTTAAAAAATATTTAATCAAGCTTTTACAGACTAGTTTTTAGCACTACAAATAGTCACCCATATTTTGGAAAGGAAGTTAGAGTTTAAAAAATTGTTTAGTGCTGTGATCAGTGTGGTAAAAAAAAAAAAATAAGATGCTTCTATTGTGAGCGGGGAGATAACAGTTTCACTGTTTCATCCACCAGCGATCTGAATGTATGACCACTTCCTGTTTAGTCATTGTGTTTGCCCTACTCTTTCTTGCTTTCTGTTACCCAGGAGACTGCATACTTCACTGAACAGGACTGAGACCCCCCTAAAACAGAAAAACTGTTGCAACACAGAGAACAGTGAAACACATATCAGAGAAAACTGCACCAAAGCATTTACAAAGAAACATTGTTATGGGGCCGATGTACCAAATCATCAAGATTACTGCTGAGCTGTTCAGCTGAAACAAAAAGTAACTTACAGCTGTGAGAAAAAAAGGTTCTTGATTATCTAGATTTTTGCATAAATAGCTCCTAATGTGATCTTATGCTTGGAGGGGCCTTTGGATTGATATATTATGAAGCTTTCTTTTTTAAACGCCTCTAGAAATCATGGTTGATGACACTGTCTTCTATGACCTTACATGGGCTATTCAAAGACCCAGTCACTGAAAACATACTATAGTATGTTCTGGAAACAGCTGCATTGTACGATTGAATGATACCTCAAACATACAGGAATAAAATGGAAATGTAATCTTTCAATCTAGTGCTTAGAAGCAGGAAACGCGAAAGTCCTAATTGACAAACAGGAAGGCTGAACTGCTGGGCTAAGTATTATGACACATAGTTCAATGAACTTTGCAACAAAACTACTGTTAAAATTTACAACATTGCTAATCAGACAATATTAACAAATACACAATAAACTACTTTTTTTTTTTTTTACCACAGAGATTTAAATAACTATTAATATTGAGATGGTTAGCAAGATTTTATTTTTTAGCAAGCTTTGAAACGTGTTGTGTGAAATGCTGTGAGGTGCAAATCTGTCATGTGAGGGTGCTACTTGATTTCCTCGGTTACTCACAAAAGAACCATAACAAAAAACAATTAGTATTATGTTATTGCAGCCCAAATGCTTAATAATTTTTTTAATCAGGCTTCACTTGTCATTTAAATAACAGAGTTCACATAGACCAAATCTTTGACTGATGTTGATTCTTTAAGCCATATTCCTTTGTAAGTGATGACTGATTATTGTGTTGCAGTTCCATGAACGATTTAGATTTTGTGTTTGTTTATTTAGGAAGCTAATATGTAATTTAATACTTATGGATAAAACAAAGGCTTTATTACTTGATAACACAAATAATTGCTCTCTTAAAATATTATTGGTAATCAATGATGTGCAAACATTATAAATATTAATACATGAATAGTGAACCCATTCTACTTTTATATGCACGTGCAGATATTTCCATCCTGCAAGCCTTCACTATTCTTGCAATCTGCCATTTAGTTTCACTTCATCTTAATTTTCAGTTTTTCTTGACCTGCTGTCTTAAAACCGCAGTTTATATTCTAAAATGTTATACTCTGACAGCTAGTATAACATTTTATAGCAATTAGCAGTTTCAAAGTCAAAGTTTCTCATTCTCAGGGAATGCAGAAACTGATAAAACATTAGACCTGTAATTGCTTTGGATAAAATGATCTTTCAAAAGCATAAATTTAAATTAAAACTTGACTATACTTAAGGGAAATAGAAAATCAGATGTAGATGCATCTGAATTCTGCACATCCGTGCTAAACCGATTAAAGCAAAGGTTATTTCTGTGAAGGTTCAACTTCCCTTCCCTGCTCTGAACCCTGCAACAGGACTTTAGAAAGGGTGAACGACGTCCGCTGGTGCCGTTATAAAAGTTACTTTCTGGTTAAAGCCGAAAAAGACACCACAATGGGCGGGGCTAATCATTTCGCCCCGCCCCCATCACTCAGTGAAGAGAAAGAGAGTCGAGATGAGAAATGTTCAAAGCACCTGAAGCAGGAATCAGCAGCATCGTTTTCATCCTGTGCGATAGAAAGTTTTTCTAGATACAGTCTCTGAGAAATTAACCAAATTATGAAATGACATAAATCTTTTGGTTTGTTTTTTGCACTATGGGTCAACATCTTTTACTCCAATCCTGTGTCTTCCGTGCAACTGTCTTGTTTGCTGTGCTCGTTTCGGTAAGTTCTTTCTCTCTATCTCCCTCTTAATTTTTCTTTATTGTTTTTAATCGCGGTGTTAAGTGTTGTTGTTTAGATCCGCCTTCGTCTTCCTTTTTCAAAGTTGGTTCTTTAAAGTATCAGCCAGGCTTACTAGTGTCGTGTCTGTTCAAATGAATCATGCTTGCTGGTGTGACTGAACCTCTTGAAGTTACTGAAGTTCTCTTAAGAGTTTTAACTATAATTTAACGTCGTTTTGGAACGGTTTTGTTTTACTTTTAAATATAATTAGTTACACGATATGACGTATAGTGCGAACATGATTTTATACGCGATAACAAGTAAAACACTATTATCTTCAGTTTATTTGAAAGGGAAATATAGGCAAATCGACACTTGTTGTCTTGGTTCGTGGAAAGTTGTCAATAACTTATGTTCCTATTTACAAACTCTTCCCCAAAACTCTTGAGCACGTGTACAGCCGCACATTAGTGCACAATAGTGATGTAACAAACTGATTTTCCATCTAGGCCATCTATTTGCTTTATAAATATGAATAAGATGCCTGACATCAGCGGCTTTTAATGATTTATGTTGAATTAAAGTATGTGCGAACATTTTCCATTATGTTCTCTTAAAACAGAAATGCAACTGTAATCTATGCAAATTTCATAGTTTCATCACATCTCGTTTTGCTCTGGTGTGACAGCAGGACATTAGGGTTTGTCCTGACAGTGCTTTATTGAATAAATGTTTCTCTTATTTTCAGTTACCTCACCCAATTACAAGATTCTGACGCAAATTTCTCCATGTGTAGATGTGATAGTGTCATGATATCACGTTTTACATGAAGTCTGCTTCGTATGTATCGGTGTATATAACCGTCACCTTTGAAGTAGTGTCTTTGTTAAACGTACACCAATAACCTTATTAGATGATGGTGTAACTGGGTGGAGACGTCATGGACAGTTTTGTCCAAACTTAGATAAGGCCTGTTATTTTAAGGACTGGCCTGCACCGATTCACAAGAAACCAAATGATGATTCCACTGCCTGATATAGAGGAAATCTCTTCTCTCCTCTTGCGCAGATATGCATGCCAAATGGCGTTAATCCTTGATGTGCAGCAGTTAACACAACTAGGAAAGTACAATGTTTTACATGAATGTCTTATGAAAATAATGCTTGGCCCATTTAGGAAGAATAAACCGCTGTGGGCAGTAGAGGAGAAAAGGGGAAACTGTGACCTAGAGCTGCGGAACAGGGAAAAGAGAACGGTCTAGATCCCCACCTCCTACCCCCACCGTTCCCTCTCTCATTTCTAATCACAGCAGCCATCTGTAGAGATTACCATTATTATGGGTGGTGTTGCTATTTGAAGAAGTATTTTCACAGAGACATTTTTTTTGTTTGGTCATGCACTAGGCCATTTTGGCTGTATGGATGAATAAATTGATGTGCATATTATACACATGCTGAGGTATACACATGAATTAAAAATGAGTCATAGGAGACACAGGAGAAATATTCTATTATCCGTATTATTTAGGGGATTAGTTTCATTAAGTTTAAGAAATTTCTGTTCAAGCATCAAACATTTATACCTAAGTATATTGATCTGAACATAGAATTGCTTTTCATGTGATTGTCTTGGTTTGTTTTAATATAAATATGAAACATTTTAAGCAGAACTAATTCATTGTATACTAACTTTATTATGTTGCTGAATTCATCTATCTGTCTTCCATACTAGAGTTTTTTCCATCAGGCCAAAACTTTAATTACGTTTATGTATTATGTATTTAAGAATTTGGTGTGCATTATATACTAAAATAAAATATACTGGGAAAAAAAGTGAATTATAAGATATTTGCTCATAAAATTCCCACAGCATTGCATTTACACTGACAATATTTCCATAGTCAAGTTTTGTCTAGTGTTTTTCTGACAGAAAATAAAAGAAAACACAAATAACATTTCTAAATCACTATCAAAAACAGTACTTTATCGCCAAGTTTTTATGAATTATTCTGTACACGGTATATATGTCACATATGGTATGTCTCCGCCACAAAGTTTTTTTAAAATTAGTACTGTGCAATATGTTAACAGTTTAAACGTACTGTAATGTTTTATGTGCTCATTTTAGTACATAATGTTTATCTTTGTTTACATTTTAGGAATGCTTTGTCTTTACAGTATATAGTGACTGTAAATTAAAATTAGGTGTCCTCACATCATCTTTTTTTAAACCACTCATAATTTATTTACACACACACCACACACACACATTTTTTTTTTTTTGTCTTTTGAAGATGGCTTTGTTTAAAGAAAACATGTATTAGATGAAATTATTTATTAAATGAAATTTAATACAAGCCTAAAATATATTTTTAATGTAAAATATGAAGTATTTTATACTACTATATCTGTAAATTTTTTGATAGCTTAACTAGCTACATTTTTGAGTAGCTTTGAGGCTCAGTGGTGCTCACCGCTTAAACAAGAAAGTAAATAAAAACAGAAGCTCTGCCTGAATTGTGCAACTTACTTGAAAGCGTGCTTCATTTCTAAAGTTTGAAACTTTAGTACATTTCCCCAAGTTTGGAAATTCAGTCATCTGTGAGATGAAGCTCATCTCTGTGCCTTCCCAAAAATGCTTGTGTCCAGTTGTATATAATGCCCTCTTGTAGAAGGATTCTGTCCTGTTCCGGCGAGGAATAGATTAGACACACACAGTCACAGAGTTCTGTGTTCAATGTAAATTTTGGTCCATTCATTCACATTCAATGGGTTATTGTATGTCACAGCTAGTTGAAATGCACACAAACTTGAAATGTCAGGCATCATAAAATTGCGTAAGTCATAAATAAACATAAAATGTAGCATTTATGCTTATATGCCATTAAAATTGAATTGTCAGAATGCTGCTGTCGGATTATGCTCTTTTGCAAAGGAAAGACAATGCAATGTATAAATAATTAACAAAGATTAAAGTATTTATTGTTCTGGTCATTAAATGAATTATACATGTATATCTTCTGTAAAAACACTTGTGTGCATTTGTGTAAAAGTTTTAAACTGTCATTCATGTAGTTGTTAGTCTGTCATGTAGAGTCTCATTTCCTGTTCGGTCTACCCAACATATCTCACCCTTCACTTCTCTTACTCTTGTCAAGAAAAACTCTATAGTCTTTAGTAAAAAACATTTACACAGAAGTTCAAACACACTGTACATGCACCTCTCTCTCAGGCACACACACACACACACACCGAAATTTGAAACACCCACTCAGAGGTGTGTTATGTGAGGTAGCCTTTCATCATAGCTGGGGAAAGATTGTAGGTTTATCTGTGTATTGCCCCAGATGGACAAGTAACAGCAACATGCAAATACAGTGTTTCGCTGTGTATTTGCATGCATTTAATAGCTGTAAAAGGCCTTGTAGCTCAATAGGAAGAACAGGGCTCTTATACAATCTGCAGTGATGCAAATGTGGAGTGGAACTTGAGCACAGACACATCACAAACCATTCGTTTTATTTGTTTAGTGTTTGATTTCTCAGTTCTGTGTACATACACTAGTACTGTATGTGTAACAGACTTTACTGTATTACAGTAATGCAGTCTATAACACTCCCGGAGGGTTAACACTTGTTTCTACAGACAGATGTGATGATCTGTGTGCAGTGTGTCTTTGGAGCTCTCTGATGGGAACAGTCCTCTAACAAAGCAGGGGGTGTTGCTTAAACAGCTCTTGTCTCAGTTCGAAATGAAGAAGTTTGAGGCTTTTTTTTTTTTTTTTTTTTTTTTTAAGTGATATTCTGACACATATTGGACATTCTAAGAGAACAACTTAAGAACTGCTGAAACATGTTTAACCTCAAAGACTGAGTGTCACCGCCTGCTTTCGGTACTGAAACTCCAGATGCAGCATTTACTTTATACTCACTTTTGGATCTCATTTGAACTAAATTTTAGTGCCATTAGTCTGTTCACGTGCACTTTAAAAGCTGGACCAATGTAATAAACAATGTAATTACAAAAATATGGTAAATGCTTCATTCTGACTAAAATCACATCAGTCTGATTTTTATGAATTTGGACTAACAGGCCTAATATAAATTCTACTTTTAGTACTTTGGTAGTAAAAGTCATATATATCATAGAAAGCCTGTATCTGTCTTTGTTTTGTGTATGTTGTTTAATATAGTTTGGTTGTACATACTCATTCTTCTAGTTCGATTAGTGTAATATCTGGACAAAAGCATTATACATTATACTAGAACAGGAGTGCCTAACCCTGCTCCTGGAAAGTTCAGCTCCAGTCCTAGTCAAACACACCTGAAGCAACTAATTAAAGTCTTCAGGATTACTTAAAAATTAAGTCAGGTGTGTTTGATTAGGGTTGGAGCTAAACTTGAGATCGCCAGGAGCAGGGTTGGACACCCCTGTAGAGTCAGCGGAAATAAAGTGAAATTCTGGGTAAGGCCTCTTTCCTGTGGGCAGTGGAAGGGTTGATCTGTAGGGCTGCAGATAAGAAAAGAATCCATAGAAACATGAGTGTGTGTGTATGAGCAATGCACTATTAAATACAAATGGGAAAAAGGCAATTTCAGTTCAAGAGCTTGTCATTTTCGTTAGTAGAGCTGTAAGCTGCTGGTATTCGGGTAGCATATTGGGTATAATGTACACTGTAAAATTGAATCATGGGTCTTGAAATTTTCTTTTAAAAAATGGTGATTAATTAAAAATAAAGTTCATTTTATTGAAGACATTGTGGTTCAGTGTCTTCAGTGTTAAATATTGAGAACTTTTCACTAATAAAACCAGTTTAAAACCATTTTTAACCCCTTAACTGTCACCCCCCATTTTTTAAATTGGCATTAAAGTGCACTTTGGAATATAAACATAAATTTGGTCCCTTTTTAAAGATTTTTATCAGATTTAGGCAAAAGTGGAATGTTTTCAAAAAAATTGAAGTATCAAAATGTTATAGAAGTTTAAATGTACTGTAAATAATATGCGCTATATTGTATTTATTGTAAATATTTTACATAACAGGTTTTACTCTAAAATTGGTAACATTAAAGCCTTGTGTCTAAATAAGTTATGTTACAAATTTGAAGTTGATATGAAAAAAATTGAGGTTCCTGTGAGATTTTATTTAGGGCGTCATACCACACACAGCCACTGGGAGTCATCAAAACTATTTTGAATTTTGCTTAATGAATTTTTCTCTAGATTTCTCTGTGAATTTTACTTCTATCTCAAAATAACCACCACATATGAAATCCTGAGACTCAGACCTTTCTAATGATATGTTTGTTGCCAAGATTATAAACAGTTTTGGTTCTAGAAGACCGTAATGCATTATGTTTTATGACACTGATAGGATGAATCTTGGGCTTCTATGCTTTCAAATGATAGATGACTTATGATGATTACTAAAAGATTTTATAGAGAAAAAGACGACAAAAAAAAAGAGTGCCAAGCGTCCCACAGGTGGGACGGTGACAGTTATAATGCCTTGAATTGAGGAACTGATTAAACTGAAAAAAAGAAAGAAGACTAACTATAAATGTTAAGAGCTTAAACTTAAAGCTTCACTTTACAGAGTTATTATTATTTTTATTAATGGTGATTGTTAGTTTCCAGCATGCTTTGCATTTGGCTGAATAAGGAAAGTAAATTTTGAAATGAAGTGCTAATTTATGTGTATTTGAGTAAAGGGAAACATCCATTAATATTAAATATTCAGTTTCACATTTAAAATTCTGTTATGTTGAAGTTTTATCACTACCATTGTGCAGAAGAGTAGAGCTTAATTATGGAGAACTGTTTGTAATGCCACTAAGAGGCTTGATGCTTGGATGCTTTGTTCAGTGAGCTGTAGCTTTGCTAATGCAAAGTTTTTTTTTTATTTCTAATTGAGCTGTCTGGCTGTAGACAGTCTTTTAATTGTAAAAAGTAATTATAAATACAAACACAATCAGGCCTTACTCAAAATCACAGTCTTTTGAGAATAGACTTAAAATAAATAAGCAGATTTCATCATATTAAATTCATTGTCATAAATTAAATACGTTTTTTATATATATATATATATATATATATATATATATATATATATAATAATAATAATTGATTTTACACTATTTTCTTCCTGGTAGATTCCTTTGAAAAATCAAGTCTTAAAAGCTACTCAAAATATTATTTGTATGATTGTTACTGTAATGTTTAAAGTAGATTTACAGTGTGTGCATGTATTCATTTGGTTTGTTAAACAAACAAATATTTCTAGAAATATTGCTTTAAGGTTATTGAAGATGATTTTAAATGGTATTTTAAAAGTAATATTTAACGTAAACATTTTAATGTAAATCTAGTCTCTTTTTTTCCTCTTTTGGGAAAATATAGAAATGTTATAATGGATAGTATATTTTGCTGCTAGAACAACTGAGAATTCAAAAAAATATTTTTGTTTTAGTTTCTGTTCAACATTCACTGAAGTTTACCCAGCCATGATATGATGAACCGGAAATGTGAAAAGGGTCCATTGGCTGATGGGTCCATCAGTGATGCGTGTGGTTTACATGCATCACTAGACGTTTGAAACTAGTCATTTAGTTTCAACAGTTAAGTTGCTGTAGATCTAAGTTGCGCAACAGTTCCTTATTCTGATTATTCTTTTATTTACATAATAACTTCCTTAATGGACAACTGAATTTCCATTCTGCCATGTCTGTTGTTTTGGCTTTGACATGACGTCAAGAATACTGCATGTCTCTTACAAGGAATTAATAAATTCAAAGCTTAGATGGGACAGTGTTTGTATAGCATTTAAGTTGTGTTTAAAGTCAGTCTTCATAAAAAAGCATAGGTCACCATAGACTCTGTATAAGCCTATGCCAACTGGTACACTCAATAAATGAGAGCTTGTGTTCTTGTAGCCTTCAGTTGTATGTTCAAAAAGACCAGCGTCCTATTTCTTGTCAACTGATTGTTCAAAAAGGAATAGTGGCTAGTCAAATCCCACATCTGCTCCTCTCGGCCTGACACCTTGGACCAATTACAGTTTGCTTACCGTTCTAACAGATCCACTGATGATGCCATTGCAATGGCCATACACTCTGCACTAGAACACTTGGAGGGAAGAGACACCTATGTGCGGATGCTGTTTGTTGATTACAGCTCTGCATTTAACACCATCATCCCTACCAAACTTATAGCCAAACTGAAAAATCTGGGTCTTAACAGTCACTTATGTAACTGGGTCCTGGACTTCCTGACCGGCAGACCCCAGGTGGTCAGAATTGGCAATCACACATCCTCCTCACTTATACTCAGCACTGGTGCCCCACAGGGATGTGTACTCAGTCCTCTCTTGTACTCCCTGTTCACTAATGACTGCTCTGCTAAGCATAGCCATAAAACCATCATCAAATTTGCTGATGATACTACTATCCTAGGACTCATCACTAATGGCGATGAGACATCCTACAGAGATGAGGTTAATGCACTCACAGCATGGTGTGCTGATAACAATCTCTCTCTAAACGTCAGCAAGACCAAGGAGATGATTGTGGACTACAGGAAGTCAAAGAGAGAGGGTCACATTCCCATTCACATCAATGGAGAGATAGTAGAGACAGTTAAGAGCTACAAGTTCCTTGGCAATCACATCTCTGAGGATCTTTCCTGGAGCCTACACTCAGAGACCATAGTGAGAACAGCCCGTCAGCGTCTCTACTTCCTGCGGAGACTGAAGAGGTTTGGCATCTCCTCTAACATCATGTCAAACTTCTACCACTGCACTATAGAGAGCATTCTGACCAGCTGCATCACTGTATGGTATGGCTACTGCTCTTTCTTGGACCGCAAAGCTCTTCAGCGAGTTGTGAGAACAGCAGAGCTCATCATTTGACATAAACTCCCAGCCTTACAGGACCTCTATCAAACTAGCTGCTTGAGAAAGGCTCGCAGCATCAACAAGGACCACACTCACCCTGCTCATCACCTGTTTGCCACACTGCCATCTGGCAGATGTTTCCGATACATCCGTTCACGGACAACCAGACTGAAGAACAGCTTCTATCTTCAAGCCATAAGACTACTTAACAGTCAGCTGTCCTCCATCTAAAAACGGAATACATGCTGCTCTTATGTTTACTTCATTGTACTTGCACTGCCACTTTTTTTTATATTCCTTCATGTTACTCTGTGACACTCTATAACGACTCTTGGACATTGCTCTACTCAGGAATACATCTGAATGTGTGCTGCTCTTAAGTTTATTTATTGCACCTGCACTGCCACTTTAATTTTCCTCAATGTAGCTCTATGTCACCCTACAATGACATTTTAGACCCCAGTAATCATAATATTACCTCAGGACTTCTTATGTACACCAAAACTCTAAACACTGATTACCTTTATTTGTACCTGTTACTTTCACTTATTTGTATATAATGCTCTGTCCATGTCTTTCTGTCTATGAGCACTGTAGTCACTAAAAAATGTCAGTGCCTCTTCTGAGAAAACAAAACAAATGCAGAACTGTAGATAATGATAGTGAAATTAACATACAGTTTCATGTTATTAAAGAACATGTAATCTTATATACAGTGTCTGGTAATCCCTGGAAATTTCCCAGACAAATGTAAGTTTGAATGCTGTAAAATAAACACTATCATAACTGTAGGCAGTCAGGCTAATCTCTTAAACGACATTTTGATGGTATTCTCGATAATCAATATCTAACCTTCATAGACATGAAAAAATTTGTAAAATCTTATAAAATTGTAAAGCCTTTATTTCTCGCCTATGTGCAATAAAATTTACTTTATCAAAGGTTCACTTTTCATTCATGAAGAGGACATGAAGATATGTGCCAAAAACGTGTCTCTTGGCGAAAAATAAAGACTTTTTAAGACTAAAATGAAATTATCATTATAACCACGAGATGGCTAGCCTGACTACGTCAGACTTCCTACTTCCGCTCAATTTCATTTCGCTTCTGTACTCGGTCTGATACAGCGTCAGAGCTTTCTGTTTGTCACCGGTCTGGAAACAGCCGGGCCAATCAACGAACAGAGGGCGGGCTGAGAGTCATGACGTAGATGCTAAGCGCCGAGTTTTACATTGTAGGTTAGAGAAATCAAAAACCGAAACGACCGCGGAAATGGGAAACGAGACACGGGATGCAATTCGCTCTGTTATGGAGAACATTCAACTCTTTTTCAAACTGCAAAAGTCGTTTACAGCCATGTTCACTCCGGTATTTCGCTCGCATCATCATGTGTTTACAACAGGTTTACAGTGGAAGTTCAATCATAGATTTGAGTTTGATGCATGATGTCTGTGCTTCGATGCGGCTGTACAGGGGCATAACCATAGACAGTAAAAGAAATGGACACAGCGACCCCATTGGAACTCAATTGAGACAAGTGAAGCCCATTTTTAGCGTTTTTTAGCACTTCCGTTTCTGACGCGCAGACTCAAACGAAGCTTGACGACATCCGCAACCTGTCTGACAGATGTAAATCTTCTAAGTGGCTGTGCGTGCAAACTGCCATCGTAAATCTTGCAGAGATGGCGAGCTTGAGCGGGGAGTTCTTTGTCGTGAGTGAGCAGGAGTAAGTATTCTGATTAATTATTTTGTATAGTATTTTAAAATGTAACGCCAGTACGCCATTTTTTACAAAAACTGTTTATACGGGGCCATAATGTAACATAGAAGGTAATGGAGCCCTTTATACATTGTCGTGTATTTTTAGAAATAAATAATGGACAAACGGAGTCTTTAAACGCCTCAGATGTAAAGTTATTCGCTTAGTTAAAGTCTAAGTGACGCCAAAATGAATGGGAGTCAATGGGAATGCTAACGCAAGTGAAGTTCTGCTAAAAGATGGCAGCCCCCACCCGACTTCAACTTCCGGTCGAGTTCCTTGCCCCCTGGGCATAACATATGTCATAACTAAACGTATCTGATTGGCTTACGGGTAACCAATGATTTTAAACTTCAGACAAGCGCCCCCTAGCGAGAGAGAAAACACTTCTCTATTATGCCATTCCAGACTCTGTCTACGAAGCAAAGTGAAGTAGCAGAGTCTGGTATTACCAGGCTACGAGATGGCATCTGCCATCTCAACTCCCTATTTTGTTTCATGTCTATTGATTTATTATTTTATTTATTATAAAATACATATTATAACTAATTTAGTACTTTTCCGCACTGAAGTATAATGTATTGCAAGTGCAGGAAGTCACAAAGTCATGTGTCATTTAAATAAATAAGGCCAGACAACAGCCTATAATGCCAAATTATTTAAATACCCATATAGTTAAATACAAATTAAATAAAATGGTATAACAATTGAATGTATTCAATATTTTGAAATGTTAAGATTTAATTTAAACAAAATTAAGTTTTATCCAACACAAACTTGTTGCTGCTGTAGTTTTGTAAGTCTAAATTTAGTCTGAATCAATTAATGCACAGCTTTATTTTGACACCGTCTCGTCAGATGATTCATTGCTTGCCACTGTCAATCATAACAATTACTCACTGCATGATTTAATGGATTCCCTTGCATAAATCAAACATTTGTGTTTGTCATTCCTGAAGTGGTATATGTGGACATTTGGTCCTCTTAGACTAATGGATTATGTTGAGAAACTGAGCAAAGGGCACTCCCCTTATGGCAGAGTAGCTACAGTTGACTGGAAATTACTGAGCTGGCTTATCTAAAACTAGGAAGTAATTGTGCATATGGTCAGTTGGTAAGCTAGTTAGTTTTGTCCAAAATGGCAACTATAGGGCAAAGTGTGGAGTAAGTTGAGCCAGCATTTTAACTTACCCCACGATAAGGCACTGAAGTTAGTTTAAATATACTTGTATTTTTTAATGTGATGTTACATAACTGGTTTAGTTTAGAATTTACAGTGTTTACATATCTCAGTTAATATATTTTTAAAGGTGCTGTTGACATGAAATTGTCTCTGTAGCAACCAGCAGAAATCTATCAGTAATTTGAAAGCAATCCTAGTCATTGGAAATTAATATTAGCTGGTTTAGTCCCAACTGATGGCCTATAAAAATGTTTCTCATAACCAACGTGTCACACAAGAAACATTTCATGATGGGTTAAAGCAAGAGCTCTCTCAAGACCTTTTCAAGACTCTCAAGTAAAACATACTAATGGCTTTGGTTACAGAAGGATTTCTATACTCCTGAATATTCCAGTCAATTTACACACAAAAAACAGCATTTTATGTAAAATTCACTTTATAAAAGACACAGATTTCTAACTTTCATTCATGAGGATAACATGGATAATTTTAAATTATTTAATGTATCATTTATACCCATTTTTTTGGAAAATGAAGTTAAAAAAAAAAAAATCACTTTAACCACTAGATGGCTATAGAGCTCTACTATATGCTATTTGACTACCTGAAAGATATCTTTTCACAAGTTGGATTGATATGTAAATATTATAAAATCACAATTATAACAAAAATAAAATATTTTTTGTCAAATTTTAGTATTTTTTTTTTTTACTGAAAAAAATCCAGTTTTTCAATGTTACATTACATCTCTGTTACGTATGTAACCATGGTTCCCTTCGATGATGCGGTGACGTCACCACATATGGGAACGCTATACCAAAACGCCTAACGTACCTGATAGCTGGGATCCGAGGAAGCATCTGCTCAAGCGGAGAGAACCCGGGATCCAGGAGCCATCCTCACATCCAGACTGTAGGACTTGATAAAAGTGCTCGTAGAGGACCATCCTGCCGCAGCACAGATATCATCCATAGAAGATCCACTGAGAAAAAATTGAGAAGAAGCCACAGCTCTAGTGGAATGAGCTTTAACTCCTAAGGGCGAAGCAAGTCCACGCGCCTCATAGGCTAAAGATATTGCCTCCACCAGCCAATGGGACATGCGCAGTTTTGTAACCGCATGGCCCTTACTCTTATGTCCAAAACAGACAAATAGCTGGTCAGACTCACGCCATTGGGGCTGTACGATCCTCATAAGTCTTTAAAGCTCTCACAGGGCAAAGACTTAGATCTCCTGACCCTGCCTCAGCAGGGGGTAAAGCTTCCAGGACCACTTGCTGAAAGCGAAAGGGGTTAGATGCGACCTTAGGAACATAATTAGGCCTGGGCCGCAGCAGCACCGTTACAAAGCCCGGTGCAAACTCCATGCACGAATCCCCAACTCTCTTGAGGGAGGATAAAGCCATAAGAAGAAGTGTCTTCAGTGTCAGGATTTTATCTGGTACAGTCTCCAAGGGCTCAAACGGATGCACTGATAAACCTTGCAACACAATGGATAAATCCCATGAAGGAACTCGCACGGGGCTGAAAGGACTTAGCCGTCGCGCACCCTGTATGAAACGAGAAACCAGTGGATGACGGCCCACTGAGGCACCATCTATATATTCGTGGTAAGCTGTAATGGCTGCCACGTAAACTTTTAGAGTGGCTGGTGTCACTCCATCAGAAAAACGGTCCTGAAGGAACTCCAGTACTGAAGCCACTGGGCAGTAAACTGGATCCACATTACGATTTCCACACCAGGCTGTAAACAGTCTCCACTTGAAAGCATATAAGCGTCTCGTAGAAGCTGCTCTAGAATTCAGTATAGTCTCAGTGGTTTCAACAGAAAGACCGGGACATACTAACGCACTCCGCTCCGAGGCCACACCCACAGTTTCCACAGATCCGGCCTCGGGTGCCAAATCAGTCCCTGTGCTTGTGATAATAAATCCTGTCTGAGGGAAATCTCCCATGGAGATTCATAATAGTCATACAAACCACGGCTGCGTGTTCCATCGCGGAGCCATCAGCAGCAGCTGTTCCACTCTGTCCCGCCGTATTCTGCATAATACCGCTGGGATCAGACGAATCAGAGGAAAAGCATACAAACTGGTCCTGGGCCAGCTGTGAGCTAACGCATCCACGCCCAGGGGCGATGGGGGCATAGGGAGAACCATAGCGGGCAATGCGTAGTCATGTTCGACACGAATAAATCCACTTTCGCTTTGCCGAAAATCCGCCATAAAAGATTCACCGTCTGGGGGTGTAATCTCCATTCCCCTTAATCCAGAGCCTGTCTGCAAATCTGCTCTGAAATTCAATCGTCCTGGGACATGAACGGCCCGGATCGACAGAAGTTTGTCCTGAGACCAAAGAAGAACATGTTTTGACAGCCTGCACAGGGGGCGAGAGCGTAATCCTCCCTGATGATTCAGGTATGACACAAACGCTGTGTTGTCTGATCTGAGCAGCACATGACGGCCGATCAGCAGATCTACGAAATACTGGAGAGCCAGAAAAACTGCCAGTAATTCCAACCTGTTTATGTGCCAGCAGGCGTTGAGTTGCTGTCCACACTCCGTGGGCTGGGCGCCCTTGACAAACAGCTCCCCAACCGGTCAAAGACGCGTCCGTTGTGACAGTCTCTCGGAAAGCATAAATTCCCAGCCGAACTCCTGTCAGGAGAAATTCGGTCGACATCCATAGTTTTAGCAACATCACACACCGCCGTGTCACCGAAATCGTTCGATGCGGAAGACAACGGGTGAAATATTCCACCTTTTCCGTTGCTCAGTCTAGCCCCAATTTATCTACCGCGCGAGAAACCATGTCCAACAGCTCACTGTAGGAGGGGGAAACGCGCCTCTCCTGTCCGCTAGGAGGGAGAGGGCTAGTGTCGGCCACAAAGTCCTCAGACCCCGAGGCCGCGGTGGATAGAACGTCGTCATCATAGCATCCACAACCGAAGGAGATGGCGGCGCATGCCTCCGGTGTGGGTTGTAAATCCTCATTAGAGAAGACGACAGGCTCAATATAACTTTTATTTTGCAGCAGGGTAGGGGAGAGCGAGTGATGTGGAGAATATTCCAGCGCTGCGCTGTCCACGAAATCCATGTTGCACATGTCACCCCAAGCTATCGCCTCGTGCGGTGCCTCTGCAGTCGCAGAGGTGACATGAGGGGGGTTAGACTCGAGGGCGACATTGGAAAATACTTCCACCCTAGAGCGCAGTACTCTGAGCCGCAGGCCATCACAATGGGGACACGAAGAAAGGCCGCTAAGCGCCGCCTGTGCGTGATGCAAACCAAGACATACTACGCACCTGTCATGAGTGTAACCCGACGTGATGTACCTGGTACATGGCTCCTTGCATTTACGGAAACTCATCGCGTCGCATCTTAAACACTGCTCGAAGAAAATCGCTGGAGAACGCGAGATGATAGGGCACAGATGATTCGCTATTCCTGAAGGAATGAAATCTGAGCGAAATGGCGCACGGCACCCAAGTATATCATGCGTGCGCATGCGTAGGGTGGTGCCATGCGCTATTTGGCCAATAGCATTGGCGGGATGGTATAGGGCTTCAGAAATTCGTCACACCGAAGGTGTTCCCATACGTGGTGACGTCACCGCAGCATCGAAGTGACCTATGATAGGGAACCATGCATTGCAGGCAGTAAGCATGGTAAACTGCATGACTTCTGTAGACGGGGTTGGAGCAGGTGTGTGTGTGCGTGCTAAATTGTTTTGTCTCATCCTGTCATCTCACTCTCTCTCCCTCTTGGGTGGTTCTGCATTTTGCATGATTTTTTTAAAAATAATTATAAGAGAGCAGTTGTTTTATAACCTCACAAGTGTGTGTGTGTGTGTGTGTGTGTGAGATGGAGAGAGAGGGAGGGAGGGAGAAGAGTGTGTGAGTGTGTGTGTGTGTGTGTGTGTGTGTGTGTGTGTGTGAGAGAGAGATAGAGCGGTAGAGAGAACCAGAGAGAGTGTATATGTCACAAATTATAATAAATTGTTTCTTCAACTTATTAAAATATCTTATTTTACTGCAACTATCTGTTTCTGCTTCTTTATCATATTTATAGTGTGTGATTTATAAATATCCTACCTCACATATTTAGATTTTGGGCATCTGGTCACTTATATATTATATCATAATATAATATGTCACTGTATGACTATTATAAATATTAAAATACGCTGAATCATGTGTCCTGTATCATAGCTGCATGAATAACCTGCGTCAAAATCAGTTAGGTATTCAGTGAGATATGATTAATTTAATGCGCTGACAGCTCATTGCACCTGGCAAACAAGTTACACTGAGTGGAGCTGGCGACCAGTCCAAGATGGTGGCTCCACGGCTCGTTCGTGCCAATAGGCAATAGCGTTCGATGGGGCGTCTACCTATTTATGTCTATGCACACGTGCACCGTACCGATAGCCCTGTACTGAAACGGTCCGGTACGAATACACCCCTACTTGGGATGTTACAGACATCTGGTAAAAATTTCATATCAACAGCACCTTTAGAAATAGATTTACTAAGGGAAATGGTTATGTACCTACTAATACTTATTTTACCTACTGTATATACATTATTATTTGTAGTTTGTTTGATAGGGACCATGTAAAAGTTCACCAGATCCTTCTCTGACAAGAAGCAGAAGATGCTTTTTATCACATTATAATTAGATATATCGTTCCACCTGTTGTCCCTATGGTCTGTTCAGCACTGCAAAAAAAAAAAAAAAATCCTACCATCCCAAGATTCTTTTGACTAAAATGTTTATTTTCGGTGACCATTATTCCTTCATTCTAATTCGGTTTTTGCTTAATTTTACTCCATAATCTCTCTTTTTAGTCTTTTTTTTTTTCTTCTTTTTTTTTTTGGGAAGGTTACAGCTTTGGTGTTTAACATTGTTTCAGAAATGCATTTAAAGAATGGAATTTAAACTTCATTTGGTTGTTTAGGTTAACTTTCACAAAAGAAACGTGAGTGTAAAAGGAAATTTGAAAATTTCACATGGGTTTCAGATTCAGTTAGATGGACAGTTTACACCCAGATGGTGCATCTTAACCACTGACTTGGATCAACTTACTCTAACCCGGGGCAAATTTAGTCACAGGAAAAAAAATTCTTTCTTTTTTTTTGTACATAATCTGTTTTTCAGAGCCCTTTGTCATAAATAGTTTCTGATCATTTAAAAGGATATCATACATCCTACTTTAGATACTTGCATTGTGCTTCTTCCCTTATTTTCCCTTATCTTGGAAGAGTTAGTTTTTAGATTTAATAATTTCAAAAAATGATTTGGATGGAGTTGACATAGATTAAATGTGTTTGTGTGTTGTTTGTATTCTGTCTCTTCAGTCTCAGAATCTAACCACGGAGTTAAAAAACGTGTTTATGAAAGTATTGCTGTTACCAATACGGAAGCTGTGGCTCAAGCAGAAAAAAAGATCAGATTTCCTTTACAAATTTGACAATGTAGATGTCCCAGATAAGCAACCAATCATAGCCAGGCGGTGGGTGTCAGTTTCATAATAGGCCAATGAAAATATTGCTTAGAAGAACTAGGAAAGGGAAATGGTCAGAATAAAGAAATGTAGAAGCATATATTGCCAGGCACTCTATATCTATATACTTTATACACCTGCCAGTCCTTATTACTATTCACATTTTAGAATACTGAACTCATCAACAATGTGAAATAAGAAATGAATGTATGGGAATCAAGTTGTGACCAAAAAGTGTTAATCAAAACAAAATATTGTATATTTTAGCTCGTCCTTTTAGAAAAATATTATTTTAGCTTTATAAAGTAACTAATTTCACCAGTGTTGGGTAAATATGGCTTATGCATGTGTTTCTAAATTCTACGATGGCCAAGTAATCCAATTGAAAGGAAGAATGATGTTTTGATTTGTGGTTAAGTTTATTTGAACTTTAATGCATGAAGAGAACTGTCAGGCCTGCTCGGAGTTTCACACAGTATCGGCTCAATGTGTGCATTAATAATTAACTTCATTTTTTTTATATACACACTATGTATACTTCCTCTTTTTTCATATAGAGCTCATTTCACGTCACTGTGGTGCAAATAATAGATCTATATCTGAAACAGATATTGCACAATGGAATATGTCAAAGAAGTTGTGCTTTATTTGTAATTTGAAACTTGCTTAAGCTTGTTACTGCTGTGGATTCATGTGCTGCTAATCAGCAAGAAAAAAGAAACCGTAATACATTTGACCAAAGTTATGTTGTTTTCTTCCCCAGATCCCTCGTGGGCACTCTGACTGTAAGTATAATCATCTCTAAACTCACTTTTCCAGATAAATAACTCTTTATTTGTGCAGTCAGTATCAATGATATTTACCAGTACTTTTAAGCTTAAACCACTTGATGTAATCTGCATCATTATAAAATGTTGGGCATTTATCTACCGCATGCTGGTTTTGTGTCATTACTTAGGTGCAGTGTGCCAGTACAAGACAAACCCCACAACCTCAGACATCACTGTGATTGTAGTTGATAGCTCCTCCTGCAGTGTGCAGAACGTCAACTCTACAAGTGCTCAGAATGGCATCACAGTAACTGGGCTACTGCCTGGAAATACGTATTTCTTCATGATCAACTGTTCATCTGTGTGCTGCTCAAACCTCTCCACCAGTAAGTCTTCACCACTTCTAATAACTGCTTTGAACATTAAGGTCACTGTTGCCCGGAAAGGATGAAAATAATATTTCTGCCTTTTTCACCCTCAAACACATTCACCATATCATGCATTGTTCTCATTCTTTCAGTCACTCACATTCTCATTATTTCTCTACTTGCACAGCAGACTATTCCAGCAATCTGACTATCATGCAGACCAACTCCACCTCAGTGTACCTGAACTGGACAGGCCAGTTTCCAACAAACAATCAGACTTTTACTCTCCGTAAGTCCTAGCCAACCTCAATCAATAACAAAAAATTGTTTTCCTTTATAATGTATCAACTTAAAATAAAAATATATTTGGAAATGGTGTGTTTTAGACAGCTGGAACAACGTCGTCCTTTTTATAGAGTAGCATTTTTGTTTAATTTGACTAAAACATAAATAATTAAAAAAACAAATGATGTGATATTGCACGGGTTCTAAAAACATAAATGTGTACAGTTACAGGCAATTGCATTAAAGAAAACCTGGTAACACTTTACTAATGTATAATGCATTATAAAAATAGTTTTAATGCATTAATTATGCCTTGTAATGCCCCTTAAAATACATTTGTACAATTTCATGAATAATTTTAACCAGAGTTAATACATACTGTAATAATACGGTGGTCGAGAGAGCTCAACGTGCTGCAACTTCAGAATATGCATGCAAATAGAGAAAGCACCAGCAAATTAAGGAAACATCTTCATCAGTTTGAAGTAGTGCTGCAAATGCTCACAACACAAACAAATAAAGAAACACACACACAGTTAATACAGACAACAATGGGGGGGGGGGGGGTTGTCTAACCAGAGTGGCACAAATTTAATGGTTAAACTATGGTTAGTAAAGTAAATCATCTTATTTAGCAGGGACTTTTATCCAAAGCGACTTACAAATGATTACGATGATGAAAATCAAAATCAACAATTAATTTTATTAGGGCCGGGACTCGATTAAAAAAATTAATCTAATTAATTAGAGGCTTTGTAATTAATTAATCGAAATTAATCGCATTTTAACCGCATATAAATATTTGACCTGAGAACAGTGAGTTTTTTTTTTTTTGTTTACATGGATTTATAGTATACTATTGAATAATGACTGAATACATAAGCTTAAGCAACAAAATATTGTTTATTTTTGTTCAGCCAAGTCTAGCAGACCAGTGCAATTTTTTCCGTTAAGTGTAGCAATAGCATATTTAGAAACAATTTAGAAACAGTACATTTCAGAAATTCAGGAAGCTTATAGGTGCTGGAACCTTCTGTAAAGTGTTTAAGTAAAACACAATACTGTCAATTACATTCAGATTATTGGAAACACTGACTATTAGAAAACATCTCTCTGTTGCTTCAGAGGCCATAACATACTAAGTCCAACTCTCAGTAATATAACCTTGGCCAAAACAATAAAGAGTTCAACATAAACTGTTGCACCAACAAAATAATACATAGTTCAACATAAAGTGTAAAGTCCACGCTAGCTGCTATATGTTTTGCGTTGAGGTGATACTTGAGGCTCGATGTGTGCTGCGGTGATATGCGAACGCTAGTTGGTGCTCCAGTATAATCGGTCCGCCGAAACTCATCCAGTGAGAAACGTTCCGCGGTGCAAAAATACGTTATTAAAAATGCGAGAATTTTTTTTATGTAATTAATTAATCTTAGTTAACGCGTTATTTTTTGTGTAATTAATCTCAATTAACGCGTTAAAGTCCCGGCCCTAAATTTTATGCAAGCAGCTATTGGTAGCGAGTGCAAATTGATAAACAGAGGTGTGACGTGCATTCTTTTTGTCTCATTAAAAATTAATCTTGCTACCACATTCTGGATTAATTGTAAAGCTTTGATAGAACTGGCTGTGTGGTGGGAGGAGCAAACGACAGACACAGTGGCTCAGGCCTCAGAGTATCTTTTATTAACAGAAAATCTTGTGTCCTTGTTGTGCTGTGGGGCTAGTGAAGGTGGGGCAGTGTTCGAGAAGCAAGGGACCAGGTAAGGGGTTGGAGTCCGGCGACCGCACATACTCCCCTTTTGGTCGCGGGGCGCGAGGGGCGGCGGCTACTTCTGAGCAGCTTCATCCTCCTTGGCCCATGGCGCTTTCAGGGGATAAATGGCACATCCTGGCACATCAGCCGTATAACAAGTGTCGTTCAAAAACTGAAACGGAGGTGAATCAAGGTGTAGAAAAGGGAATGAATCAAAAACCATAATTATGTCCCTTGCTGGTGTCCTTCCTGGTAGAGTCAATCGTATTTATACTCTTTGGTCATCACACGAAGGCTGCCGCGCATACTAGCACAACACTGACAAGGTATGCCACAGATTACGAGACCAAACTCAACTTCAGCACATCTCAACACAGTAAACAAAAGAATTTGCTAGGAACGACAACTGCACTAAGCCCTAATGAGACAAGAAATAAATATACTTATGATCGGTTTTTAACTTCTGCTTGTTGACTGTTTCTCTCTGAGTATTCCTTTACACTGTCTTTTGCGAACAGCGGGATTCTATTTTTGCAGTGTGCTTCTTTTTTTTGTTTGTGTTCTAAGTTTTGCAGCACATTTGCAGCACGTGTTCTTAAATAGATGATGTTTTCTTAATTTGCAATTTATTTTTTCTATTTGGAAGGGTTTTTCATTTGCAGCACTGAGCAAACTCTGTCACCGTATCTGTATAATAACCCTTATTAATTAATTGTTACACTGTGCATTTTCAATTTGGTTATAATTATTTATTACAAGAAATTTGGTATTACAACACACATTATTAATAAATTTAGTACATTATACCCTTTAATAACACTTTATAATGCATTATTTCTAAAGGTTTTAAGGAAAGTGTTACCATTTACTCACCTTCATGTTGTTCTTTAAAAGTGTCTGCTAAATGTAAATGTAATGGCTTTCTTTCTTTCTTCAGTTGAATACAAAATAAGATATTTAGCAGAATGTCTGGGGCTTTTTTTCCATAGAGTGAAATGAATGATGACCCAGAGTTGCCAAGTTCCAGAAATGACACACAAAAAAAAATATTTAATCATTCATTGTGATTGCTTTGTGTGAGGAATCAACGAAAACTTTAGTAATTTTGAAACGCTCACATCTAATTTGTGCATATGCATATTCAAATTGTTGTGCATTATGACAGTTCTGACATAACTTATGTCAAATTCATTGATTATTGCATGTGACCTGACTGATTGCTACAAATCATATCGGAATATGTGCATACACAAATAACATTTGAAACTTTTACATTTTGGAGCTTGACAGTTTTTAGTAACCATCTTCTTTCATTGTATAGCAAAAAGCAGCATAAATGTTTTGCTAAACATCTCTGAATTATGGTAGTAAAAAAAATATTGACAGACTTTTTATTTTTGGGTGTCCATGTCCACTTTCTCACACTCACACATGTTCATGTCCACTCTCTTGCACTGATAGGCCCTGAGCCTGTTAGTGACCTGTCTGTTCACTCCATCACCGTGAGCTCGGTGAACCTGAAGTGGATACTTCAAAATGGCATCAGCCTGTATTATAAAGTAGCTTGGGGTGTAAATCTGCTTCTCACTACTAACCTAACCTCCATACTAATCTCACAACTTGCACCTGGCACCAAATACACATTCAACGTCACCTCAGTGGCCTCTGATAACCGCACTGAAGGCAGTGTTGCGGAGATATCCCAAAACACAAGTAAGTACTATAGGCAGAAGAGAATGGAGAGTTTAACGGTGTCTTTAATGTATTGTGGAGTAAATCAAAGGTTTGTGTGTGTTTTCTTTTACATTACCGTTCAAATGTTTTGGATCAGTAATACTTCTTTTTTTATATAAGATCCTCTTATGTCCACCTAGGCTGTATTGCTTGTTCAAAATACAGTAAAACTTATATTTTATATTTTAAAATGTATTGATTCCTTTATTGGCAAAGCTGAATTTTCTTCGGCGTCACATGATCTTTCAGAAATCATTCTAATTTGCTAATTTGGTGCTCAAGAAATGTATTTTATTATTGATGTTGGAAATAGTTGTGAAGCTAAATTCTTTTGTGGAAAGTGTGATGCATAGAAAGTTAAAAAGAATAAAATTTCTTTATTTTTACTCATACAACCTTTCTTTAAACAAGAAGAACTATTTACGCCAAACTTTTGAACAGTCGTGTATGTATATTAATGAAAGTCTGATTATCTTTGTGTAGGTCCAGCACAAGTGGAGAATATCACTGTGGTGAGTTACAGTAACAGTAGTTTGACCGTGGAGTGGGCAGTCCCTCTTGGTCGTGTGGACTCATATGAGGTGAGCGCATATGGTGCTGAGCTGAACACAACCCTCAGCAATATCAACGTCAACACTTCAGTCATCAGTAACCTCACGGCAGGACGTGTTTACAACCTCACTGTGACCACCATCAGTGGAGACCTGAGAAACAGCTCGAACATAGTGCTGGTTGCCACTAGTGAGTCAGAAAACTTCACACTCTCTCCATCTCCATCACCATGACACCAAACACAACCCTACATCTGCAGAAGCATCATGTATTTCTGTGTGATATTTCCCTTTAGAGCCTAACCCACCTGAAGCTGTCCGAGTGAGCGGACAGACCAATGTGTCTATTTCCTTGCTGTGGTCGAAACCCTTGTCAATGGATGGAGTCAGTGTGTCCTATGAAGTGACATGTAGATCTAACCAGCCAGGGGTCAACCCTGAATCTTTGAATTCTACCAACTCTTTAAACATGACACTCACAAATTTATTACCCAGCAGTCAGTACAACATCACTGTGGTCACCATAGGAGTAAAAGATCTCAAGAGCTCATATGTAAACCTCAGAGCATATACAGGTACTAAGCACACAGCAAAGCATACATTTTACTGAAGCCGTTGATGGTCAAAACTGCTAATTAAATCTTCAGTTAGATTTACGGTATTATTTATCGGGTTTATGGTTTCAGAAGCATGTTTGTGTTTCCACAGCTCCTAATGCAGTGCAAAATCTGTCAGTTTCTGCTGTCAGCACCAATTCAGTTAATCTGACCTGGTCCCCCCCTAATGGGATCTTCAGCCTGTTCTCCTACAGTATCAACATAACTTCACCTGATCAGACGCTCAGTACCACATCCAACAATTATCAGATTACTCAGCTGCAGCCTGGGACTCAGTATAATTGTAGCGTCAGAGCACTCATAATGGCTGCCAACATATTTGGACCCTCACAGCTCATACAGTGTAATACAAGTGAGTGTAAATACTACACATCTCTCTCCAAACAGTAGATGTACTGTCATGCAATAAAGTGTTCAATATTTTAGTGGACGTTTTGTGTAATGATGCTTTCAGGCAAGTAATGGGCATTTTGCATTATGCTTTAATTTTATTGGACAAAACTTCCTAAAACGGTTTCAGAGGTTGTGTGAGTTGTGGAAATTACATGTGATCTAGAACCTTTATACAGTTCACAACATTTTAAAGGCAGCAAGTCTGTCCCTCAAAAGCCTTGTTTATATTCATTACATTCAGTCTGGCTTCTACCTTGACTAAGGTCTTTAGTCTTTGCTTACTTTAATTCGCACACATTAATATGTAATAAGTGCAGAAAATGACTGTGCATTCTCTTTCAGAGCCACTGCCAGTGACTAATTTAACAGCCTCTCCTGTTGGCACCACTGAGATACGCCTTTCATGGCTTCGTCAGAATGATCACAAATCTTCATATCGGTATAATTTGAGTGTAAATGGCGAACAGTGGAATCAGAGTATCAGTGAGACTGCAAATGTCACTAACCTTGTCCCCGGGAGCAACAACACCTTTACTGTGCAAACTGTAGCAAATGGCATGAGCTCTGATTCTGTAGCCATCTCTGCATTTACAGGTATTACAATTCACATATTACTCAAAAAAAACTGTTTCTTTTATACTGCAACCCATTAATGGCTTGGTATCATAACTTTCCTTTTGTGTTACTTACAGTTTTGTCTATTGGTCTGTGCTATTGAATAGTTTTTCTTCCTCTCTTGTTTGGTGTTATCAGGGCTTGGTAAAGCATCCAATATTTTTGCGGTCAGCACAACTCAGAGCATGAGAGTGGAGTGGACACCGCCTGATGGTACTGTGAGTCTCTACAACGTCAAAATCCTGTTGAACGGAACTGTTCAAAAGACAGAAAACCGAACGAATGTGACAAACGTGGTGTTCTCAGACCTGCTGCCTGGAACTCGGTACAATGTCATTGTCACAAGTATCAGTGGACCCATAAGACAGGACAGCGATAGTGTATCCAACGCCACCTGTAAGACCCTTCACAAGCCCCAAACAAACACACACCTTGAATTAAGCATGTACAAGCCCTTCACACATGTATCACCATATACTGATTAGCATGAACTTTGATTGGGGGAAAAGGAAGTAAGGCATTTGTTTTCAGAAACAAAGAGCTGACTAATCTGTTTTAACTAGGCATATTACACTGAAAATAGTGCTTACGTGTGTCTTTTTCAGTTTACACGACTGTGCAGTTTTTAGAAATTGAATAAGTTTCCTTTTGCACAATATATGTTACTAACAGTTTGAAGTTTTAAAGTAAAACCTTTAGTTTTGGTTCTTAGGTCACCATTAGCTGTGTTACATCTACAAATGTTTATAAAACCATTAATGCATTTTAAAGCATTCTCAAATGCTCATATGTACACTATCACATGATGGCCTGTAGATGGTGCTCTATACTCTATGCACAGCTGTGATTTATATTGTTGTCATTTCAGTGCCCACTCCTCCTGGTGAGTTTGTGATAGCGCGGAGCAGAAACTCACTGAACATCAGCTGGGCTCGACCACTGAACATGAGCTCAGTATCACACTACTTCCTGTTGTCATACAGCAACAGCACGCTGAACTGCAGCCACAACTTCAGCTCTCTGACGGGACTCAGTGCAGGTGTCCAGTACAACATCAGTGTGAGGACTGTGGGTGCAATGGGATATTTCAGCTCTCCTAAGTATCTCACTGCATATACAAGTAAGCAATGCACGTATTCTCAAAATTTTGGTACAAATATTTTGTTAACTGATTTAACTTGTGCTGGCCTTACCAAATTCTGATTCTCTCTATGTATGTTTATCCATATTTAAATGTAACCTTGGACAACAAAACCAAGTCGCTGATGTATATTTGTAGCAATAGCCAACAATAAATTGTATGGGTTTCTTTTATGCCAAAAATCATTAGGGTATCAAGTAAAAATCATGTTTCATGAAGATATTTTGTAAATTTCTTACCGTAAATTTATCAAAGCTTAATTTCGGATTAGTAATATGCATATATATTAATATGCATATATTAATTCTGTTAAAGTGATCATGTCCTTTAGGAAGACTTGGTTTAAACAACTTTATTCATATGGATTACTTTTTGATCCTTGAAAGATGTTGCTTGCAATGAATGAATAAAAATTACAGCATATGAAAAGAACTAAAGTATCTTCATTTGAATTCTAAAGAAGAATGAAAGTCTTATGGGTTTGGAATGGCATGAGAGTGAATAAATGGACAATTTTCATTTTTGGGTGAACTCTCCCTTTAAGGAACTTGTATGTTGGAACTTATTGTATGTCATACTGATGGTTAACACAGTTTGTTAGTGAATAGGACCTTTGGTGCTGCACGGCCCGTTTATGAACATAACATTGCTGATGTTGTGTTTGTGTTTTTTGTGGATGGTTTTCAGATCCTTCTTCTGTAGCTGATGTAAGAGTAACTGGTTATACAGAGACTAGTATATCTCTGAGCTGGAAGCAGCTTGATGTTCAGCAAGCTGGTTACTCCTATCTGCTCACCTTCACACACCCTAATGGCACAGCTGACCAGAGGAGTGTGAGTAACACCACAGCGCAGCTACTGTCACTGCAGTCGGCTAGTCGATACAATATCAGCATTACCACACAGACAGCTGGCGACACCAAGTCTGTTCCCCAGTTTATAACCGTCTGCAGTAGTAAGTGACCACCCTGCATATGCCAACACAGTACTTAATACATATGTTTCATAAATCATGCAATCACATCTGCTCTACAGTCACTTGTATGTTTGTTTTCCAGAGCCATTTCCAGTTTCCTCTGTAAAAACTGATCTTCTGAATGTTTCTGCCGTGAAGCTGAGCTGGTCTCCTCCTCAGCAGTACCGCAGTGACTTTTTCTACCGAGTTTTCGTGTCCAACTGCACAGAAAATAGTCGGAACTTGTCGACTTCCTTTGAAAACATCACCGTTCTAGGCTTGCAGCCTGGCACCCTGTGTCAGTTCAGTGTGTATAGTTTTGCCTGCGGCATCCTGGGACAACCAGTGTTCGTCTCTGTCTTAACAAGTATGTACTCCTTCATATACTTGCCCCTCTCATAACTTTTTGTATCACTGCCTTTGGGAAGAAAATACTAGAATATTAGAAAATAGAGTGTTTCTAATATTTTCTTACCATATATGTCTTATATATATGAATCATTGCCGGACCTGTGAGAGGAACATCATTTCATTCTCCCATGTCAATAAAAGAGAACTTGAACTTGTATATACTCTATTTAAAATCCACTTTAATTTCCCTCTCTCTTTTCTCCCAAGAGCCCTCTACAGTGTTTCCCAAACTAGATAATCAAGGCTCTAACCACTCACTGTTGGTGACGTGGGATCATCCTGCTGGTGGGCTGGACAGGTTCATTCTGAACATCAGCAGTGATGAAGGATGGAGCAGCTCTAAAGAGCTCAGTAGCACTGAACACAATCACACCTTCAGTCAACTAAAAGCAGCAACTGTCTTCACAGTCACACTCACAACTGTCAAAGCAAACTTCTGTGAAACATCCGATTCAGTAAAAAATGCAACTTGTGAGTATTCAAGTCCAAACATGGTCTGGAAGTCATGCGTTAGGACATCTCATGACTTTGTAAGCATGCACCATAGTGGTCCGTAGTGTTTAAAGATTTTAATTGTGTTGCAGATCCAAACAGACCGGGAGAGATTAAGATTTTGTTGAAGAGCAGACATTCATTGTTGTTTCGATGGGATGAAGCTGAGAGCATGACAGCTGGCAGCTTCAAGTACAGCCTGACCTACTCGCCCAGCTATAATACCAGTCAATATCTCACTCCTAACAACACTTTCCTCTTGGACGGCTTGCGATCTGGAACCTCCTATAATGTTTCTGTGGCTGCTGTAGGCCCGATGGGTTTCCAGAGTGACTCTGTCAGAGTTTATGTAACCACCAGTAAGTTCTGCACTTTCAAAAATACAGAACCGATCAGTTCCATTGAAATAATAGTTCAAGATATACTGTACACATTTTATGGTTAAAACATTTTTTATAGTTATGGGTCCAACAGAACTGGGCACATTGAAATGTAAAAATTTCTGTTCATCAAAGAATTCTGGCAAATAAAATGTGTTTTCAACAGTTAAATAAGAAGAAATCCTTGAAGCAAAGCAGAACATTATAATAATTTCTGAAGGATCATGTGACACTGAAGACCGGCGTAATGGCTGCTGAAATTTGCTGTCACATATAGATTGCATTTCAAAATGTATTAAAATAGACAACAGTTATTTTAATATTTAATATTTCATAATATCACTGTTGTTACTGTGTTTTTGTTCAAATGAAATGCAGCCTTGATGATCATAAGAGTTTCTTTCAAAAACCAAATTTACAAACCACAAACTTTGAATCAGTATGTATCAGTGTATGGAATATTTCTGCATTTTGCAAGTACACTGATCCTAAAACAAAAAAAAGGGAGTAGTTCATTCACAGATTAAAAATTTCAGTTATCTTTTACTTTATCATTACTTCTATTATTTCTTTAATGGAACACAAAAGATGAATTAAGAAAAGAAATCCTTTCTTTTATATAATGAGAGGACTGGAGGACTCGATCTGTCAAGCTCCAAAATGTGTTTAAAAAGTAGTCCCTACCACTGGTTTCTCAGTAAATAATTTATTTAAGTTCCATTATCAAAAACTCATGATGTTTTATGCAGTTGGGAAGGGCTTTCCTCTCCTCTGAAGTCTTCATCCTTCTCCCCTCATCTGTTTTCAGAGCCTGATCCTGTCCAAAACCTACAAGTTGGTTCCACAACAATAAATAGCATTTCTGTAAATTGGATAAAAGTAGAAGGGGTCCCAAAATATGTAGTAAGAGTGTACACTGAGAAGGAAGAGATAAACACAACCACCCTAAATAACAGCATGACCATAGAAAGTCTGATGCCTTCAACACGGTATAACATCAGTGTCCAGAGCAGCACTTCTGACAACACAGAAGGAGAAGCTGTGTGGAGGCAAGCATGCACAGGTTAGTACAAACACTATATACTGTTAAACATGGTTTTAAAGCAGAACTGGTTGAAAAAAGCAATTTCCAGCATTCAGCGCAGAATGATTATTTTTTTCCTGTGCTGTAATTGTGTAGTTTTCCAGCTTGCAGAGACAAATCTACTTTAAAAATGCTGATACAACAATCATGAAACTCTTTAGTCTGTTGTCTTATGTCTTGGTTGAAATAAAGGTCAAATAATATTGTCTTGGGTGTGTTTTACCGTGTGCAGATGCAGCTCCAGTGAAGGATGTGAAGTGTGTGGGTCCTAATTTAACCTCAGCAATGCTTCGTGTCTCATGGAGCCGTCCTCCTGGTAATAACCAAGGCTTTGAATTGAAGCTGAACTCCGACACAAACAAGACCTTCGAACTATCCTACAACTTCACTGAACTTCAGTACAACACTGTGTATGAAGTCCTGCTCTGGACAGTTGGTTGTGGGAAAAAAAGTACTGCAGAATCAATCACCTGTAGGACTGGAATCACAAGTAAGTAAAGTTACTTCTTTTGTATTATGTGTTTATGTGTGGGTGCATATCACATATTTCTTGTTTGTTTGTGTTTGTAGAACCTGTTGTACCTAAAATAGCAACAGTGAGTGTATCAGAGCAAAAATACAACAAGTTTACTTTGACTCTTCGGTCGGACATCTTTGATGACTCAAACGGTCCTGTGCTCTATTATGGTGTGCTTGTCTACTCCGGTACTACTGGTATGTTGAATAAACCTGAGACTTTTATGTTCTTTGAATTCATTGATTTGTATTTGTAACATTTTACTCTGCAAAATGGCTCTCCATTAGTCTCTTTGATAACTGATCATTTACTGTACCATTAAAATGTTTGGGGTTGGTAAATGTATATACAATTTTTTAACAACAGAGGAGGATTTTGGATTGTAAAATATTAGTTTTTTTCTTTCAGCAGATTGCTTGGACAAAAATAAGAAGTTCGATGGTCAATGCCTGTTGAACACCTACGAGGACTGGAAAGCAAAGCGGTGCCGCACATTCCTGGCTGTTATCAGGGAGAAGGGTCAAACAGAGTTTAGAAATGTACAGACACAAACGGTCATCATTGGAGATGGATCCGAGTGGGAAGGTTACAGAAATGGAGAACTAAATGCAAAAGGCACTTACAAGTAAGTCAATATACTTCCCAAACTTTGAACTAACTTCACTGCTTCATACATTAGAAACCATTCTAACAATGTAATGGTTATCTCCATCACTAAATTAAACTGAACTACTGCTCTTTGTTCCTAATGTTGCCTTTCACAGCTCCATTAGCTGCATTATGATGCTATGTGTTTGGCTTTCTTGCAGTTTTGCTGTCATTGCTTTCACTCGTCTGGTGAAAAATATCAATTTAGTGGATGTTTCTAATTCATACTACTCCATATCAGAGTTTTACCAAAGTCCCGTCGAACTACCGGAGAATCCAGGTAAAGACTGGGACACTTCTCTCAATATTTAAAGGGGGGTGAAATGCTCGTTTTCACTCAATATCCTGTTAATCTTGAGTACCTATAGAGTAGTACTGCATCCTTCATAACTCCAAAAAGTCTTTAGTTTTATTATATTCATAAGAGAAAGATAGTCTGTACCGATTTTTCCCGGAAAAAAACGACCAGCTGGAGGTGTGACGTGTGGGCGGAGCTAAAGAATCACGAGCACCAGTAGGATTTTGCGTTGAGAGCGTTTGGAAGCTGTGACATTACTGTGAGGAAAAAAACATCCAAAACAAACCATGGCTAACAGTCAGATTCCGTGTATATTTGAGATCCAGAATCAGATCCAGAGGCTGAAATTTAACAAGAGCAGCATCAGCAACATACATGTGGTATGTACTGAAACTGTATATATTTGCTTAGCCGTTTTGGAAAATTACTAAGTTCCACTTTATGTCGTCTTTTTTTTTTTTTAAGCTGTACATGTGGAAAGTGCAGTTTGATGTCAACATTGCATGTTGTTTACTTGATGTGCTTACGCGCCGATAGCTAAGTTAACAACACAGAGATATTTGAAGCAGTTTTACTCACCGTCTGCGGTTCCAACACACGATCGTGACCCTTTTTCGTTGGGACTGCATTATCCTTAAGAAATAAACGATATGCAAATCCAGCGTCAAACTGGGCATTGTTTTAAAACAAGCATCTTCGAAATGCAAGGAACAAACACTTGCACAACTCCTCTGATGCTCTGTAAAAATAAACTCCATCCACTGGTCCCTTAATGCTGTTTCTCTTTTGGTAATCTGTGCAGGGTTGTCTTGCCCTGGCAACCAAAAACACACTTCTTTTGTGACAATTCGCTCTCGCTCTGATCAGTGAATGTCTCGGCTCTGCTCTACGGGAGCGCGCGCTCTTCCAGCAGACGTGCCCTTAGGACCCATATAAGGAAATTCCGCTCCATCTAATGTCACACAGGGCCATACTCAAAAAAAACTTTCCGAAACTTGTGACAAACCCGAAGAGGTTTTTTTGGAACAAAAATACTCCTTCAAACGTACAACTTAATTTTTTAAACTTTGTCCATGTTTAGCAGGGGATTCCAACTCTTTAACAGTGTAAAAAAACTCAGTATGCATGAAATAGCATTTCAATCCCCCTTTAACATAATGGGACTGGCGTTTTCAAAGTAATATGTCAAATGAGTTTTATTGATGTGTTTCAAATACAGAATTATTCAAAAGCATACTTTTAAATCAAATGTAAAAGACATTTAGATGAGATTACAGTTGCCATTGTCAGAGTTGTTGTTTTTAGCATTAAAAATCTTGTATTGTTGAGAACAACACTTTTATTGACTTTATTACAATAACTCATCATTTGGATGCTTTGACTTATCCTAGACTTATTTCTAACGAGTGCATCTGACCTATGTACAGTATACCTAATCACCAGCAATTATATCTGCATTTCTAGAGTGTATACATGAATTCTATCAATAATTTCAGCGTTAACTTTATTCTTTCTCCATCTGTCAGTGGTAATTGGAGCAGCAGCTGCAGGAGCCAGTTTAGCTGCTCTTCTTATTCTAATCCTCATCGTGGTTGTGGTTTGTAGAGGGTAAGACATTTTACAGATTTCATACATGATTCTTGATGTTTGGAGTGTTTGAATTGTTTGATTTAGTGATAGAGATGCTAGATTTAGAGGATTTAAGATTATCATTGTGTCCCCACCGTTTTACTACTCTAATTTAGGTGTGTAAAGATATGCATTTCTTGTTTCCAGAATGTTCCTCAGTTCTGTTTTTTAAGTATTAATAGAAAGTGGCAACTAGATAATTACATTTGTGCTCTCAATATCACAGGAAGCAAAAAAAAGATGACTCTACTAGTGTTCCTATCCACTCTTTAAGGTTAGTATACAGGTCTCCTCAAAACAGCATTGCAACACATCGGAAAGAAACAATATAATGAATTAACATTGAGCTGTGAAAAGTAACCTTTTACTTTTTTGTTTTCTTTTGTTTTCTTACAGAAACAAAGTGTAAGTAATAATACGTTTGTTCACACAAATTTTCATACGCATTTATGATTTGACTGAAAATTATGACGACATACACTGTAGCTTTAATAAAAATGATTCATGAAATGGAAAGGAACATGAAATATTGTCTCAAAGTAAAAATAATGATATCCCAGAACAAAGCCACAATAAGGTCTCATTTTTTAAAACAATATTTAATGAATTACCTAACAGGTACTAACAATTAACAATATATTGTTTAAGTATTTCTTAACTTTTTCATGTTCATGTTAGTCTGCAGTGTTAACGGATACAACTTTTGATTGGTAAATGCTTAGTTTCTATGGAAGCATATGGGTAGCATTATTCAATTCGGGATGTAATATGCAAAATGACAATGCAATATGTAAAATGGCAATGCATTTCTGTATTTACATTTACATTTACCAATACATTTGTGCAACGGTTGGTGCAAAATGAAAATGAAAATTAAATGACATAATTTTAATTTGCCATTTCTTACACCAGTTTTAATATGTAAAATTAATATTAAATTTAACGCTTTATAAGTTGCAAAATTAAAATTAAAATGTATTACAGAAATGATTAGATATGTCTAACATGTTCAAGCAAAAACTGTGGCAAAATGATAATTCAAATGCTATTTTTCTTAATTGCATTAACACTCACAGCCAAAACACTTACGATTGCATTTTCATTCAGTGTCCCGCAATGAATGTAGCAAAATTCAAAGTGCACACTGAAAATGCATTCCGAGCCAATCACATCTCCGCCCCCTCCCGCCCTGTCAATCACTGCGTGAACAAGGTGGGGCTTGCAGAAGGTCAAGAGACTCAATACTCAAGAAGAGGATTCAAGAGAAAACATGGACAAGACAGTTGTTCCGTGTACGTTTTGATCATTTCGGTTTATGGCTTAAATATTTCATTCGCACTTGTGAGTGGAGCTGAAACACTGCTTTCATCTGATTGGTCGAATCGCTCCGCCTTCAGCTCGGTCTTTTTATTCTTTCAGGCAGAATAAGAGTCAGTGCTAGTGAAGCATTGTAATGTCTGAAACCACCGTTCACTGTTAATTAGCATAATATTTGAATCAGATGTAGCTGGGCACATAATTCGTGCTGCTGAGACCTGCAAATTATTTCTAGGTTGTAGTATTGTATGAATATTCTCCCACTGATAAAACAGTGTAAATAGTTATGTTTCTTTGGATAAGAGTGAAGTGGAAATAAATATAGTTAAATTTAGGAAATAAAATTAAATAAGATTTTTTGGGATGGTAAGTCTGGCCAGTTATACAGCAACACAAGTCAGACGAGTCTTAAGATCTGAGCTGAATTTGGTGAAACATTAAAGTTCTAGTCTGTGTCAATTACTCTCATAATAAATAATAATAATAATGTTACCTGTATTTTTCGGTATAAGTTGCATCAGTCCAAAAATACGTCATGACGAGGAAAAAAAAAACATATAAATCGCACTGGACTATAAGTCGCATTTATTCAGAATCAAGAGAAAACATTACCGTCTACAGCCGCGAGAGGGCGCTCTGGGGTAGGCTACAGGAGCACTGAGCAGCATTGAGCTAATTTTACTATTTTTATTTAGAAATGTAACCACCATATTCATTTTTACAATTATTTATTAATGTCACACACACACACATACCTAGTGCCTTGTGACTTAAAAGATGAGAGTGGTAAATGTTACAGACATGGAACTGTTCAGTCTATTATTGATTTTTATTTCCACTTCACTTTCATCCAAAGAGAGAGAACTATTTGCACTGTATTTATCAGTGGGAGAATATTCATACAATACTACAACCTAGAAATAATTTGCAGGTCTCAGCAGCACGAATTATGTGCCCAGCTACATCTGATTCAAATATTATGCTAATTAACAGTGAACGGTGGTTTCAGACATTACAATGCTTCACTAGCACTGACTCTTATTCTGCCTGAAAGAATAAAAAGACCGAGCTGAAGGCGGAGCGATTCGACCAATCAGATGAAAGCAGTGTTTCAGCTCCACTCACAAGTGCGAATGAAATATTTAAGCCATAAACCGAAATGATCAAAACGTACACGGAACAACTGTCTTGTCCATGTTTTCTCTTGAATCCTCTTCTTGAGTATTGAGTCTCTTGAGCTTCTGCAAGCCCCACCTTGTTCACGCAGTGATTGACAGGGCGGGAGGGGGCGGAGATGTGATTGGCTCGGAATGCATTTTCAGTGTGCACTTTGAATTTTGCTACATTCATTGCGTGTCATTAAATGAAAATGCAATCGTAAGTGTTTTGGCTGTGAGTGTTAATGCAATTAAGAAAAATAGCATTTGAATTATCATTTTGCCACAGTTTTTGCTTGAACATGTTAGACATATCTAATCATTTCTGTAATATATTTTCATTTTAATTTTGCAACTTATAAAGCGTTAAAATTAATATTAATTTTACATATTAAAACTGGTGTAGGAAATGGCAAATTAAAATTGTCATTTCATTTTCATTTTGCACCAAACGTTGCACAAATGTATTGGTAAATGTAAATGTAAATACAGAAATGCATTGCCATTTTACATATTGCATTGTCATTTTGCATATTACATTCCAAATTGAATAATGCTACCCATATGCTTCCATAAGTTTCTACACATTAACTTGTGTAGAAGTATTGTTCATCCATTATTAGCGCAGTTTAACTAGTGTAATTAACATTGACAAATGAAACCTTGCCCTTTTTCTGTAAAGTGTATGTTTATCATTTTACTTGCATTATGCTACTGAATATTTAATGAATACAATTCTATGTGGTTTACTGTATAGTTAAAATACATATATTTTTTTCATGGGTTTTTTAATGGTGTCATAGGAGTAATCCAATAAAGGTGGAGGATTATGAGGCTTACTATAGGCGGCAAAGAGCTGACTCCTTCTGTGGATTTGCTGAAGAATTTGAGGTGATTATATCTTTGGCTTCTCTGTATATTATATTACAACTGATAAACTCGAAATAATAATTGGTATCGCAAGTATTTTGACTAGATTCTGACTGTTGTGTTCCTCTTCATTCATAAATATGTGACATACACTTATGTCTCTTCTTGACTTATTGACAGAGAAACAAATGCTTTATTACAGGTGTATTTTTGATGTAAATCAAATCAATAGAAAGATTTAACTAAACGTATGTATTTGTGTTTTTAGGATCTAAGGCCAGTTGGGATAAATCAGCCGAAGACTGTTGCTCAGGCCCCTGAAAACAAAGCCAAGAATCGTTATAACAACGTGCTGCCATGTAAGAGCCGCAGGACTCACAAGTGTTTCCCTTTGTGAAGTTACACAACACTGAGTTTCCTCCACTCTGTTCTAGACATGTTACCCATATTCATAATAATTAATGTGTTCTTGACAGATGATTCATCTCGTGTCAAGCTCTCTGTGCTCAGCAGCTCATTTGATGACTACATCAATGCCAGCTACATGCCGGTAGGAAGGGGGAAAACTACAAAAAGATGACATTTAGCTCTTTAAACTATTGTCACACTAACTGTGTGATATTTCCAGGGTTACACTTCAAAGAAGGAGTTTATCGCAGCCCAAGGGCCACTGCCCTGCACGGTCAATGACTTCTGGAGACTGATCTGGGAGAAAAATGTCCACACTATTGTCATGCTCACTAAATGCAATGAGCAAGGACGGGTACAGTATACACTCATGCTTCACTTTCTCTGTGATCTCACTTGTTAGTGCCTTCATTCCTTATGTTTTAGTTCATTTTATTGTCAGATGATGCTACATATAAGGCTTTAAAAGCCAAAATCACTTGACCACTACATATTCAGTGTTCACATCCTCATTCAGCATTTTAATATCATTTGTAATGCCTCGTCTCAGGTATTTAAATAATGAGCATATATGAATTCTGCCACAATCTTTTGTCCCTCAGGTAAAATGTGAAGAATACTGGCCAGCAGAGACCAAACGTTATGACAATCTGACAGTGATTAATATTTCAGAGGTCCCATTGGAAGACTGGACTTTACGTGACTTTGAAGTGAAAAATGTAAGTCTATATTAATGTTTGAACATTTGAACTGACATTTAACTACCCCATATATTACATTTTAGTCATTTAGCAGATGCTTTTATCCGAAGCGACTTACAAATGAGGACAATGGAAGCAATCCAAATCAGCATAAGAGCAATGATATACAAGTGTTATAACACGTCTCAGTTAGAAGTTTATTACCTTATATAATAAATAAAAGGAAAACCGATAGAATAGAAAAAGAATAGAGCAAGCTAGTGTTAGAGGCCTTAATTGCTTTTGTTAAATTGTATAATAAATAAAACAAATAGGCTGAATACAAAAAGATTAGAGAAGCTAAATCATGACTAAAAATAGGAACTTACCTCAACCGTAATAAATAGCACTTCTGTGTTTTTTTTTTTTTTTTTTTACTGCATTTGTGCCCATAATTTTGTATTTATGCATTTTATTTATACGCATTATTTAGGCTGGGAAATTATTATACATTTGATTTAAATTATATAATTCATATATATATATATATATATATATATATTAGTCAGTCAGAATGATCTTTTTGGTAATATGTTTGCAATGTGTCAAAAAATGATTCCTGTCATAACAGACGAAAACAGCAGAGTCTCGATCAGTCCGTCACTTCCATTTCACTGCGTGGCCAGACCATGGAGTTCCTGAGACCACTGAGCTTCTCATCAACTTCAGACACCTGGTCCGAGAGCACATGGACCAGTACTCAAGACATTCACCTACACTTGTGCACTGCAGGTACTTCAACAGTTCCTGAACTCTTCTTCAGTTTATACAAACAGATCTATTCAACAACATTTTATTATACTCCCACAAAGAAAAATGTCATTTTTCATCAGATTTTTTGTTTTCATATTACAGTGCTGGTGTGGGGCGCACGGGAACCTTGATTGCCATTGATCGGTTAATCTTTCAGATTGAGCAGGATGGTGTAGTAGACGTATATGGGATCATCCATGATTTACGCATGCACAGACCACTCATGGTTCAAACAGAGGTACATTCATTACCAGCTTTTGAGTTTATATATGTAATATATGCTCTTATGATTTGTAAGCCATAATGGACATTTTTATTCTCTAACAGTGCAGTCCTTTACATTCTCTGCTTTTGCAGGATCAGTATGTGTTTCTTAACCAGTGTGCAATGGACATCATCAAGTCTCGGACTGGAAACAATGTAGACTTGATCTACCAGAACACAGCTGCACTCAATATTTATGAGAACTTTGAACCCTTAAAAAAAGACAAAAATGGCTACCATAATGCCTGACTGTCTACCTTATAATTTGCTGCACCTCTGTAAAAAAAAAACTTTTCTCTTTTATTTTTTTAAACTGAGTTTTATTTAAAGAGGAAAATACAACAATGTATTTATTAAGAACTTCGTTTATAAAGGTATAAAAGTATGCAGAAATATTTTACAATTTTCTTAATTTTTTATCAGATACAGAAATGTAGTTGCAGGGATGTTTTGTGAGAATTTTCATAGAATAAATCTGATAATTTTTCAAGTACATTCAACATTACAAAAATGGCATTTCCTCAGACATAGACTACAAGTGAAATGAAGTTAAGCATGAATAGAAATATAGACATGTGAACATGTCACATGGTACGTTGCTATATCACTGCAGCATTATTAAAGACAAGATGGGTTTTCAAAACACATTTCCTTGATTTAACATAACAACTAACCTTGGTATGTGAAGTGACATTATCCATTAAGAGATATTCTGTATGTTATGTCGGAGCTGTTGTGCCAGGTTGCTTTTCTCAGGTCAGTGGCTTTAATAAATCTATTATTTCCAGATGTCATGGGCCAAAGGTTGACCATAAGGACAATACATTAGCAGTGAATGGTTATTTTCAGTAAAGATACATGCTGACCTGTCTATTCCTGGATTGTACATGTTTTTGTTTTCCTTTTAGAATGAGGTCAGTTATGTCTACTGATAATTTATTACAAAACTTTTTTTTACAGAGTGTGACTCTGTATCATGATTGTGCACTTAAATGGTTATATTTGTACATAATATATGTTGTTCAGACTGAACTTTCAAACATTTTTTTTCCACAAAGTGTTCCAGGGACTTTTTGCTTTGTGTGGTTTTAATCTGCAATTTTCTGCACAGATTTTTTAAAAATCGTTTAATGATACTCTGCTGGTCATGATAGAGAACCACACAGATGAACTTTATATTATAATGAGATTAAAAAACTGCACTTTATTACACACTACTGTGGTCATTTCTGTCTGGGTGGGAATTGGGGACTAAATGACTAAATGGCCTTCAATTGCAAAAAATGTACATTTGTCACTAGTAACAACATTATAGTTACTAGTCACTATTGAAATAACTACTACTAATCAATAAGTACTAGTATCTACAGGCGCTGGTTATATAATTCGAATATGATCAAAAAGTTGATTTATTTCACTAATTCCATTCAAAAAAAGTGAAACTTGTATATTATATTAATTTATTACACACAGACTGATACATTTCAAATGTTTATTTCTTTTAATTTTGATGATTATAACTGACATCTAAGGAAAATCCCAAATTCAGTATTTCAGAGAACTTGAATATTGTTAAAAGGTTCAATATTGAAGACACCTTGTGCCACACTCTAATCAGCTAATTAACTCAAAACACCTGCAAATGGTCTCTCAGTCTAGTTCAATGACACCTTGCACAAGGAGGGCAAGACACAAAAGTGTCCAAGCACATTAATAGAGAGGTGAAGGAAGGAAAAGATGTGGTAGAAAAATGTGTACAAGCAATAGTAATAACCATACCCCTGTAGAGGATTATGAAACAAAACTCATTCAAAAATGTGGGGTAGATTGACAGAGTGGACTGCAGCTGGAGTCAGTGCTTAAAGAACCACTACGTACAGACGTATGCAAGACATGGGTTTCAGCTGTCGCATTCCTTGTGTCAAGCCACTCTTGAACAAAAGACAGCGTCAAAAGCGCTCCCCTGGGCTAAAGACAAAAAGGACTGGACTGCTGCCGAGTGGTCAGTTATGTTCTCTGGTGAAAGTAAATTTCAGGGTCCCAGAGTCTGGAGGAAGAGAGGAGAGGCACAATCCACATTGCTTGAGGTCCAGTGTAAAGTTCCCACAGTCAGTGATGGTTTGGGCTCCCATGTCATCTGCTGGTGTTGGTCCACTGTGTTTTCTGAGGTCCAAGGTCAACGCAGCCATATACCAGGAAGTTTTAGAGCACTTCATGCTTCCTGCTGCTTACCAACTTTATGGAGATGCAGATTTCATTTTCCAACAGGACTTGGCACCTGCACACAGTGCCAAAGCTACCAGTACCTGGTTTAAGGACCATGGTGTCTCTGTTCTTAATTGGCCAGAAACTCACCTGACCTTAACCCAATAGAAAATCTATGGGGTATTGTGAAGAGGAAGATGTGATATGCCAGACCCAACAATGCAGAAGAACTGAAGGCCACTATCAGAGCAACCTGGGCTCTCATAACACCTGAGCAGTGCCACAGACTGATCGACTCCATGCCACGCCGCATTGCTGCAGTAATTCAGGCAAAAGGAGCCCCAACTAAGTATTGAGTGCTGTACATGCTCAAACTTTTCATTTTCATACTTTTTAGTTGGCCAAAATTTCTAAAAATCCTTTCTTTGTATTGGTCTTAAGTAATATTCTAGTTTTCTGAGATAATGAGTTTGGATAGATAAATTATACTAGTATGTAATGAGCAAGTACTATGAATAAGTACTAGGTGTAAATGACCGCAAAAATATGTATGTGTGTGTCACTTTAAATGTGTTGTGTGTGCGCACGCACGCTCTCTACGTAACGTAAGCTGTAACGCAGGTAGAAGAAAGAGGTGCGGACGAGGAGCACATTGTGGTTATCACATGGCGTTTACAAAAGTTTGATATATATATATTGTAAAAAGTGGATGCACTTTACGTTTTGGTTCATCTAGTACCCTTTGGCAAGCGGAGCGAGGTATGTGTCTTTATTGTGTGTTTTGCATGTTGTATTTTAAAGTAATATATAATTTCGTATGGCACGTGTTATTTGTCGCTCTTTTGGTTAATTTCTCATGTATGTAATAATTTATTTGCCATTTGGGTATCTGTAAATGTGTATTTGTTTAAGTAATCTGTCATTTGTACATAAGTTTTTTATTTATGAGTATATTGTTTCTTTATGTAGTTTCACGGTGCTACAACACAACGTTTCTCGAAGTCACGGTTAATGGCGCTCAAAGCGAGCGAAATAAAGAAGATTAAGCACCCGTCGAAACTCTCTGTCTCGTTTGTCGACGCCAAGGGGCTGCTACAGTGAAACTCGACGCTTATTGGGACTCTGCATCGCTTCGCTGCTGGCCTGTTCGAGAGAGTTCATCACAACGCCGCACGAGGATCAATCAGCACGGCGCTACGGACGTTTGCGCAGTCACAGCGGATCGTGACGTCATTATAACTGGTTAAAGGGAAAGATCGCAAGGTGGTAAAAAGGCACCGTTTAACACTACAGATGAGATCGAGACTGTGAGTTAAATCGTATTCCCACGTGAGCTGCATCCATTCATTGGAACTCTGTAAGTTGACATGTTCAAATGAAAAGGAGAATATTTTTTGGACTATTAAATTGAAGGATAAAACTACAAGAGACATTTAAATTGAATAAGTCAAATCACGAGAAAATATTCAAGTTTGCTTGATTATTTAAAGACTATAAAAACTTGTGTGTTAAATTTGAACGTTGATTGTTGAAGATTTATCTTGGACATTTAAAAAGTCATACACAAAGAGTACAGTTAACTTTATTACTGTTTGTAAACTGACATTTCTGATCTATTACAAGGGAAATATTTAAATGTTAAAAGTGTTTACAGTTGTGCATTTGTGTTGATTCTCCTTGCTAATATTTTGAGTGCTTACATTTTAGAGGTCTGATGGAAATGGTATCACTTATAGCTTAAGTTGCCCAGTTTAAAGAAGTAAACAACATTAAAGAGGCCATGGAAAACCCACCTGAAAAGGAAGTTGAACCAGTTGAGGAGATACCACCTCCAGCTGAAGAAATAAGTAACCCACCAGTGCAACAGCTCAGAGCAAGCTCACGTGAAAGAAGCTTAACAGAGAAAGGTCGAGAGATGCATGAGCTCGAAGCAAAGAAACAGGAAAAGTCCTTCCATAAGACATATGAGTCCTGGAAGGAGGCTGCAAGAGAGGCTAGATCAAATTTGAAAACATTCTGTACACGTGAAGACCTGGATCAAATACAGCAGGACATTCAAGGCAGACATGATTCAGTCTATCATCGTTATGAAGCAATTCTGCGTAACCACACTACTACTCCAGACATTGTTAAACGTATGGATGCCTGTGCTGAACTAACTGCAGAGATCACTGATCTTGTCAGTAAACGACTGGAAACATTTAATGAAAGTTACAACGAAGAACTTGTGAAGGAAAGAGTAAGGCAAGTGCTGAATAAGGATGAATATGGATCCGTCTTTGGATGTACAGTAACAAACACCGTCGTTTCAGAGTCATCACTGGGATCCGATAACCAATCCAAGACTTCTAAAGTCTCAAGTAAGCGTGCTGATGCACAGGCAGAATTTGCAGCGAAACTGGAACAAGCTAAAGCTTTACAAGAAATTCACAATCAACAAGCTAAGCTTGATAAGATGGAGCATGACTGGAAGCTTTGTGAATCGAGAATGTTAGCGGAGATAAAGCAGAAGGAGGCTGAAATGCAGTTAAGGCTAGTTGAGGAAAAGAAACGGCTACAACAGCTACAAGTTGACAAAGAAGTTAAAGTAGCAGCAGCTCGTGTCAAAGTGTATAACGATTTAGAAGGCAACCTTCATCGCTGTGAAGATGACGAAGGCCCTAGCATTCACACTGGCTGCCAAAGGACAGAGCTTACATCTCAACTGAACCCGGAAGCACAGTCGTTCCTACCTCAGCAAGCATCATGTGAAGGATATGGAGTTACATCACCTCAGGAAACTGCAAATCTAGCTCAAGCAATAGCAAACTCACTAAGCACACATCGGCTGCCAGTTCCAGAACCCACTGTCTTTGTTGGTGACCCTTTAAAATTCATAGATTGGAAGATGTCATTCATGGCCCTCATTGATCGAAAACCTCTTCCTTCTGGTGAAAAAATGTTCTATCTGAAGAATTACCTTGCTGGGGAAGCTCGCAAAGCGGTGGAGGGATATTTCTACAGAAATTCTGAGGATGCGTATCAAGGTGCCTGGAAAGTGTTACAGGAAAGGTACGGGAACTCGTTCGTCATCCAAAGAGCGTTTCGAGACAAGCTGATGAGATGGCCCAAAATTGGAGCAAATGACCCACTGGCATTACGAGACTTCACAGATTTCCTACAAGGTTGTGTCGAGGCAATTCCTCACGTAAAAGGATTAGTCATCCTAAATGATTCTGAAGAAAACCACAAGCTGTTAAAGAAACTCCCCGAATGGATTGTGAGAAAGTGGAACCGAATCGTGGTGGAAGAGCTAGACACATCAGGTGACTATCCAAGTTTCAAATGCTTCACAGAATTTCTGCAAAAGGAAGCAAAAATAGCTTGTAACCCTATAACCTCTGCACTATTTGTGAATCAAAGGAACACAGATGAAAGGTTCCCCAAGCGTGCTAAGGCTCTCAGTACAAAGGTTCAGGTGAAGGACTTAAGCTCAAAAAGACCAGAGACGTACAGCTCTAAGCCAAAGACATCGTGCCTTTTCTGCAAAGATGAAAAACATCACATTGCTCAATGCTCTACATTTGCTGGAAAGACTATTGAAGAAAAGAAAGCCTTCATTCACGAAACTCACCTCTGTTTCGGTTGTCTCAGAAAGGGACACATGAGTAAAGACTGTAGAAGAAGACATACATGTGGTACGTGTGGTCGAAGTCATCCTACCTGCTTACATGAAGAAAGGGATAAAGCTCCTTCAAAGGACCCTAAAGGAGCATCTACGAATGTTCAAGCAAGTGAGGAAGTTCATAAAGTCATGACCCACGCACTCACTCAATGTTCTCCTGCTACTTCCAGCATTGTGCCAGTTTTCATCTCTACAGTGGACGAACCCCAAAGAGAAGTACTAACTTATGCTCTACTTGACACCCAGAGCGACTCAAGTTTCATCTTGGAAGATCTTCTTGAAAGTTTGAATGTTGTCTCACAACCTGTGCAATTGAGGCTCAGCACCATGACAGCTGCTGACACGATCACTGCCAGTAAGAGAGTCTGTGGACTTAAAGTAAGAGGACTACAATCTGCAAGTTCTATACCACTACAGCAAGCATACACAAGAGACTTCATTCCAGTGGACAAGTCGTATATTCCCACCAAGCACACAGCGCTTCAGTGGAGTCACCTCAGACACTTAGCAAGTCAGCTGTCACCACTTTTGAACTGTGAAGTCGGACTTTTAATTGGATTTGACTGCCCATCTGCTCTAGCTCCCTTGGAAGCAATTATAGGTGGTGAAAATGAGCCTTTCGCGCAAAGAACTGTGCTTGGGTGGAGTATTATAGGCCTGTCTAATCCACACCTTGACCGACAAGGAAATCAAAGTTTTGTCCACCATGTTGCAGTAAAGGAAATACCTGTCCCATCGGCCAATGATATCCTGAAAATTCTTGAGTCAGATTTCAATGAAAAGGCTTATGAGGATAAATGTGTGTCACAAGAGGATGTTCGTTTCATACAGCACCTCAGTGCCAATATTCATCAGAAGGATAATGGACATTACGAGCTTCCTCTCCCATTTAAGTGCAGCAGCCGACCCTCACTACCCAACAACAAAGGGCTAGCAACTGCTCGACTACAACACCTAAAGAAACGGCTCAAGTCCAATAAACAGTATTTTGATCACTACAAGGCTTTTATGGAAGAGATGATTATCAAAGGTGATGCAGAACAAGCTCCAGCTATACTAAGTGGAGAGACAGTGTGGTACATCCCACACCATGGGGTGTACCACCCTCAGAAACCCAACAAGCTGAGGGTGGTATTCGATTGTTCAGCAAAGTTTCGTGGTATATCATTAAATGACACACTTCTGACTGGGCCTGATCTAACCAATTCCTTGGTGGGAGTGCTGTGCCATTTCAGAAAGGAGCCAGTTGCAGTTACCTGTGACATAGAGAAGATGTTTCACCAGTTTCTCGTCCCACCTGATGAACGCAATTACCTGAGATTCTTATGGTGGGAGGGTGGAGACTTGGAGAAAGAGCCTCAAGAATATCGCATGGCAGTCCACCTCTTTGGTGCCACGTCTTCACCTGGGTGTGCTAATTTCGGCCTAAAGTACCTGGCACAGCAGCACAAGGTTAACTATCCTTCAGCCTCAGCATTCATTGAGAAGAACTTTTATGTGGATGATGGGTTAACCAGTGTTCCCTCAACCAGTGAAGCCAAAGAACTAATAATGCAAGCTCAAAGAGTGTGTAAACATGGAGGTTTGAGGCTTCACAAATTTAACTCAAATAAGGAAGACGTTCTGAGTTGTTTAAACCCGTTAGAAAAGGCAACAACATCAAAGCCTCTTGACTTTAATCTTGAAGCAACACCAGCTGGACGTGTACTCGGCATTCAATGGTCAACAAAGGATGACACATTCAGTTTCAGCATCGACCTTAAGGATCAACCATTGACTCGCCGTGGTATTCTGTCTGTTATAGCCTCTCTATATGACCCTCTTGGGTTTGTCGCCCCATTTATTCTACAGGGAAAGTGTATCCTACAAGAACTTTGTCGTAGAGGTACTGAATGGGACAACGAACTTCCTGATGACGTGCGTCCTCAATGGGTGGATTGGAAAAACGATCTTCTGAAACTCAAGGAAGTATTGATACCAAGATGTTATCACCCACATACCTTCAGTGAAATAGTCAGAACAGAGTTACACCACTTCTCTGATGCGAGTAATGTAGGATATGGTGCTTGTTCCTACCTCCGCTTCAAAAATGACAAGAGTGAAGTCCACTGCTGTCTGGTGATGGCTAAAGCCAGGGTCTCACCTACAAAGGTCATAAGCATTCCCAGGTTAGAACTCTCAGCCGCTGTCATATCTGCCAGAATGAGTGTCATGCTGAAAAATGAGCTGGAAATGAAGATTGACCAAGAGTTCTTCTGGACAGACTCGCAGATTGTTTTAGCATACATTAACAACGAAGCCCGTAGGTTTCATGTTTTTGTCGCAAATCGAGTGCAGCTGATACGAGATGTCACAGATCCTAGTCAGTGGTGTTACGTAAATACAACAGATAACCCTGCTGATTATGCATCTAGAGGGCTTAATGCGTCTGCCATCTCTACATCAATGTGGTTATCAGGACCCCAATTCCTGTGGGAACAGGAAGTAAATGCAACACCATACACACCTGTGAACCTGCTTGTCGGTGATCCTGAAGTTAAATTAGTCCAAACCTTTGTGACCTCCGTCAGAGACGGAGCAGACATCCTCAGTCGCTTAAGTCGATTCTCTTCTTGGTCTATGCTTCTAAGGGTGGTTGCAAGAATAAACAGATTGGGCCACAAACAGATGTACAATGGTGATCATGTGACAGTTGAAGAACGTGAGAGAGCTGCTAAGGTGGTCATCAAGCTTGTACAGCAGCAAGCATTCTCAAAGGAAATGCAAATAATTGAAAGAGGAGAAGCTCTACCAAATTCAAGCGCACTGTACCCTCTGGATCCTATTTTGGACAATGGCATCCTCCGTGTTGGTGGGAGGCTAAAACACTCATCTCTCAGTCAAGATCTAAAACATCCTGTAATACTTCCAAAAGGTAACCACATCACTAAACTAATTCTGTCACATTACCACACCAAAGTTCGTCACCAGGGAAGAAGCCAAACTCAAATGGAGTTAAGAATGAATGGATTCTGGATCATTGGAGGCAGTAAGTCCGTCGCTAAGTTCATACACAAGTGTGTGCAATGTCGGAAACTCAGACGACCAGCTGAAGAACAGCGTATGGCAGAACTTCCCAGAGAACGTGTTGAGGTTTCCGCTCCATTCACGTACTGTGGTATGGACTGTTTCGGGCCATTTATTGTGAAGAGAGCTCGTAAGGAGCTTAAGAGATATGGCCTATTATTCACTTGTCTGTCATCTCGTGCAGTCCATATTGAAATGATTGAGGACCTATCTACAGACTCCTTTATCAATGCCCTAAGGTGCTTTATCAGCCTCAGAGGAGCAGTTCGCAAACTTCAGTGTGACCACGGCACTAACTTTGTTGGAGCTAAAAATGAATTGGCAAAATCACTGAAAGAGATTGACACCAACGCCTTAGAGATCTTTCTTACAGAAAGGCAATGCGAGTTTGTCTTTAATGCTCCTTCTGCAAGCCATGCTGGAGGTGTCTGGGAGCGTCAGATATGTACTGTGCGAAATGTACTCAATGCCACACTTGCTTTATGCCCAGGCAGGCTTGATGACGCATCACTCAGAACGCTGTTCTATGAAGCAATGGCCATTGTAAACAGCCGCCCTCTAACGGTAGATGGTATTAATGATCCAAATTCACTCGAACCATTGACCCCAAACCATCTGATAATGATGAAATCTGATGTTGCTCTTCCACCTCCAGGAAAGTTTGTAAAACAAGATGTGTATGCCACTAAAAGATGGCGCAGAGTTCAATACCTAATCGAACAATTTTGGAGTCGTTGGAAGAAGGAATACCTTCTCAACATTGCAGCACGTCAGAAATGGCATATTCCTCGCCGTAACCTTCAAGTGAATGATGTTGTAATCATCAAAGACGATATGCTTCCCAGAGGTCAGTGGCAATTAGGCCGAGTGGTGGAAACCAGCGAAGGAAGTGATGGTCTTGTAAGGCGAGTTAAGTTGCAGTTAGAGGAGCGAAAACAAAATCAACGCTCCAAGCCCACAGTCATTGAAAGGCCCATCCAAAAATTGGTGGTACTTATTGAAAATGAGTAATCAGCGACTGCTTTGTGATATCATTGCATCAGACCATGTAATTAAGTTCTATAAAACCTAACATTTTAGACTTCACATGCATAAAAACTGTGAAGGCGGTCATATTGATGTGCAGAATTCATGTTCTGATTCATTCACAGTTTGTTCTGTTCTTTCATCATCTCATAATTGGTGGGAGTGTAAATGACCGCAAAAATATGTATGTGTGTGTCACTTTAAATGTGTTGTGTGTGCGCACGCACGCTCTCTACGTAACGTAAGCTGTAACGCAGGTAGAAGAAAGAGGTGCGGACGAGGAGCACATTGTGGTTATCACATGGCGTTTACAAAAGTTTGATATATATATATTGTAAAAAGTGGATGCACTTTACGTTTTGGTTCATCTAGTACCCTTTGGCAAGCGGAGCGAGGTATGTGTCTTTATTGTGTGTTTTGCATGTTGTATTTTAAAGTAATATATAATTTCGTATGGCACGTGTTATTTGTCGCTCTTTTGGTTAATTTCTCATGTATGTAATAATTTATTTGCCATTTGGGTATCTGTAAATGTGTATTTGTTTAAGTAATCTGTCATTTGTACATAAGTTTTTTATTTATGAGTATATTGTTTCTTTATGTAGTTTCACGGTGCTACAACACAACGTTTCTCGAAGTCACGGTTAATGGCGCTCAAAGCGAGCGAAATAAAGAAGATTAAGCACCCGTCGAAACTCTCTGTCTCGTTTGTCGACGCCAAGGGGCTGCTACACTAGGTCCTAATAAATAAGTACCTAATATAAAAAAATAAGTACTAGTGTCTAATGAATAAGTACTAGTAACTAAAAAATATACTAGAATTTAAAGAATAAGCACTAATTAGAACAAGTACGGTTTATAGATTAAATGTTAACACGGCTTGCCATATTCATCTGCAATTCTTTTAGGCTTTAGTCAGTTGACGGCTAACCTAGTCACGCCTCCGCAGTGTTTACGACACAGAAAGGAAGAGGAATTTCCTCGATTTGCATTATCCACAACAAAAATGGCGAGGACTATGTTATAATGGTTTTATTTTAGCACATTAGACACCTTCATACGCTTCACACTTACAACCCATCCGGTTACATATTTGTACGTGTGGTCGGCTACCAATTTAAATGATCCGTGGTCTTGTGCGGAGATGAAACGACAGCAGATGTTTATATCTTTGTATAAATGATTACCTCTATAAATAATAATAGTTTTTATATTTTCTATTTAAAATCGTTTAAACCCTTCTTTCCCACCGCAGTGAGCAGAGCGTCGGCGAAACTGAAACCTGTTGATAGTTTGAGGTCAGGTTGAAGTTCAGTTTTGCGCGTTTCTGGGTTTAACCTTTCCCTCACATTGAATTATGCTTTGTCACCGCTGCTACCGCGGGATAAAGCCGTAAAGCGTTACAGTTTATTTTGTGTACCAGTATATTCGTCGGAGTTTCATTGGAAGCTCTTAATTTCCCTGTTTAAGGAGCAGATCGTGCGGGAGGAGAACTATCGGGGAGTAAAAGCCCAAAACTGAGATCTGATACAGCTATTTGAGTCATGGAGCCGGCTGCGAAGCAGAAAGTGATTCACATCACCTACCTCATCGCAGCTCTGGACATCACCTGGCTCTTCCTCCAGTTCTCCATAACACCGGTTCGTCTTCATTTGAGATCAGATGTTAAATAAAAGCACATTTGAATCGATTTTTGCTGAGCCCTGGAATTTATATCTGCAGGGGTTTTGGCTATGTTCCCACATTTAGTAAACAAACTATTTGATAATGTGAACCATTTTATATTTACACTTAAGTTTTATATTTTTAATATTACTTATATTATAAATTAATAGATGCACAATATCACACATACACACACACGTGTATATATAGAGAGAGAGAGAGATTAAGAGTAAATATGAATTATTATTCATCTGCATTACATGTTTGTGATATTCTTCATTCTTCACAGCTGGTAAGTGTAATATAGGCTACAGCAGATTAAAGCTGGCCATGTTGTTTGCCCGTTCTAGTCTATTCCAGGCTCTCAGATAATCGGACAGAAATAAAACTCTTATAATGGATGGATTGTCTTGACTGTTCAGTTTTTTCTTCTGTGGAACAGTATTTGGCGAGGAGGCTCGGGTTCGATACTATTTGGTTTGGGTATCTGCAGACCACAGTTGGAGTGATTCAGTTGCTTGGAGGCCCTATTTATGGAAGGTAAGCATTCAGAACTCATCTCTGTCTGATGGGTTGGGAAATAGGAAAAATGTTTGTAACTATGTGTGCCTAATTAAAATGACTTGTTTATGTAATGTCTTACTTTAGTTATAGGCTTAAACTATAGGTGTGTCTTGTCTGTTTTCAGGTTTGCAGATGTGTTCGGAGCACGTGCAGCTCTCACTGTGTCTTGCTTGGCATCAGTGGTTTATTTCTTACTGTTGGTGGTGGCAGACAACACTTTTATGCTTTTCGTGCATAAACTTCCTGCTGTTTTTATGCACGCACTGCCAGGCAACACATGCTTCTACACTCTTACATATACCTTACTCGAACACACAGGTACGTGAGAGCATTTGTATTTGTGTGTAGGAGCTCAAATGGTGGTAGCAGATCTGTCAGAGAATGAGAAGCGAGCAGAAGCTCTTGGGAAACTCGGCCTCTGCTTTGGCGTAGGCATGATCGCAGGATCATCACTGGGTGGGACCCTCAGCACACGCTATGGGTAGGACACACTACAACCACCTACATTATGCTGGCATTACTCTAGTCTTCAGTCACACATGATCCTCAGAAATCAAGATAAAATGAAAGCAGCACTGATCTAGTAAAACAGGATTGTTTTTCTAGATCAGTGCTGACAAGTGCCATTGGTCATATGTGTTTTTGTGTGGTTTACAGGGAAAAGTTTGCAGCATCTTTTGCAGCTGTCGGAAGTTTGGTTTCTTTGCTGTTGGTGTTGAACTTCATCCCTAAACAGACCAAAATACACACCGTGCCGGAGAGTAACAGTATGGACATAAACAAACACACAGATCAGCTAGACACAGAAGGAATGCTCTTCCAGTAGCCATTTGTAATTTTATTGTATAAAAGTCTTATATTAAGAATCAGATTATTGTATATTGTTAAATGGAGTTTGTATATATCTATGTTTTATGTATTACTAAAAAAAAAAAAAATTCCATAAAAAATCTAATGATTATTATGATTATGTTTGTTTAGAGAAGGGTTCATCAAGTTCTGTGTTTAATCTGGGAGAGATCACAAGGCTGATGAAATTTCCAGGTGTTCCAAAGACTTTCACAGTGAAGATTATTTCTGGATTGCCATCAGGTGAACATTTTAACTATTAGCATTTGTGATTTTAAACATACTGAAACACCCCTAAATTGGAAACAAATTTAAAGTGGACCTGAAATGAAAATTCACCAATTATCTTCTAAATGCATGTAATTAATATGATTTTGAATGATTAGTTAATGCATGCAATATGTTTTTTTTTTTTTTTTTTTAAATGACCTGCTACTTTTTTAATTAGGATGTCAAAACTTTCAAATCTTTCAGAGAAACAACAGACATTTATTTGTTGTTTTTATTGCATATAGGTATATTTCAAGTTATGTTCTCCATCATTGCCATAAACTTCTTCCAACTGAAGGCAGAGCAGAATGGCTATCTGATGGCTTACTTTGGCATAGTACAAATGGTATAAACACATGCTATATAAATAGTTCTGGATTGAAGCTCAGCTGTGCTGAGGCAGTAAGTGACACTGGTGTCTTACTGTTTAAGGTGATCCAAGGTGCTGTAATTGGGCGTCTTACGTCTAGATTTTCAGAGTCTTCTTTACTGGTGCTCTCTGTTGGGATATCCAGTTTAGTGGGCCTTGCACAGGTAAGATGATATTGCAAACAAGTTCATTTTTTGTTTCAAATTAAATGCATAACAGTTGTGTAAATTAAACATGGAAGCTGGATTATGTGACTGGTCTCATTGTGTGTATGTTAAATATATGTGTGTTTTGTGTGTTTTTTCAGGCTATGATGACCAACGTGTTTCATTTTTGTTTAATCGTGATACCCATGATGTTTTCTCTAAGTGTCTTCAACGTCATCACAGACAGCATGTTGACCAAGAGTGTGTCTCCATCTGACACAGGTAATCCACAAACACACATGCTAGACTGAACAAGCCCTTGTGCATGAACATGATATACATACTTATGGATGTACATTTTGCACAATGTCTGATGAATCATTTCCCATGCAAATGTTTTCATAATGTAGTAAGAATGTATGTAAAAATTGGGACAATAGTTTTTGTTAGAATAATACAAATATTATTTTATTAATTTATCCTTAACATGTTTATATTAAGAATATTTTCTTCAATAAAACTGGCTTTCACTGTTGTCATTAAATATCATTTGGTCTATATAAAGCACTTTGAAAGAGAGAAGAAATCAAGCGCTGTGTGCATTGTTTGTTTGGTGTGTTCAGGAACCATGCTGGGTCTGTGTGCATCGGTGCAGTCTCTTTTACGAACTGTTGGCCCAACCATTGGAGGATTCCTCTATGAAGCATATGGTGTGCCATCTTTCGGATACATCCAGTGCATCATTAATGCTGCTGTCTTTAGCTTTCTGCTAACCACTGGAGGGCGCTCACAGCCAAACAGGCCATAGAAATTGTGAAAGGGGTTGTTTATGACTGTCCTGTTCATGGCCACATTGTGTGAGAGAGGGCTGTTTACAACAAACCATGGCATTTAACTTGCCTCCTCACACACTGGGAAAGGACTTGGTCACAAATAACCCAGATGATATCTTTTGTTAATACTACAGACATTCAAAATATCCTATGTTACTGTCAAATTACACTTTATTGCACAAGTTAGCTCAGGATCATTTTTATGAAGTTTCTTGTCTTAAAAAGGAGCTGGCATGTGAATGTCTAGGTCAGCACAAAAAAAGAAGTGCAGTATGCTTTTATCTGTGTGGCATTATAGTCTAGTTTTAACAACTATATATTATACAGCTAGTATTCATTATAATGATGTTGTAAGATGTCATGGAAAAAGAACAAAATAAAAAATCCATAATTTTGTATCTGAAACTCCTTAAATGAATATAAGCTAATAGCTGTTATAATTTGTTGTTGTTTTCATTGTTTCTCCATATTTATTTTGTTTGTCTGCTCTCCAACTCCTGCTAGGTTCTTCAAAGTCACACAGACTGTGAGATTAAATGTGCACATTTTATTTTGTGACACTATTATAATGCTAGACAAGCACCCCTTTTCACATCTTGAGGGAAATCTGTCCACCCTTTTTCATGTTTATCTTCACAGCACGTGTGTGTTAGTCCAGTCCATATTACTGTATGTTCACATCACTGATACCAAGAATATTCTTTATTAGTCAGAAGTCAAAAAGAATGCACTGACCACCTCAGTTACCATTCACTTTTGTTGCATTTCTTTTCATATAAGTTAGCCAATTAAAGTCAATGATGACTTCCAATTCTTCCAAGTTCCTAAATTATTCTCTTGTGTTCCAGTAGAAATGAAGTTTAACTGTTTTGTCACAACATGAGCATGAGTAAATGAGAATTTTTATTTAATTATTTATTTATTTAGGAAAACCTTCATTAACTACTTCTCAGGACTCATCAGCACTTGGATCATAATGATTTTTATTTTCACCGTGTCATGAAAAAAGAAATATTATAGAAAAATAGAAAAAAATATATATATATAAAAATAGAACTGTTTCTTCTTGCAGCTGAGCCTCCATTTCTTTCTCTCTCTCTCTCTCTCTCTCTCTCTCTCTCTCTCTCTCTCTCTCTCTCTCTCTCTCTCTCTCTCCCTGTAGTTGTGGGTATGCACCAGTGGTGGTCATTAGCATATATTATGCTAATGACGGGCGAGACGCGCGTGTTATCCTCCGCACCTGAGATGCGCGCGAGGAGCAGCTGCAGTCGGACGGGAATATGCGTCGGTAGTCATCGGTGGAAGACTGAGGGGAGAATCGCATTCCATTTCAAGTGATTCACATGAGTCACGGATGGATCCTATTTTAACTCCCGGAAAGAAACTTTTTTTACTCTATTTATTATTCTTTATCCTCATATATCAAGGTAAGCAGCATGACGATGAACTGATGTGTTCTTTTCCGATTAACTTATCATTATATATATATATATATATAGAGGAAAAATCCATTTAGATAGTTAAATTGTAAAATTAAGTTATATATTATTGTCAAGGAAAAAGTTTTATTGCTCTAGCCTAGATAAACATTTTGGGAAAAATATATAGGCCTAATGATAATGGTCTATATGCTTAAATATCTGAAATTTAAGAAATTAAGGAATGGATGGGTAAAAAAAAATGTTCTGGTAATCATTTCTTATCTTAATTTCTGTTTTAAGAAAAAAAAAATAGATTAAGATAAAAAGAGTCTTAATGTATTAAAAAGCTTACTTTAAATATAATGTATAATTATGTAAATATATTGTTATTATATATAAATAAGCGTAATTTTTAGGCCTATGTGGAAAAAAAAACTAATGTGATTGTAAATTGTTTATTTTCAGCACATATCACGTGGGGCGCTGAAAGTCTGAATTTAACAAACCAGCATGATTTTGAAAAGTGAGTATTATCTTATATATTATCTGAGTATTATCCTAATATTGTCTTATTTATGTGTCTGTCCGATGTCCGTCATTTTTTAAATGCATATTTATGTATTTGCCTATATCATTTATTATTATTATTATTATTATTATTATTATTATTATTATCTGTTATAACCTACTGGTAATGGTAAGCATTATTTGCACATTTTAAGCATCTTTAAAATGCTGACATCCTGACCCAGCGCTAATTTTGCGCATGTTTGATGAAATCACACGAAAGGTCTTGAGGTCTGTAACAGTTGTGAAACAGGCCGACAAAGCTCAGTCGAAACGCCTGTGAGTCTCTGGTTTTTCTGTCGAACACAAGTGCTGATTAGCTGTGTGTGAGGAACAAACCGCTCCTTGTTCTCTGTGTGTCCCAGCAGCAGCGAGAGCAGCAGGATAATGCTGGAGAAATGGGATCCCGCTTCCCAAACGGAGCAGGTAGGAGAGCTGAAGCGATGCATTGAGAGAGCGCACGGGAAACCTGCGCTAAATGCGATGCCATGAGGTTAAATGCATAACATTACAGAAAAACAAGGTGTTTTCCTGATTTATGATAAAAGCGAGCTTGAAAGTCGAGTTTGTTGAAAAAGATTTTTGGTGAAAATAGCCTGCCTGAATAAATTAGGATCTAATTAAAGTGGAATATGCTAAAAGTGAATGCGGTTTACATTTTAGTATGTGATAGGCTATTACAATTATTAAATATGATTATTACAATGACAATAAAAATGTAATATTTCTCCCCTTGCTCATTTATTAGAATAAATTTTCAAGAGCATATGATTTGAAAACACTTACACCAGTCTTTAGCGATGCCGTGTGTTCAGTAATTGAAGAAGAAAAAGGGAGGTGCAAATTATGCACGGATTTGAGAGCCTGACCCCCTAATTAAGACTTTAAAATAACGGGTTATGCACGGCCATTATGCAAGCGTGCGCGGGCTACTTTTAATTTCTACAGGGGTTTCAAGCGTTTTAGTTCTGGCCACAAATGTTAGAATATCAGGGTACATTTTATTAGTAGCCTACATAAACTAGCTATAAGGCTCGAGCACTTTACATTTGACTTTATACAAAATAAAATAGCCAAAATAGAAACATATTTTTTTTTGTTTTTGGTTCATTTGTTTGTTTTGTTCAAGTATTTTGCGTATGGTTAATTGTCTTAGATGCAGAAGGCGAACGCGACAGATTGCGCCCTGAGAAATTCCTTGCGAAGTTTCTTTGAAAAGGAGCTGACCCTCCTGAAATTCATTGTTTAATTCGCATACTGAAAACACATCCCCCAGTGCTGGATTTGTTGAGCTCTCTTTGGGACAAAAGCCGTCATTTCGGAGGCAGTAAAGCGGTTTCAGGTGTCCGCTGGGCGCTCAGGATTGGTGAAGCTGTTCCCCAGAGCCGCTATTCACCGGGACACACTGGCCCCGTTCATTATGTCAGAAAACATCTCCCTTGCAGCCTCGTAAGTTACATAAAATTATTGAACTCTCAGATATCAGGTGTGATGGGGAAATGCAGGCAGAATAGAGACGGTTTCGGTCAGATAAGAAAATGATTTATTTCTGAAGTGAAGTGAATCGCTAATCGCTCTCATGTACCCCCTCCGGCGGTAATAATAAACTCTTATCCATGCTATGCAGCACATGCTTCCAGGCTCTGTATAAGCGCACAATGATTTATTATTAGATGAAGACTTTGATCGGAATTTCAGATTGCCCTGTGGCGTCCGGCTTCTGGGTCTCTAGATAAATTAGTTCATGGAGGTCTTAATTAATCTGAGCCTATATGAGAACAAATTAAGGTAGTTGAAGGATAGACTTTGCGTTTTTCACCTAAGCTTAATTAGTCAACTAATTCAAACGAATAGTTTGGATTACAAACTTGTAACACAATATTCTCACTCCCTTTGTATTTTATCTTAAAATTCGGCCTACAGGTATGTCTTTTTGACAATTCAGTTTATTCTTTGACTCTAAAGGCTCGTTCACCATATAGGATATTGGTAACTATAAAGATCTTCTTTTAAAAATCCTTCTAAATTTAAAAGAATAGCTGAATTCATGCCACATCTATATTTGGATATCGTTGATGAAGGACATTGGAATCACTTTCAGAATGTTTTTTTATTTTTTTATTTATTTTTTTTCCCCACAGCAGATGAATGAAAAAACCATTGACAGCCATTTAGGCTGATGATACACTGTACAACTTTTTGAGCAATGTTGCTGGGCATCTTTGGGAAGTGTTCCCATCAACAGGCAACCAGGTGAGACACAGGGCCCACGACCAATCCAGATAGAGATTTGTTACCCTTTCTCAAGGGGAAAGTGCCTCAGCAACATTGCTCAAAAAAAGTTGCTCGAAAATATGCCCCATGTATCATCAGCCTATCTTTCCTGCATTAAGGTGGTCCAGCAGAATGTTATCATCCACTGGTGTTTTCACCAATATAGTAATTGTTATAAAAATCTTCATAGTTAACCTTCTTGTGAACAGACTTTAATACGGGGGTCTTTCCAAGGTCCACTTGGTGGGTAGAGCTACAGACTAGGGGCCCCTGTTACATATTGTAAAAAAAAACAAAAACAAAAAAAACATTCTAGGCATACTAATATTCTTACATATTGAACATTTAAATAATACATTTTAATGAGTCATACACATTATATTTTAAGTGCACTCAATGCATTTATAATACATTTGAATATAGAATGAATATTTAGCTGAAATTCAGCTTTGGATGGCAATAACTTTTCAGTTACTCCCTGGACAACCCCCTGTTAAACGAACTATGTGTTAACTTACATATTTTATAATTTTTCCTTAAAGGGATCCTTAGAGAGCAACACTTCATCAACAGAACAAACAGAAGCACAGAAGCCATCACCCCGCAGAGCCACCGGTAAGAACTGAACTAAATGTTACAATGTGCTCTCTTTGTGTATATTTTGGGTCTTTGTGCACAATCCCACTGTTAAACAATGCAGTTTTTATTTTATTTTTTATTTTTGCCTGCATGTTTTGCTGTTGACACCTGCACATATGTTTAGGGCTTCATCTGTAATGAACTGTTTGTTGATGTGGGTGTACAAGAATTTGCTAGTGAAACCATCTTTTTTGTGCATTGCATTTAGTCATAATTCTAAGCTATTATATCATATTAATAATTACTGTGTGCAAGCTTGTGATGCATACACATAATTCTTGTAATGATAAACTCCAAACAATACAAGTTATGTTTATTTGAAATATGAGAAAGGGGCTTTCCTCTCTTTCACTAGACATCTGTTCAACAGGCTGATGAGTGTCATCATTACACACAAGAGCGGGATTCATCTTAATGCTTCAGTGATCACTTCAGATACCAGATACCAAACACACACTTGAATCCACTGAAACACACACTATTTAATGAGCTTTATTTGTGTTATACAGGTGCTTGTACATCTCCCTGTCTGAATGGGGGTTGGTGTGTCCATCCAGACTTGTGTAACTGCACTTTATACCAGGCCACTGGATCACACTGCCAGACAGGTACTGTACCATGGATCATTTTGAGATGATTTGATCATGCACTTTAATCTCATTTTGAGAGGTTTGGCATGACAAATAATAGATCAAATATTTCAGTCCCCAACCTAGGCTTTGAGCGAGAAATGACATGCCGCTCATGGGGGCAATACAACTATGAGACATTTGATGGACTTTATTACTACTTCCCTGGAAAATGCAGCTACACATTACTGAGAGACTGTGAAGACAGCACTCGGTCAAGTGTACATATACAGGTGATCTCTTATAATGTTTATGAAAGGATATTTATTTTGCTTTATTTGTGATCATTTTCTTTATAATAATAATAATAATCAACATTCATTACAGTATACTTTTGTCACCTATAATCATTCAACAACAATGAAAAGGGATTGAGCACTTGTGGTGGAGAGCGTTTTATTATTTTTAAGATACAGTATATCTACCATGGCATTTCAGCTTAGAATCCTTCATCAGTATAATATATGTATATATATATATATATATATATATATATATATAAACCACAGAAAATATGTCAACCAAATGGTTATTGCCTTAATCTTCAAAACAAAGCTGTCTCTGAGGCAGCGCCTTTTTCTAAATTTATTAATAAATGTTACATTTGAAGCACTAATATACATCCTTCAGGGACAAATAAAGTACAAAGGTGAATCTTTTAAAAAGGTTCTGACCCAGTGACAGCTTTTGTACCTTTTTTTCAGAGAGTGTATTAGCTTTAGATTTGGTTAGTTTCAAGCAGGCTGCTGTTCTCTGCTTTGTATCAGAGATGTCATAAGTGTGTGTGTACTGCGCAGCTCTTGCCTGAGGAAAATATTTATTGGCATTCATAGAGAAAGTGATCTCATTATTATGGTCATTTATTCCCATTACAGTTTAATACAGTAATTATGGCCAGGGCCAAAACAGAATTGTCTTTGTTCTCCCAGACTCACTGATGGGAATCCAGAGGAGGTGAGCTAACTCAGCCAGGAGTTTCTTTAGGCCATTAGCTTAAGTGCCAATATCATTTATCAATGAATTGAAAGGGATGGCCGACAGTAATGCAGAACTTAACCAGGATTGGCCCGGCTGCTCTGGATAAGAGGACTCCACTCTTTGATGGTGGAGAGGAAGCGTCTTAAGAGCTGCACACTGTATTTGCAGACACTTTATGTTAGTGATAATCTGGTTTGCTTCCGCTCTATTTTAGCATTGGAATTCTTTTAAACTTTCTATTTGGCTTCGTGTTTTTTTTTTTCTTCTTTATTTCTTCACTTTTTAATATGGCAAGATTCTTATATCATGTGATTCATCTGCAGGTGCACAATGACCCAGAATGCAGTTCTTTCCCATACTCCTGCACACGTTCAATCAGCCTCTTCCTGCCGTGGGAGGGGGAGATTAGGTTACAGAACTTCAGTGTTACTTTCAGCGGTCAAAGGTAATAAACATTCACATTCTACAACAATTAGATTCAGTTAAATTCAAGTTTAGTTGTATAGGGCTTTTTTTTGCGATACAAATTGTTGCAAAACAGTTTTACAGACAGTTAAGTTTAGCTTGTCAGTGGTGACTATGTCAAATTGATGTACATATTTTTTAACTGATATGGAAATTAATAGGTAGCCAGTACAGAGACTGTAGCCACTGCATTTTGGACTACTTGTAGCTTGTGTATTGAAGATGCAGGACAAGCCCCTAGCAGTGCATTACAATAGTTAAATCTAGAGGTCATGAATGCATGAACTAGCTTTCCTGCATCAGAAACAGGTTACATGTTTTGTAGCTTGGCAATGTTTCTAAGATGGAAGAATGCAGTTTTTATAACATGTGAAATATAATTTTCAAAAGACAAGTAACTGTCTAATATAACACCCCGATTTCTGACTGTAGAGAAAGTAAAAGTACATCCGATAATTTAAAAGTTTCATATGGTCTTGTTGAGATATATAGTTGAGTATCATTAGCATAACAATGGAAACAAATTGCGTATTTTCTAATAATATTACCAACGGGTAACATGTATATTGAAAATAGCAGAGGACCTAGGACAGATACTTGTGGCACTCTATACTTTACTGCTGATAATTGACATGACTCCTTTTAAGTAAACAAAGTGGTAGTGGTCAGACAGGTAGGATCGAAACCATCTTAAAGCCTGCCCTTGAATGCCTGTATAGTTTTTTAATCGGACTATGAGTATGTCATGATCTATGGTGTCGAACGCAGTACAGGATGACACTAACTACACCCCTTGTTACTTAAACCTCAACCTGACCTTTGCTATCTCAGCGATACTTTTTAAGAATCTGTTCAATGATCTATGTGTGTGTGTGTATGTAGTTCTAACTGAACATCCTCTCTCTGTAGTGTGCAGCTGCCCCATCACATTCATGATGTTGAGCTGGAGCGCATCTCTGACTACATTGTAGTGTCACAGCCACAGAGTTTCACGCTGGCCTGGCAGGGACTCACTGGCTCTGTGTACATCAAGATGGGCCCTGAGTTTGTAGGACACACCTGTGGACTTTGTGGAAATTTCAACGCTGACACTCAGGATGACCTGAAGACCAGCTATGGCAAGTTTTACTCAATTTGTTACTGAAAACATAAATAAATAAAATAAAACATTGTGATGGACAGTGACAACATCAGCAAGATTAAATCAAGACTAGAAACTGTAGATTTTAGTTGGCAATATAGAAGAGGAGTAAAGCTTTTGAACAGTAAGAAACAAGTAATGATTATACAGTTAGTACAGGCCATTTTGTTTATTAACAAATAAGTTCTTTACATTATTTACTTATAATTATTATGTATACAGTTTTTGAGAATATATTTAATTTATTTTACATCTTGACGATGATTAAAAAAAGCACAAAACAAAGCATGTGCATAAATGCATTTATCGCTGTTTTCTACAGGGGTTTTTACACAGGATTTGGCTATGTTTGGAAACAGCTGGGCAGAGGAGGAGCCACAGCTGGCCAGGTGTCCTGTTGTTCCCTCTCTTTATCCATCGCCATGTGCCATACAGGATCCTCGAGTCTTATTGGTACTGCACACAAATACACACAGGCAAACTGAAAATACTTGTCCCACACCGAACAAAGCCTGATTTACCATGATACACTTGGTGAATAAGGTCTCTGGTTCTTCACTGCAGAAAGTGGAGGAAGTTTGTGCCACCCTCCTGAAGGAACCGTTCCAGTCTTGCCATGAGTTTGTCAGTCCATATTCATACATGGCCAGTTGCTCCAATGACCTCTGCCTGTAAGTACTGACATAACACCGAACTATTGACATTACTACACCTACTGGAAAGCTATAAATCTACATGGCAAAACTACTGACATTACTTTCCAAAGTGTTATCTTAAACATACTTAAACTATTGATGTTATTGCATTATGTAACGCTTGTGTATGTTTAATGTTTTCACCTGGTGCAGGTCTGGTCCCAATGGTGATGTTGTGTGCCAGGTTTTCACAGAGTATGCCAGAGCATGTGCTCATGCTGGACATCCGCTGCATAACTGGAGATCACACTTTCCTGTTTGCAGTAGGTTACACTGCAGATGCACAAATGTTTGAGATATTTTACCATATTTTGTCTTGGTATTAAATGTACTGTAAATATAGTAGCACAAATTTCTAAATTCTAGAAATAGTTATTATTTCTAAATGAGTATTCAGATGTTAAATTTCCAATATACACACAACTGTAACCATACAGAATAAACCTACAATTGGTGTAAGAATTTGTTTGCACCAAGAATTGATTATTCTGGTGTGTGAATTGTTTGTCTATGCAACAAAATTTGTGGTTGGGAAGATTTTTTTAAAGTTCCTGCGAATATAATTATAAATTTGTCATTTTGTTCCTGTGTTGTGTTTTATCAGCCATTATTATAGTTTTCACTGGACTGGTACTAGTAACATTTATTATTATTATAAATTGTATAACAGTTGTGCTGCTTAATATTTTTTGGAACCAAAGATAATTTTTTTCACTATTCTTTGATGAGTAAAGGGTTAAAAAAAAACATTGGTCTTTTAATATCAATATTTTATAACAATAATACATCTTTACTGTATTATTGTATCAGTGTATATGCCCTTGCAAATAAAATTCTTAATAATAAAAAAATACAAAATAAATAAAATACAAATCTTACTTATTCTAACGTTTGATCAGTGTTGTAAAGATAATACAGTTTATTAAATATTGGTAACAATTTATTGAAATATTGCTGTTGCCTGCATTTTATAAAAGGTCATGCATTCAGGAATTTTTTCTTTAGTTTTTTGCTGTGATATGCATATTGTGAGAGTATGTGTTGTTCTTTGCTGTAGGTGTTGATTGCCCCACCGAGCTCCTTTTCAGAGAGTGTATTACCTGCTGTCCCATGCACTGCAAGATCGAACACATTTGTATCGACAGCAAGCTGCAGTGTTTGGATGGCTGCTACTGCCCCGATGGTAGAAACATAACACTAAATGAATTAATCGCAAGCTTTATATGTGTGTTCATTTGTGAATGTTTGAAAATAATGAAATCATTTTACTGTCTTTAGATTTGATCTATGAGAATGGGGTGTGTGTTAAGGCATCAGACTGTCCCTGTGAGCACCATGGCATGCTGTACCCCTCTGGACGTGTCATACAGGAAGACTGCAACAACTGGTCAGACATTATCATTATGTAATCTTATGCAATGCAAACTTGGTTGAATGAAGAACCTGCTTGTGTTTTTGTTAATGTATGAATCGTTTTTTTGTTCTTGTCTTAGCACATGTGTTGGGGGCTTGTGGACCTGCACTGAGAACAGCTGCCCAGGTGTTTATATTTTTTATTTACCTTTTTTATATGGGCCTCATGATGTCTATTGCAAATGTTTCAGATTCTATACATTCTCTTCTTTCGAAACCATATTTTCTCACTTCACTGATACTAACTTTATCTTATTGCAAATATATTATTTTATGATTGTATAGACTTAGTTTATTTAGTCAAACATAGCAAATGTAATTATCCTGTCTTCATACATACACATATATATATATATATATATATATATATATATATATATATATATATATATATATATATATATATATATATATATATATATATATATATATATATATATATATAGAAAGATCTTATTCTAGAAGAAATACTTCTCCTTAATAACTCATTCCAACAATTTACTTTGATAAATTGAACAATATGCTAATGTAAATGCTCTACCATTCAAAAGTTTAGGCTCAGTAAGACTTTTTAAAAGTAAATTAATACTTTTATTTAGCAAGTAGGCATTAAATTGGTAAAATTATATATATATATATATATATATATATATATATATATATATATATATATATATATATATATATATATATATATATATATAACAACAACTTATATTCATCAAAAAATCACAGTCACAGTTTTCACAAAGATATTAAACTGCATAATGATTTTCAACATAGATCATTGAAAGAAATCTTGTTAAAGATTGTTATGTTTGAAGAAATTCGGGAATAAATTAGTAGTTTTTAATTATAATAATATTTAAGTACATTAAAGTTTTATTGTATTTTTAAGAACACTAAAAAATCTTTCTGACCCCAAACGTTTAAACGGTGTTGTTGTTTTTTCTTACAGGGGAGTGCTCTGTGACAGGAGATATGTTCTTCCAGTCGTTTGATGGCCGCATTTACACATTTCCTGCTACGTGCCAGTACGTTTTAGCCAAGAGCAGAAACTCGGGCAAGTTCACAGTGACCATTCAGAATGCACCCTGTGGAGCCGTAAGTCCCAGTGCACTTTCATGCTCACCGCACCAACACAAGCTTCAAGTATTAGCACACAACAGAGAAAAGACTTAAGGCATGCCAAAGCTTTATTCATCACGTTCCAGAATTGCTCTAGTGTGGTGATCTAAAGAGTAATCTGGGGGCTGGAACACAGCTCCAGTAGACAGACTACAGCTTCTAGATTTGTGTGATTAGTCAAGCTATTGGAATATTAGCAGTTAGCATAGCTGTACTTGTTAGTCTGTTAGTTAAATTAGTTACTAGAATAGTTAAATTAGACAGGCGATTAGGCACAAATAATTGCACAGCCTAAAGTTATATTTTTTTGGGTTGAGTTGAAACAAAGTCCTAGATGCGCTTGTGCTGTGATTAGACCCTGCTTAGCTTTGACAGATAAAACATGAAATGATACAAAAAATGAAGAGATTCTCTCCCTCAAAGCCTTCCTTTCCTGAAGCCCAGACGTGTTGATGCTAAAACTCAACACACGGAGAGCAGTCTGGTGTATAGTGTCACTGTCTGGACTCTGAACAAGCTGTTCTGCTTATCTGAGCCTCTGAATGACAGAGCCAGAGACTTTGTTGTTGCTGATAGAGAGAGAGAAGAGAGAGAGATGTATTTCAGTAAAGCGGCCGGTGAGAGATCCTCACATAGGCACCTGTTGGTAGTGTCCATCATTTTCTTGAATGGAGCAATTCAGAGTCCGAGTGGTTTATCTTCTGTGAGCAGCTCTCAGTAACTCATTCACAAGCATAAATGCTTAATTCCTAAACGACATGATTACTGAATTAGTCCAAATTGAAACAGATGGACCGATAGGTTTGTGTCCCTGTGCAGACATTCATCCATTGTGTTCGCTGCAGTAGTTGTATAGCTGCTGATATTGTGTGTGCTGGTATGGGACGTTCTGGCTCTCTGATTTAGTTTTGCTTTGTTATGTCTGCAGAATCTGGATGGTGCTTGTATTCAGTCAGTCAACCTGATGGTTGATGAAGATCCACGTACTGAGATCACAATGAGCCACAGTGGAGAGGTTTTTCTGGCCAGCCAGTTCAGGATCTCACTGCCGTACTCAGATGGTAATGTACTAACGCTGATCTTTAATGAGATGTTGGCAATTAGTACACCTTTGTACCTTATTTATCCCTAAAGGGTGCATATTAGTACCTTACAGTTACACATTAGTACCAGTCCCAGTGACAGATTTTGTATCTTATTTTTTTTTCTTTTTCTTATATACTCTTATATTAGTAGATTAATATATTTCTGTGTTTTGTGCTTCTGTGTTACCTCGAATGTGTTCCTCTGCATACAGCACATGAAGACTGCATGCAAACACACATCCACTGATGTCCATCATCATAAAATAGTTAAAGGGATAGCTGACACAAACATTTTCTTTCCAAATCTGAATGACTTTGTTTCTTCTGTGGAACATAAAATTAGATATTGTTTATTTGTCCATACAGTGAAAGTCAGTGGTAACCAAACCTGTTTTGTTACCTTCATGTTTAGCAGAAGAAAAAAGTCTATTAAATTAATAAATTATGACAATAATTTTTTTTGGGTGAACTATACAACTATTGGGTGACTTATTGACAGTCCTTCATGTGATTAATATAGTGGTATCTTCTCAGATGTGTTTCAGATCCAGGAGCTGTCGTCCATGTTTGTTCAGGTGAAGTCATCGCAGGGTCTGCGGCTGCAGTATAACTGGAGGGAGTTCAGGCTGTACCTGCAGCTGGAGGAGCAGTGGAGAGATGATACTGTGGGGCTCTGTGGAACATTTAACGGCAACATTCAGGATGACTTCCTGTAGGTTCCACTCTACTTCCTGCGTGCTTTCTCCCTGTTGTCAACTTATTCTCCAATGTGCAATTTTGTTGATGTGTTACTCTAGCGCACCCTCTGGCATGATTGAAAGCACACCATACTTGTTTGGAAATGCATGGCGTGTGTCTTCAGCATGTGTGCCGCGGCCCAGCTTACCCCAGCTGGACCCTTGTGACACACACCAGCAAGCAGGTGACACATTCACCTCCAAACCTTTTTAAGCTTTAGGTTTTTTAAGGGGATCTGTAATGCTTGAATGTCTGTTTGTGTGATGCCAGCCGCATATGCAGTGGAGAAGTGTGATGTGCTGACGCAAGAAGTGTTTTCTGCCTGTCATGAGTACGTAAGTCCGGTGGGTTTCCAGCTACAGTGTCGCGCAGACGTCTGCAGATGTGGAGCACCGTGCCTTTGCTCCATCCTCGCTCACTACGCCCGCACCTGCAGGAGACACGGGATCATCATTGAGTTCCGATCACAGCTGCCTGAGTGCGGTCAGTCTGACACTTACACATGCATTCACCACCATGCAAAAGTTCAGGGTCAGTAAGATTTTGTAATGTCCAATGTGAAAGAAGCGTCATTTACTCACCAGGTCGATCAAAATACAGGAAAAATAATATTGTGAAAAACGAATAAAAAATAAAATGACAGTTATCTATTTTAATTTATCCTGCGATGGCAAAGTTGAATTTTCAGTGTCACATGATCTTTCAGAAATCATTCAAACATGTTGATTCAGTGCTCAAGAAACCTTTCTTCTTGTCAATGCTGAAACCAGTTTTGCTATTTGTGAAAATCACGATTTTTTGTGATTTTATAATGAATAGAAAGTTAAAGTTTCCTGTATATGAAAGTAAACATGTATATGCATGTGGCCTATGTGTATGTTTTTGCAGCCATCACGTGTCCGTCTTCTATGGAGTATGGAGTCTGTGTGTCGTCATGTCAGCGTCGCTGCCTGTTTCTGTCTCTCCCTCAGCCGTGTGGCGAAGAGTGTGAGGAGGGTTGCGTGTGCCCAAAAGGAACATACTTCAACATGCATACACACACCTGCGTGCCACGGTAAAAATTCAAATATAGTCGTATGGACTGCTTTATGGTGCATTATAGTGCTTTTTTGGAGCTTAGCAGACAATCACTATGAACTGCTTTTAAAATTCTTCTTTTTGTTTGGAAGGTAATTAAAATAACTTTTAAAACAGTGCTTATCCATTATATTTGCTGCATAGTTAGAACTGAATGGAGATCCAAATGAAAGTGCATGAGGATCTAATTTTGTCAGTCAAAAACTCAATGCTATATAAACAGCTTCCATCCAACACTTCAACTCCACCATTCTTCTATTCACAGTGTCAAGAATTATGAAACTAACTGCTACGAAGTTCTGAAAAATAAGCTAAATCAACACCCTCCTAATTTTGTAACATTAGCTCTGTGACTCAGACCTAGATTGAGTTATTTAGTGTGTGTGAGAGTTATTTGCAGTCCTCAGTCAAGCAGGCTGTAAAATGTTATGGACCTGACAACCTCAGGTGTTGTATAACGCTTTTAGCCTCCTCACCCTCACATGGGTTCACTTCCCTTAAATGTCCCGTGTCCCACTGCCACATACTCAGTGTGTGCTAAAGTTACAGCACTCATGCTGGCAGAGGCTGAGAGAAAGTCAGGGACGTGATAGTGGCCTCATACTCTACTACAGACTCAACCGCTGCACTGTGGCCTGAAGTCTCTCAATTCTAACCCAACTACTGCACTAACTCAACTCTCTAAAACAGCTCAGAGAGATTGTATTGTCTCATACTGTAGGTCATATGAGCTGAAACTAGCCATCATCCTCACTCCTTACATCTGTACAGTAAACATCTTGTGGTTGGCTGCGCTGTTATGCAGTTTTGTGGCTTTCAGCGTTAGGTTAAGAAGACATTGTGTTAGTTAACTAAATTGTATAGAATTAAAATCTGCATCCCAAATGATGCATTATACGCTATGCACTCATACACTATGTACTTATGCACTCAACCATGTAGTGTATGAATTATATACGATTATTTTGTCATTCATAATCGGAGTCTGATAGCCCCTCCCCCTTCGCTACATAATTAAAGCTGTGACAGTTGAGTGTGTGAAGTGTCCAACATTCCACACTTCTTTTTTTTTGGTTAAAAGCATCATCCGGGTTTTTAAAGTGCACTTTTTCTTTTTTGAAGTTTCAGTGTGAACGCACTACTCACATTATTTATTCTTCAAAACGTCTTAGAATAGTGCTTAAGTACGCGATTTGGGATGCACCTTCAGTTATATTTTCTCCTTGCATAATTTATTGATTCAGAGTCAGATACTTTTCTAATATTTTGTGATACAGGAGTGAATGTCCATGCAGTTTTCTTGGTGCTGACTATTCTCCTGGAGATGTGATCTTGACATCATCTGGTGTACAGTAAGATTGTCTTATTCACTCATATTAAATGTCACCACACTGTCAAACTCTCCATCATATCACATTCCCAATGAAAGCTATTTTTTCAGTTTTTTATCAGTATATATTGGCTTGGTAAAGATATCACAGCAGCCCAGTACAAAAGACTCTCTACTTTACATCAGTTAAAATCTTTTATCTTTATTTCTTTTACCTCAACAGAATTTGCCAAGATGGAAAACTTGTTTCCCAGAGCTCAGTTATTGGTGAGTGTTGTATTTCCGCATCCTGCTGTAGTTTATCTATGTGAAACTCTTTGAATATCTGTAGTGTTTGCAGTTGGTTTGAGTTCAGTGTGTGTTCTCTCCTCTTTCAGATACCCTGTGTCCACCAGGGCAGTTTTATGAGGACTGTGAGAACCGAGTAGACGGCCACACGGCCAATAAAGGTCTAGCCTGTGAACAGACCTGTGAATCGTATTTGCTCAACCTCACCTGCTCCACCCATGAGCCTTGTGTGCCTGGCTGTGTCTGTCCCGCAGGGTGAGTAAGGTCTTTGTTGTCTTCATTCTGTTTTCACTTACAAAAACATACTATGGTAGACTATTAATTTATTTACCAGTGGCAGCTGGAGCCTCGCAATATTTACAAATGGCAGTAGGCAAGAGACAATATTATAAACGCTAAACTCAATGTGTTACAAAAGACTTATTTCAAACACTGTCAGTTCAAAGGTTTGGGATAAGTAGCTACAATATGTTTTAGCAACACTTTTATAATGTTACAAAAGATTTGGTCAAAATTCACTTTAGGGCCCAGTTCTCTCCCTATTAATAAACCATTAACCATGACTCTTGCCTCAGTGAACTCCTAGTTTGCTGCTTATTAATAGTTATTAAGGTAGTTGTTAGGCTTTGGTATAGGGTATGATTATGGTCATGCAGAATATGTGCATTATAATTACCAATACACTGCCAGTATGTTAATAATAGGCATGCTAATAAGCAACTAGTTAATAGTGAGATTGAGTCCCTATCCTAAAGTGTAACCAAAGATTTTTATTTAAAAATGCTGCTGTTGTTTTGAACTTTCTATTCACAGAGCAACAAGAGTTATAATAAAAAAGCAGCATATCAACATTTTAAAATATTTTATGAAGACTGAAGTAATATCTGTTGACAATTCAGCTTTGCCATCAAAATAAATGACATTTTAAAGTATATAAAAATGGAAAATAATTACTTTACATTTTAATAATATTTCCCAATATTGTTTTACTGAATTACTGGCTATTTGGTGCAAAGTCGTGCCGATTTGAGAGCTCACCCAATCACCACATAGAGAAAACGGTCTTCCAGACAGGACAAAAAAAAAACCTAGATTAAAAACAAGCATGTCCAATAAACAGTCAAAAGGGACTCAAAATGACAAGTTTAGAGCCTCCAATTAACAAAGATTTTTTCTCCATTAAAATGAAAGATACAAGTACTATCTACATAGCGGATTCCTTGCTTTAGTTCGATTTGTGTCCATTGACACACATATTTATAAAAAAGATAGTATATATTAAAAATAAAGTATAATATATAGATACATAAAGATAAAAATTAATTGAGCAAATTCATGCTTATATGGGTTTATGATGTGATTTATTGTGAAGGCACTTAAAAGTTTACCTTTGTATTATGATGGCATGTCCAAAAAACATGGGGCTATCACGGTGCTTTTTGTAAGTGTGCTCCTGCCATTTACTACTCTCGGTTGGATGTTTTTGCAGTAATTTTACTGAGTTTTAATGTGATTGCTTTTGGTTTCATTTATTCAATGGTTTCCAAATGCAAATGCACTTTTACCAAACTCCCGAAATGTTCCTGAGTATGTTTATTCTTGGTGTGTATTGGTAGTTTTATTTTTATATATTTAAAAGGTTAGATGTTTCCGTGTTTGTGTGTGATGTAGAGGATTTAGTAGGTGAATGGCTGTATGTGTACAGTATTTACTTGTGTGATGGGGCAGTGATCCATGGCTAAGCTCAGTGGGTGGAATCGCCCGAGTAGCGTCAGGAACTACTCATTTCCATTACACATGCATTCATACAGTAGGATTTTTTTTTAGCTTATCTGTGTCACATAATGTTCCTAATCAAATTCCATTCAAATATTTCCTCCACATAATTAAAAACCTTCCAAGCAAAGTAGTGTAGATTATCAGAAGCACACATACTCCAGGCGCTCTTTCACGGACAGATGAGATTCTGCTCTACATGTTGAGGTCTCACTCGGATGGTGTCTGCCGGAGCAGGTGATGATGTGGATACAGATCAGTTAAAGGGTCTCCGCTGACTCAGTGGGAACCTTTGCTGCTGTCGACGGCAGGTGAAAAGAGTTCTTTGTCGCTCAACTCCACTTCCCCCTCTTTTCTCCCCTTCGCGTCACGTTCCCACTAAGGGGGCCTCAGAGAGCACGACTCTTGCTCTATAGATGGATTTTTGTCATCTGATACATTTAATGCCAGTGTCTACACAAGCAAACGGAGGTTAAGTGCCATATCACAAGCTTAACTTCCTAAAGCCATCCTCAGCCATAACAGCATGATAAGACTTCGTCTCAGTTATCCTTTTACCAACCTCAGCAAGAGAGTCTGGGAATATTTTTTTTTATATTATTTGTGAGAACTTTTCTCAGCTCACTTTTTGTTCGTGACACATTTGATTTGGTTGCTGCATATTTGAGTGTGTGCTAAATGTTTCTTCTCTGTGATTAATTGCTGTTGATTTTTTCTTTTTTCTCTTTTGCACTTCTGAATGATTTTATAGTTATTTTTACATTTGTGGTTAGGTTGAGTATAACACTTGGTTTGTGAATCCTCAGACAATCCCAACGCTGAATTACAAAGGCAATCTAATACTCTCAGTACAAAGTGAAAAACTCTCATGAAAATTCATCGGCCATGTAGTGAAAGGGCTGTGAGGTCACGGATGTATCTTGAGAGCAACTCGAGTCTCTACTGCACACAGAGGGGATGTGACATTTTAGATGGCTGTGTGTGTGGGATTCACCTTCTTCTGACTTATTGACCTTTTAAACAGAAAAACATTAGTCAAGAGCATCATGGGAAAGAAATATCATGGCTGAGATTCTGTCATGAGTGTTTAATAAATTCCTGCAACTCGATAGTTTGGCATCTGGGCTGGTGTAAATATGGCACAAAGGCCCCTTATGCCACTATGTGAAGTAGTGATGAGATTATTGATAAGTCTGGAAATGATAAATGTGCTATACATGTGGTCTAATATCATTAGGGTTGAGTGGTATAGTAACAGCAGGATGCTGAATATGGGATAGAAATGAACAAAAGCAATATCCACAATGGGTGGCAAACTCATATTACACAGCAAAAAAAAAAAAAAAAGTACAAATATCTAAATGATCTTAAATCACAAAAAATTTATTTAATAAGTAAAATGACAAAATAAACTATACAAATTAATTGCATTTATACTTAAATGTTTTTTTTCTGTTGAATTAATGTTGTTTTAACTACTTTTTTAATGTATATTTGTTCTTTTTTTAATTTTTTTTTTTTTCAGAAAACAAGATGTTATATCTTGTGTAATCTAGCATCTCAAATGTATCAAGATTTAATAGTTTAGACATTTTACCTGTGATTTCACCTATTTAGCTAAATCCAAAAAGAGATGCAGAAGGAATGCATTGCTGATTGTCAGTTTTCTATAATGTGTACATCTGAAAGCCCCAAGAGTGACTGTAAAAGGCAGAATGTAACGTATTTGATTGTTTGCCCGAGACTTCTGATGCTCTAGACCTTTTTCAGGGACTTTCCAGCAGCCATACTCTTTTACACACAGACACATACATACACAGTCACAGCCCGTCTCATTCAGAGCGCAGTGTCTCACTAGAAACAGTATAATGTGTGTGTGTGTGTGTTAGCTGTGTTTGATACGTGAGCTAGACCTTACAAGTGGGTTGAATTCCTCAGTGCACCTGTTCATGCCCAGAAAATTAGTCCACTAATTATTAAAGATAGGATTTTTTTTCTTTCTATTATTAAACATTATCACATCTCTCAGGTGTGCTTCTACTTTGGAGTCTTGTACTAAAGTTCTCACATTTCTCACTTTAGTTTATAATCTGATGAAACGTGTGTTGATGCATGTGAATGTGACAAATTAGTTGGCTAACAATGCTTTTAGGAAACGCACCTCACATCGGCTAGTGGCCGCAGAGTGGATTTTTTTTCTGTAACTTGAATTGTCAAAGTTTGTTAAAGATTTTTCAGTTTGGGGTGACACAATTTCTGGGTGAAAATGCAGTGAGTACCATTGTATAGCATAGAACCTCAACTGTGGCATCTCGGACCCAGTCAGATGCATTACACCTGAGAAGAAGTAGAGGTCATCTGCACTGATCCCTGACCTTAACCTTTAACCCTAAACCTGACCTTAACCCTAAGAGAGAAAACAATTGTTCAGAAAACATTGGTATTCACACAAGCCAAAGGTCTATAGCATAGCACAGCACAGCAAGAGCATAGATACATAAAGATGCCTTTCTTTTCTTGTAGTTTTCTTTCTTTTCTTTCCATCTTGACAAATGAAAATGTGCTGATTTTGAAGTATGGACTACAGGAATGTCTTTAAGCAGCTTATCAGTTATTTGATCCAGCTGTGCACCTGTTTACTGCGTAAATAAGCATCGCTGCCATTAACCACTTTGCTTGGGGGTGGAGGAGGGGGTAATTACTCGCTCTCATTAGTGCAGGAATTCCCCAGCTCACAAAAACACTCCTATACCTGCTGCTCCCATGAGGGACGGGGTATCAGCATCACCCTTAGCTTAATGGACAAGAGAGAAACGGTGAGGAGTGTGCTTTGATTTTTTTTTTTTTTTTTTTTTGTGCACTTCCAGTTTTGACTTTGAACTAACCTAGTTTGAACTGAATTGTCTGCTAGACCTCTTCCGAGTTTCTGTTTTCAGTTCTTTAAAAATAGATTATGTAGACTGTTTTAATCATTAGATGTATTTTTTTAAATATGTTGTTGACAGGGAGAAGGTATTGAAAGGAGTGAACATATTTGATTCTCAGCAAAAACATACAAGTTGAACATTTGTTCAATGGTATTCAATATATGAGAGTGTGGCAAGTAGCTTGCTTGGAGAAAGTTTGTGTGTTTGTAGGGTCTGTTTGATAATAATTATCAGCATGCAATAATTTATGTGTTGTGTGAGAGGTCTGGGTTTGTGCAAGGATGTTAATGCAGCTGGTGTATGTCAAACCATGCACATACAGTAAAAACTCCACATATCGACATCAAACTGAGCCTTTGGCTGGAATATTACCTGTGCCACCATTAACCCTCAACCAGAAACATCAAAATCTTAAACTATTTGCTGGAGTTAAAAGAAACAAGCAACCTAGGCTGTGTGTGCACTGAATATTGTCTCCTCTGAAATCAATGATTCTTTCTCGATGGACTGACTGTTTGAATTCAGAATACTCAGTATTGAATAATCACTTCAGCTCATTTTCTGTCCAATTTTCAATCTAGTAGAATAAAGAGAAGTTGACAGCAATCTCATATTCATGAAATTCTACCTAATCAATTGTACTCAATATAACATAAGTCCTTTCAGTTTACTCTTTACACGCAATGGCTTTTTTTTTATAGTCATTTGAAAACAATTATTATAATTATGCACACAAAACCTCCTTTTCAGTATTTTTGTAATGTTATCTCTGAGTTTTCGTTTGGGTCATGGTTTTATTTTCTCAAGTCTGCTTTGTACAGAGAAAGAGAGCAATGTCATTGATGCTTGACAATAATTGCTGAGCAATGGAGTATGTGGTTGTTTAGTTATGGATCCATCTCTTTGTCTCTTAATTAATGCATGCAGAACAGGAGCAGGTGATCACGCATTCTTTGATGGCAGTAAGTGATCCAGCGTTCTGGCTGTGGGATAAAGAGAGCTGTTAACGCCTGTCTATCTGGGGTGTAAGTTTACTCAGTTCTAACAGACAGTGTGCTGGGAACTCTCAGAGACCCTCAGGCCAATGGAAATGATTCACTGCAATATTACAAGATCTTTATCAGAGAGAGAGAAGCTCTTTGGATCTGTGAGAATGAGAATAGGCTGCTTTTCTCATGTCACCAGTCTGATTTTTCTTTCATCGCACCACCCATCCAAATATTCTTGTCTCAGGCAGAATCTCTTGCATTATTCTTGCATGGCATACTTGCATGCACAAACAAACTCACACATGCATCCTGTGTGCTGTTTTAGTACAGTATGTTCACAGGCACGATGCACTGTGCATGTGTGTATTGCAGGCTCCTCAAGCATGGTGATGAATGTTTCGAGCCACATGCATGTCCGTGTTTGTGGAAAGGGAAAGAATATTATCCAGGCGACAGAGTCTCATCCCCCTGCCATCAATGGTGAGTTTACAATAACTCACATTCTGTGCATTCATTTCTATGTGAATAGTCAGTTTTCTATATTCGATCTTTACATACCACCAGAAATATTATATAAAATAAGAATATGTTGTCACTTGAAGTTTGGTACTTCATTGTTTTAGGTTATGAATATGAGGAAACGTATGCATAACAATGTGATTTTCCAATGTTTTACAGGTATTATTGTAGCAAATCGGTAGAGACATAAAATGTCACTGAAAATCTGCCCAAACCTATTAACTTAGCATCTCTCTAGCGAAAAGGGAAGAGAGAAAATGTGCAGTGAAACTATCTCAGGTCTGAATGTTATTATTTTGCAGTGTGTGTCAGCACGGCACGTTTCAGTGTGAGTTCCGCCCATGTCCTTCAATGTGCACGGCTTATGGAGATCGACACTACCGAACATTTGATGGCTTCCTGTTTGATTATATTGGTGTATGCAAGGTGTACTTGGTCAAGGTGAACTTTTAGCAACAGATCCAGATATTCCCATATCTCATATTCTTTTAAACCTGTATTGTTGTTGACTGCTAATGTGTGCTCCTGTGTGTTAGAGCTCATTAGATGAAATGATGACTGTGACCTCAGAGAATGTTGACTGCTTTGAGAGTGGTGTGATCTGCAGGAAATCTCTCCTCATCTCCTTTGGACACTCCTTCATCGTGTTTGATGATGACACCGGCAAACCTGTGAGTGAGCTTTTCTCTTTCTGTTTAGCACCATAAAATAGTGTAATTATGCCTGAATTTAAATAAAAAAAAAAATGCCTACAGCTGTCACCGAATACATTTAATGTGTCCCAACCATATTCTGCTCATTCCTGTAAATCCTTGGGTGGGAGTTAATATACTTCGGCAGAATATCTACAGGTGCTGATCATATAATTAGAATATCATCAAAAAGTTTATTTCACTAATTCCATTCAAAAAGTGAAACTTTGAAACTTGTATATTATATTCATTCATTACACACAGACTGATATATTTCAAATGTTTATTTATTTTAATTTTGATGGTTATAACTGACAACTAAGGAAAATCCCAAATTCAGTATTTCAGAGAATTTGAATATTGTGAAAAGGTTCAATATTGAAGACACCTGGTGCCACACTCTAATCAGCTAATTAACTCAAAACACCTGCAAAGCCTTTAAATGGTCTCTCAGTCTAGTTCTGTAGGCTACACAATCATGGGGAAGACTGCTGACTTGACAGTTGTCTAAAAGTTGACCATTGACACCTTGCACAAGGAGGGCAGGACACAAAAGGTAATTGCAAAAGAGGCTGGCTGTTCAAAGAGCTCTGTGTCTGAGCACATTAATAGAGAGGCGAAGGGAAGAAAAAGATGTGGTAGAAAAAAGTGTACAAGCAATAGGGATAACCGCCGCTGGAGAGGACTGTGAAACAAAACCCATTCAAAAATGTGGGGTAGATTGACAAAGAGTGGACTGCAGCTTCAAGAACCACTACGTACAGACGTATGCAAGACATGGGTTTCAGCTGTCACATTCCTTGTGTCAAGCCACTCTTGAACAACAGACAGCGTCAGAAGCGCCTCACTTCAAAAAGGACTGGACTGCTGCTGAGTGGTCCAAAGTTATGTTCTCTGATGAAAGTAAATTTTGCATTTCCTTTGGAAATCAGGGTCCCAGAGGAAGAGAGGAGAGGCACAATCCACATTGCTTGAGGTCCAGTGTAAAGTTTCCACAGTCAGTGATGGTTTGGGGTGCCATGTCATCTGCTGGTGTTGGTCCACTGTGTTTTCTAAGGTCCAAGGTCAACGCAGCCATATACCAGGAAGTTTTAGTTTTCTTAATTGGCCAGCAAACTCGCCTGACCTTAACCCAATAGAAAATCTATGGGGTATTGTGAAGAGTAAGATGTTAAATGCCAGACCCAATAATGCAGAAGAGCTGAAGGCCAGTATAAGAGCAACCTGGGCTCTCATAACACCTGAGCAGTGCCACAGACTGATCAACTCCATGCCACGCCGCATTGCTGCAGTAATTCAGGCAAAAGGAGGCCCAACTAAGTATTGAGTGCTGTACATGCTCATACTTTTCATTTTCATACTTTTTAGTTGGCCAAGATTTCTAAAAATCCTTTCTTTGTATTGGTCTTAAGTAATATTCTAGTTTTCTGAGATACTGAATTTGGGATTTTCCTTAGTTGTCAGTTATAATCATCAAAATTAAAGAAATAAACATTTGAAATATATCAGTCTGTGTGTAATGAATGAATATAATATACAAGTTTCACTTTTTGAATGGAATTAGTGAAATCAACTTTTTGATGATATTCTAATTATATGACCAGCACATGTATTTTGTTGCATCATACTGTTTGTCATAATGCATCATAGTGGTGAGGGTGTTGCATCTGCAGTCTTCTGTTACTCGAAACACTGGTTTGGTGTGAAACCACTGAGGTACTCTAACAACCGTTGATTATATTCTGCGGATTTATTTCACATGCAGAACCCATCAAGTGTGATCGACAGGCAGAAAGTATATATCTGGCAAGCAGGATACTATACCATTGTGCATCTGCTTGGAGAAGACCTTACAGTGCTGTGGGACAGAAAAACCACTGTACATATACAAGCTGGGCCACGCTGGCAGGTAAAAAAGAAAAAAACAACAACAACACACACACACAAAGAAGATGTAACTGATTCTTGACTCTGCAGTAAGTGTAAACTTTAGTAGTTTTGCGAAACGGTCATTTGCAGATCAGTTTTGATTACAGGTGTGTATTTGTGTGTTTTTGACTATATTCTAGGGCAAGCTAACCGGTCTTTGTGGGAACTTTGATCAGAAGACAGCGAATGAGATGAGAACACCAGAGAACATTGACTCATCAACACCACAGGAGTTTGGCAACAGCTGGACAGCGGCAGAGGCATGTCACACAGATAAACACTACCAGTCAAATGTTTGGAATAGTTAGGACTTTTTAAGCTTTTGAAAAAATTATTTTATGCTTACCCAGGTTGCATTTATTTGATCAAAATAATAATGTAATTTAAATACAGTAAATACAGTACTATTGTGAAATTGACATTTAAATCCCAGCCGAATTACTACAATTCTAAATACCTTTTCTATTTTAATATATTTAAAAATGTAAGTTATTCCTTTGATGGCTTCAAATAGAAATTAGTTGTTTTATATTGTACTTTTACTGTTTAAAGCCTCTGTGAGTGATTTTTCAAAAACATTAGAAAATCTTATTTATTCCAAACTTTTACAAGTAGCGTATGCACAATTTTATCTTTTTCTCTTTGCTAGGTGGCTAAACATTGTGTTTTTGCCCTTCAGATTGTCTAAAATGTGGCGGTAGACTTGTGATCAAACTCTTTACACTGAAAGTGTCTGTTTGTGTGTGAATGTCCCATTAGTGTGTGAACAGTGCTGATATAAGGCACCCCTGCAATCTGAATCCTCTTCGAGAGCCTTTTGCAAAAAGACAGTGTGGGATTTTGCTCAGTGAAGTGTTCCAAGTCTGCCACCCTGTGGTAAGCTGATCACCGATAACAGTATTCACACCGAGTCAGAATGTACATGTGAGTGGGAGAGTGTTTCTGTGTTTAAAGGTGTTTGATGCTCTGTAGGTAGATGTCACATGGTTCTATATGAACTGCCTGGTGGACACCTGTGGCTGCAACCGTGGAGGAGACTGTGAGTGTTTCTGCACCAGTGTTGCAGCATATGCTCACCGCTGCTGCCAAAAGGGCGTCACCATCGATTGGCGCTCCCCTTCTGTCTGCCGTGAGTGACACCTCAGCCCAGTCATATTCCTAGAATCAATCATTGTGATAATAATCAATAACTGGGTATACAACGGTGAATGAACATTCTTGTAAAAGATAACGAAAGTCTGGAGGAAGAAGGAACTGGGTGATCTACATTAGTTTAGTTTTTCATCACATGACTGGTTTTTATAGTACTGTATGATTAGTTACACTATCTTCTTCCTCTTACAGCTTATGACTGTGAATACTACAACAAAGGTACATCCGTAGTTTTAATGATAATAATATTTGTATTTGTCTGAGAAGTTTTTCATTTTGACAGTTGTGTGTGTGTGGAAATGCACGTCTGCATAGCTTTAGGGAAAGGCCCACTGAAGCTATTGACCTACAGAGAGAGAGGAACACTGTTGGCAGCCAATAAGACAAGTGGACTGGTGTTCCCAAAAAGAGAATTGAGGAGCACTGATGAGATCCTGACATTGTTCATGATGACACCAGGCATCAGCAAAGCCAGACCACATGGTCAGTCAGACAGACAAAAGCACACAATCAGAATAAAAATGATAAAGTCACTTTTGTAAATATACAGTAAATACTAAAACATACACATTTCAAACCAAATCTAAACATTTTGAAGCAAAGATCTCCTACTTCAGATGTATTATATTATTTTATATATATACTGTGTATATGTTGCTTTTTTTAATGAGTATGTTGTTAATGCTGCAGACACATCTCTGGTGTCATTTGAGGCGGCAGACAGACCCAACTACTTCTTAAAAGCAGAGCGCAGTGGCCAGCTGAGACTGCAGAAGTGGGAAGAAGCTGAAGCATTTTGGGATGCAGCTACATTTGTTCTTCACAGAGACACCTGGATATCAAGTTTTGATTCGCTAGAGTCTCTGGCAAAGCCAGGGTTTTTTCTGCATTTCATGTTGTCCAGACTCCAACTCATGAAATACAGTCACTCCGATCGGTACCGCCGAGCTACTCTTTTCAAACTGACAGGTCAGCATGTGGCTACATATGCGCACGACCTTGCTTATAATCACACAGAAATATCATGACTTGCTTTTTTCAAATCTTTTTTTTTTTCTACAGGGGGCATACCCCACTATCCAATGGGTCCTCGATGTCAGTGGCAGTATGAATCATGTGTGAGTCCGTGCTTCAGGACATGCAGTGACCCATCAGGTCTGAGCTGTGCAAGTATCCTGAAGTAAGAGCAGACCCCCACACATTTGTTTTCTGCCAATATTTACAAGAATCTAAATTGTGTAAAGTGACATGGCTGACATGCACCTTTCTGTAGGGTTGAGGGATGCCTGCCTCAGTGTCCAAGTCACATGGTTCTAGACGAGGTCACTCACAGATGTGTCTTTATGGAGGACTGTAAGCTACTATTTGTGTTTGTACACCGCTAGTGTAAAATAAAATCACTGACATTTTTCATTTGAATGGGGTAAATGATAGGTTGGGATTTACTTCCACAATTATTTTCATATTATTTGACTAAGGCAGCTTATGTTACCTTTCAGTTACAGTTTCGTAAATTCTATTTTAACCAGCACTAATGCAAACCGTCTTTTTTTTTTCCAAGCTCCAGTTTATCTAGCTTAAAGTAACACAGTTCGCTATATCAGTTAAGATTAGATATTTTGTGCAGTATCTAATAAATGCTGTATTTGTGTTTAGGCATTAAGCCTGCTGTTGCTCCCCCATTCACTTCACCCAGTACTGCAATATCATCAACATCTTCCTCAGAGTATTCCACCTTGAGTGGTCCAGCAGTTTCTATATCACTCACTTCTTCAACAGTGTCAGGGTCTAGCACCACTGCTTTCACACCTACAGCACACATGCCAAGCTCTGCCAAGCTTACATCTTCTCCTATCAGACCTGGAGTGGTGGAAACCATTACCACATTAACAACATCCACTTCTTTCTCCCCAAGCCCACTGGCTTCCACTGAGAGAACCACTAAAGCACCAAGCATCACCCACAGTTCCACTTCTTCCACCACAGTGCACACTAGCCCAGTGTCTCTCTCAGAAGCTCTCTCAGAGACCTCTACAACAAGCAAGCCAACAGAGTCTTTGACACTTCTCACACGTACCACAGCTATCCCCTCACTGTCGACTTTTAGTCCCGTTCTGTCATCTACCTCAAGTAAAGAGCCGACCATGCCTATGCTTCCAGTCTCAGCCAGCATAAGCTCCACAGATGCCACTTCCCCAACAGTCAAAGTGTCCTCTCCCCTCACCTCTAGTACCGAGACCCCCAGAATCACAGAGGCCTTTATATCTACTCAAAAGACCACAACACCCTCTGTGACTTCTAGTGGCAGTACACAGTTTCCTGCTGAAATCATCAGCACAACAAAGTCCACCTCACCATCAACTACAACATCTATATTAGAGTCCAGTACCTCTATCGCCACAGAAAAAATGTCCTTTCCAACATCTTTACACACAGTGAAGACCCCAGAGAGCACCTCTGAAACACATGGGACTTTGGACATCACTACCACTTCCACTTCCTCTACAGATATTGACACTTCAACCACTCACATTGCAGTAAAAACCACAAGTTCTGCTTTTCCAACACCAACTTCCACTCAAATTACACCTTTTATTCCTTCAACATCAACCTCAGAGCAACCCGAAACTTCAAAAACAACAGTGTCTGTGCCTACAGCCGCTCCAGCAGCCTTCATCACCACAGTGTCCTCTCAAGCTCCTGCATTTGTGCCAACAGAAACCACAGCAAAAATAACCTATCAACCAACATCTGTTATATATCCTTATCCTGATGTTCCAACAACTGATATTACATTACAGACGGACTGGAGAGTAATCCAAACCACCTCAACTCCATCACCAGAAACAACCCAAACCAGTGCCAGGATAGCAGAGACACCACTTACCACCTACACCAGCATCCCATTCACCTCAGCACCTACAGAAGAAACATCAACACTGCTTACATCACATGTGTCACCTACTGACAAGACAACTTCTAGAGATGCCTCTGCTTCTACTACACTGGGCCCTACGGAGTCTCACTGGGGTTTAGTTTCCACCACTGCTCTCTTTTCAGACAAAGTCAGCACATCACCAGTTCATCCTCCTTATTCTTTGACAACTACAACCACCACATCTGCAATGCCTGAGATTTCTCCAGCTTCACCATCCATACTTACAATGGCAACATCAGTAACTCAAGCTCCAACAAAAACCACAGAAACAATGATCACTTCTGTGACACCTCTGCTAACGTCTACTGCAGCTGAGGAAGAGATTATTTCTACCACTCAAACGTCCACAGCTAGACCTTTGAGCATTCATTCTGTCACTGAGACAACTAGGGTTTCTCTTGACACAGATAGAGCTGTGCTGTCAACCACTGCGACAACCCAGACATCAGCACTGGTCCATGAGTCCTCCAGCACCTTTCCTTCCACAATGTCTCCAGAATTCACAACCCGTGTCACACCAGTCCTGACCTCACAGGTGGCTGGGGCTACGACACTACGAGAAACTCCACGAGTTGTGGCCACAACCAGCATCTCACCTCCAACTAGGAATGCAACAGCATTGAGAACACCTACAACCACTTCTACAGATAAAGTGACCACTGTTTCCATAGACAGAACTTCTTCTAGTATGCCTGTTGCTACTTCTAGCACACTTCCAACACACATTCCTGACATCTCTGAATACACCTTTGGATTTACAGAGTACACCACTGAAACTGGTCTGACAACAACACTGCTTTCATCAATTGGAACAACCCCAGTGCCTAGTGTGGCATCAGTTTTTACCCAGACTACCATTTCCACACATCCGCCTACTTCCTCTACTGTCGCTGAGAGTAGTCCTGTAACCACTGCAAGTGCATCTACTGAGCACCCTCTGGTGGATGAACGTACCACAGGCACCGCTATGCCACCTGCTCCAGACACTGCCCAAACAACACTGAGTTCATCTGTGATGACCAGCCTGCCCTACACGATAGAAACAGAGCACTGGATGACGAGCCAGATGCATGCAGTTTCAAAAACTACTGCTCTCGAGCCAAGCAGAGCATGCACTGTAAGTCAATTAGAAAATACTTTTATATAGAGTTAGCTGTCTTTAATTATGTGGTGGTATGAACAAATGTTTACATATATTTGGATAACCAAAATCAGCTATTACATGCTAAACTAAATAATATGATGTTTATGTGTCTGTAGTCTCCATATTCAGAGATTGTGGATGAATGTACAAAGCTTATTTGTGTCAGTGGCCAGTTGCTCCTCTTCAATAAGTCCCAGAGCTGCCCATATGATCCTACACCTCCAAACTGTGGTCTGCTTGGCTTTGCTATACTGGTCAATGGTGATAAGTGTTGTCCACGATGGGACTGTCCATGTGAGTAACACCTGCATGATATACATTACTATGATCTTTTCTATTTTGTCATTTGTAGAATTACTGAATGTTTATTACAATGTATATATTTCTTTTGGCATGTAGGTCGTTGTTCAGTGTTTCCTGATCTTAATCTGATCACATTTGATGGGAAAAGTGTTGCAATTTATAAAGCTGCTTTATATGTGGTGGCTCAGCTTCCCAATGAGACTGTCAGCATCCTTGTACAAGAGTGTTCTGGAGCAGATGACACTGTGAGATATGCACAACTGTTTCAACTAACCTTCAGGATAGCTCCTCACAACTCTAGTGCTCTTTATGTGTAATAAAAATAAAATTCAAAGTGATAATATCATTCTATTTGCTTCCAGCTTGTGTGGAACTTTACCAATTTGTGTCTGGCTGCTTTAAACATTACTCACAAATCCAACGAAGTGCTCATCAATCGTCTGGAGAGACGTGTGAGTATCCATCGTTTGCAATTCTTGAAATAACATTTGTAGTGGTAATAGAATATAAAAAGAGGTTTAAATAAATCTTATATAAAATATATATGTAATCAATCTTTCAATCATAAATATATGATTGAAAGAGGTTCAAAATATACAATGGATTGTTTTTTTTCTAGCTATATGTGAACTCCAGGTATGCAAAGCCACGTTTTAAGAAATTTGGTTTTGAGATTCTGGACACAGGAAACATGTATCTAATCCGAAGTCCAGCTGGTCTGAAGATCCAGTGGTTCCACACTACAGGCATGATGGTGATTGAGATGGACAGCTACAACAACAGACTCCTCACAATGGGCTTGTGTGGTACGAAACCAATAACCACAGATTATACATACTGGAAAAATGATCATGTTGTATTTTAATGCCATCCACTTTCTTCGTGTTCCTCACTCTCCACCGCTCTCATCTTTCTCTTTTTCACCTTGTCCAGGTAGTTGTGATGGTAATCCTCTGAATGATCTGACTCTGTCTAACGGTACAGTTGTGCCTGAGCAAGAGGATCCGGCCGTGTTTATCGATAGCTGGCAGATTCCCAACACCACCAGCTACGTCAGTCACAGCAGACGGAGGGAGGCCAACTGCACCACGGGCGACTGCTCCCAGTGCATTAGCATGCTGAGCAACCGTACCTTCACCATCTGCCATCCTTACGTACGGCACACAACATGCACATGCCAACAATACCAAACCTGCAAAACACACCTGTGACTATTGACTACATTTCCTGAATGCTTTTTTGCACTGCAGGTCCCTCCAGCAATGTTCTGTGAGATGTGGGTCAGAGATGTGGAGTATGTGAATAATCCGTGTGTTGCTTTGGCTGCTTATGCTGCTTCCTGCCACAAATTCAACATCTGCATGGAATGGAGGAGCTCTGATTTCTGCCGTATGTAGTTAGCAAGGCATATCAACACAGCTTTAAGTGACAATGATTTCCACAGATGTATATGGTGTTAAATGCCATTCATTGGTATGTTCTCTAATGTTTTCCTGTGTAGCATTCATGTGCCCAGAAAATCTGCGGTACCAAGCATGTCTGCCTGCCTGCACTGCTCCATCTTGCCCAAACCAAGAGTTTGAGTTTGTCCCAGAGCAATGCACAGGCCTTTCAGAGGGCTGTGTGTGTCCAGAGGGAACTCTATTACACCGACCCTATTCAGCCCTATGCATTCCACCCAGCAAGTGTGGTATGCTCCTTGTCTGTTTCTCTCTCTTTTTAAAGGCTTTAGCCCTTGTTATTAATTTACTCAAGTTACGATATGTTGATATTGCAGCATGTACTGATAGTTTTGGAACCCCACGTGCTCTTGGGGAGGTTTGGAAAGCCTCACTGGATGGCTGCTGCATGTACAAGTGTGAAAACGACAGCATAGTGCCAGTGGAGTATAACTGCAGTAACATCCCTCAGCCAGTCTGCATGCGTACAGGAGAGATTACAGTCAACCTGGCAGATGACAGCAGCTGCTGCCCTCAGAAAGCCTGTGGTTTGTTACACAATCATTTCACACGTATTTACTGAAGGCAGAGTGAGTAGGCATATGTAAAAATAAACTGTTTACATCCATCAAGTTAAAATAAGACGATGTCGCTTTAATTTTTTTGTGTTTATGTCAGTAGATTTTCTCTGAAAACATTCTGGGGTTGACTACATCTAAAATGAAAATTGTGATACTGCCCAACGCTATTTGACATTGTATTGGCTAATGCATATAACTGTAACTCATATATTAATGTATTAAATGTACTATTTTACCATTACTTAATTATTTTAGATACTTAAAGGGATAGTTCATTAAAAAATGAAAACGTAGTCACCCTTATGTTGTTCCAAACCTGTATAAGTTTCTTTCAACTGTTGAACATAAAAGAAGGAATTTAACAGAATACTGGTAATCAAACGGTTAATGGTCCCGATTGACTTCCATAGTATTTCAGAAGTCTTGGGGAATTCGTGGTCTAATGGTTAGCGATTTGGACTCATAATCCAATGGTTGCGAGTTTGAGTCACAGTCTGGCAGGAATTGTAGGTGGGGGGAGTGAATGTCCAGTGCTCTGTCCACACTCAATACCATGACTTAGGTGCCCATGAGCAAGGCATCAAACCCCCAACTGCTCCCCGGCCCTGCAGCATAAATGATGCCCACTGCTCCAGGTGTGTGTTCATGGTGTGTGTGTGTTCAATGCTGTGTGTGTGCACTTTGGATGGGTTATGCAGAGCACGAATTCTAAGTATGGGTCACCATACTTGGCTGAATGTCACTACGCTTTCACTTTTCTTTCCCTTCTATGGAAGTCAATGGGGTCCAACATCTGTTTGGTTCTTCAAAAGTCTTTATTATTAAAAAATTATAATTATTATTATTATAATTATTATATATTTAGTGTTTAACATGAGAAACGTATACAGGTTTGGAATGACATAAGGGTGAGAAAATGATGACAAAATGTTCATTTCTGAAGTGAACTATTCCTTAAATCATTTTGTGACAGTTTGTAACCAGAGCATGTGTAAGGCGGCTCCTATGGATTGTAAATACGGGGAGAAGTTGGTGTCATATCATAGGCAGGACTCCTGCTGCCCAGAATACTTATGTGGTGAGTTTGGACATATTTTGTGTCTAAGCTTGTGTCTGTGAGTTTGTATACTTGTGCATGCATTCAAATTCATTTATGTTTATTGTTTGTTTTTGTTAGAGTGTGATCCTGATCAGTGTGTCTTGGACATTCCTGTGTGTCGTGAGGATCAGACATTGATCGCCACTCGTGCTGAAGGCAGCTGCTGTTTGGCACACATCTGCAGTAAGTCATGACAATTTATGTTAAAATCATGTTGTTCCAATCCCATATGACTGACATTCTTCCATTGAATAAAAAGAGAGAAATTGTTAGGACTTTGTACTGTAACACTATATTATACAATATAGTTATTTTGTATATTAAATAGTAAATAGTAAGTTATATTTCGGGTAAATTCTTCCTTGAAAATTAATTTCCACCCTGTCATCATTATTTGATTTCAGCCTACCTAATGATTTTTTTGTGTGTTTTTTATTGTGTTAGTGTGTGACAAATGTTCTGAGGCAGCTCCGGTGTGTCAGGATGGAGAACTGTTGATTGTGGACACAAACAGCACAGAGCGCTGCTGTCCAGTTTATCACTGCTGTGAGTACAAACACATGATTAAACATACCAACATTCACATTTTCATTCACAGTTGTGAGCTTATGGTAAGCCTGTTACAGTAAAAAAAAAAAAATATTTTTAACATCAACCATTATCCGCAGAAGAACGAGTAGTCTAAACTTGCATGTATGTAAATGAACAGTCACATAAAGGTTGACAAACTTCAAGCTCCACAAAAAGAAATACCTTCAAAACACCAACTTAACTGAAACAGTGAACTGTTATTGTAACTGTGTTGTGTGTATATGTATGCAGTGTGTGAGACGTCTCGATGCTTAGACATCACATGTCCAGTTGGCATGGCCGTAATTTCCACAAGGATTCAAGATCAGTGTTGCCCATCACAGACATGTGGTAAGCCCCCAACCTAATGACAATGTACTCTAAGTCGAAGTACTTACTGTACATTAGATTGTCTTTGTTCATGTGATATCATTGTGAGGGTAAGTCAGTCTGTTTGTGTATTGCTTGTCTATGTTTGTGAGTGTCTGTGAATGTGTGCTAAAGAAACAGAATGTGAATCTGTATTAAATGTTTCTGATAAAGAATAAAGCACCTCTCTCTCTTAGAATGTGCATGTGAGAAAGTCCTTCGGCCTAAATGTGCTCTGGTGAGTCACTATAAACAACCTTGTATTTTTTGCATATATTTATTATTCCATTATCTTTCTTGCTCTTGTATGACTTGTTGGTTCACATCTGATATCAGATGTATTGTATTGTGTTGTAGGGGGAAAGTATGCAGTTAGACAGAGCATTTCTGTCCGATCCTGAAAACCGGTGTGCCTGCAAACGATTCTTTTGTGGTGAGAACAAACACGTCTGTTTGAAATTCTCTGAAGATACATGAGAAAATGTATGTACTGTATGTGAACATTTCTGTGCGTGTGTGTTTTCGTAGTGAGAGAGGCAGTGTGTGTAGATGGTGAACGGGGAGTGATGCGGCCGGGGCAGACACTGGTGGAGCATCGTGATCAGGGTGTGTGTTACACCACACAGTGCACACACACACTGGACTCTGCCACAGGTTTCTATCTCCTCAGAGCCACTGGCACTAACTGCACTGCACGCTGCCAGCCTGTGAGTATTCCAACTGTACAAAACACACACAAGCCAAACACAAGATACCTCCTAATGGTGTTATGTGTTCTCCAGAACCAGATATACATCCCTCCTAAAGACCCCAGCAGCTGCTGTGGAATGTGTAAGAACATTTCTTGCCTGATCCAGAGTGAGAATGGATCTGTAACTATGTACAAGGTGATGGTCTCCTCCACTCAAAACCCTGTACAAAAGTTGCACAGAACTAAATGGCTTTATCACTTATTTAAATTAGTTTTTGCGGAAATTATGATACATTTTTTAAATATTTTTTGGTGAAATTTATTTGAAATAGTTACGTTTGTAATATTACACAGTAAATGTCAATGCTGTCACTTTTGACTAATTTTATGCATCCTTGCAGAATGAGATATTATATACAAACATGTTGTTCTGAAGCCATTATTAAATTAAAAAATTTAATTGAAATATTTTTTACCCCATATTTTTCTGACAACTCTCTTGCAGCAATGTGTCCCTATTGAGTTTGTTCTGCTGTGATGTAAATGTAGAGTGTTTTGTGTGTTTCCCTCTCCAGCCAGGACGCAGCTGGGTGTCTGACTGCATGCACTATGACTGTACAGACACTCTGTCAGGACCTGTGCTCGTCTCGCACCCTTACAGCTGTCCGCCCTTCAACGAAACTGAGTGCATGAAGGTAAATTCTGTCTTCTTGATAAACATAAACCTAAATAATACATGAAGGTACAGGTAAGATACACACAAACACATGTACGTGACAGAGTGACGTGACTACACTATAAAAAAAACTAATACATAATGCGTTTATGAAACCTTTCTGGTCTTGATTCAGTGATTAAGCAGTGGTTCCATAATATACTGACACCTTCCTTCATGACAAGATATATAAAACAATAACTACTGTAATAAACATTTAGCAAAATTGTCTGAACCCTGCTACATTTTTCAAAATGGTCATCTTGTCTTAGATTGGGGGCACCGTTGTGAGCTACATGGATGGGTGCTGCAAGACATGTGAGTACTGAGGATACATTCCGTTGTTTTGCTCTTGTTATTACAAGAAACATACAGGTAACGTTGACATTCAAAAGCTCCATCTGTTTCTTCCACAAGTTTTTGCACTCAATATGTATGAATGAAAGCAACAAACAGGACCTTTGTTCTGTACCATCAAGGTAAAGAGCAAAATTCATAGACCTAAGATAAAAACAATAAATCCTGGGAACAATCGAGAATTGTTTAAAAGCACTGACATGCACACAACAGCAAAAAGTTCATTTCTTGCATCAGGCTGAGTGTAACGTTCTGTAACAATCTCTCCAGGCGCTGCGAGCTCCCTGTTCCCCTTCTCTGTTAGCCCTTTGAAACCCACAGTTAGCACAAACTGTGAACAAGGTACCTGATACTAACATCAGACCTCAAGACCTGCCATCACCATTGTTGATTTCCAACAATGTACTCCCCCTATTCAAACAATACAGGAATCTCAACAGATTTGAAGATAACTGCTCACTGAAGTCATTTATACCTCTAGTCACTTTTCTCCCAGATGTTTCTTGGAAGCAGCTACTGTAAATCTTTCCCCATTTTGCTCTGTTGGGCAGTGCATTGTTGATTGCCAACAATGTACTGTTGGTAGTGGCCAGTTAGAGAGTTTCTGTAGCTCTGCATGATTCAGGGTGCTTAGGCTGTAGCTTCTGATCACATAGTATGTGTAGTTTGTGGTAATGGGGTGTTTGGTAATGTTTTGGGTGATGTGGCAACATTAGCAATACAAAGCGTTTTCCAAATCTGTTGACTCCTTCCAGAGTTGTTGCCTTCTCTGCCACATTACTCAAACCATTACAGCTTCTGCTCACTAATGATCTGTGTATTTTATTGGAAAATCAAGTAATGGGGCTCATCTGGTGGTGGATTGAATGATATTGATCTTGAGTATGAGTGAATTCATATGTATCATTTATTTTCAGTAGATAAGTAGTTTTATAGTGATTACTTTTTTATCAGCTAAGTGGGGAAAGAATTTTATTATTTCAAATCAGTTATTCATTACAAGAATAAGTGATTAAAATCCTGTGAAGTTACAAGTTAACACGTTTAATCTTAGGGGAGGATGAAAAAGGTGAACTGTTTGTTATTATAAAATCTATTTTTTTTAAAAACAGTTCATACTATGGAAAATTCTAAGGTAAGATGTGGTGTTAGACCAGATTAAAATAGCCCATCATTTTAATGCACATAAAGGACATGATAATATTCAGCGTCATGCTTTTCAGACAGATTACGCTTTGTAACAACACTCAAATTAAGATTTATCTTATGCATATTCAAGCATGTGCTGAATCTAAAGATTACTTTATAATCAGAGGCAAAGCCAGCCAGTGATGTCACTTAAAGTGGCATCCCAGCATTCTTGAGTTCTTGAGAAGCAGGCGTTGATCTTCTTCTGCAGAGACAGTGTTTATCCACACTGTTACATCAAAGAGTGGCACATTACCGAATCTAACATTTGGGCAGACTGCCTTCAATACGAGATGTTTTTAGATTAACCAGAAACGTCTGAGTTCTGAAACTTACAGGATGTTTTTATGATACTATGACCTCTTATATGTCAAAATATCAAGGGAACTTTGTTTTCTCAGTTCACGACCCCTTTAAATCACAGTCTAAATCAGAAGATACTTAATCCTCATAGTGAGACCAGAAGTTGTTCAATAAATGTATTAGAGTTGTCATACAGGATGAAAAAGATAATCCATTGACTTTCTATGCTGTAGGTAAAGAGGACGGGAAGTCATGTCAGAAAGTGACTGTAAGGATGACAATTAGAAAGAATGACTGCCGTAGTAACAGACCGGTGAGTTCATTTCAGATTATACCCATTATAATCAAGATCTAATTTGGCTGTAAACTGGCTTACAGCTCATGTTCATGTTCACAGGTCAACATAGTGTCATGTGATGGAAAGTGTCCATCTGCAAGTATTTACAACTACAACATCAACACGTATGCACGCTTCTGTAAGTGCTGCAGAGAGATGGGGCTGCAGCGGCGCTCAGTCCAGCTCTACTGCAGTGGAAACTCCACGTGGGTTAGTTACACCATACAGGAGCCTACAGACTGTTCCTGCCAGTGGTCATAAACCTTAAACCATAATAACAGAAAGTGTTACTTATCATTCAACTTGAACGTGAAGGACCATCAAATCTGCATAGTGTTGGAAGTTTTTCTATTTTTCACGGAGCAGAATATACAGTTTGTTCTAAGAAAATTGTTAAATATTTCAGAAAAGGTTCTAAACATGAAGTGCATGCATAAAGGAAGTAATGTGAAAGCTTTTTTGAATCCAACAGCAACAGTAATAATGTAACTAGCTATGTGCTCCCGATCTGTATATAAGGAATTGTACCACAGAACACATTGAAATAAAGATGTACTAATTGTATTTAGATGCTTTTCGACAGGTAGTGTTACTTCTTAATGATCTGAATATTATGTGATTTGATAACATGTTATGAACAATCACGTTTATTGAATAATTGATCTTATGCTGTATTTTGAGCACTTTATTTATTTATTACCATATAAGAACAATGCTTCACTTAAAATACAACATTTTATACACGTACAATACGTATGAATTATGCATAGCTTTTATCGATGAAGCATCTGGTCATTGTTGAAGTTGCTGGAGTTGTTGCAAAGTCAACATAAATTTGCTTTATACAGTAATGCATGTTAAGAACAGCTTTAGCTTTTTTTGTGTGAGATACTAGACGTAAAACTGAGTATGTGAAGTTCCTGTTTTCATATCTGTGTCCACAGTATTGCAATGTTGCATCAATAAAATGCAAATGGATGGTCATAATGAATACCTCTGTATAGATTGAAATATTTTATAATATTTTATAGAATTATATATTTTCTTGTGGAGCCCTCTTTCTTGGTTTTAACATTTTACCCTGCTGAAGAATTGCAAAATACATAATATGCTTAGTTCTAAGTTGTGTACTATACTGTATGTATATTTCCATTTTAAATAAAAAAAAAATCTTTCAAAAAAATGATATTATATATTTTTTGAAGGTGCAGAGTTTGTGTTTGAGTTGTATTTATTTATTTATTTTTCAAAACTCGTTTCAATGGTTTCTGGTTGTCAGCACCTGCTGGTTCACTTTTTAAACTAGTTTTTATTTTATTCAATTTTTTTTTTTTCCTGTCTGTTACCTTTCATATGGTTCTATCAGCCCATAACCATTGTCATGAGGTTGTTTTCCCAGCTTCAGGGTATGTATGACTCTTTGGATTTTGGGTGGCAGTGGCTCAGTGGTTCACATAGGTTGTCTACAAACCGGAAGGTTGGTGGTTCAATCCTCGGCTCCACCTGACCAAGTGTCGAGGTGTCCTTGAGCAAGACACCTAACCCCAGATGCGGCGAGCTGGATTGTGCCTTGAATAGCTGACACTGCAGTCGGTGTATGAATGAATGGGTGAATGTGAGGAAACTTGTAAAGCGCTTTGGATGGCCATGTGGTCTGTTGAAAGCGCTATATAAATGCAGTCCATTTACCATAAAAACCTGCCCAGAACTGAGATTTTGAAAGATTTAACTGTTCATAAAGACATTTAGATCCATGTCCAGATAAGAAACATCGTTTTTGGAGTAAATGACATATCCACACGTCATTGGCTAATTACCCATCGATATGCAGAAATATGAATACATACAGACAGGGCATCCAAAGCATGGAGCCCACTGTGAACACATCAAGTAGAACAGAAGACTTACAAGGTTCATATTCAGTTTGATTCAGTGCTTAAGCGTCCAAGTTTCTCAGTATAATCAGGAAACATGCTCAGTTCTAGTTTATCAGTCTTGAAGAATAATTTTATTGAACTGCCAGATGCAACAGATAAAGCTGGTGAGCCAAACATTATTTACAAAAACGGAAGGTGAGAGCCATAAGACAAAGCAAGGGGAGAAGTTCCTACTGCAGCTACTGCTAAGACAGGACAGTGTTAATGTCATGCAGGGTGTGGAAGATCGCCTTTGATAGCCTCTGGTAAACTGCAAACATTGGTTGGGATCAGAGATGCCTGGTGATTGAAGGCAGAGCCCAGAGACACAGGGAGCAGGCATGTCTTGACCACGAGTGTAGATTCCTCCATGAAAGCTTACTTTCTGCGGCGAGCAGCAGCGCCCTTCTTGGAGCTGAATAGCAAAGAAAGAGCGAGTTAGTGGTGCTGAGTGTAACAGACATATCAGTAGAAAGACCGAAAAAACACCATACAGGACAGGGATCCTTTTTTTTTTTTTTTTTTATGTAATTTCTCAAATGTAAGTATTCAGTAGTTAGCATGTGATTGTGCTATCTTTACACCGTTTTCTCAGTCCAGTCCTGCAGGATGTTCTTCTCACTTACTGTGTTCACACAAAGTCTGTCATGCACGTGGAACTGAAATCGCGGTCACTCCATGCAGGACTTACCGCTCTTTCTCTGAGCTCTGTCAGTTTGTTAAACAGGCCTGTCTTAGTCTTAAATCACAGCAGCAGCTGATACACATCACATTTACACCACTCATTACCTTGTGTTTACCAAACACATTCATCTCAGTTCAGGTTTGCTGGCACCAATGAAAAATAAGCCAGATCAGGAACAGACAAGAACTTTATTGTGCCACGTAAGCTACACTACTTATTTCACGTTGAGCGATATAAGAGTGAGCTTTATTTTTCATTGTCTGTAAATCGCTTCAGAAATCAAGTTTGTTTACATGCGGGATTATAATTCAGTTACAGTCTTCATCTCTCTGTCCAAGTGTAAATATGTGACCCTGGATCACAAAAACGGTCTTAAGTCGCTGGGGTATATTTGTAGCAATAGCCAAAATTAAACTGTATTGGTTTAAAATTATTGACTTTTATTTTATGCCAAAGATCAGGCGATTAAGTAAAGATCATGTTCCAAGAAGATATTTTATATATATAGCAAAAACTTACCTTAAAAATATTAACACCTAATTTTTATTAATAATATGTATTGCTAAGAACTTAATTTGGACAGTTTTAAAGTTGATTTTCTCAATATTGTAATTAAAAAAAAAAAAAGAAAATTGCATCCTCAGATTCCTGATTTTCAATTTTACATTTTATTAAACTTTGAGATTACGTATAAATCTAAATTATGTTTTTTTATTTACCCTTATGACTGATTTTGTGGTCCAGGCTCACATATATGACACAATGCATTAGCGAATATTTGCAGTCAATAATGAATTACAAGCACATGAATGACTGGGCAAACTCTTTACAAGAGGGGAAACCCAGAATTTTAGAGGATACACAACACTGACCTATAATATAGATTATATCAAATATACATAATCCATACAGAGAGATCAGTGATTGGAAATCAAGTCTGTAGCAAATGGTTTAAGGTCAATCGCTCAACTTTTCCAGGTTTCTTTATTAACAAAACTATTTAGTTGTCATAAAATGGATAAATAAGTGCTGCACAATAGGCATAAAATTATTTTCTTTAATCTAGACTACTTCTGTGTTAAGTTTCAAACTTGAATAAGGGACATGTCTTAATATGGGCAATTTGAAGGTACGGGTTTGTAGTCGCACTTTGAATGCAGCGAAAAGGCCATAGCAAACTGTAATTCAGTCAGACTAAAGTTTCTACATGCCATTTAAAACAGATGAAGAATTGCTTTAGTCCTACTGAAATCAAACTCTGCATGTAAACGTACTCGGGGAGCATGAGGACACTTCAACGAGGGTTCACTGTCTGACTGTGGTGGACAAAACTCTTCCAGCTCTGCAGAAACTTACTCTCAAAGGCTTCACGCTTCAGTAAATCTGTCACAGTGCTACAAAAATGTCCCAGATACCTACCATCTCTACAACAGCCTCAAGACTGCAGCCCTATATCAAGTTTTAGGACATGTTTTGTAAACTTGTGCTGCCAATGACAGCTTATTTGTGAGTGACAGTGACTTTGAGAGTTTTAATGGGGTGTGAAATGATTAGATAATGAAATTAGAATAAAGTTAGATAGTAATATTACTGTGTGTGTGGTAAGGAGGAGCTACTCACTGCTTCTGCAATTCATCAATGCGGTTTCTGAGAGAGATGACCTGAAAACAACACATGAGCGTTTTTACACCTGCCAGATCATACCTCAACCACAGGATCCTGGATTGGGATAGCTGTCCTCTATCATTGAGTGCTGACACACACACACAAATCATTCTGACTTGATGCTCAGGACGTGCTGACCTCAAGAGCTGGTATGGAGCAGCATTGTGTGGCATAGTGTTTTGTGCTGTTGTATAGGATCCCTCAGCAAGACGGTATTGAGCTTAAATGATCACACACACTTACCTGCAGGAGAAACACCTTGGGATATGAAAGCTCAGATGCTGACTAACTTTAGTTTACCATGATTCACATCTCTACTGCTAAATTGTTGGATCAGTGGTTTCCTTTAGCTGCTGGATTGAAAGAGATCAACACAGTACATATGACCTTTCACCTGTGGTCTGAATCGACCTGTTTCCCAGAGAGTCTCATGCATGCAGACCATGCCGGCATGTCCCTGTTGCTGAACAAAGCCTTAACTTCCTATATTTCCAGTTACTCACTATTTACTGAGCTCCTCCACTCTCTTACGCTGGGTTGTAACCTGCAGAACAGCAGAAAACAGCTGAGACCTGAGCAACCGCACATAAACACACTCTAGATAACCTGCACGACCTGCTCTCACATATTTGACTGATATGGTCACGTTTTTTTTTTTTTTTTTTGTCAAACTCCCAAATGAGAGAAATGCACTATTGCTTTTATATAGTTCATTAAATCAATAGTTAATTACATTTTAGATCAAATTTTGCCAGTTACTTAAGAGGCAGTTATAATAAACCTTTCCTTCAAATAGAGTCAACAATAGGACTCCATGAGATCAGGAATTTCACATGAGGGTGAAAGCTGTGTCCCCTCACAAATTTCACAGTGGGTTCAGGTTGGTCGCTCATACACGCTGATCAACAGAAAGCTACTTGGATTAAGAGTCAATTTTTTGTGGGAGCTTTGATTCGTAGGTCACACTATTGAAATTTTATGTATAAATAATATAGATAATGTTTTTGCCAGCAATATGACCGCTTCTTTAAACATATTTTTTTCCACCAGCAAAAACAAAGCCGAAGCAGAATCAACATCTCTCTAAAAAAATAAAGGTGCTTCAAAAGGTTCTTCACAGCGATGCCATAGAAGAACCATTTTTGGTTTCACATAGAGACATTCAGTAAAAAATTATTTAAAGAATAATCTTTCTAACCTTTTTTTATAATCTGAAGAACCTTCTGTTTCCACAAACAACCTTTTGTGAAATAGAAAGGTTCTTTATGGAACCGTTTAGACAAAGAGGTTCTTCTATGGCCTCGTGGAGCACCTTTATTTTTAAGAGAGTGTTGTGTCTCCAAGCAACACACACTAGGTGTTTAGTTTCTGAATGAATCAATTGAAGAAATTCTTTAATGATTCACAAAGACTTGTCTCCACCAAAAGCCATGTCGATGTAACCTGCAGAAAGAGTCACTGAAAATCCACATCACATCTGAATCAAATTCAAGGGCCATAACTGATAAGACATTGGCTTTAAATTTAAGCAAATTTAAGCTAAAAGCAGCTAGCCGGGCTGATTTTGTAGTTGTACATAAACTGTGCTTATGCTTGTTCACTGAACAGATAGTCAACCCAAAAATGAAAGTCATAATTTCCTCATATTTATGTTATTCCAAACCTGTGTGACTGGCAGATTGTGCATCTCAGACAACACTGAATTATGTACATTTTACAATGAAATTGAATGTTGATCGTCAATGGTGATTGGCATTCTGTCTAACATCTCTTTTTGTAACAGAGATTTTCACTTATGGGTCAGCTATCTCTTTAGGCTATAACTTGTCCAGGGTGCAGTTGACAAAGTAGTGCATCTCCCCTAGTAAAACAAATGTAATATAAAGTAAAATCATTTTACAGATGTTGTATTGTGTAAATGGTCATTGGACAGCTCCCTCACCTCATACTTCTGCCTCTTGAGTTTCTCAATGTGCTCAAACTTCTCAGCCTCCAGTTGGTACAACCAGTCCCACAGCTCTTTAGCTTTCTCCCTAAACCAACATATGCACCGAAACACATTTAGATTACACACGCAAAGTTTCATCAGAACAAGTTGTCTTTCCCATAGAGGTGTCAGATCTGTGCTGACCTCAGCTTGTCCTCATTCAGATGGTCAATGTTCAGTGGTTTGCGTCTGTCTGCCAGAATCTTCTTCTTCTTCTCTCTTTCAGTTTGCTTCTTACCTCCCCTCTTTGAATCAGCCTGTTTTTAGCAATGTGCAAACAAAACACTTTTCACGGTCATATACAGTACTGTATTCAGTGATGATTGACAGAATCAGAGTTGGGGTTGATAGAAAAACCTTCTGCAGGTAGCTGCTGTACTGCGAGCCCATGTTAGACAGGGCAGACTTCTTCTTGGCATCTTCATCTGCTCTCTTCTTAGCATCAGCCTCCTCCTTCCTCAGCCTCTCTTCCTCACGTCTTGCCTGACGTTCCTTGTCCTTCTCAGCGCGGATCCTCTGCTGTTCTGCCCTCTCAGACCTCCTTTTCTCCTGCACATGCACACATTAAATGTGTCCATTTCAATATTCTGAAACACAGTGCTCTGGAATATTTGATTCTGATTGGTCAGTAGCGTCCTGATATTATATCATCTGTCAGATGTTTCATTTTATTCGCCTTCGTTTATTCACTGTATCATCTAGCCCAGGGTTATTTAAGTATTATTTATGTACTATACAACAATAGTGTTTATTCATATTTAAAGTGATTAATTAATTAATATTCAGTTTTTAATTTTGGTAATTTGGTGCCTTTGTCATTTTTAAATATATCTATTTAGCTTTGTTTTATTTTTCATTTCACTTTTGATTTATTACATGAAAATAGAAGTTTTTCAAGAATTGTTCAACTTTATTGGAGACAATTATCTATCTTAAGCTTTATTTCAAAGAACAAAAACATTTTATAGCGATATATTTTATTCCATACCTTGACTGATCCAGGAAAATGAAACTGGCGTGAGAAACTTGAATCTCTCGCATCAGATTGAAAAATCACTCTCAAGTTTCCTACAAACACCATCTTATGTCTCAGTTATTGGTTAGTGAAAATGGGCTCTTATGAGTATTAATATTACTGTAATATTGTTGCAGTGATCGTCTTGTTTACAGTCTAATTGTTTTCTTGTTTTTCTTAGAGGAAGCTTCAAGATAAAATACAGGTAGATCATTTCAACTTCAATATTTAATCTCCACATACTGTATTTATTTATTTGTTGAGAATCCACCTATTTAGTGGGATAATTTGAGGAGATAGCTGATACTCACGATTCTGTCTTTCAGAGCAATAAGCTCTTCCTCTTCCTTCTGCCTGTGCTCAAAGTGGGCATCAATCAGGGCCTGCAGCTCAACCAGGTCTTTGTTTTGACGCTTCTTCTGGATGTCCTGTTTGCATACACAAAATTATGACCTGAAACTTGTATTCTTACAAAGTTGAATACATAGCATTATCATTATAATATAATGTATTCAATTAAGTGCTTGCTTACATCAAAGTCCACCTTTTCCCCATCAGGGATCTTTGGTGCACTTGGTCTGAAGGGAATGAAAGCAAAATGTGTTTTAGTGGGATTCTGGGTATCTTGCAGCTCCTCAGTAACACTCTGAGGATGCTGTATTGCATCGCAGCATTGGAATTGGCTGCTCGGCTATAGAAAATGCTTAGTGGACAATTCTACTTACTTGAACTTGGGCTTCTCCTCTGTTATGAAAAAAATTAAAAAAAAAGGGAGAGGGACATGTAACATGGTTAGAGAGTTTAAAACAAGCTCAATCAACAATCATTGGGAATTCTGTTAGCCATATCCATGAATATGGAGTTACTCTTAGTAACAACTCAGTGCTGGTTTATATTACCTGAGATTTAAGAATTATGTGTGTAACTTCTGAATGCATTTTTACAAAGTAAATAATATATGAATTTCAATCGTTTCAGTAATGATAATAAACTGGGTTCGTTGTGAAACAAATATAGTATGTGATCAAAAGAAATATAGAAAAATCATTGCATAAGAATTCAGATCGTGAGGTGCTTATAAGTACATGAGTAGAAACAGACACAGAACTCCTGGCAAGTGGACCACTCTCACTCTTTCAAGAATAAACATAACAACAAAGCCTCGTGGAAATCTTTTTACCCTTCATTCATTTTCCCATCTCTTTTGAATAACAGCATCTAAACTGGAGTTTGTTATATAGCTGACTAGACTCTGCAGGTGACCTAGATGAGGTGTTTGAGCCATTGCAATGTTTCGTAACTAGTATTTGGCTTGACCTTCACACCAAAAACACAAGCAAAAAGCCACATCCAGACCAGATATTTTCCAGAAGGAAATAAAAACTACCATCTTGTCCCCCTTCTTCCACTGGTGTGGCACATTCATGCAAAAAGAAGCAAAGCACAGAGCAATGTCAGCATTTCATATTCTTTCACCCTCGTTCTTGACTTAAGGTAAGTTTCAATTGACACTTCAGGCCAGTTTACTGTGTCTCCCCATTCAGGCAATCTTAAGTTGTAAGGTTTCGGATCTGATTTCACCGTGTTACTTTCAGGCATTGACCCCTCCCCCACACCTTCTTTCTAATCAGAAGTAACAAATACAAGAAAATGACAAACATACCTTCCTCTTCATAGGCCTCTGCATGCATGAAGCGTTGAAAGCAAGAGTAAAATAGAGAACATTAATGTTGCTTTGTGTGCAGAGTTCAGCTGAGCGGACACTCAAATTGAGGTGCCAAATTATATCAGGATACATTGACAGAAATCGATTACATTCAGAGAGAAACAATCAGATGAATGAATTAGGTAATCACTTTCAATGGGACACCTCAATATGAGCAAGAACATAAACTAAATAACAACATATTGATGACCAGCCTCTATTAGCATACATATGATCGTAAAACATTGACTGGTATTTCAAAGTGGACAAAAGCGCCTTAATAATGGATGGCATCTTGTTTGACACTTTCAGCATTTTGCTTTTAAAAGCTATATTTAAATTGAATATTTAATGTATAGTTTAATATATAAGTATAATATATTTAATGTAATGTCAGTATAGCTCAGTGTACCAAAGAGAGCCTTTCCAGTGTTAAGCCAGTGAAAACAGAATGAATAAGTTATTATAGCCCATTTTGTCCCTTTGACAATTATTTTGGATATACTGACCAATTAATAGTCATTCCATGAGTATTATGAAACAGCTGCATTTGTAGCAGCTGAATTATTATAATGCATGCAATAGAACAGGATCTATTTCAAGATGCATCCTAGAGTAACCTTCAGAAACAGTTCTCAATGTAGAGTTTTCAGTGATCTGATAAGCGTCATTGCTGCTAGAGCAGGAGTTGCAGTGGGATTTATTATCAGCTCGGGCCTCTAGTGTTGGGGAAGCTACTCCTGCTATAAAATAGTTCATCTACAGTCATGCTACTTTAATCTATGATGATTAGTTTCATCTACAAAATGCTTAGTCCAAATCTTAATTCACAAGAACAGTGTGACTTTTCAGAACATCCACCCTAAAAGTAAGCAGCATTTTTGTTGTGACAAAGCGTCTGCGTCAGAGTTTGATCGTTCCAGCTCACTCCCCGTTGGTCTGCAAGTGAATTCGAATTGGAAAATACTCCTTGTTCATAAAGGGTGGAAATTGTCCAATTCTGAAACATAATTCAAATGCACTACAAGGGACTGAAATGGCATGGATCTAAGCTCTGTCACCATTTGGTAGTCTCATGGTGGGCCTGAAACGAAGAGGAGGTACCACCAGTAGTGGTTAAAGTTTTGTTGGGTTTGGGGGGAAGGGGACTACTGGGGAACTACATTAACGTGGCTGATTTTTAAATAGCAGATGAGGTGCGCTGCCGGTTTTTAGTTGTCTTGGGGAAATGGGAAGGATGAATGAATATTCATGCAACATACCTTCCTCATGCACCTGTGGCTCTGGCTCAGGCTCAGGCTCAGGCTCAGGAGCTGCCTCTACCTCTACTACCTCTTCAGCTAATAATACATGCAGCAAGCAACCAGGGGATGGAAGGTTATCAACAGTTAATGCGTTGCAGAGGAAGGAGCATTCAGAAATGGGAGATTATGTATTGGTTTAAGTGAGAAAGAGAGAGAAAGCCATGTGTGAAATGTATAGTTGGCCGACAGGATGCACATAATGGGTGAACCTGTTATGAAATGATGACACCTTGAGACACCAGGATTCCACATGCCATACATAATACCCACAAGAAATTACTTTGTTTTTCCCTGCTTGCCAATCCCATTGATCCTAATAATCCAAAACCATCTATTCTGTGTTTGATAGGAAAATAAACTAGAATAAATTTCACACCTTATGCTCAGATATAATCCACATACTAACATCTGAAAAACATAGACAAGGCATCAAAACAACGGTTTATTTTAATGACCTTTTCAGCAGCCACACAATTTAGAACTTCAGGCCGCCAGATACTGGAATATTCCAATCTGCTTTATGAATTCTGCTTAAAAGGTCATCAAAGGTCATGGCACTCTTCAAGCTGTAGGGGGCAGCACATGTTGGTTAGCTCTGGTTAGATTTCCTGCCATAAATATGATTAATATGCTTATGGTTTTAGTTTATGTTATGATGAAAGTTGACATTTGAAAGGTTCTTGAATTAGATAAAGATTAGTTCAGCAAATGATTTTCTAGTTTCGGTTAATTATTTTATTTGATTTAGTTACAACTTACTTCGGACATTTTTTAATGAATAAGGAAACATTGTGATGAATTAGTACATTTAAAGACTAGTTAATGGTCAAATCCTCTTGGTTGGTTTGGTTGTAGTAGTGTTGATTAATTATTTGTTTGTTTATTATTTTACCTCCTTCTTCGTACTCTTCATATACCAGAAAAGAAAGCAGTAAAGGAATACAAAAATTATTATTATTTTTTTTTAACACTATTAGAATTTGAATTACATCATACATTAAATGCATGCCGAGCCTTTTTTTGTTTGGTGTTTTGTGGAGTCAGTGCTCTGATCAGTTCAGTAGCCTCACATGAGCATTCACGTCAGAGAACACCAGTAACATGAGCATTGTTAATACTGCCCCCAGCCACTGCATGCATTTGACATGTTAGCCTCCAGAGATGTTCTTAAAAAGCTCCCTGTGACAGTGGCAGAAGGCAGTATGCTGGCATGAGATTGATGAAAAAACCGCCAAACAGCAGGTGGCACAATATCAGTCACTACAAGCAAATTCAAGACACTCTTGCATTGGATATACTGTAGATTTGAAATATGTGCTTTTGTAATGAATCAATTTATAATGCTAAATAAAGCGAAGCCAAGCCTGCAAAATTATCACCAAGGCTTTGACTGTTTCTAAATATAATTAAAATAGCTGCAGACATACCAAGAAAACACTGATGCTGACTGAAAAAATACATATACATAATATTTAAAATAAAATGCAAATAGATATTGAGTGGACATGTTTACACATGACAGACTTGAAAATCCTGGCTAAGGCATATGTTTTTCTACAAATTAACAGCAATAATGATAATAATAATATGAATAAGAATTCAAATTCAGTACTTACCATCGACCCCACTGATTGAAGAGAAGGAAAGATTTATCATTAGTCCTGACCAAGAGTATGAATATACATTTTATTACATCAAATGTCAGAATACTTACACGTCCTCTGTGTCGGACATGATGAGAGGGAGCTTTAGACCTATATGAAGCAGACAGAGAGAGTGTTTGCGATTGTTCTTTAGACTTCGTTTTGTACCACTGTGTGACAGAGTCAATCACTGACGGGACAGGTGTGAAAGGCACCTCAACATGCTAAATATTTTAGGTAACTCGTAACATTTTTATGACATCTTTTTTATCCAGTTAACTTGAAAACAGCTGTGTGTCTGAATATGCTGAACATTTACTTTCTGATAAATGATCAAAGCAGAGCTAAATTAATTTGACAGAGTTAGAACTTAGAGCAGATCTTCAACAGAATGAAGCTCTGAACAAAAGAGAGAAAAAACTCAATTATGCCTTCATTCTAAAATGTGATTCAATTTAGAGGTAATGTAAAAAAAAAAAAATCTGAAAAAAAACAACAAATGTTAAGCAAATTGTCATGGATAAATGTGAAATGATTTCCTCTCAAATAAAACAAGAACATAAATTATGTGCTGTAAGCTTTTGGGTATGATAAAAGAAATATCATGATCTTAGTATAAAAACTATTCCATACCAGATGCACTCACTAATATAACTTCAGAAATATGTGTGTGTATATGTGTGTGTGTGTGCTGTGACTCATATCTCCAGCACAGCTGCAGAATGCTTTGGAGATTAACACATGATCAGATTTCCCAGCATAAGCTCTCTCTCTTTCTCTCTCTCTCTCTCTCACTCTTTTGACAGTGAGGCTCTGGTTCTGTCAGCCCTTCCTTATGTGGGCATGACTTTCTGGTTACAGTATTATGAGCCATTAAAGGAAGGAATGCCAGATTATTCATGTGTTTCTTTTCTGACATGAATCAAAAAGTGAATGCAACATCAAAAAAGAACCAAGATAATGTGCAATTACGATATCCATTGTATTAGTGTCAAAATGACAACAATCTAGTCCGTGTTTGAGAAATCATTGGAGCATTGTTCTAAGTCTACCACCCTGTTTGTGCTACTGTTGTCACCTGTTCTTTGTTAAGCCTCTATTGTCATTGCTATCATTAGTAGTGATTTACAGCATAGGACAAAGAGGAAGCTAACAATGTGTAAATCCTAAATTGCATTGTGTTGGCCTTAGTTTGTTATCTACAAAGTTCCTTACTGAGACAGAACCATTTACAGAGGAGTCCACACAGCTGAGGTGAAATCTATTAGCATATTCCATTCACATTTGTCAGGTTCATCTTTTACCAAAATAATTTACAACATAACACTGGGAAATAACACCATATAGCTAAAAATGACTTGAATCCGTCCTTAATGTTTAAAATAATAAAGCACCGTCATCAGTGAGCAAAGGGTTAAAGAAATGTCCGCTCAGCCTTGTATTGACTCTTTTGAAGATACCAAACCTTTAAACTCTTACCTCAGAAAAGATGAAGGAAGAGAGTGTCTTGATGGCGAAGACGGGCTGCAAGATTCTGCGAACCTTGAAACTTCTTAAGTCCTTGACTTATAGTGATACTTGATCTTCTGAGGAATCTCATTGGCTGAAGAGTGAATGTGGGGGGATGGGGAATCTGGACCATATGGAGACCTACAGTATGTACTGGATGAAAGGATGATCAGATTTGGAAAGCTGAGGCACCCAATCGCTATGTCTGTCATAGCACAAGGCAAGCCAAAATAAGCCCAAGTTATGAGGGAGCGCATGCTGAGGGTCTGAGGATCTGTTGTAAACAAAGGGACACAAAATGTCTTTGTGGATGCTGTTGGGAGGAGGACACAGGGTAGACGTCACAGCCCTTTTGGACCGATGATCCAATACATGTACAAAGCTGAATTAGTTGAGCTCTTTCTCTGTGTTAAGTTGGATGATTATTTGTACATGTCTTTGTTGTTGTCCACAATAGTGATTCTGTGTGAAGCAAGTTTGACCACAGAAAGAATGCGCTGTAAAAAATAAAAAATCAAATAAAAAAAATCAATAATAAAAGTGTACACCAATCAGTAAAATGAAATCTATCTGTGTAAGTGTATGTTTGGGTTTAATGTTTTGCATGATGAGGCATTACACAAAAATGTAAGTTCCAGTCTAGAAATGGGCTATTAACTGTCAGACACAATTCATTTATACCACAAGGGATAGGGCCCAATTTCAGCGGAGACTGAAATAAAGCCAGGACTATTTGGCTAGTCGTGTGATCTCAACATGTCTGCCCCCAGGTGGCGACCGGCTCCATGTCAAATAAAACAGCTCATATTTGGCTATTGACTAATGTATATATTCTACTCCTGATTGAATCCTGATGAGTTTGATAAAGGTTGGAGCTAAACGCTGCAGGAAAGCATGTGAACCCCTAATTTATTTTTATGTGTTAAACTTTACACATAGATTTACAACATGGACCTTTTACAACTGGAAGATTTTAATATCAAACTATACAGATATTTTGACGTATTCTGTAAAACTACTACAGCATATTAATTGTTCTTGTTTAGATTTGAGAATTGATATATGTCCACCATAGTTTGTACGTTGAATACATTCATAAGAAATCCCAGTTCTTGTACAGCTCTTTTTTTTTGTTTTTTGTCTAAGAGTGTATTCACATCAGGAAAGTCTGCTAGTTCACTTGCTCTGGTCCGGACCAAATACAACGTTGTTGTTGATTGTTCGGTGTGGATCTCTTTCACACTGCACCTTTTTGCAAGTTATCCACAAATTGTAAACAACACCACACATGTGCTAAGGTCATCCATTGATTGCTTCATCCATTCAACCGTGAACTGGACTGAGTCACCGTCTTCAGCTGGGTCTCGGTGCATTTGTTTACTCCACACCCGAGTGTGATCGCTGTATTCACACCTGCCCAAAAGATCCACAGTTCAATTCAATCGAACCAAAATTAACCTAAAATTAAATGTGTTTTTACAAACACTGTTACTTTGCTTATTTTTGATGATTCAGCTGATAATATTTCAGAATTTCTGACTTTATAAAAGCAAATAATATGGTTGCATTTTGTATAGAAAGACAAATTCTTTTTAGTGTTGTTTTATCCTTTAGTAGGGATTTATCTCTAACATCCATACCTAAATCTACTTTACACTCATGCAAAGCATATCAACAGACTTTGACAGACATGTTTACAACATTACCATAGCATATCAATTCCATGTGGTCTTCAGAAGAGCTGTAGCGTTTTTAAATGCATGCAAAGATAGCTAGGGAGAAACAGACTTTTGATAACCTAACGCATGCACCGGGTTTCAGGTGAAGTGGAAAACCCCTGCCTGGTTACAGCTCACTGGCTGTCAGAGCGCAGCTTGAATTCAGGGCGAGGAGTTTTATTTTTGGCATGGAAAAGGGGTAGGTCACCATGTCCTGTTGCTCTGTTCTACTAATCTTCCCCCAGCACACTCTCAGTTGGACTCTGCAGCTGCACACTTAATTGCACAGCAATTCTTGCACAGGTAAAAATAAAATGCGCAATTAAGTTTTCATGAACTGTGTGAGTGGGATCTGTTAGTGGTGCATGCCTCTGTAAGAGATAATAGGCCTCGGCTTGCTGTGCTTACTAAAGTATCAAAGTGCATGTTTTAAAACCATTGAAAGCTGCTTCTATCGTTTATCATCTTTGCTTGACATACAGAATATTTAACTATTTGTGGCCTTTATGATCTTTGTATTTGACAGTACCTGTACAGTAGTACTGCAGTAATTGATATCCATCTCATATCTGTCTGGTCTTCTTTTTTGCAGATCAGCATTATCTCCCTCTCTAGATTTACCGTAAGTCTCACAAATGCTTTTAATATTTAATATTATAGTGAATTATTAAATGGATTCTAATGGATATATAAAGTAGTGTCATCTTCACATCTATACTGTTGTTGTGTGAGAATTGAGGCCGGGGCATTTATCTTTCCAGTCTTATCGTGGCTGCAGGATGTGCAGTCTTTCAGTCAGCAAAAATAAAATGTAGAGCAGCTCATGATCACATTTCAGCGACACTACTGCCACATAGACACTCAAATACATTCAGATACCAAAGTAACCCAGATACAGAGTGAGTCACAGGCTGTATTTACTTGCAAGAATATTAATGTGGTGATATTCTGTATAATTGTCCATTTGAATTTGGTCATTTCTGTCATATTGTGCAAGTGTTATGCATGCTTATCAACCTAAATTAACAGAGGTGGAAAACCTTACCTCTCTGCAAAATTACTTGTCGTCATTGTAGTATTCATAAATGCCTGTGTATGTTGTTAAAAAGTATGGAACTGAAGAGGAAAGAGTATGGACAAAGTGACAAAACATTCACAGAAAATTTATGTTTTATTAACCTTTTTTTGACAAATACACCTTTCACTGCACAGTCACTTGGTGATCGGTTTACATGTGTGAACTTGTAATGCTACTTAACCGAATGTTATTCACTTATATGGAGAAAATACTCTAAAAAAATTATGAAGGAAGAAAAATTACAAAAATGAGAGCAGGACGGTGAGAGTTAAAACATTCAGGATTAAACTAAATTTAATTAAACAAAAAGAGAACATGAACATAAAAATAATTCATTCAACATTTAAAAAAAGTATATTTTAGTAAATGTATATAGAGCACTTTGTGCCACTGGGTTCAGAGAAGACAGGTCAGATTATTGTCTGATACCTTCTTCCAGACTACATTCTGTATTTAATACTGACTGGTGTTGTTCCTCAATCTGTACTAAACACTTACTGAATTGAAAAACTCTGACATAATACACATGTAAGTGGAAAAATAATACATTTCTTTTGACAAAAATCAGTACAGTGGCTCTCCAGTAGCAGGATTGGACACCAATGATTTAAGGTTTGACAATTAAATGAGATGTTATAAAAGTAACTAAAACCCTACTATAATTTTTTTCCATCGTTTCACAATTTTTGTCAATTGTACTTGATTACATGAGTTTTTAAAGATTTTCTTCATCAGTTAACTCATTCAGAGTTTCTGTGGCTTTGGCACCATTTTGATTTTACTTAAAATTTACGGCAATAATTAAAACAAGTTTTCAATATTAGTGGGTTTACATTTTGTACAGTGCAAAAACTGAAGGACAATGATCACATCAGCATCTCGTCTTCAGACATCTTTGTGATTAGCAGCCAGGTAAATAGAGAGAGAGAGAAAAAAAAATAATTTTAAAACAGTTCACAAACATCATAAATCATAAAGTGAGAAATAAATGTATATCTAATTACTTAATTTATTTATCTTTTTTTTTTTTTTTGCAACTTCGAAAAATCATGTTACAGTGTATATGCATAATCCCAATTAATGGAATCCAGTTCTTTGAATTTTTTTTATAATGGAGTGAAATTCACAGTTTGTATGGAAAAAGAGAGATCAAGTTTAAAGCCAAAGTTAGTATTCAGTCTGAACTGAAGTTTTATTTTTAATATTAAGTAAGTGTAATGTGAGCACATCCAAAAACTTTGGGCAAGTGCTTGATCATATGAAACCCTTAACAGTCATTAAAGAAAAATCAGCGCACTGCCACTACTGCTCTCAAAAATGTATAAAATACAGCATTTACAAAGTCTTCATCAGGCAAAATGACCTTAGGATCGTAACGTTGTGAGTTTATACATTTTTAAGAGCAGAAGTGGCAGTGTGCTGATTTAGGTTTATTGACTATTTATAATACTAGACATCTATGTGTGGCTTGTTTTTAATGCAGGTGTTGAAATGCTGATGGCTTTAAGTTATGGTAGTCAGCCTAATCTGCTCCCACAGCAGTACCCCCCTCCTCTACTGCCAAAACCAGGGCGAGACAATGCCCGCCTGCAGAAACTGCTGAAGAAAAGCACCAAGAAGAAAGTCGGCTCTTCCTCACAGACACCCATCCCATTCAGGTCGAACTTGTCGCCAGTCAATGAGGCCAGCCCTGACCTGGAGCACAGTGACCCCTCCACCCCTCCAAGGACTCCAGAAACCCCTCTCTTCAGCAGGACCCTTGACTCTCAATATCCCTCCAGCAGCCCGTGCTATCATCACTCCACCTCCCCATACTTCTACCCTTCCAACAGTTCACACTACTGCTCTACTCCCACACTGTCTGCCCAGTCGTACCCTTACCCTGCCAGATCACTGGAGCACCAGATAGCACCTCTATACACATGCTCATCTATCCTTTTTGACGATGACTCAGAGCAGGCCACAGAGGCTGACCCAGAAACCTCCTTTGAGATAGCCTTCTGTCAATCTCTTCAGCCCAGTTCCTCAAGAGCAGGGGTGACACATGGCACACTTGGTGAACGACAGACCTATCAAGCTTCAGTACAAATACAAGCTCCCCCTTTGGCTCCAGTTCGACCTCTCGCTCCTAATTTGACATTGGCCTGTGCGCCGGGTTACCAGACACAACCTTCCATCTCTCAGGTTCCAGTGAGCCAATCCAACAGGGAAGGATATAAAAAAGTTGCACCGGCACCCATTACTCACACACCTCTCACACATAATCACGTCATGGAATCAGCTGGGTCACACTTCAAGACTTCCACAATGGAGAAAATAGCTGCTTTTCCAAAAACAAGAATTTATACTCCAAAAACCACCTTTTATGAGATATCAAAGCCACCTATTCAGGACTCCTGGACCTGTGGTTCAACATTTCAAGGAGAAGTACCATTTAATGGAAAAAATCCAGTGATAGATGGTAAACAATATTCAGGGATGCTGTCTGAAGCTCAAACACCTTCTAGTCAGATCAATACATATGCAGGACAAGTTACAGGGGCAAAAAGACCTGTTTTGGAGGCTTCTGCACATAATCAGCCCTTGTTTGCATTTAACTCTACATTATCTACCACAATGGTCTCTACAGAGAACCAAAAGGGGCCCATACCTCAATATCACCATCTCCAGCCTCCCTCATCGACTAATGTAAAAGCTCAAGGTGCAGCTGTTGAGCACGATGATACCTTGAAAAAAATTGCTGTGGATAAAATAAGGAATTCCATTCCAAATGGTGCTGTGTTCACCACAGGACTCAAACCGTTCGTTTCTAATGCCTATTCTGAGGAATGCTTGACACCAAAGATTTCTAAATGTGAGGTTTCCTTATCGAAAACCATTGCTGAAGCTAGTAAGTCAAGCTCTAGAGCCTGTGAGGTGCTTACATCTACAGTTCCACAGGAGTATCCAATGACTAAAACTGAAACTCCAGAAACCTGTATAATGACACCAGCCAAGGCTGTTCCAGTAGATGTAAGTCAGGAGTCCATGCCTGTACTCTCCCGAAACTATCAAACTCCAAGTATGCCTGTATACTGGTCACCAAGACCAGCAGCAGCACGGTTTTTGGGCAACCAGAGGCCATCACAAAATGATACTAACATCCCGAAACGAAAGTCAACATACTATGGTTTGACACCTGCTGAATATGTTGCTTATGGTGGAATCAAGGGGAATTCACAAAGTGATTTTTCTGTATCTAAAGCTGAAGTACCAGAAGAGTTTAAAAGCATGAACAGCAGGTCGAAATCTCCAGCTCAAGAAAAGTTCAGCATTATATCTGATTTCAATGCAGAGAAATCTTCAGAGGCTTTACAAACATCAGTGGCTGAGCTGCCCTCACGGGTCTTGACAAACCAAACTGAGGTACAAGTAATTGACAAAACTGAAAAACAAACTATCACTAATTCCACTTCAGAAATACCAGTTCAAAATCTTAAGGAGCAAGAGACAATCTCTGGAGTTAAACCAATGCATCTAGCTTTAAATCCTGAAGATACGATGTGCCATGGGCTTCAAACTACACCTTTAGGAATGGCCATAAACCCCACTGCTGTAGCAGAGGCTCCTAGACAGCTAAATTCAGGGTTTACAGACATCACCATCCCTCCTTTTACAGCAGAGGGGAAAAAAATGCCAACTTACCCTTTTCCCCTGCTACAATCAAATATTCAGAACTCAGATATAACCGGATTGCTAAGAAAGAACTTCTTGTCGGTTCAAAATATCCCACAGCAAATGGTGCAGTCCGAGAATGCACACAGATCTATATATCCAACAGAAAGTTTTAATCCTTCAACAGTGAAAGCAATGCAATTGCAAATTTCTGCAAATCAAGAAAATCTAAAGAAGTGTTCTTTAGAAACCTATCAGACTTACTCCGCTGTCTGTGACTCTTCTACTACTATCAGTACAGCTAATGAACTTTACAATATCATAAACACCAAAACTGAAGGTTTCAATAATCTCAAAACAAACCCAACCAATGTCACAGACTCCAGAATGCCATCTGCAGACACCAGAAGTTGCACTAAAGTCCCTCCTGATATTAAACCCACAGCCCTCTCAAAGCCAGAGGAAACTAAATCTACAGCTCACTCAGAGTTAGGTGCATCTATATTTACAGCCCCCTCAAAGACAGAAATACCCAGACCTGGAGCCTCATGTTTGTCTAATGCAGACAGTTCTGATGTTCTGCCCAGATCAAACATATGTTATCCTCTAGCTCCTGCTAAAACAGATATATTTAATCCTCCAAGTCACTCTAATCCAGAGGCATCTCAACTTGCAAATATGTTTAAATCAGACACATCAAATCCTGTCGTTTACTCTAAATCAGAACCAAATATAACTGAAGTTTTAATAAACCCATCTTTAACACCTCCCTCATTGAAACCCATTACTAGAATCAATCAAACTACTGAAGGTCATCAGATGCAGAAGCATGACATCAATGTGCAGTCTATTCCAAGCCTTTCAATCAAAACAAACAGATCATCCAAAGTCCCCTCAGAAGCACAGATATTTTCACCTGCACCCAACACTGAAGCCCCAGTCACACACCTGGCAATGGACACATTTTCTAAACCAGACAATAGCAAAGAAGGATTAATACCCCTATGTGCTAATATTAAAGAGCCGAACCCAACCACAGATTTGGCATCAGATTTACAGGACTCCAATAAAACAAACATTGATTCCAAAGCTGCAACCAAATTAAGCAATTCAACAGCACAACAAAGAAACTTAAAAGAAATGATCAAACCATCAAACAAGGTACACCAAGACACCAAATCGAATATGGAAAGTGTAGAGACCAAATCCTTAAAATGTGATATTCAAAAGCCTTTACTGTCTTCAAATATGAAGTCTCTTCGAAAAGCTCCATTTGCAGAAAATAGTCTTGCCGCCATGCTTCTCAGAGCTGCTAAATCTCTACCGCGCATTTCATCTAAAGAAAGCTCTGCAAAATCCCAGACAGAAGCCAAAGCATCTAATTTGGATGTAAATCCACAACTTGCTCTAGATACAAAAGTTGATCTTGTCACAGATGCTAAAGTGTTGAAGTCTGATACCTCAAAACCTCAAAAGTGTTCAAAAGAACCATTAGTAACTGAAAGGCCAACTGAGCTTATAGTCTCTGAAGATGGCAAGTTTAAAGAGACTCTCTCTGAACCCATACCAGATGATCACAAGAGACAAAATGACGAAGCTAGGAGTGCTCAGAAACCCAAAGGCCTGAAGGCCAAGCTCAGTGGCTGGACAAGGCTGAAAAAGCACATGGTGGTCGAACCTGAAGCCCCCAGTTTTCCAGAGTCTGAGGTAGAGATAAATGCTCAGAAAGCAGATATAAAGATAACTGGTAAAGACAAGTCTGGAGGGGCCAAAGGAGAATCATCAAGTGGACAGGTTGTGGTGAAAAAGAAAGATGAGCCCAGGGCAACAAAAATGTGGGATGCTGTACTATTTCATATGTTTGCAACAAAGGAGAACATTATGAAGCAGATACATAGCGACAAATCTGAGGACGAGCGGAAAAAAATAGAGAACGATGATCAGGTAGTCCCATCCTTCGTCCACCGCCTGCCCATCCTTCTCTACAGTCCACGCTTCGATGCCCGGAAGCTGAAGGAGGCGGCTGCAAAACCTCTCAACAAAATAGCTACAGCCTTTGAAAGAGGGCTGCTGCATCGCAAACAGCAAGGTGAAGAGCCGAAAGACTTCAACAGAACAGCCAAAGGATTCGGTGCATCTACAGAAAAAACAGCAGATGTTTGATTGCATTTCAAATTACAGTTAATTTTAACTACATATTTATGTAGCATTGTAGTACTATAAATGTATTTCATGAAATCAACAACAGTGAGACAAACAAGCTATGCACTGTGCTCTGCTCCGAGCAGTGCAGTAAGGGGCTGGTCAGCAGAAATGGAGGCCTAGTGCATTCCTGCATTGAGAAGGCGACTGATGGGTGCAGCTGTTCGGGATGTGAGGAGTGAGGAAGTAAGCAAGGGCTGAAAACGTAACGGTGAGAATGATCAAACAAGGAATGTGGCTCAGAGTGTGGCGTGGCATCCTGGGGATGGATGTTGGGGTTTAGGTTTGCTTCACGTCAGCTGAGCCGGGTGGTGCGAGCAGAAGTGTTAGAATAGAGAGCTTCAGAAAGTGACGTTTTGAGCGATGTCAAGAGCCCTGCTCAGAATGAGCTGACATGATGGTGGTGTTGTTCATGTAAAAAAGGGAAAATTGGTAAAGTATAACAAGAACATGTAGGAAAGACATGTGAAATAAATGAAAAATCTAAATCTGAAGATGTTGATCATGAAATAAGACAAAATGTATAATGTGTCTTAAAAAAATGCTTCTGATGTGTTATTTTTCACTTTTTTAAGCTTAAAACCAGTGTTAGATGTTTTCATACATCCATGTCTAGAGAAATGTTGAAAGTGATTTCATGCTTACAGATTCATATCTTGTTCAGTTTCACAAACACTGAGCATGATTAGACTCATAGGTGTGACAGCATGTGATATTGACAGAAAACTAGTTCAACTTTGGCATGATTCTGAGACCTAGTTCTGTGTAGTAATACAGAATTGGCAACAAAGATCCTAAATGAACTCAAGTAGAACCAGAACAGAAGTGCATTTGTTATGCACAATAATAGTGAGAAACCACAATAAACATCACACACTGCCCCTACCCTGGACACCCTAAAGGTATTATATGTATGTGTGTTTGTTTTGTAGATATGCAGCAGCTAATGTATAGCACATTATCATATTTTAGTTACTTTGGTATGAATTGATATGAAGCACGAATTATGTCTGTGTAGTAACGAACATGCTGAGTTTATATTTTGTTATTTTGGATAAAGTTTTTAATAAAGAAAGTCACATTCTCACTTGTTCTTCAGTTTGCGTTATTTATGAAGACCTTCTCATATTTCCCGTGCCCATTCTCCACAAATTTGTACCTTTTTCCAGCCAGTCCCTGAAAAAGTACATGTCAGATTACAGCGTTGTTAAATCTCAAAATACCAAGTGAAGAGGATTTAAGAACTGATTATCTAAAGGAGCACCTTACAGGAGCAACAGAAGGAGCTCGTGCTTAGTGTGAACAGGCAAACTCGAGAACACAATTAAATCCTAACATAAGTTTAGGGAAATGTTTCTGTAAGGTTGACCATGGTTTAGGGACATGAGGAGTCATGATGTACCTTTGCACATGGTTTATCCTGAGATGAGGGGTCTCCCAGATTCTCCCACATGGATTTGATGCTACGCACCTCACCAGCCTTAACATCCTGACACTAACACACACACAAAGAGAAATAAATAATGGCATAATACTAAAACACACAAATTAAAGATCATTTAAAATAAAATATCAAAAGATTACTTTTTTTTTCAAACTGCAGACAGTCTAACAGGTTTATTTAAAAAAATCTTTGTTCAGGTGGTAACCACTAGTTGGCGTCATTAAACCACAAGCTTATTTCAGGGCTCTCTCCCATCACATGACATGCCACAGCATGAACTTTAACCATGCAACATCTTTTATTACTAGTGATTATATACAGGAAACACAAATAAGCAAGTCCAAAACAAAAGATGTCAAAGCAGACATTTTGAAACCGCTGGTGTCTTCTAAAACTCTTTCACAATAGTTTGATCTCAAAGAGGGAAAGAGTGCAAAGAGTGCAAAGAGTGAGAAACCACTTAAACTCATTTGCTCAGATTTAAAGAATCTATAGAGAATAAAAGAGAAAGGAATTGATTACCTTCCTGAAAAGGATGAGATGAACATCAGACACAAGAAAAATGTAAAGAAGAGAACTAAAGATGAAGAAAAAGAAGATAGAGGATACAATAGATTGAGAAGGAAATTTACCATTGGCTGGATTCAGTAACTACAGTATGTGATTAACATTCAGAGACTATATCATATAAACTCACAGCTGCTTTGGAGGAGGGGCTCTTGATGCTGACATCACCGTTTCCTTTCACCCATTGGTTAATTAGATCTGCCACACCCACCTTCATTCCCTCTGTATCCTGAATCAGAGAAATTAGCCATCCATTATTTATTCAGTTACTCACTTACTCACTTTTTAGAGTCACACAGAGACAGTTTGAGTCAGATCAGAATGATTAAGAATGTGCAGATTATCTGTATGCTCATCTCACAGGAAACAGAAATTCAGTTACTGCAACTAAATGACTGCTAACACAATGTGGGTCTGAGTGGGTACAGAATCTAGTTCACCCCAAATTTTAAATTCTGTCATTATCTGAAGAGTTTATTTGCGTTTTTTTTTAAAGTTTTTTTATTTTTACATTTAAAAAAGATCACCCTTTTTGTGCTTTATTGCGTTAGTTAGCTAGAATTGTGCTTATTTTTTTACCTAATCAAAATAACCCAACTGCTGTTTGACTGAGATTAATTGGAATGCACAATGAAAAAACATGATTTTTGAAAATTGTTAAAAACGGAGTTGTCTGCTTTTGCAAATTAACTCTTAATTTATTTATCCACATGTCGTTCTAAATCTGTATGACTTTCTTCTGTGTAACACAATTATAAAAAAATAAAAATAAATAATAGTTATAAAAAATAATAAAGTTTTTAGCATTACACTGAATCCCTCAACAAAGACCTCATAGGATGTGTCCATTGCCTTTTAGATTAATACAGAAAGAAAAACATTTATGACCAACAGCATTTTATGATTCTTACATGTTTTCTTTACCTTTATAATCTTCACAAATTTGCACACTTTTATCAATTTTAAAGCCTAAATATATTTACCAGAAGTAAAAAGTTAAATGTAGGTTTTTAAAACGAACTACACCACAGTCCCCATCAACAAGCTACCAACAATCTTCACTTAAAATCAATTTTCCCTGAAGGTTTGAGCTATAATAGTTTGCAAGAGCATAATTATAAACACACTGAGGCTGAGAAGGCAGACTAGTGATTAGATGACTTTTCAACTGTCCCCAACAACCTCTGAAGTACAGCTGAGTTACTTGTTAGTAACTCTCTTGTACAAGACAAGTAAAAGCTTGTCATAGAATACAATTTGAAAATATTGTTGGTCTCAAAAAACATACTGCCATTCTACCGACAGAAACTGCTATGAAAATGCAAACTTGTTTCCAGGTTTTGGCCAACAAAAATACGTCATCCTTGCAGCAGGCTATGATTTCCATTGTATGGCTAAAGGAAAAAAACCTTCTGCAGAATATATTATTTAATGTTCTAAAGAAAAAAAGAAAGTCATACAGTATCGGCATGACATGAGACTTGAGTACAATTTTAGGATGAGCTATCCCTTTAACATGCATAATACACACACACACACACACACACACACACACACACACACACACATATATATATATATATATATATATATATATATATATATATATATATATATATATATATATATATATATATATATATATATATATTTTTTTTTTTTTTTTTTTTTTTTTTTTTTTTTTTTTTTTTTTGAGAAACAGTGGATGAGCATTATGATTGTATGAACCTTGGAGGAAACAGCCTTTGCTGAATTCTGATTCCAGGCTTCTCCCTCCTCAAACAGGGTCTTCCGAGCAGATACGGGTTCTGGCGGTGTTGGGACGTCCATTACTTTTACTACACTGCCCTCTTTACTGGACTCCTGCAGACACACAACAAAACATACACTACTGTGACCAGAAATATTACGTTATCTGGGACATGTGAAGCACCTGCTTGACTCTGCAATAAAAGCACAGCAACACCTGGTTCCACGATACACACATTTTCCTTGGGGCTCTTACATGTTTCCTGACAGTTAGGTGGCAGGAAAACAAAAATGTTTGAGCGAGTCAGCATGACTAAGAGAGGAAGTGCCTGGACATGCATGGTGTCTGAAAGCACCACAGCAGTGAATCGGGATGATAAACATCAGAGCAGGTGAATGTAAGCACTGGGTGTGGTAATAACAAGAGTTTGTGCAAATAAATTCATGCAAAAAGCAGCAGCATGTAGCCATGCAGGTGCATTTACAGGTTTAACTATGAAGCCGACATTATATAAGTGCATGTGAAGCTAATTCACCTCAATGGCATGGTTGTACTGCTCCAGTCTGCCATCTAACTTCGAGATGATGGTGGGTGGCTGGGTCTTCTTTATGCTGTTCCTGTTTTCACAAACAGATGAAACATTACCTAAAGTCTTTCAAGACACAGACCATCTCAGAACAAGCATGGGCACGAAGAGCACCATGACTCATAAAGTCGTTTAAGATAAACAAAGGCTCTGTGAAGCATACTGTTTATTCTACATACAAGAATGAATGTGGAAAAGAATACCCGGTGATAAATTGGATTCTGACACTGATACATGCACAAAAAAACGACTAAACCAATCCTTCATCATTTCATATTTAGTGAATAGGAGAAGAATACACTGGTAGAAACATGTTATGTCATGCCTGCCTGCCTGCCTGAAAGGTGAACCATGTTTCAAACAGTTGTTCATTGATGGATGAATCATATGAATCATTCATGTGTGGTGTTTTGATGAAAGAGAAGATACTGATGAACCCATGTCGTCATACCACAGCACAGAAAAACAACAGTTCACCCCTGCTTTTTCACACATTCATTACTATGATGGGGATTTTTGTTTTTTACAGTCCTGCAGTAAATCACTTGTGCCCTTTCATCTCAATGTGTATGTGTGTTTCCGACGATACATACTTTTTTTTAATGGAGCGGTTTAGAGACTCCGTCCTCTCAGTAATCTGTAGATCAAAGGTAAAAGCACTTTTATTAGTAAGTAGATTCAGAATATTTGTCAATCTTTACAGTATTGAGCATGAAAACCCTTAAGGCAATATTTTGTGCAAAGTTTCCAGGCAACAGGCAAAAAAAAAAAAAAAAATAGAGAAATGCATTGCAACTTCATTGGGTAATGGCTGATGATTGCACAAAGTACAGCCATAGTCTGTCAAAAGTTTGAGTCAATACTGAAGGGCAGTTCAGCCCACTGATGTTGTAAGCAGATTTATTTCATAATTTCACTCGAGGATTTGTATCTGGCTGTTCATATTCTTTGTTGATCCTGTAAATCCTTGTAGCCTGTTGCCTTTTGTGTCAAGACCTTTAAAGATTCATTTTTGCCCAAAAGGATAGGATGCATTAATTGCCCAAAAAAGTCATCCTGCAACACATTTCCTGAGTATTTGTAAAATTTCATCAACATAAACTATGTGTTTATTATTTGTTGTTAAGAACTGCATGTTATGTCTGTTGCCTTTAAAATGAAAACTATTATTTTTCTCAAACATACATAGCTGGGGCATATTGATGCTGTCAAAAATGTATCACTAATTGCTTGAGTTGTACAGTATATCAGGATTCGTTTTATCAAAAAAAATAAAATAAATAAAAACGTTAAAAAGTCAGATGGAAGGAAATTTGGCCATAGACATAAACAGAACAAATGCAAAACAAAGCAATTATAGCCACAGCTTTATAAAGCAAAGGGAAGATGCATAGTAGCAGACATACATAAACACTCCAACGTACAACTAATGCTGTCATGCACATGCACAAAGTAAGCAACTCACCGAGCTTGTACCTTCTGTTTGCCACTCCTCACCCTCAGCCTGAAACCAGCAAGCAACACACATACACACACACACAAAGCACCTCAGCAATGTAAAGCAGATGCTTCATGTTCTGTCATCTGTCTCCCTCAGCCCACACCACCATTGCAAGGAAAAGATTAGAACCAAACATAGCACAAGGAAGACATCGGAGTCACGCAAACAGCACATGGAAGATACCAGATCCTTTTCAGAGGGAAGAAACAACTGGGCACGATGCACAAACACGTTTTGAACAGTATGTCATGTTTTATGTCAGACAGACTGGGGACCTACCATTGTCATTGGCCTTTCTGTGCCACAAGCATCACCAAATGGTAAAAAATAAATTAAAATAAAATAAAAAAACACTACACTGTGAAATTAACCTTCAAATAAATTTCCTGAACATTCAACCCCAACCTAGGTGTAGCCCTGCCCCTGATCTAATGCTATTTGTCAAACTGCAACAGACTTTTTGCTATTTTATTAAGTGAAATAAAGCATTATATATTCCCTTTATGAATAAGTTTTCTTCATCAAGCTATTCCCTCACTACAATGTAGGTTTTTTATTTTATTTTTATTTTATTTTTTTATTATCATTAGAGACATTTGTTGATTTGGGGACAAATGCTGAAGACATTTGTAGAAATTTGTCCCAAAATGAAACAAGACCACCCAGACTCAATCCTGCTCCTGGACCATCTTCCTGAAGAGTTTAGCTCCAGCCTGCCTGACTAGATGTTTTTACTGATCCTGAACAAAGTCAGTCTGAACAAAGAAAGTTAGTTTACTCAAAGCTCTATTTACAACACCACTGAGCTGCTATTACACACAAGACCAGCTCCTATCTCCCTTAGTGAAGAAAAACTGAAATCTCAAAAACAGCTGAACAAACTTGCATTTAAATAATGTATTTTTTAATTAAAAAAAAAAACCTGACATGAACTGTCCAATAAGTATTGTCTTCTATGGGAACCACACCTGCAGTGAAGTCATGACTTTATCTATGGGTGACTGCCAGTTTATCTCATTCATAATAACACGAGGAAATCGTCTTTGCATACACACATATGCTTTGTCCTGAAGACCTTGATTTGCTGGTTCAGGTGTGTTTAATAAGGGTTGGAGCTAAACCCTGCAGGACACCCTTTATCCAGACTAACACATGCAAAACACACGAATGCACACATCATTCATTGCAGATATTGTTCTGCAGCTAAAAATTGTGAGTCAGATTATGATGCCTAGTTAAAAGCAATTATAAATGATGAGATGAGATTAACTAAAGCATGTTAATGTTCATTTTAACTCTATTTAACAAGCATGTGTGGACATATTAGTATTGAATTTTTAAATTTTAATGTGATTTTGTGTCTAATGACGATGATGCCATAGTTACCATGTAGGACGGGCTCCTGGGGCTGAGAGGACTGAAGGGTTCCTCTGGATCTCCACTGGATATACTCAACCTCTTCAGCTTTTCCATCACATCCCTCCTCTTCCTCTCTCGTTCCTGCTCTCTCATCCTCCTGTGCACCTCCTCATGAGTCTGATCTCCTGTCTCGCTGTGCTCCTGGTCCTCCTCACTGCTCTTCACAAACACCTCCTCAGACACACTAAAGACAACAAGACTATAAGGGCAACAATTCATGAACAAAATATTTCTCCTCACACTAATTTGTTTTACCTTTCTTGACAGCCGAGAGCTGCTGAATCGACTGAAGAGTCCATGTTGCTCTGTATCTTCGGTTCTCTGAGAAAGATGAAAAAAAGCTCAATTCAGGAAGGACATTTGTTCTGAGGAAATTGCGAAACTCACCTGATTTCTCATGTTATTTCTCAACACAGAGCCAATATCGACATAACTCTATTTCTGCCCAGTCATTGACACATTCTTCTCAAACTGTTCTCATGCAGTGTTCTGAGGATATTACATTGTAGGGTTATCTCTTACAATGCTGGAAGTCACACACACAGTGTGTATGTCAGATGTTGATGCTTAATATTTGTCTGAATCAGTGTAGGATTCCTCGTACTGATTTAAATTCAAACACTGGCCTAATCACCATACAAACTAAGCATTTCTACTGAATCCCTAGTAGAGTTTAAAAATGGAGGTGGAGTTGGGTGGGTGTTGGGTTATTTGTGTATCATTGTGTTTGACAGGAATTAGATGAACAAGCTCATCATGAGCTGTCATTTAGAAATTTACAATGATTTGAAACATGTAAACTAATTCTCAATCCCTAAAAAAGCAATTGCTCTCTACTTCAGATGTCTATTTCCATCCTTACACATCAGTAAACAATTATAATTATATAAAAATAATTACACACTATAACACAAGCTCAACTTACTTAAGTGTAAGATGGTGTAAGGTTTAAGCATTTATTTTATCTTAATTTGCTATAACTTTACTCACAAGATTTTAACTTTTCTTATTGTAATTGTATATATTTTACAAATTACACAAGTTGAGCATGTAGAAATGTTTGCTTGTCTATGCCTGTACCTGTCATTTGTTCTCGTCCCCTCTTGTCCATTAGTGCTGTATTGTCTCCCATTCTGTTGGAGGAGGACTGTGGAGGTGTAGGAAATCTTCTTCTCTGCCTTCTTTTCTCTCTGTGAGTACATCAAATTCAGAAGCATATATTAGGCACTTGAAAGATGAAGACATATTTGGCACTTTAATGCATGACTGAGTTAAGGGTTTAAGGTTAAGAAGTATTATTTAAGCTCTATCTTGTTAAATGCCTTCTTAATTATCACACCTTCTCATCCATGTCACAGCTCTGATTTTGTTTTTTCCAGAGAGACGACTCATGACCTTTCACCCTTCTTGGATCGTCTTCCTCCGCACACCACCGTCCATTCTCTCCCTCCTCCTTCTCTGATGCCTTAATGTTATCCATTCTTTCCTGTTCTCTGGCACCCAAGCCTTCATCATCACCACCCTCATCCAGGTTTTGCTGGTTTGAAAGCGGGGGTCGTGTCTGTATAAATGGGGTGCTGTCGAACACATTGATATCATGCAGTTTACTTTTTGGAGCAGAGCTGGAACAGAGCTGGGGCTTTGAGTGACGGGAGCCGTTGAGATGTGCTTCTACATCTTTATGTTCCATTTGTCCCTGTTTGCGCCTGTTCAGATGTGTCCAATCACTGAAGCCTTCGTCCTCTTCCAAAGAGGATGGACAGCTTGGAACCAGATCATTCTGTCCCCTAACAAACAGTGAAACACTTTCAGAATGGCCTCACACTGGGATGTCAAGATAGGAATAGCAAATTACAACAGCGGATAATGTTAGAACAGAATAGAATAGGTAACTGAAGCAAAAGAATAGGTGTGGTCTTGACACATACACAAACAAACAGATTAACAGATTCCATGGAAACAAAACATTCACACACACACACACACACACACACACACACACACACACACACACACACACAATACAGTTTGTTCTATGTATTTAATGAAGACTGTAGTATATTTGAGGTTTTTGAAACTAACTGGAAGTCCAGAGTCTGTGCAGTGCGAGGGCTGTCCTGTGGGGTCATAGGGGGCTCAGTAGAGGAACTGGTTCTTGCACGCCGTCGTCGTTCTCTCTCAATTTCTTCTGCATCCTCCAGACTGCGCTGAACAGTGATCCTACATAATAACAATTCATATAATACAAATTAGTATTCATTTTCATTTCTATGTTCAGGAACAGAAGTTTGATCGCTAAATCATGAATGCTGCGTTTGTGCAGACTTGTAGTGTATAGTCTTATTCTGTGATGAAAATCTTCAGGCAACTGATCAAACAATAATATATCACCACGATTATGATAGTGATGGGGTCATCTGACAGAAGTTAGGGTCAGAGATGGACAGGAAGTAAGTAAAACCTGGACAGGAAATGCAGGGTTCACAGTGACAGGAAATGGCTCACTGCCTTCCTTTACGAGGGCTTACATTACGAGAACTAAACTAAACAAATGGCACAACTAATTCTGCAGAGAAAAACTTTTACAGATTATTATTAACAATAATTGTGCAGAGGTGGATGATTAACAGACACTTTTATTCTTTTTTACAGGTCAGAAAATATTTCTGCACTTTCAAGTTTTTCTGGAAGAGTAATATTGGTGTAAGCTTACAGATTATATTACATATGACTCAGGGAACCGATGCACTGTTTGCTAGAACCTTTTCTAAATGATCAACAAAAGGCACACATTTTTACTGTATCGACACCATTTATCTAATGTGTAATCTAAACACTTTAAAAACGGGTTGTCAGACCAAGCCAGAAAATAAAAGAAAATAAACAGTAACAGTTTGGGCCAGTACAATTTTTTTATTATTATTATAATTCAGCAAAGATACATGACATTTTATACTTTTTTATTGTTTTATTGTATTTTTGATCAAATAAATTCTGTTTTGTAAATCAAAAGAGACTCTTTCAAAAACACCCAAAAGAATCTTACTGACCCAACCTGCGATTCCAATTTAGACCCATGACCGTAAAACAAATCAAACAATATTCTGAATGTTCTTCCCTAAGTAAACAGTAAATCTTAATTCCATGATCACATTATGTTACACATGGAAGAAAAACATACTTCAGAGTAGTCAAATTCTTTTACCACTCAAGCTCCGCTTAAACATTTGAATCTATTACAAAACATATTGAGTCAAAGAATGTAGCAAGCACTAAAGCAGAGCAGCTTAAATCTATAATATCAATAATAACTGCACTCTTTCCTTTGTTGAACAAACTTGGTGAGAATGGCTGGGTGGTGGATCGGCTCAGTTTGAGGGGGCAGAGTGGGAGGGGGGCGCTGCTCTGTATCACAGATCCAGCAGATATAGATCTGATGATGTCACCACTCAGGAAAATTCCAGTAATAAAAGAAGCTATTGAAGCCTGTCACTGCCGTTTCATATGATGTCATGAATCGACTCACCATGTGCCATCTGGGACAGCTTTGGGACAGATTTTACTTTAACTACAGACACATCGAAAGAACAGACACATTATCATTTCATAACATCCCTCATAACTATACAACAACACTATACCCTCAAAACCTCTGGGACGGACTGATGATTTAGGTTTCACTATATCTGCATCCATGCATTCTTTGAACATAGAACCACAAAACAACCCACAAGAACTTTAACCCTTCCCCCTAAACACCCGAAGAACTGATAAAGAAGCAGATAGAAGTCATTCTCTGCTTTCCCCTCTTGACCCCTCTGTTCTGCCTGATAAATCCATTCTGTCCTATTGTTTGTCCGGTGCTACTCAGCATTCATAGATAACAGTTCATCACTATCAGCACATTATCCAGTTAAAAGTCATGATTTAGGATGTACAAGTCAAGATTTACAAAATATGATTTAATTAGTTAGTAACTGCAACACGAGACCAGTGTGACTCTGTAGACCACAGTCTCTGACCAAATGACCACAGACAAATACATTCACACACACATGCAAACAAATCAACAACATCTCACCGCTGGAGTTTCTCCAATCCCTTCTTGCTGGAATGTCGTCGTAGGATTGAGCTGGACATGTTTTGGGGTTTTACTGAATATCCTCACTGAAAACCCAGCAGCCTTGTGTGACTGAAAGTTGTATCTGACTGTATGTTTCTCTCCTTTCCTGTGAGTCCTCTAAAGGGTGTGAATGTGCTCCCCTTCTTTCACTGAGCAGGATTTAGTCAGTCTCTCTCTCTCTCTCTCTCTTTCTGTTCCACTCACTCCCTTCCTCTCTCTCTCTCCATGTGTTTTTCATTCAGAGCTTTGAAACTCTGGCTCCTGTCTTTTCCAGTTCTCTCTTCCAATCAGCAGAAAGCTAACCAGTCATGTGATGATCCCCTGGAAAAGTAAGATGATACCACACACACACACACACACACACACACACACACACACACACACACACGCACATACCTCAAAACAATAGCATTGTAGGACCAGTAATAGTCTTTTTGTTGTCAGGCACTCAGTGCAGAAGAATTATATCCACATGTATTGTTTACCTTCCTTAACAATAAACAGGTAGACTTAGGTACAGTGAGTACATAAGTAGAGATAAGTGCCTAAGTATCCATTATCATCATTATAATTCAACTAAATGAATCGTGTGGGTGGAGAAGAAGAAGAATGCAAATAATTAGATTAGCCACTAATTATATTAGTTAAAATAAGGTGTATAAAAAAGGTCGTGCACGTGAAGGTGTATAATTATGCCAGCTAAGATGTATACATCACACTTCAGCAGTATCACAGGTGAACGCCTACATATTTATATTTTAATAGTTACTTTAAGCACTAAGGATTTTGTATGTTTAACTCTTCAGGCTTGTACTGTATACAATACACTTTTTTATTTTAAGAATGTAAATAATGAAAAACAGGAAAAAATAAAAATATATCAAAACAGTATATTAAATAAATAGTCTCTATGTGTGACTTTGCATAACACCACCCAAATGTTCACACAAAGAAAGTGGACAAAGCTGAGTCCAGCCCAGGGTTGTCACTTGTGTCCTTTCAAACATGTGTTTTAAGCAGTGTAGAGTAGCACTTGTTGTTTCTCCCATTACAAATGCATACATGGTTTTATGTTTAAGCGGCGCGTTAAGCAATGCAACACATAAAAACACAGTAGAAGTCATTATAATAAGTAATTTTGTCCCCACTGGATGCAAAAAAATGCATAATTTGCAATGGGTTTTATTGTTTTTGTTCGGTTGTGCCAGGAGACGCCATCACAGTATGTTACAGGGGCGTAACATTTCCATCACACGCTTGAGGTATTCGGCTAATCACAACGCACTGGACAGCTGCCCAATCAGAGCACAGCTCACTTTCCAGTACAATGAGCTTTCTAAAAATCCATGCGTTTCACAAGGCGGGGCATAGAGGAGAAACAATAATGTACATTATGTGGAAAATAATGTGTTTCTTGAATCTTAAACTGCATAAACACATTGCATTACACCAAATACACAACATAATGTTATTTTTAGCAACATCAGGATCCCTTTAAAGATTAAGTCTCTACTAGTTTGATAATCTGGCTGTTTTCCCCTTGTGACCACTAGGGGTCATGGGTTGCTGTTGTTCTTTAGTCTCACACATTTGGTGAAATAATGAAAAAGCAAAACTTCAAATTTTGATTGCTTGATTTGTAGTTTATTTTTTTCCAACAAACATCTCTCAGTTCTATTTTGAGTATTTAAATGGGTTTTATTTATGAATATGTATTTATTTGGTCTAATTACAAAGGTCCAAAGTCAAATTATTATTTTACAAATTAAAGCCTCAGCTGCAAAACCAACCATCACATACATAAAAACCTCATTTATAGAATACATAACCAACTGTGACATCACTTCACGCAACAAGATAGCATTACCATCTCTCAAAACCCTGACCACGATAATTAAGACAGCCTGACCAAATAAATCATGTTAATGTATTTTAAAAAAAACTTTAGGCCTCAGACTCAAACATTTTCTTCCTGCCATCCATGCCTGCCTTATCCTCGATGTTCTTACGCCAGTCTCCCACTGCCTCCTTCTCCTGTAGCACCAGAAAAAAAGTAGTGTTTCAAAACTACAAGTGCAATTTGTCTACTGTTGCTGTTTGTAAAAGTCTTTAAAAGGCATCATCTGAGTTCATCATCTGTCCACATGTTATGTGCACGCTCACCTCCTCCTTGACCTCTTTCTTGACCTGTTTGAGGTTGGCTCTTAGATCCAGAGACACCTTGTGTTTGGAGCCCAGCAGCGCCTGCAGCATGGCATCAGCAGACATACGCACTTTCTTCAGAACAGGTTTCTTGAATTTACCTTTCAGGTCCTGGACCTTTATCTTCAGATCTTCAATCTTAGGAGATCAAGAAAAAAGTTTTAGGTTTTAGAAGTTACGTCAGTTAAATACATTATCTAGTAAAACACCACAAAAGTACCTCTTTGTTTGACTTGGCCACTTTGCTCTCCATATCATATCTTTGTTCATCAACAGCGTCAATCTGCTGGTGCAACTTCCTACACAGCTCCTTTACACAAAAGTACACAATTAGCCTATTCAGTTCATTGGTCCCCAAAAAGGCAGAAAGTTTTGTGAGAGGATTAGGTTTACATTTTGGTAATGGGGGAAGAAAATACAGTTTGTACAGCAGTTTGTCTATAGAACATCTCCATAAAACATGGAAGTAAGTGTGTGTGTGTGTGTGTGTGTGTGTGTGTGTGTGTGTGTGTGTGTGTGTGTACCTGTATTTCCTGCATGCTTCCAGGTAGTGAGAGAACAGGGCAGTTCTCATCCATGTATCTCTGTTTTTCCTGCTCAGCCTCAGCTGCCTCTTCCTCCAAAAGGCCATGAGCAATCTGAAGCAACAAGCTCTGGAGCACAAAGACAAAGGAGCAACATAGACAGCATTCAACAAGACAGTCATTAACAGCTCATACTGTATAGCACAGATCACATGACAAAAGACATGACCTCACCTTCAGATGCTGCCTGCGGCTGGACGACATCTTTTTCCTATCAGAAAGCAAATGTTTACAATCTCAGAGAGTGGAGAACAGTGCATCATTTAGCGGTTGGGCTGATTAAGGTTGCGAGAAACAGATGGAACATCCATGCTAAAACACTTTTGATAGTAATAATAAAATGTATGCTAGTATGTATCATTATAAATACGACATGATCATGATGCTAAATGTGTTTGCTGAGTTCAGTAATTAAGGACTTAGTGGCTCGACCTTTTTCACGGTGTTGTAATTCAATACTTACTCAGACATCTTGCCGGGCTCTTTGTGGAAACCCCTGAGAAGGTGAAGACGCCTGTGGGTGGCAGGTGGGGGTGATACTGCCTTCAATCTAATGGAAACAATTTGTATTCAGTCATCGGACCTGCAGCAGGTCTAAATTTGGCTGAGATAATGTGAAAGAGAGATGGGAGTGTGTGAGTGTGGAGACCCACAGAAGTGTTAGGTGTTTGGATTTGAATTTGAGAAGCAGTTGTCTTGTGCTCTTTTTTTAGTGATCCTTTGTAGGAAGCAGAAGGTCTGCATCAATAGAGAAGGCGAGACAGCTGACAGACAACTTGCTGCCTCTTGAAGAATCTCCTCGACTTCAACACTCAACAGCTGAAACCCACCACAACTGTAAAAATACTTCCTGATCTATTAGTTCTATATTTTTCTTGCTGGTTTTTTTTGGTGGGGGATTTGGCGTGGACACTGAGACATTCTGTTTTCTAAAATCAGCTGTGGTCTACATACCTACATAGCTACGCAGTCTACATATGTGGTATATCATAAGGTGTATGAAGGAAATGTGTACATTGTGAAGCAGGATTGCCCAGGATTTATGGTAAAACTTGTTCATTGGTTAACGGTAAGCTTCCATACTCTACATAGTGAAAAAACTCAAACAGATCTGTTGGGACATTTCATGTAATTTAATAGTAAAATGGACAGTTTTTGGAAGTAAAATGAACAAGTCATTTGGACATTCACAAAATTTCCTGCATGACACTTCATATTTCATGGTATTTTGTTAAAACTATGGTTTTATGTTACTTCTTGTGTTGATAGATTGACTGTTTATTGCATTATTTTAATATGTGTTACCATGATGTTATTTTGTATTTGTGTGTACAAAACCTTATGTCTTTATGTTAAGAATAAATCAAAACAGATTTTAGTAGTCGGTCGGTTATGGTAATTTAACAGAAACCGGCTGTTGGATTTACTACTTTCATTTTTTTTCTGTACATTTTTGTATTTTAAAACCATTTTAAAAATGTAAAATGTACAAGTAAGTTAAGTTGTTTATATTTTATAGTATTTTAATTGAATTATTCCAGCAACCCCAATTGCTGTTTTTTTTAAACAACAGGTGCTGATAACGTCAGGAAATATTTAACTGTAAGAATGTGCTTAATGAGATTCATAATCTTTGAACTGAATATAGCCAACTCAAATAGACCCCAAAAACTAATACTACAAATAAGTCAAATTAGGGGTCTAATAAGCTTTCTGAGCATTTGACATTACAATTTAAAATTAAAATTGATCATAATTTATCCATAAAGAAGACACCAAACAGTATGTTTTAACATATTAAAACAGTATTATATTTGGCAACAGCCCAGTTTTGTCACTAATACATTATTAGTACATTATAAAGCATATTATTTTGCTTATTGCTCTAATTTCTTGGCTGAGTATGGCTGCTCAGAATGATTGAGATCTGAAGATCTGCTCTAATGTTAGAGATGGACAGAATAACAGAGACTCACCTTTCAGCACAGAGCAGGACGTTCAAAGGGGATTCGAGGGAAGGAATATCAGCTTATAACATTAGTTGAGTTTATATAGGTTTCCCATATGGCTTCTCCAGTCTTTTTAAGGAATCTTTTTTTAGCCAATGAGACTGTCAAGTCCCAACTCCCCCTCTCCTTCCCTCCCCCACAATCAACACACACACACACACACACACATTTGTTTTCTCTCACTCGTGGCGACTAACCTGTATTGTTCTTATATTGAGCTAATGATGCTTTCGATCCCCTTACATATCCTATTACCAAAATATTTATGCATTTTACTTAAAAAAGGATTTTGTAAATGTTACCTGGTCACACAGTGTAGGTAATTTCATTTTTATCTGTCTTTGTGGGGACATTTGGTTCACAATGCAAACACACCTGACCCAGATCTTTCACTAAATCCTTGGAATGAGCAGAGAAACATGACACACTTTCAATATAGGCGTTTCTTGCAAATGCAAGAACTATAAGAACTGAAGATGGACCCTAAACTATCACTTCTGTTGCTGTAATCTCTGTGTTTTCTCACCTGTTGTGCTCTCTAGCAACAGTGTTTAGCAATAAAACAGGTGGAAACTCCAACTGTATGACAGAAATATCACTCAACACATTCTGCAGACACATTTTAGATCACATACTACACATATACTTCACAATTGCATTGTACTTATTATAATTATACACTTGAATTCTTCAAAACTATGCTGGCTTGTCTGTTTAAAAAGATTATAGTCTTTAAAACATACAAACAGTGAGACTTTGCAAAAAAAAAAAAAAAAAAGTACATAAATGAGTACGTGTTCTATTGAAGCCTTGATCACAAGTCTTAAACATCCTCAATCTGTTGAAATAGATCAGATCACTCCAAGAGGTTTGTCACCAGGTGGCATTTTAAAATCCAGGTGTCCACTCTTGAAATGGCTTTGAGGAACCCCATTATTATTTGATTGGAAAACTGTAAATATAAAAATAATGACAGAGATGCATTTCATGAGACAAGAAAGCGGGAGGTGGGGGGGGGGGGCAGATATCGCCCCTTAAATAATTTTTGACTCTATGGTTTAGCATGTTACTTCAGGGCTTCAATATGTTTAAGCAAGAGAGAGCACTTACTGTATTTCATTGTAATAAAATATATATTTTATATTCCTGATTAACTCTGACTCCAACCTGCCACCTCCTGGTGCATTACAGAGTGACAAGTCCGATAGCATGGTGACACTGAGACAAAGTTGAGTTTTGATCCAAACCATCATGACATAAGTGCCCTTCGAAGTGTACATCACTGGATATTCATCATGATTCCAGTTCAAAGCGAGTGTGTTAACACTTTTGGATTATCACAAAATATAAACTCTGTGTTCAACCATAGTTCATGAAACTTACACATTTTTTCCATCAGGATAATTTTCACAAAATAATATAACTCTGATGAATTTTGAAGCCTAAATATAAGCACCAGAACTTAAAAGCTAAACTTAGGCTATAAACTAACTACACCACCATGGTCGCTCGCCTTCAGCGTCACCACCACCACCACGCTTCCCACAACTTTTTCAAACTTATTTTTAAAACGTTCAGTGAAAACGATTTACTCTGTGTATGAATTATGAACTCCAGGCTACATGAACATTTTCATATAAACTGGAATAAATACAAAACTAGAGCCAAACTAAAACTGAAATGAGGCATAGTATAGTGAATAAATTAAATTAAATGAATGCATTAAAAGTAAATCAATCCTTGATTAATATGAATATTTTAATAAAAAATGTGTCTTCACAACCGATGAAATTCAAATAACAGCAGTGTGAGCGAGTTTTTGGATATGGTAAGAATAAACTTATTTTAGTGAATAAAGTACCACATTTCAGCTTTGTTGCGGTGGGTAAGTTTCACAAAATGTTATTTTATCCTTGTTTCTAGAAAATCCTCAATCTATGTGCTCCGTAACTAACAGTTGTAATCATTTAAATTTAACATGGCTGTAAGCACTATGAATCATTAAAGTTTCACTTTCACCGTGACAAAGCCATTAAATGTGGTGTTAACATGGAATAATTGTAATATGTGTGAACCCAGAGTCTCCGTATCAGTAGGAAAGTGATATAACAAGCATCTTCCATCTGAAGACTTGTGTTGCATTTCAGGGCAAAACAAAAAACATTGCACGAAGCTATTAATTTGTTATTCTATAATTAATTGTATTACAAATTATACTATGACTAGAAAATACTGTAGCTACATTGATAAACTGTTCGGCGTGATGACGTTTTATGTCTCGAGTGGGGTAACTGGTGTATTATTTTAGGGATTTAAACAAAATCCCATTCAAAAAACCCATTAACTGTGGGACGATGGAACCGAAGTGCTTGAATGTTAACTCGCTTCTGGGTTTTTGCCTACAAAGTGACATCATAGTTCTGCCACTCTGTTGTGGCGACATCCCCCCCCCCCCCCCCCCCCACCCGAAATGTGCCACTGATCGCAACCTACTGTGATTGGTTGTTTGACATGTCTGTTAAACGGCCTCATGGGTGGGCCAATGAAAGCTGCCATTCCACACCTTCAGCAGTCAGTCTAAAAGTTTAGTGTTGGGGGTGATGCGAGTTTATCAGATTACTTTATACTAAAGTATCAGATTACTTTTTTCAAGTAACTAGTAAAGTAACACATTACTTTTTAATTTACAAGAAAAATTTTCAAATAAGTAATGATAGTTTTTTTCCTCATTTACTGATTGAAATTTCTCCTGTACCCATGTTAAGAGAAATCGGGAGTAAGATGTTACTTAATTTCTAGAATAAATGTGAACATGCATTAGTTTAACATTAGTTTTCCTCAAAAAAACAAAAAAAACAAACAAACATAAGTTTTCCTTAAATAAGACAGTTAAAAGCAACTCAGAATATAATGCAAACCTGCAATAATTAAAGTATGTTAAATAATACAAATATCATTTAATCCCACTTTATAAACACATTTGCTGCTTACCTTCGATAATCCAATTCAACCATACTAATAAGCAAATTATTGTCATAATTCCCTGGCATTGGGAAGACAACCTTGGAATAAATATCGAAGACTAACAATATAGATAGTGACATCATTTATCACTAACACTGATCCATCACGAGTTGAAAAACAAAACTATCATTATAATGACTGAATTTGTGAAATTAATATCTTACTTACATTGTACGTACATCTGCGCTTCATTATTTATGATGAGAGAATTCACAAGATCGAATTTCAGTCAGCGAACACGCGCGCACTCAGCAAAACGGATCTGTTTCAACGATAACTCATCAGAACGCCTCTGATTGGCCATTGCATTTCTAAGCTCAACAGAATTGTGTGTGATTAGTTCAAATTCACAACAAAAACGCCTAAAATGAAATATGATGCAACATGAGCAGGTCTTAATTTAATGCCACGATCGACATTATCTATTCATGTTCACGTTGTTATTAACAGACAGATTTAATTTATTTGTGCAAGGCATTTTTGTCCAATTTAGTGACATTTTTTCCCCAAGTCCCCGTGGCCTTACACAAACTCGGCCTATAGTTGTGGCATTTTTATTGATTTTCTCTTGATATCTCAATATTGTTTCAACAACAATTGCGGGTGCAAAAGTGATATTTGGTGCATCAGAATTTCCAGTATGGTTTTGCTTTTTTTCCTATTCATTCATACAGTATATTCCTTTGGACTTATTTTCTGTCTTTAGTAGAAAAAAATGTTTGATTACCAGCAATTTTCAAAATGTTTTCTTTTATGTTTGTGAGGACATGACCAGAACAAAGGCGGGGAGACACTTGCTTGCAGTCAAAAGAAGTTTATTGACTCACATCTGACACTGGAGACATTAAAATTGACCCTCCTCATGAAGGCCCTAACCAACACTAGACCCTGAGAGGCCAAGTATGCCCTTTTTGAACTCAAGGGTCAAATCATCCCAAATTATAGGAAAACTCACAAAAATAAAAATCATATACACAAACATAAACAGCCACATAAACTCAATTGAAGATAAAGTTCAAAACAGCATAAGATCAACATTAAAATACATTCAAAAACTGATCAATTAATTGAAACTTTGAATAAATAACTACAAAATAACCCTTTTTGGTGTCTCTTTTTCTTGACCTAATGTGCACCTTAGAACAGAAAAATAAACCCAAAAAACAAACAATAGAAAGCAAACATTCATATCAATGATATAAACCAAACAAATATAAACCAAACAAAACCCAGGGCATAGCCCAAAGATTAAAGATGACTTATGACATTGTCACAATGTTCAGCATAAGAAAGGAACTCATACAGGTTTAGAACAACATGAGGGTGAGTAAATGATGACCGAATTTTCAATTTTGGGTGATCAACATGATTTAATTGGTTGCTAGCTATCTGGGAGTGTTGCATACCACAATACTGTATAAAGTAAGGCTGTCATTGTCCTTAGGCCCTTATAGCTATGTTTGAAAACACCTGTTTTTGGCATTGGTCTGCAAACAGAGACATTTGGGCATTTCCTGCATCATGGCGGCGATGAAAGGTAACAAAACCGTACCCATGAGAGAGGCAGATTTTTCTGTTTCTGCACACTCGCTCAAAACAGGTGGGTCTAATTTGAACAAATATTGTATTCAACACTTGTTCATTCACATTCGGGTGCAAATTCTAACTAATGTCCCAGACTGTTCTCTCTGTTGACCGCTATGCTTTCTTGAAAACCAGGTTTAGTATGTTGTCATTTTTATTGTCCTTGGAAGAAGATTATTTTCAAAAAGTTCTCTGAGCAGAACTCACAAAATGCAGTGTACAAGTTTCTTAAGAGGTGCCGCTGTCAGATCATATAAACTTAGAGAAAAGATGCAGTCGATATTATAACATGTTGACCTTTGTAATTACACACAGCAGTTTGAGGATGATCACCTTTGTATATTTTTACTATTCTGGGTTTCTCCAATAAATGTTCGTGTATAGTAATGAAGTATGTTATCATTTCACAATCATGAACATATTTTTCTCACTCTTGTGTAGTAACTGTTTTTTTTTTTTTTCATTAAAATGTATGTTTTTCCCCTCACAGCCACACGAGGGCGTCAGACATCGCTTGGCATCTAGAAAATACGATATTTGTTTGACTTAAGTAAAACTTCTATTTTGGTATTTTGGTAAATTTAGGAAATTATTACTGTTACATTTTCTAATATTAGTCAAATAGCTTAAAACATCAGCAGCACCTTTGCCATTCCATCACTGCAGAGTTAAAGATCTCCATTGTACTTTAGACTGATGTTTTTTTAACATTTGTAATAAGACTCTTACATTGTGGAAGAAGAAAAGGCTGACTGTTACAGCCACAAAAATGCTATTTTGCTCCGGGACCTCAGATACTTTTTTGAGCATCACAGCAAATGTCTAGGCCTACAAAATAACTTTAGATGACCTTTGTCAGACTTTGGGAGTTGAGCTTAAGCAGACGGTCCTTCAGCATCTCTCAAGTGTGTTGTTGAATTATGACAGTTATGACTGAATGTTGGTAAAGTGAACAAACCTCAAAATGTATTGGACCCTGTGTACTCACAAGTTTTCTGATATTTTTTATAAATACATTTGATAAATAAATCTTTAATATTATTGTTAGCATAGCTCAGAGGTGTTACTAGGCCTTTTTAGGAGGTCTTCATTGTCTTTAGTTGCATTAACTAAACTAAGTAAATAAATTTAGTATTACTACTGCAGTGCAGAAATTAATTTTATGTTAAGTGCTAACCCACAAAATACGCTGTTCAGGTGGAACAGAAACCATAGTGTCGCCCCTGGTCAAATCAGTTATTAGCACAAAAACGTGTGTGTGTGTGTGGTTCAGGTATACCCTAGATCAGGGATAGGCAACTCCGGTCCTGGAGGGCCACTATCCTGCAGAGTTTAGCTCCAACCCTAATTAAACACACCTTAACCAAGCAATCAGTGTTTTCGGGATTACTAGATAGATACAGGCAGGTGAGTTTTTATGAGGGCTGAAGTTAAACTCTGCATGATAGTGGCCCTCCAGGACTAGAGTTGCCTATCCCTGATTATGGGGACAAAATGTCCCCAACAAGGATGGAAATATCAAAAATCCTTGTCCTTGTGGAGACAGTTTTTGGGTCCCCATGAGGAAATAAGCTTATAAATCATAATAAATCACTAAAATAGCAGAGTTGAGGGTTAGAGTTAGGGTAAGAGGTTAGAAAATACAGTTTAACTATGGAACATTTCCATAACACACAACGGAAATACAGCGTATATATTTGTGTTCATGTGTGTTTTTATCTTGCTTGTACAGGAAAGAAAAAATTGCATCGTCTCATGTAGTTTCACAAGTGAAGCTACAAATCTATCAATTCAGTACACTGGAACACAGCAGTAGTGTTAATATATGAACCTACTCTGATAAAGACAAAATATTAAATATTTAGTATTTAATAAATATCTCCCCCTATTAACAAAAAATGCAGAGAGAGAAGTAAGTTCAGTACATTTGCTGATCATACAGGGAAGGAAAAATGGGAAGTGCTTATATATATAGCATACCCTAATTGGGGGCTAAGCTGCGCTGCAACTGAAATCCTTGAATTGGCTTTGCCTATCTAAATTAATAATACGAAACCTGTTTATTTCACTATAATACAGCAGTGTGGACTTACTGCATTAGAAGCTGAACTGTATATACACACATAGTTATTTAGTGACATGTCATCTATATTTATACATTTATGAAGTGACAAACACTTGAGTGTTGAGCTTTGAGACATCCCCCATCAAGAGATGTTTCTTCATTAGTTTACCTATAGTTAGTTAGTTAGTAACCTTTATTTAACCAGGATAATGGCAATACCTGTTCAAGAAGGCAAAAATGACATATCAATTAACATATTAGCAAAAAAAAAATTTGTTTTTTATATACAAATGATGGATACAAATAATTAGATAACAAGCCATGTATTGATTTATATGTAGTGCAGTCTGAGAACATGAGTTTGAGAGACACATAAGCCTTATAAAATGTCTGTTGTCGTGAAATTTTTCACCATATAAGTAAGGACATTTGGCCCTCACAAGTATAACTTAACAAGTACACTCACATTTGTTACTTACCCGCTGGGCCTCTCAATCACATCTCAGAGGCTGCTCTTCTGTTCTTCATTACTGGGTAATCAGAGTCCTGTAACCATTTCACACAATAGCACTGCTTAGATTCATCATATAAACATAATACACACACACATGCTGAACTTAATCCTCTGATCTCCCCCTATTAACAAAAAATGCAGAGAGAGAAGTAAGTTCAGTACATTTGCTGATCATACAGGGAAGGAAAAATGGGAAGTGCTTAAGTTAAGCAGCAGAACAGTCTTCATCTCTGCTTGCTCAGGCTGGTCTCATTCAGCAATAAGCACCATGATTCATGATATTAGTTCAGTTATGATGTAAAAATGACTGCTGAAAAATGTCAAATTTAATGCAGCATAATTCAAATCTTTTAGTGAGTGAAGATAAAGAGAAAAGATAAATGACATGAGGATGACTTTGCTAGTAGGATAAGAAAAAGCTAAGAAAACGAGAGAGGACTGGGGAATGATGAGTGGAATCAAAGGAACTGGGAATATGAGGAATGATCAGATCAGATGGCGGAGTTTCTTTTATTACTTTTATTTGTTAAGGTGAGTTCATGGATCAACACTCATGTAGAACATAACATTCAGATTATTATGATTAGCTTAGTTACTGTTGGTTTGTCGGATGTGTAGTTTGGATATAAAAGCACTTTTTGACAGCGAACTTTGCAACTGAAAAAAAAAAACATCAGAAATCAACTCCAAAAGTAAAACAGCTGCCTGTTTAAGCATCAGTCTCAAACATCTTCTTCCTGCCGCCCATGCCGGCCTTATCCTCGATGTTCTTACGCCAGTCTCCCACGGCATCCTTATCCTAAAATAATTCAAGAAAGAATTTCAAGATGAGAAATGATATTTGAAATAATTACTTTGGCAGGTATGGGTCTGTTTTTATAGTCGTAATGCGCGCTCACCTCCTCCTTGACCTCTTTCTTGACCTGTTTGAGGTTGGCTCTTAGATCCAGAGACACCTTGTGTTTGGAGCCCAGCAGCGCCTGCAGCATGGAGTCAGCAGACATGCGTACTTTCTTAAGAGCAGGTTTCTTGAATTTGCCTATCAGGTCCTGAACCTTTATCTTCAGATCCTCAATCTATAAAAAAACCACAGTGTTATTTGCTGAAAGTCCAACCCATGAAGGATAAAGGAATGAGAGAACAGAATCCATGTGTTTAAAACCTCTTTTTCGCTCTTGGCCACTTTAACAGACAGGTCATATCTCTCCTCGTCCGCCACATCAATCTTCTGATGAAGCTCTTTGCACAGATCCTGGCCGCAGTTGAGAATTTTTATTATTTTTATAACTGAGTAAAATACAGCCATAATAATAAAAGACTTAATGCATGTGTACCTGTAATTCCTGCACTGAGCCAGGCAGAGATAGAGGAGAACATTTCTCCTCCATATAGCGAACTCTTTCCTCCTCTACCCGCTTTTCCTCAGCCGTCATCAGATCCCTGGCTATGCCAAGTATCAAACTCTAGAACAAACAATGAGCATCACAACACACATCTTCAGAGGAAACACAAACCAAACAGACTCAAACGCTCTTGTTTACCTTGAGGTGATGCCGACGGCTTGAGGTCATCTTTTTTCTGTTAGGATTTTAGGAGAGAAATAACATATTTGACCACTTTAGCACTGTATATGTACTAGTGCTTTTCCAGCTGAAGAAGTGTTTGCAGACTTACTCAGACATGATGGCAGGCTTGTTGTGCTCCTCTGTTAGGAAACCTAGAGAACAGGGTGAGACTGTCCTGAAGAGTAATGGTCCAAGCATTGTTTGATAGTCAACACATCCAGCGAATGATAAACCATGTAATGATTTGTATACTTCACTTCTCTCTAGCTCGTATGTTACTTAGACTTACACCTTCATGATATCCTGGACAAGCTGGTTTGCAGTCAAGTAGAAACATTTGATCTCAAACTATGAAATTCTGCTGCGCAGTCTCTCTAAGCTCCTCTCTGCTGCGTTCATCACATACACTCCTTATTCAGTTACAGCCACTGGGTACTACTATCAACAGTCATCACTTTTAACACTGTGCACTAAACAAATCACACTCAATTAACGCTCTCATTCATTACACAGAGAACTTCCCACCAATCACATGTGAGAATATCAAGTGGCTGCTTTGTCAGTTAAGGAAGTAATTCACTTCTGTATTCACTTATTTATAAATGACCAAAAACTGACATGACAAAAAAGCAATATGACCTGACCATATAATGCTGTACATACATTTGCTGGTGCAGTATATTGTATGTTACCTTGATCCTCATGGGATGAGTATTGAATTAACTTGATGCCCACATGAATGTTAAGCAACTCATGTAGGCTAATCTGTTATTACAGCTATATTTAACAACATGAACTCACTGATGTTTTTTGGTGTTAAAATATTAGACAATAAAAATAAATCTGGGTGGAGTCAAAAGGACTATGCTGCTATGTTTCACCCAGTACTAGCATTTAGCTGAATGTGACATACATGTGAGTGAAGCAGAAAGCTGATATCTGGGAGTAAAATTATCCAAAGTGTTGTATCAAGAGCGAAGGGCTAAAGACATTAATCAGAAACTGTATCAGATGACAGATCAGTCATTCAGAGACCTCCTCATTCCTCATTCCTCCTCCTCTCTCTCATTATATGCTGCCTCTTTCAGTATCAGTATTCAGTATCCTCAAAGTAACTTCTCTTTCTCAAAATTCCTAAAACCCATATGTCCAGAATTTCTCAAGATCTATAAGTGGAGCGTAACTGCAGTGATGAGCCGGGTGATGGATTGACCGAGGCCTCAGATTTCAGGGTTATTGAAATGTTAGCACATAGTGTTCCCTCAGCTCTTCTATGTTACCCGTATTATGTTATCTTGATAATATGGACGTTTTTCTGGATTTTAAACATTATCCTGCATTTACATAAGGTTCAATTACGGTAAATTAAATACCCAGGGCTCTTCTATAAGCCATTAACATTATACCCTTGAGCATGACACCTAACCCCAGGTTACTCCAAGAGGATTCCTCACTTTGATTTCAAGTGTCTGATTGAAACACAGCATGCAAGAGGATGCTTAGGCTTGCAATGAAAATAAATCTTCTAAAACAACTGCTAAATAAAAGTGTAATTTATTAATCACTGAACATATTCCTTCGCTTTGAATGCCACTAATGCACATCTCATAAAACACATCTATATAGTCATTATAAACAAATATCTTTGCTTATAGAAATGTTAAAAATATCTTTAAAAACTTTTGTACA